>NW_028270173.1:398504-1598504 GCF_037043375.1 Chiloscyllium plagiosum | reverse complement strand
GTTCTTCTCATTTTGATGTTGGTGTGTTTTGCGATTGTTTAGAGGATTGGCTATTTATACATGCACATTATTTGACTGTGCGTTAATCAATGATTGTATCTTCAATTAATATTTGGTTTTGATAATAAACTATGGTCAGTGCATTGCTATAGGAGCTGGGAGGTCATGTTGTGGGTGTATAGGACAATGGTGAGGCTACTGGAGGAATACTGTGCTCAGTTCTCGTCACCCTGCTGTAGGAAAGATGTTGTGAAACTTGAACGGGTTCAGAAAACATTTACAAGGATGTTACCATGTTTGGAGGCTTTGAGCTATATGGAGAGGCTGAATAGGCTGGGGGTATTTTCCATGGAGCGTCAGAGTGTGAGGGTTGATCTTATAGCGGATTATCAAATCAAGAGGGGCATGGATAGGGTAAAGAGCCAAAGTCTTTTTTTCCATGGTAGAGGAATCCAAAACTAGAGTGCTTAGGTTTAAGGTGAAGTGGGGATTTCTGATTAAAAAGGGGAGTTCTTGTTAAGTGGGGAGTCAGTGGGAGGAGATCTCTGATAGCTCTGAGGAATGACTTTATGTGAGACTGTGGGGAGTGGGACTGATTGGAAATGCTATACAAATAGCTAGCACAGATACGATGGACCGAACAAACTCCTTTCATTACTGCAGTGGTTCCAGTGCACAGCCAGACAGAACTAGCCAAATGGAGCCTTTCATACACGTCTTCTGTTACCGACCAGAGCAGACCCCTTCAGAATATATTGGGAAGTTAGCCTGGTTCCTGACTTTATCTGATTTAAAAGGTAACTGTGAAGTGTTCTGTTCCAGATAACTCAATTGGTCAAACTGCCCGATGTGAAGCAAAACACAATTTATTCAAACGCTACCATTAAAATACAACAAAAGAAAGAAGAATGTGGAATAACAACTCTATTGGAAAACTTAACCGAACAATGTTAACTTTAAAAGTAAAATCCCCAAGGCCTCACAAGTTGTTAATCTTCTGATCGACTGTGTGCCGCCAGTCCCCCAATCTCTCTCGCACAGAAACCACAACATCACCCCACTACAGCCTTCCCACTGGGACAAATATCTTCATAACCAAACCCTTAAACTACGTCGATTCCCTTTCATTAAATATCACACAGGACTGAGAAATGACTCAGGACAAACCACAGGAGATGACTTTGCAAACATCAATTTTATTTCATCGCTGATCAGACAGAGCAAAGCAAAGGGAGCAGACCTGGAGCGGGGACAGCAGCAGGTTTCGGGACGGGCCGAAGGGTCCCTTTCCGTGTTGCAGCAGCCGGCCCATCACTTTGCCAGAGTTTTGTGGAGCAGCTTCAGGATTTTAGCGAAAGACTGACCCCCACAGCTGGGGTTTTGAGGGAGTGGGAGCATAGTGAGGATTCTGGGGGGAGATTAAACCACCATTTCCCCCTCCCCCTGAGGCTGACGGCCTCACACCTCCTTGTCTGAGGTCAGACTGTCAAATCTTCTGGGACGTCACTGTCTTCTTACACTCAGATGGAGGGGTGACCGTGTCTGCACTGAGCAGCTTAACGGAGTTGATCTTTTGGTCAAACAGCCCCAGTTTCTCATACTCTCCCTCCGTGAATTCCTTGGAATCGCCGGTGTACCTCTTGCCAGTGTAAGCCATCCAGGGGTTCCCAACCACCTTCAGGGAGCGAGCAGTGTCATCGAAGAAGTACCTTCCAAGGTCTGGTTGGCTGCTGTGGAAGGTTTCCTTTCTGCTCGTGAAGTCCTCATCCGCGTATAGAGTGATCGCACTCATCGCTGCGGTGATCCAGTGGAGAGTCTGGGAGGGAGGGTAACAGTCTCTGTGTCTGAGAGGAGCAGCCTTTATATCTGTGTCTGATCCCTGACAGCTCAGCAACTGTGACCAGGAGGTGGGATCTCAGTGTCCTCCTCCTCCTGGAACAATTCCCATCTCTGCTTCTCAGAAACCAGCAGGGCCAGGAGGGGTGGTGGTGGGTTGTTGATCTTGGCCTTGCCTTACAGTGCACCATTGATACCAGTGCTCCCAATCTCAGGTCTGAGTCACTTCGGCATTATCATTTATGAGACTGGATTGATTAGAGACCATGATCTTATCACAGTCCAATGTTAACTCTCCCCTTTTGTCCTTTTCAAATTTCTCCCTATTCTCCTGGACCTTTCAACTTTTCCGCACTGACTCCCCTTTCTTTCTGAGTAGATGCGGTCAGCCATGGAGGATAAACTGATAACCTCATTTCTTTCTTTTTCTCCTTCTGTCTCTGTTTTGGGAAATCTACTATTTGTTTGAAGTGAATGCAATTAAACATACCATTCGGGGAAATGGCTTCCGGGTTTTCTGTGGCCATTTCACCCATTTGTTGACAGGTTTGACAGAATCAGGGCAGTAATAGACATTCACGTGTGTTCAAGGTGGTCCCTTCTGAGAGTAGACTTTATGAGAGACGTCTTTCGCCATTTTGTTGACAATTCCTATGCTCTTGTGTTCTAACACACACACACACACACACACACACGATTTGGAGATGCCGGTGTTGGACTAGGGTGTACAAAGTTAAAAATCGCACAACACCAGGTTATAACCTGGTGATGTGCGATTTTTAACTTCACACACACACACATGCATACAAACAGACATGCACACACACATACATACAGACGACCTCACACATATACACACACACACACTAGCACACAATCAGAAACACACAATTCTCGGGAGTAGATTAGGTTAGGATATCTAATGGGCATAGATGGGTTGGACTGAAGTGTCTGTTTCCGTGCTGTACATCTCTATGACTGAATTGTTGATGTTACCAGCTGATGTAGAAAATCTTACTGACTGACAAACACACACACGCTTCTGAGCAGACTCTAATCCCTTTTGTCTGGGGGATTTTCTCCCCTTTTCTCTGTCAGGATTCTAACTCATTCCCTCTGGGATGACTCTAACCCCGTTCCTCTTGGGGGACTCTTACCCATTCTCTCTGGATGGACTCTGACCCCTTTTCTCTGGTTCCTGTAGGCGGCTCAAAGCGCTTTCCTTTAATTCATAAATATTCAGACACTCTGGACCTACATTGACTACAAATTCAAATTTATTTTATCATCTCTCCTGATTGGTTTACCATTACTCCAACACAGGTCACAACCCTGTTTCGCCATCTCGGTACACCTCCACAAGTTGTTGAGCAAATGATTAAAAATGTATAAAATAAAATAAAAGAACTGCTGTTGTAAGGGATCTCATAACAGAATTTGAGTTTGGATAATTTTGCACAGAAATATATCAAATCGCTAGACTGAGCTAGAATGGAAGTTTAAGATTTAGGGTCATCTTAGAAAAAAACCAAAGTATTTTTTTTTAATCAAACAGATATGTTTGACTTCATTTCTAACTATTATAAAATGATTTACCTTGGGCCACAGATGTCTCCAGACGTCTGGGATTAGATTGGTGGTAATAATTAAATGGCAAAATTGGATGTGATTAAGCAATTAGGGACAGAGAGAAGTGTCAGAAGAAAAGCAAGTCAGAATAATGGGTTAAAATGCTGATTAAAGGTAACCACGTCGAAGAGTATGGTGCTGGAAAAACACAGCCAGTGGGGAGTAGGAGAGTCAACGTTTCAGCATAAGCCCTTAATCAGAAACGAGGCTTGTGGGCTGGGATGGAGGGGGCGCAGTGTGACAAAAGGGAAGGGGTGGGGCCGGGAGCATAGGCAGCTGTGAAAGTGGTAGGTGGATGAAGGCGGAGGTGACAGTGATAGGCCAGAGAGGATGGAGGAGCAGATAGGTGGAAAGGAAGATGGACAGGTAGGACCATTCAAGAGGGCGGTGGCAAGTTGGAAGGTTGGGAATGGCATAAGGTGGGGGGAGGGAAATGGAGTCACTGGAAAAATCCACATTGATCCTGTGTGGTTGCAGCGTCCTAAGGTGGAAGATGAAGTGTTCTTCCATCAGGCATCAGGTGGTTAGGTTTTGGCGATAGAGGAGGCCCAGGACCTGCATATCATTGGTAGAGTGGGAGATGAGTTAATGCGTTCAGCCAGACGGCGATGGAGTTGGTTAGTGCAGGTGTCCCAGAAATGTTCCTGAAATGATCCGCAAGTTGGCGTTCTGTCTCCCCAGTGAAGAGGAGACCACATTGGATGCAACGTATGCAGTAGCTGGCCTATGTGGCAGTACAGACAAATTTTTGATGGATGTGGGAGGATCCTTTAGGGCCTTGGATGGAGATGAGGCGGGAGATGTGGGTGCAGGGTTTGCATTTCTTGCAATGACAGTGAATGTGCCAGGAGGGTAGGATGGGATTGGTGAGTGGCATGGGTCTGACAAGGGAGTCACAGAGAGGATGGTCTCTGCAAAATGCAAATAGGTGTGCGGAGGGAAATACATCCCGGGTGGTGAGGTCTGATTGCACGTGGTGGCAATGGTGGAGGATGATGCGATGTGTCCAAAAGTTGGTGGGATAGAATATGGGTCAGGGAGGTTTCCGTCCTTGTTGCTATTGGTGGGGTGCGGTTCAAGGGCGGAGATATAGGAAGTGGAGGAGATACGCTGGAAGGCACCGTCGTCCATGTAGGAGCTGAAATTGTGGTCTTTGAAGAATGAGGCCATCTGGGCTATTCTACAGTGGAATTGGTCCTCCTGGGAGCAAGTGTGGCAGAGATGGAGGAATTGGGAGTAAGGCATTGCATTTTTACAGCAAGCAGGGTGGGAGAAGGTGTAGTCCAGGTAGCTATGGGAGTCCGTGGGTTTATAGTGGATGTCTGTGTTGAGTTGGTCATGTATTTTAGTGAAAAGGAAGTTTAAGTGAGAGTCCTAAACTGACAGCTTTCTCTCAGTGATTTTTTTTTCCATGTTTTTCCTGGTGAATGTGGTGATCGAGCCACTACCTGAGGCAGCGCGACTACAGATGGAGAGATCAGTCAAATTTCGAATATCTTTTGATTAGATCACGTGAGAGTCAAAAATGTGTCACGTGGTCTTGGTATGCTGATGTAAGTGTGCAGAAGTGAAGTAATAAATATGAGTGAATGCTTGGTTTAAAAATAAGATTACATTGAAGAATGGGCCTCAGACATGTACATTTACTTGACAAACAGGTTAGTGTGGCTTGGAAGAGCATGGTTTAAACAATAAGACACTGACACATAATCCATAGAGAAGTTGACTTAAAGCAGTGATAGTCAGCTGTATTGAAAGAAGTAAAACAAAACAAAAAAGAAATCATTTACAGATACCTCAGGAATAAGAACTGGGGAATTTTGAGTCCATGTATGATGATAACGAGTCGCCTCTTTGCAGAATCACATCACTCTGGACTGGATCTTATCTGAGAACGTTGACACGTGTGCCCTCGAAGGTCGGGAATGTTGCACCTACATCCCTGATAACTCTGAAGAAACAAGACTGACAAGCACAAAGTCATACAGCTTGTCACATAGTCTCACCACACCTTAATCCTTATCACCTTCAGTTAGATAATAAGACATTATAAACCACATTGAGACAGTAATGTACAGATAAAAACTGGTGTTGTTATGCAATTAGTTACCTTTTCTTAGATGTGTTTATCACAACGTGTTCCAGATAAACCAGGTAAGAACACCAGACGTAGGAACAGAGATAGGCCATCTGGTCCTTGGAGCCAACTCTGCCATTCACTAAGATCATGGCTGAACTTTTAGCTTCACTTATCCACCTCCTCACCATAACCTTTAATTCCTTTATAGTTCAAAAAATTATCTAGATTAACTTTAATAACACTCAACAAGGTAGCCTCAACTACTTCACTGGACAGGCAACTCCACAAATTCACAGCTCTCTGGGTGAAGACGTTCCTCCTCAATTCAGTCCTAAATCTGTTCCCCCTAATTTTGAGGCTATGCCCTCTAGTCTTATTATCTCCCACTGTTGGGAACATCCTCCCTGCTTCTATCTTATCTGTTCCCTTCATAATTTTAGGCCTTTTGATAAGATTCCCCCTCATTCTTCTCAATTCCACTGAATATAATCCCAGTCTACTCTGTCTCTCCTCTTAAGCAAAACCAGTCAATTCTGGAATCAAACTAGTGAACTTCCTCGACACCCTCTCCAGTGCCAGTACATCCTGTAGAAAATAAGAGGGAGTTTTAAATCCCACTCAAACTGCAAAATAGAATTTAAGGCAAATGAGCTACAGCTCAATGACATATTGCTAAAGCAATATGTGATTGGTCTGCAGTGTTGCCAAGGCTTGAAATTGATATGTTTTCGGTCAATAAGAAGAAACCAATTTTTGATTGACATGGACTTGCAAAAAAACTGTGATTGTAACAGCATGTGGAGCGTTCAATATGCGAGGGTTTTAGGACCCTGTTGGCTGACTCTCGTTGTTTGCAATAAAAGGAAGCTGTGTGTGGAATATACTGTCGTTTGGCTGACTATTTCTTCGACAATTCTTAGAGAGTGCACCAAGACGGCGAACCCTTTGGCTTGAGGTACGGTCCTGGAGACAGTGTCTCATCGATAAACAAACCAGCTGCAGCATATGAAAGGTAGCGACTGTATCCCTTTAGTTTGATTACCGGTGAGAAAGGAGGTTTGTGACCTGTGTTCCAGGACTGAAGAAAGCCAATCAGGAGTGACAATGGTCCAGACTTGAATGTGTGATATGAGTGAATATTGCTCCAGCATGCTGGAATATATTGGATAAGAAACAGGATTAGAGTCTCCACAGGGAAAATAGATCATGGTCCCCTCAGGGCAAAGGGATTAGAGTCCCCCAGGGAAAGAGGTTAGAGTCCCCACTTGTGTCTGAATGCAAGGTCAGGCTTATTGATGAGATGATAGTACGAATGAAGAGAGGTTGACTGAGCTTGGACTTTTTTCATTGGAGAAAAGGAGGAGGAGAGGGGACCTAATTGAGGTATACAAGATAATGAGAGGCATAGATAGAGTCGATAGCCAGAGACTATTTCCCAGGGCAGAAATGGCTAACATGAGGGGTCATAGTTTTAAGCTGGTTGGAGGAAAGTATAGAGGGGATGTCAGAGGCAGAGTTCTTTACACAGAGAGTTGTGAGAGCATGGAATGCGTTGCCAGCAGCAGTTGTGGAAGCAAGGTCACTGGGGACATTTAAGAGACAGCTGGACATGCATATGGTCGCAGACATTTGAGGGTGCATACATGAGGATCAATGGTCGGCACAACATCGTAGGCTGAAGGGCCTGTTCTGTGCTGTACTGTTCTATGTTCCATGTTCTAACACCGGGAAACTGTTGTCCCTGATGTTACCTTTAATTGGAATTGTCTGAAACCACCAGCAGATGTCCTATGACAAAGGGAGAAAGAGAAAAAGACTGAAATTGTGTGGTGAGTTTCTCATTTTTGGCTGGCGAAGTCTAATAAGAGATTGGAGGAACAGAGGCATCTTGGTGTGCAGGTACATAGATCCCTTAAAATGGCCACCCAAGTGGACAGGGTTGTAAAGAAAGCATATGGTGTTTTGGCTTTCATTAACAGGGGGATTGAGGTTAAGAGTCGTGAGATCTTGTTCCAGCTCTATAGAACTTTGGTTAGACCGCACTTGGAATACTGCATCCAGTTCTGGTCGCCCTATTATATGAAAGATGTGGATGCTTAGGAGAGGGTTCAGAGGCGGTTTACCAGGATGCTGCCTGGACTAGAGGGTTTATCTTATGATGAGAGGTTGACTGAGCTCGGACTTTTTTCATTGGAGAAAAGGAGGGGGGGGGGGGAGGCTAATTGAGGTATACAAGATAACGAGAGGCATAGATAGAGTCGATTGCCAGAGACTATTTCCCAGGGCAGAAATGTCTAACATGAGGGAATATAGTTTTAAGCTGGTTGGAGGAAAGTATAGAGGGGATATCAGAGGCAGAGTTCTTTACACAGAGAGTTGTGAGAGCATGGAATGCGTTGCCAGCAGCAGTTGTGGAAGCAAAGTCACTGGGGACATTTAAGAGACAGCTGGACATGCATATGGTCGCAGACATTTGAGGGTGCATACATGAGGATCAATGGTCGGCACAACATCGTGGGCTGAAGAGCCTGTTCTGTGCTGTACTGTTCTATGTTCCATGTTCTAACACTGGGAAACTGTTTTCCCTGATGTTACCTTTAATTGGAATTGTCTGAAACAACCAGCAGATGTCCTATGACAAAGGGAGAAGGAGAAAAAGACTGAAATTTGGTGGTCAGTTTATCATTCTTGGCTGGCGAAGTCGAATAAGAGAGTGGAGGAACAGAGGGATTCAGTGTGGAAAAGCAGAGAAGTCGAAGAGACTAAGAGGAAAGTCATAATGCTCAATAGAGTAGGTAATGATAAAATCATGGTCTTAAATACACCTACAGTCCAGAATGATAGTGATGAGGAGACTCAAACTCTTGACTGGGAGGATCCATGGGATGATATTGGAAAGTGTTGAGGATGTAGGGGTTACATTGTTGAAGAAGTGATCAGCCAAACGACAGTACATTTCACACACAGTTCCTTTTATTGCAGGTAATGAGAGTCAGCCAGCAAGGTCCCAAGCATATTGAGCCCCACAATTACAATCACATTACTATACACACGCCCAGGTCAATCATATTTCATTTCTTCTTATTGACCAATTACTTTTTGATCACGAACCTTAATAACAGTTATTCCCTTAATAGGTCATCTGAATTAAACTCCTGCAGTTGAGTGTGGTTTAGAGTTTTCTCTTTTCTTGCTTTACTGTAACAGGCTGGGTAGGCCTATGTGACCAGTGGTAAACATATGTAAATACCTGCACAGCAGCACAAGGATTCATCTGTACATTTCTCTGTTTCAATATAACTTTTTCCACACTCCCCCCTTTTGCCCTGAAAGGACAACCTTAAATGTCAATCTGAGACAGTCTTTGGGATTCGATATCCTCATCCTCCAGGATTATCACCGTTGGACCATCGCGCTGACTGTAGCTTGCATTACACCGTAGCTGGTGCAAAGGTCCTGATACAGCCTACCAGAACCAAAACAATTACAATCAGGAGCAGTATCCCAAGACCCCACTGAACAATTGAGCTTCCCCAATTTCCAAAAATACTGCTCAACCAACTAACAAATCGCCAGCAATCATTGAGTTCACGTAACTTGACCATTTCCTTTCGGATATGCTCAGCCAGGTTAGTGATTTCTTCGGAGTTATCAAGGATGTAGGTGCAACATTCCTGACCTTTGAGGGCACAGGTGCCACCTTTCTCAGACAAGATCCAGTCCAGAACGATGTGACTCTGTTCGATCACCAAGTTCACCAGGAAAGACAAGGACACAAACATCACGAAGAGAAAGCTGTCAGTTTAATACTCTCACCAAAACTTCCTTTTCACTCAAATACACATTAACTTCAATTGTCATTACAACCCATTATTCCAAATTGTTTTGTTTCAGCTACCACTCTCCATTGCCAATTGTTCAATCTCATCCACTGTTGCTATTTCATTATTACTGCCAGTCTAATCCCAGACATCTGAAGGGATCTGTGGCACATGGTAAATTATTGGAGAATGTTTTGAAACAAAAGTCAAACATTTCTGTTTGATTCAGGCAAAACAAACTTCATACTGATGTTAGCGGTGGGAAGGTTGCTTGAGAAGGTACTGAGGGATAAAATCTGTCTTTATTTGGAAAAGAATGGGCTTATCACTGATAGACAATATCGTTTTGTGTGGTTCAGATCGTGCCTTACTAACTTAGATTTTTTGAGCAAGTGACCAAGCTGATAGATGAAGGATGATAGATGTCATATACTTGGACTTTAGTCAGGTGTCTGATAAGGTTCCCATGGTAAACTAATGGACAAAGTGAAGTCACATGGTGTGCAGGGTATTCTAGCTAGGTGGATAAAGAACTGGTTGAGCAACAGGAGACAGAGAGTAGTAGTTGAAGGGAGTTTCTCGAAAGGGAGAAAGGTGACCAATGATGTTCCACAGGGATCAGTGCTGGGGCCACTGTTGCTTGTAATTTACATAAATGATCTGGAATAGGGCACTGTTGGTCTGGTCAGTGAATTTGCAGATGACACAAAGATTGGTGGAGGTTCAGCAAGCACAGAGGACTGTCAAAGAATACAGGAGAATATAGATAGACTGGAGAGTTGGGCGCAGAAATGGCAGATGGAGTTCAATCCAGGCAATTGGGAGGTGTTGCGTTTTGGGAAGTCTAATTTTAGAGCGAACTTTCCTGTAAACAGAAGAGTCTTGGGGAAAGTTGATGAGCAGAGAGATCTGGGAGTTCAGGTCCATTGTATCCTGAAGGTGGCTGCAAAGGTGGATAGAGAGGTCAACAATGCATAGGGTATGCTTGCCTTCATTGGACGGGGCATTGAGTATAAGTGCTGGCAGGTCGTTTTAAAGTTGTACAAGACTTTGGTTGGGCTGCATTTAGAATACTGTGTACATTTCTGGTCGCTACATTACCAAAAAGGATGTGGACGCTTTGGGGAGGGTGCAGAGACGGTTTACGAGGATGTTTCCTGGTATGGAAGGTGCTAGCTATGAAGAGAGGTTGAGTAGGTTCGGATTGTTTTCATTAGAAAAAATGGAGGTTGAGGAGGGACCTGTTTGAGATCTATAAAATCATGAATGCTACGGACGGGGTGGATAGAGATAAGCTTTTCAACAGGGTGAGTGGTTCAATAACAAGAGGTCACACTTTCAAGGTGAGAGGTGAAAGGTTTAAAGGTATATGGTGTGCAGGGCATTCTAGCAAGGTGGATAAAGAACTGGTTGAGCAACAAGAGACAGAGAGTAGTAGTTGAAGGGAGTTTCTCGAAAGGGAGAAAGGTGACCAATGATGTTCCACAGGGATCAGTGCTGGGGCCACTGTTGCTTGTAATTTACATAAATGATCTGGAATATGGCACTGTTGGTCTGGTCAGTGAATTTGCAGATGACACAAAGATTGGTGGAGGTTCAGCAAGCACAGAGGACTGTCAAAGAATACAGGCGAATATAGAAAGACTGGAGAGTTGGGCGCAGAAATGGCAGATGGAGTTCAATCCAGGCAATTGTGAGGTGTTGCGTTTTGGGAAGTCTAATTTTAGAGCGAACTTTCCTGTAAACAGAAGAGTCTTGGGGAAAGTTGATGAGCAGAGAGATCTGGGAGTTCAGGTCCATTGTATCCTGAAGGTGGCTGCAAAGGTGGATAGAGAGGTCAACAATGCATCGGGTATGCTTGCCTTCATTGGACGGGGCATTGAGTATAAGTGCTGGCAGGTCGTTTTAAAGTTGTACAAGACTTTGGTTGGGCTGCATTTAGAATACTGTGTACAGTTCTGGTCGCTACATTACCAAAAAGGATGTGGACGCTTTGGGGAGGGTGCAGATACGGTTTACGAGGATGTTTCCTGGTATGGAAGGTGCTAGCTATGAAGAGAGGTTGAGTAGGTTCGGATTGTTTTCATTAGAAAAAATGGAGGTTGAGGAGGGACCTATTTGAGATCTATAAAATCATGAAGGTTACAGACGGGGTGGATAGAGATAAGCTTTTCAACAGGGTGAGGGGTTCAATAACAAGAGGTCACACTTTCAAGGTGAGAGGTGAAAGGTTTAAAGGTATATACACGGCAAGTACTTTACACAGAGGATGGTGGGTGCCTGGAATGCATTGCCAGCAGAGGTAGTAAAGGCAGGCATGGAAGATTCATTTAAGATGTGTCTGGACAGATACATAAGTAGGTGGGGAGCAGAGGGATACAGATGCTTAGGAATTGGGTGGATTTGGATCGGCTAAGGCTTCAAGTGCTGAAGGGCCTGTTCCTGGGCTCTAGATGTTCTTTATTCTTTGTTCATTTATTCTTTCTCTAAGATGGCCCATTAATCTTAAACTTACTTTGTAACTCATTCCAGATATTTAATATATTCCCTGACCGGCCCTACCTTCTCCCTGATCGTGATTTGGAGATGCCGGTGTTGGACTGGGGTGTACAAAGTTAAAATCATACAACACCAGGTCATAGTCCAACAAATTTAATTGGAAACACTAGCTTTCAAGCGCTGCTCCTTCGTCAGGTGGCTGTGGAGTACACAATTGTAAGACACAGAATTTATAGGAAAAATTTCCAGTGTGATGGAACTGAAATTATACATTGAAAAATACCTTGATTGTTTGTTAAATCTCTCATCTGTTAGAATGACCATGTTAGTTTCACTTCTTTCATATGTAAATCACAAAGTTTTTTAAAAGTTACCTTCTCAGGTTAACTATAACAATTGTTGTCAGCCAAATAAGATGTTAAGATGTTGAAGGTGTTAGCCCTCTGTGTTCCCTGTCTGTGCCAGAATGTTTAGACTGATTCTAATCTAAAAAGTGAGTCAACAAAGTCTTACATGGATTCATGCAGTTTTTGAGCAAAGTACAATCGAACTCTGTAAGTACAAATTCACCCCACAAACATATGTGTATGTGTGCATATAGGTTTGTGTGTGTCTTTATCGGGGGGTTGTGAGTGTGAGAGAGAGTGTATATGTGTGTGTGAGTGTAAAAGTATCTAAGTCTGTGAGAGGGTGCATGTGTGAGTGTGGGTGTGTGTGTCTGTAGGAGTGTGTGTGAGTGTCTGTGCATGTGCGCGTGTGTGTGTGTGCATAGGAGTGTTTGCGTGTATGTATATTGCAATGGTGGCCACCTTTAGTCTGACATGAACCCAAGGTCGCAGTTGAGGCCCTCCGTATGGGTACTGAACTTAGCTATCAGCCTCTGCTCAGCCACTTTTCGCTGCTGCGTATCCTAAAGTGCGCCTTGGAGGATGGTCACCCGAAGGTCCGAGTTTGAATGTCCTGGACCGCTGAAGTGTTCTCCAACTCGGAGGGAACACTCCTGTCTGTTGATTGTTGTGCGGTGCCCATTCATCCATTGCTGTATCCTCTGCTCGGTTTCACCAATGTTCCATGCCTCAGGGCATCCGTACCTGCAGCATATGAGAGAGACAACGTTGGCTGAGTCGCTTGAGCCCCTGCCTTCTCCCTGATCATTCTCTTATTCCTCACGTATGAGTAAAATGCTTTGGGGTTCTCCCTAATCTGACATCTACAGACCTTCCTTCATCTATCAGCTTGATCATTTCCTCAAAGAACTCTATTATATTGGTAATGTGCGATCTACCCCTCCCCCCACATAAGCAAGTTGCCTATCACTGATAAGCTCATTCTTTTCCAAATATAAATAGATTTTATCCCTCAGTACTTCACCAGCAACTTTCCCACCATTGACGTCAGGCTCACTGGTCTGTAGTTACCTGGAATATCCCTATACCCTTCTTGTACAGGGGGATAACATGAGCAACCCTCCAGTCTTCCAGCATCTAATCTGCGTTTAGGGATGTTACAAAGATTATGTATCTGGGCCCCAGTTATTTCTTCTCTTGCCTCCCTCAGCAACCTGGGATAGATCCCATCTGCTCCTGGGGATTTGTCCAGCTTAATATTCTTTACACTACCCAACACATTGTCCCTCCTTAAGGCAATGTGATCCAGAGTAAAGAAACATCTATCTCTGATCTCAGCATTCATCATCTTCCGTACCTCAGTGAACACTGATATCATGTAATCATTGAGAATCTCACCCATTTTCTCAGGTTCGACACACAACCTTCCTCCTTTATCCTTTAGCGGATCAACCCTTTCTCTCATTACCCTCTTGCTTCTCATATAAGAATACAAGGCCTTTGGATTCTCCTTAATTCTGCTCACTAAAGTTATTTCATGACCCCTTGATTCCTCATTTAAGAATGGTCCTACTCTCCCGGTATTCTTCCAAGGCCTGTTCTCTTTTCCTCTTGGCTATTTGCATGATTTCTCCTGTCATCCACAGTTCACGAATCTTGCCTTTCCTATCCCTTGTTTTCAAAGGGACATGCCTATCCTGCACTATCTTCAACCTATCTTTGAAAGTCTCCCACATATCAAAAGTGGGCTTTCCTTCAAATAGCTGTGTCTAATCCACATTTCCCAGAGCCTGCCTAATTTTGATATAATTGGCCTTGGCCCAGTTTACTACTCTTCCCTTTGCACCACTCTCATCTTTGTCTATG
The DNA here is from genome assembly GCF_037043375.1 of Chiloscyllium plagiosum. Lineage (NCBI taxonomy): Eukaryota > Metazoa > Chordata > Chondrichthyes > Orectolobiformes > Hemiscylliidae > Chiloscyllium > Chiloscyllium plagiosum. Next base: position 1,584,426 of record NW_028270173.1, on the reverse strand, counting down.
AGTATTCTAAAACACACAGAATTGTGGTAACTATTCCCAAAGAAATCCCCCACTGCAATGCTTACCACTTGGCCTGGCTCATTCCCCAACACCAGGTCCAATATGGCCCCTTCCCTTCTCGGACTATTGACATACTGCTCTCAAACACTTTCCTGGATGCTCCTTACAAATTCTGCCCCATCCAGACCTCCGACACTAAGTGTATCCCAGTCAATGTTGGGAAAATTAAAATCTCCAATCACCACCACCCTGTTACCTCTACATCTTTCCATAATCTGTTTACCTATTTGTTCTTCTACCTCGCCCTCACTGTTGGGAGGCCTGTAGTACAGAACAAACAATGTAACTGCATCCTTCTTATTCCCAGCTTCGCCCATAAGACCTTACTGCTCAAACCCTCCATCGTGTCTTCCTTTAGCACAGCCGTGATATCATCCCTGACCAGCAATGCTAACTTCATGATCCTTACAGTCTCCAGTTTCCACCTCACTGTCTACTTGTCTTCTCTTCTGCTTCCCAGCCCCCTGCCACATTAGTTTAAATCCTCCCCAACAGCAGTAGCAAAAACACAGCCAAGGACATTAGTTCCAGTCTGGTTCAGATGTGGACTGTCCAATTTGTAATCGTTCCACCTTCCCCAGAACTAGTCCCAATGTCCCACAAATCTGAACCCTTCCTCTTACACCATCCCTCATGCCACATTTTCATCCTGCCTATTCTTTCATTTCTACCCTGGTGATCACGTGGCATTGGTACTAATCCTGAGATCACTACCTTTGAGGTCCTCCTCTTTAACGTCTCTCCTAGCTCCCTGAATTCTGCTTTCAGGACCTCATCTCATTTTTTACTTATATCATTGATGCCTATGTGCACCACGACAACTGACTGTTCACCCTCCCCTTTCAGAATGCTCTGCAGCCAATCGATGATATCCCTGACTCCAGCACCTGAAACATACCATCTAGGAGTCTCATTTTCGGCCACAGAACCGCCTACCTACTCCCCTCACAATAGGATCCCCTATGACTATGGCCCTACGAGTCTTTTTCCCACCCTTCTGAACAGCAGTGCCCATCACGGTGCCATGATCCTGGCAACTGCTGCCCTCCCCTTGTGAGCAATCTCCCCCAACAGTATCCAAACCCATATACCTGTTTTGGAGGGAGATGACCGGACGAAACACCTGCACTGCCTTTGTACTCTCTCTCTCTTTCTTTTGGTCACCAATTGACTGTCTCTTTAAGCAACTCTAACTTGCGGTGTGACCAGTTCACTAAACTATTATCCACAATCTCCCCAGCATCATGTCTGCTCCACAGTGAGTCCATCCGCAGCTCCAGAGCCATCATGCGGTCAAACAAGAGCTGCAGCTGGACACACTTCTAAGAGTCAGGGATGTCAGCCACTTCCCTGAGCTCCCTTGTCAGGCAGGAGGCATATGCCATAGGTCTGAGGTCCCTGCCATTTTAGGCCTTAGCTTTTTATCAACAAACTAAAACCAAACTATGCACTTGAATATATGAAAGAAAGGAAGATAAAAAAAAATCCTTACCTTACAGAATCATTTTCTCTTGTGGTTACTGGAAGGTGGGCGAGAGGGAAATATAACGTGTGTAGTATCTCGGGTTTAGCCGCTTCCCAGCAACCTCCTTGTCTCCAACGTTACCTCCACTCTTTCTCCTGCTGCTCCCAGACAGGAAATGCAGAGCTTTCTCAAGGAACAGCTACTACGTATCCTTGGTAAGTATGTACTTGTCAGGCAGGGAGGAAGTTGTCAAGCATGGGAACCATGTTTTACTATGAAGGTTGAATCGATTATCAAGAGAAAGAAGAAGGCTTATGTTAGGATGAGATGTGTTGGTTCAGTTAGGGTGCTTGAGAAATACAAGCTAGCCAGGAAAGACCTAAGGAGAGAGTTAAGAAGAGCCAGGAGGGGACATGATAAATTGTTGGCCGATAGAGTCAGGGAAAGTCTTTATATAGGTATATCAGGAATAAAAGAATGACTGGAGGAAGATTAAGGTCAATCATGGATCGTAGTGCGAAGTTGTACATGGTATCAGAGGAGATAGGGGACGTGCTAAATGAATATTTTTCTGTCAGTATTCACAGCAGAAAAATACAATGTTGTTGAGGAGAATACTGAGATACAGGCTATCAGACGAGGTGGGATGGAGGTTCACAAGGAGGAGTTGTTCGCAATTCTGGAAAGTGTAAAAATAGATATGTCCCTTGGACCGGATGGGATTTATCCTAGGATTTTCTGGGAAGCCAAGGAGGAGATTGCCGAGCCTTTGGCTTTGATCTTTATGTTGTTATTGTCTACAGGAATAGTGCCAGAAGACTGAAGGATAGCAAATGTGCTTCCCTTGTTCAACATGGGGAACAGAGATAACCCTGGTAATTGAAGACCAGTGATGCCATACGGATGTTGTGGGTAATGTGTTGGAAAGGGTTATGTGAGAGAGGATTTTTAATCATCTAGAGAGTAATAAGTTGGTTAGGGATAGTCAACACGGTTTTGTGAAGGGTAGGTCATGTCTCACAAACCTTATTGTGTTTTTTGAGAAGGCGACCAAACAGGTGGATTGAATTGAATTGATACTGTTGTCACGCGTACCGAGGCACAGTGAAAAGCTTTGTCTTGCGAGCAATACAGGCAGATCACAGAGTTAAGTAGCACAGATAGTAAATAATAAGTATATAGCGATAAAAACAAAACACAGGTACCGGCGAATGTTAAGAGTTTGTGAGTCCATTCAGTATTCTAACAACAGTAGGGTAGAAACTGTTGTGAAGCCGGCTGGTGCGTATGTTCAGGCTTCTGTACCTTCTCCCCGATGGTAGAGGTTGTAGATGGATCTTTGAGAATGCTGGTGGCCTTTCCTTGACAGCGGGCTTGGTAGATGAATTCTATGGATGGGAAGTTGGCCTTTGTGATTGTCTGGGCTGAGATCACCACTCTCTGTAACTATGTCCGATATGGAATGGTACAGTTGCCATACCAGGTAGTGATACATACAGACAGAAAGCTCTCGTTGGCACACCTATAAAAGTTGGCAAGGGTATTTTCTCAGCTGCCTGAGGAAGAAGAGATGTTGTTAGGCCACATGAAGGGTCCAAAAAGGGTTGTTATGGATAACCATTCCCCGGAACTTGACACTCTCCACTCGTTCCATCTCTGTGCTGTTAATGTGAAGGGGGCATGAGTAACATCCCACCGAAAGTCAATAATGAGTTCCTTGGTTTTGCTGGCAGTGAGAGCGAGGTTGTTCTCAGTGCACCATTTTACCAGGTCTTTCACCTCCCGTCTCTAGTCTGTTTCGTCGCCATCTGAGATTCGACCGACTATGGTGGTGTCATCAGCAAACTTGTAAATGGCAGTAGTCTGGTATTTGGTGACACAGTCATGGATATACAGTGAATACAGTAGGGGGCTGAGTATGCACCCCTGGAGAGCTCCAGTGTTGAGTGTTAGTGAGGATGAAATATTGTCTCCAAACTTCACTGATTGTGGCCTGTGCGTCAGGAAACTGAGGGTCCAGTTGCAGGGAGTGGGACTTAGACCAAGATCACTAAGTTTAGTAATCAGTCTCAAGGGGATAATAGTGTTGAAGGCTGAACTGTAGTCAATGAGTAGGATTCTTACGTAGCTATTCTTGGTGTCAAGGTGTCCGAGGAAGGAGTGAAGGGCAAGTGATATGGCATCTGACGTGGATCTGTTGGTCCGATAGGCAAATTGAAGTGGATCAAGAGTAGTGGGGAGGCTGGAGTTGATTAATGCCATGACCAGCCTTGCAAAGCTTTTCAAAGGTGGATGAGAATAAAGCAGCTGATATGGTTTACATCGATTTTAGTAATGCATTTAATATGTTTCCCCATGGTAGGCTATTGCACAAAATGTGGAGACGTGAGATTGAGGGGGACTTAGTGATTTAGATCAGAAATTGGTGAGCTGAAAGAAGACAGAGGGTGGTGGTTGATGAGAAATATTCATCCTGGAGTTCAGTTACTAGTGGTGTACTGTAAAGATCTGTTTTGGTCCACTGCTGTTTGTCATTTTTATAAGTGACCTGGATGAGGGCATTGAAGGATGGGTTAGGAAATTTGCGGATGACTCTAAAGTCGGTAGATTCGTGGATAGAGATGAAGGATGTTATAGGTTACAGACGAACCAACGCAACCACCCTATAGCACAGCATTTCAACTCCCCCTCCCACTCCACCGAGGATATGCAGGTCATTGGACTCATTCACCGCCAAACCACAACAACGCGACGGTCGGAGGAGGAGCGTCTTATCTTCCGACTGGGAACCCTCCAACCACAGGGGATGAACTTGGACTTCACCAGTTTCTTCATCCCCCCTCCCCCCACGTTGTCTCAGCCGAATCCCTCCAGCCCGGCACCGCCTTCCTGACCTGCAGTCTTCTTCTTGACCTCTCCGCCTCCATCCTACTCCGACCTATCACCCTCACCTTGACCTCTTTCCACCTATCACATTTCCAACGCCCCTCCTCCAAGTCCCTCCTCCCTACCTTTTATCTTCTCCTGCTGAACACTCTCTGCTCATTCCTGAAGAAGGGCCTATGCCCGAAACGTCGAATCTCCTGTTCCCTGGATGCTGCCTGACCTGCTGTGCTGTTCCAGCAATAAAGTTTCAACTTTGATCTCTAGCATCTGCAGACCTCACTTTCTCCTCGTAGGTTACAGAGGGACATAGATAAGCTGCAGAGCTGGGCTGAGAGGTGGAAAATGGAGTTTATATCAGATAAGTATGATGTGATTCATTTTAGAAGGAGTAACAGGAATGCAGAGTACTAGTCTAATGGTAAGGTTCTTGGCAGTGTAAATGCGCAGAGAAATCTCGGTGTCCAAGTGCATAGATCCCTGAAGGTTGCCACCCAGATTGATGGGATTGTTCAGAAGGCATATGGTGCATCAGCTTTTATTAGTGGAGGGATTGAGTCTCAGACACATGAGGTCATGCTGCACGACATGAGTGTTGAAGGGCCTGTACTGTGCTGTAATGTTCTATGTTCTACGTGTCGAATTATACAAAATCTGGTCTGTAATAGACATATGTGTGTACAAGGTGTTCCCTTTTGAGAGTGAGCCCTTTCCCCAATCTGATGACAACTCACATACACACACACATACACACACACACACACACACATATACACACACACACACACAATCTCATACACTCACACATACACACACACATACACAAACACATACACACACGCACATACACATTCAAACACACATACATACACACACATACACACACAATCTCTCACACACACACACACACTCTCTCTTTCTCTCTCTCTCTCTCCTCTCTCTCTCTAGCTCTCTCTCACACACACACATTCACACACACACACACACTCACACACACACATTCAAACACACACATAATCTCACACACACGCAATCTCACACACACACAATCTCACACACACTCTCTATCTCTTCCTCTCTCTCCTCTCTCTCACACACACACATTCACACACACACACTCACACACACATTCACACATCCACATTCACACACACACATACACACACAATCTCTCTCACACACACACACACAATCTCACACACACACATTCACCACACACACACATATACACACACACACATTCACACACACACACATACACACACACAATCTCACACACATTCACACACACACAATCTCTCTCACACACACAACATCTCACGCACGCACATACACATACACAATCACATGCACACACACAGTCACACACACAATCTCACACACACACATTCACACACACACATACACACACACAATCTCACACACACACATTCACACACACACATACACACACAATCTCACACACACACATTCTAATTCACACACACATATTCACACACGAACACACAATCTCTCAAACACACAGATACACACACATTCACACACACCCACACACACATTCACACACACATACACACACACACACACGTTCACTCACACACACACAATCTCATACACACACACATTCACACACACACACAATCTCACACACAAACACTCACACACACATTCACACACACACACATTCACACACACACACAATCTCACACACACACAATCTCACACGCACATACACACACACATACACACACACTCTCTCTCTTCCTTTCTCTCTCCTCTCTCTCGCTGTAACACATGCACATTCACACACACACTCACACACACACATTCACACACACACATACACACACACAATCTCACACACACACACAATCTCACACACAAACACAATCTCACACACACACACACTCACACACGCACATACACAAACATTCACACACACACATACACACACACACAATCTCACACACATTCTCACACACACACGCATTCACACAAACATATAAATACACAGAATCGCACGCACACACAGTCACACAATCAATCTTACACACACACATTCACACACACACATACACGCACACAATCTCACACACACACATTCACACAGACACATATACACACAATCTTACACACACATATTCACACACACACACATTCACACACACAATCTCACACACATACACACAATCTCACACACACACATTCACACACATACACATTTTCACACACACAATCTCACACACATTCACACACACATTCACACAATCTCTCACACACATGCATTCACACACATACACATACACACACACACAATCGCACGCACACACAGTCACACACAGTCTCACACACACATTCACACACACAATCTCACACACAACATTCACACACACACAATCTCACACACACACACATTCTCATTCACACACACACATGAACACACAATCTCTCACGCACACACATACACACACATTCACATACACCCACACACACATTCACTCACACACACACAATCTCATACACACCCATTCACACACACACAATCTCACATACACACTCACACACACACATATTCACACACGTACACACAATCTCACACACACACATACACACACATTCACACACATGCACATACACACACACAATGTCACACACACACACTCATTCAGACACACACAATCACACACACACATACACATACATACACACACACAATCTCACACATACACATATACACACACATATACACACACAATCACACACACACAATCTCACACACACACATTCACACACACAAGCAATCTCACACACATACTCACACACACACATTCACACACGAACACACAATCTCGCACACACATACACACACATTCACACACACGCACATACACACACACAATGTCACACACACTCATTCAGACACACAAAATCTCACACACACATACACACACACAATCTCGCACACACACATACACATATACATACACACACACATTCACACACAATCTCACACTCACACATTCACACACAATCTCTCTCACACACAAACATTCACACACACACATATACAGACACACACAATCTCACACACACACACATTCACACACACACATACACACACAATCTCACACACACATTCACACACACGCACATTCACACACACACACAATCTCTCTCACACACACACGCGCACACAAATTCACACCCACACTTACACACACACAATCTCACACACACATACACACACACACACTCACACACACACACACACGCAATCTCACACACAGACACGCACACACAATCTCTCTCACACACAAACATTCACACACACATACACACACAATATCTCTCACACACACATACACACACATTCACACACTCTCACACACACACATTCACACACACACATTCACACACACACATTCACACACATTCACACGCACACACACATTCACACACGCACATATACACACACACATACACACACATTCACACACAAACAATTCTCACACACACATACACACACACTCAATCGCACTCACACACACACAATCTCACACGTACACACACACATTCACACACGAACACACAATCTCACACACACACATACACACACATTCACACACACACATACACACACACACAATCTCACACACACATTCACACATAGAATCACACACACTACACACACACAATCTCACACACGCGCACACATTCACACACACACACACATACACACACACGATCTCACACACGCACACACATTCACACACACACACATACACACTCACACACTGACAGACACACACAATCACACACACACCATCTCACACATTCACACACACAATCTCACACACATTCTTACACACACACACACACACACACACGTTCACACACACACAATCGCTCTCACACACACATACACACACATTCTCACACACACATACAATAACACACACACACATTCAATCACATACACATACACACACACAATCTCACACACACGCAATAACAAACACACACATTCAATCACATACACATACACACACAATCTCACACACACACACATTAACACACACACATACTCACACACACACTCACACACACAATCTCACACTTTCACACACACATACATACACACATTCACACACACTTACAAAATCTCTCTCTCACACACACGTACACACACATTCTCACACACACATACTCACACAATCTCGCACACACACACATTCACACACATACATACACACACACACACACAATCTCACACTCACATTCACACACACACAATCTCACACACACACACAATCACACACACACATACACACACACACAATCTCTCACACACACATATACACACACACATACACACAAACATTCACACACACACACAATCACACACACACACGCACACACAATCTGTCTCACACACAAACATTCACACACACACATATACACACACACACATTCACACACACATACACACACAATCTCACACACACATTCACACACACACATTCACACACATTCACACACACACAATCTCACACACACACACAATCACACACACACATACACACACACACAATCTCTCACACACACATATACACACACACATACACACAAACATTCACACACACACACAATCACACACACACACGCACACACAATCTGTCTCACACACAAACATTCACACACACACATATACACACACACACATTCACACACACATACACACACAATCTCACACACACATTCACACACACACATTCACACACATTCACAGACACACACATTCACAGACACACATATACACACACATGCACACACATTCGCACACACACATTCTCACACACGTATACACACACACTCAAACACACTCGCACACACACAATCTCACACGAATACATAATCTCTCACATACATACACACACATTCACATACACTCACACACACATTCTCACACATATATACACACACACATTCACACACACACACATTCACACACACACAGTCACACACACACAATCTCACACTCACACATTCACACACACACACATTCACACACACACACAATCTCACACACATTCTCACACACACACACATTCACACACACACACACACGCAATCTCACACACAGACACGCACACACAATCTCTCTCACACACAAACATTCACACACACACATACACACACAATATCTCTCACACACACACGTTCACACACACATACACACACAATCTCACACACACACATTCACACACACACATTCACACACATTCACACGCACACACACATTCACACACGCACATATACACACACACATACACACACATTCACACACAAACAATTCTCACACACACATACACACACACTCAATCACACTCACACACACACAATCTCACACGTACACACACACATTCACACACGAAAACACAATCTCACACACACACATACACACACATTCACACACACACATACACACACACACAATCTCACACACACATTCACACATACAATCACACACACTGCACACACACAATCTCACACACGCGCACACATTCACACACACACACACACATACACACACACGATCTCACACACGCACACACATTCACACACACACACATACACACTCACACACTGACACACACACACAATCTCACACACACACACACACACCATCTCACACATTCACACACACAATCTCACACACATTCTTACACACACACACACACACGTTCACACACACACAATCGCTCTCACACACACATACACACACATTCTCACACACACATACAATAACACACACACACATTCAATCACATACACATACACACACACAATCTCACACACACACAATAACAAACACACACATTCAATCACATACACATACACACACACATTAACACACACACATACTCACACACACACTCACACACACAATCTCACACTTTCACACACACATACATACACACATTCACACACACTTACAAAATCTCTCTCTCACACACACGTACACACACATTCTCACACACACATACTCACACAATCTCGCACACACACACATTCACACACATACATACACACACACTCACACACACAATCTCACACTCACATTCACACACACACAATCTCACACACACACACAATCACACACACACATACACTCACACACAATCTCTCACACACACATATACACGCCCACATACACACAAACATTCACACACACACAATCACACACACACACGCACACACAATCTGTCTCACACACAAACATTCACACACACACATATACACACACACACATTCACACACACATACACACACAATCTCACACACACATTCACACACACACACATTCACACACATTCACAGACACACACATTCACAGACACACATATACACACACATGCACACACATTCGCACACACACATTCTCACACACGTATACACACACACTCAAACACACTCGCACACACACAATCTCACACGAATACATAATCTCTCACATACATACACACACATTCACATACACACACACACACATTCTCACACATATATACACACACACATTCACACACACACACATTCACACACACAGTCACACACACACAATCTCACACTCACACATTCACACACACACACACATTCACACACACACACAATCTCACACACATTCTCACACACACACACATTCACACACACACACACACGCAATCTCACACACAGACACGCACACACAATCTCTCTCACACACAAACATTCACACACACACATACACACACAATATCTCTCACACACACACGTTCACACACACATACACACACAATCTCACACACACACATTCACACACACACATTCACACACATTCACACGCACACACACATTCACACACGCACATATACACACACACATACACACACATTCACACACAAACAATTCTCACACACACATACACACACACTCAATCACACTCACACACACACAATCTCACACGTACACACACACATTCACACACGAAAACACAATCTCACACACACACATACACACACATTCACACACACACATACACACACACACAATCTCACACACACATTCACACATACAATCACACACACTGCACACACACAATCTCACACACGCGCACACATTCACACACACACACACACATACACACACACGATCTCACACACGCACACACATTCACACACACACACATACACACTCACACACTGACACACACACACAATCTCACACACACACACACACACCATCTCACACATTCACACACACAATCTCACACACATTCTTACACACACACACACACACGTTCACACACACACAATCGCTCTCACACACACATACACACACATTCTCACACACACATACAATAACACACACACACATTCAATCACATACACATACACACACACAATCTCACACACACACAATAACAAACACACACATTCAATCACATACACATACACACATACTCACACACACTCACACACACAATCTCACACTTTCACACACACATACATACACACATTCACACACACTTACAAAATCTCTCTCTCACACACACGTGCACACACATTCTCACACACACATACACACAATCTCGCACACACACACATTCACACACATACACACACATTCACATACACTCACACACACATTCTCACACATATATACACACACACATTCACACACATACACACACAATCTCTCACACACACACACATTCTCATTCACACACACATATTCACACACGAACACACATTCACATACACTCACACACACATTCTCACACATATATACACACACACATTCACACACATACACACACAATCTCTCACACACACACACATTCTCATTCACACACACATATTCACACACGAACACACAATCTCACACACACCTACACACACATTCACACACACCCACACACACATTCACACACACACACACACAAACACACACATTCACACACACAATCTCACACACATTCTCACACACACATACACACACTTTCACACACACAATCTCTCTCACACACACATACACACACATTCTCACACACACAATCTCACACACACAATCACACACACACATTCAATCATATTAACACACACACACACATTCACACACACACACAATCTCACACACATACTCACACACACACACATTCACACACGAACACACAATCTCACACACACACATAGACACACATTCACACACACGCACATACACACACACACAATGTCACACACACACTCATTCAGACACACACAATCACACACACACATAAACACACACACACAATCTCACGCACACACACATATACACACACATTCACACACACACAATCTCACACTCACACATTCACACACAATCTCTCTCACACACAAACATTCACACACACACATACACAATCTCACACACACACATTCACATACACATACACACACAATCTCACACACATACATTCACACACCCGCACATTCACACACACATACACACACACAATCTCTCTCTCACACACACACAATCTCTCACGCACACTTACACACACACAATCTCACACACACACATATACACACACACACATACACACACACATTCACACACACACAAACGCAATCTCACACACACACACGCACACACAATCTCTCTCACACACAAACATTCACACACACATACACACACACAATCTCTCTCTCACACACGCGCACACACAATCTCACACACACATACACACACATAATCTCACACACACACATTCACACACACATACACACACAATCTCACACACAAACATTCACACACATTCACACGCACACACACATGCACACACACATATACACACACATACACACACACATTCTCACACACACACATACATACACACATTCACGCACACACACAATCTCACACACGCACACACATTCACACACACACATACACACACACATACACACACTCACACACTCTCACACTCACACACACACACAATCTCACACACATTCTCAAACACACATACACACACTTTCACACACACACAATCTCTCCCATACACACATACACACACATTCTCACACACACACATACACACACACAATCTCACACACACACACACACATTCACACACACACACATACATACACACACATTCACACACACATACACACACGCTCACACACTCTCACACTCACACACACACACAATCTCACACATTCACACGCACAATCTCACACACATTCTCACACACACATACACACACTTTCACACACACAATCTCTCTCACACACACATACACACACATTCTTACACACACACAATCTCACACACACAATCACACACACATTCAATCACATGCACATACACACACACAATCTCACACACAGACACACATTCACACACACACATACACGCACACATTCACACACACACGATCTCACACATTCACACACACACAATCTCACATTCTCTCACACACACACACATACACACATTCACGCACACACACAAAATCTCTCTCACACACATACACACACATTCTCACACACACACATACACACACACAATCTCACACACACATTCACACACAAACAATCTCACACATTCTCACACACACAATCTCACACTCACATTCACACACACACAATCTCACACACACACATTCACACACACACACACACATTCACACACACACATTCAACCACACACACACCTACACACACACTCAAACACATAACCTCTCTCTCACACACAATCTCACACACACATTCACACACACACACATTCTCACACACACATACACACATTCACACACACACAAAATCTCTCTCACACACATCCACACACATTCTCACACACACGCATACACACTCACAATCTCACACACACACATTCACTCACACACAATCTCACACATTCTCACACACACAATCTCACACTCACATTCACACACACACAATCTCACACACACACATTCACACACACACATTCACACACACACATTCAACCACACACACACTCAAACACATAATCTCTCTCTCACACACACAATCTCACACACACATTCACACACACACACATTCTCACACACACATACGCACACACTCTCTCACACACACGTTCACACACTCACACACATTCACACACACACATTCACACACACATTCCCACACACACATTCACACACACACACAATTTCACACTCACACAATCACACACACACACATTCACACACACACACACACAATCTCACACACATTCTCACACACACACACATTCACACACGAATACACAATCTCACACATACACACACATATACACATACACACACACACAATCTCACACACACAATTTCACACACACACAATCTCAAACAGACATTTACACATACACATTCACACATACACATTCACACAGACAAACACTCTCTCACGCACACACGCAAAATCTCACACACACAATCTCACACACTCTCTCACACACACACACAATCTCACACGCAAACACAACACAATCTCACACACAAACACAATCACACACACACATTCAATCACATACACATACACAATCACACACACACACATTCACACACACATACACGCACACACTCACACACACACAATCTCACACATTCTCACACACACATTCACGCACACACACAAAATCTCTCTCACACACACATACACTCACATTCTCACACACACATACGCACACTCAATCTCACACACACACATTCACACACACACATACTCACACACTCACACACACAATCTCACACTCACATTCACACACACACAATCTCACACACACACATTCACACACACACATTCACACACACAGATTCAACCGCACACACACACATACACACACACTCAAACACATAATCTCTCTCACACACGCACAATCTCACACACATACACACACACATTCTCACACACACATACACACACACACATTCACACACACACAATCCCACACTCACACATTCACACACTCAGTTTCACACACATTCTCACACACACACATTCACTCACGAACACACAATCGCACACTCACACATACACACACATATACACACACATACACACACAATCTCACACACACACAATTTCACACACACACAATCTCACACACACATTCACTCACACATACACACACAATCACACACACACATTCACAGAGACAAACACACTCTCACGCAAACACACACAATCTCACACACACACACATTCACACACACACAAACTCACACACATTCTCACACACACACATTTTCACACACACTCACACGTACACACACGCACACACAATCTCACACACAAACACAACACAATCTCACACAAACACACGCATTCACACACACACAATCGCACGCACACACACAGTCACACACAATCTCACACACACACATACACACACAATCGCACACACAATCTCTCACACACACACATTCTCATTCACACACGCATTCACACACGAACACACAATCTCTCTCACACACATTCACACACACCTACACACACATTCACACACACACTCACACACACAAACACACAAATTCACTCACACTCACAATCTCACACACACACATTCACACACACACACACAACCTTACACACATACTCACACACACATTCACACACGAACACACAATCTCGCACACACATAGACACACATTCACACACACGCACATACACACACAATGTCACACACACACTCATTCAGACACACACACTCACACACACACATACACACACACAATCTCACACACACACAAATATACACACACACATACACACACACACATTCGCACACACAATCTCACACTCACACATTCACACACAATCTCTCTCACACACAAACATTCACACACACATTCACACACACACTCAATCTCACACACACACACATTCACACACACATACACACACACACAATCTCTCTCTCACACACACGCACACACAATCTCTCACGCACACATACACACACACAATCTCACACACACGTACACACAAACATACACACACACATTCACACACACACACGCAATCTCTCACACACACACGCACACACAATCTCTCTCACACACAAACATTCACACACACATACACACACACAATCTCTCTCACACACATACACACAATCTCACACACACACACATATACACACATATATACACACACATTCACACACACAATCACACACACACACATACACACACACAATCACACACACACATATACACACACATACACACAAAAATACGCACACACAATCACACACACGCGCACACGCAATCTCTCTCACACACAAACATTCACACACACACATATATACACACAATCTCACACACACACACATTCACACACACATACACACAATCTCACACATACATATTCACACACACATTCACACACATTCACACGCACACACACATTCACACACACACATATACACACACATACACACACATTCACACACACACACACATTCACACACACACATACACACACACTCAATCACACTCACACACACACACAAAATCTCACATGTACACACATACATTCACACACGAATACACAATCTCTCACACACACATACAGACACACTCACACACACAAACACACACAATCTCACACACATTCACACATACATTCACACACACACATACACACACAATCTCACACACGCACACACATTCACACACACACACACATACATACACACACATTCACACACACACACACACACTCACACTCACACACACACAATCTCACACATTCACACACACAATCTCACACACATTCTCACACACACATACACACACTTTCACACACACACACTTAAACACACACACAATCTCACACACACACACAATCACACACACACATTCAATCACATACACATACACACACACAATCTCACGCACAGACACACATTCACACACACACTTACACGCACACACTCACGCACACACAATCTCACACATTCACACACAAACAATCTCACACATTCACACACACACAATCTCACACATTCTCACACACACACATTCACGCACACACACAAAATCTCTCTCACACACATGCACACACATTCTCACACACACACATACACACACAATCTCACACACACACATACTCACACACTCACACACACACAATCTCACACTGACATTCACACACACACATTCACACACACACACATTCAACCACACACACATACACACACACTCAAACACATAATCTCTCTCTCACACACACACAATCTCACACACACATACACACACATTCACACACTCTCTCACACACACGTTCACACACTCACACACATTCACACACACAAGTTCACACACACACATTCGCACACAAACACAATTTAACACTCACACATTCACACACACACACATTCACACACACAATCTCACACACATTCTCACACACACACACATTCACACACGAACACACAATCTCACACACACACATACACACACATATAGACAGACATACACACACACAATCTCACACACACAATTTCACACACGCACAATCTCAAACACACATTCACTCACACATACACACACACAATCTCACACACACACACATTCACACAGACAAACACACTCTCACGCACACACACACAATCTCACACACACACATTCACACACACTCACACGTACACACACACTCTCTCTCACACACACACACAATTTCACACACAAACACAACACAATCTCACACACAAACACAACACAATCTCACACAAACACACGCATTCACAAGCACACACATACACACACACAATCGCACGCACACACCCACACACACATTCACACACACACTCACACACACAAACACACAAATTCACTCACACTCACAATCTCACACACACACATTCACACGCACACACAACCTCACACACATACTCACACACACATTCACACACGAACACACAATCTCGCACACACATAGACACACATTCACACACACGCACATACACACATAATGTCACACACACACTCATTCAGACACACACACTCACACACACACATACACACACACAATCTCACACACACACAAATATACACACACACATACACACACACACATTCACACACACAATCTCACACACACATTCACACACAATCTCTCTCACACGCAAACATTCACACACACACACACACACACATTCACACACAATCTCACACACACACACATTCACACACACATACACACACACAATCTCTCTCACACACACACGCACACACAATCTCTCACGCACACATACACACACACAATCTCACACACACATGTACACACAAACATACACACACATTCACACACACACACGCAATCTCACACACACACACGCACACACAATCTCTCTCACACACAAACATTCACACACACATACACACACACAATCTCTCTCACACACATACACACAATCTCACACACACACATATACACACATATATACACACACATTCACACACACACACACAATCACACACACACATACACACACACACAATCACACACATTTACACACACATACACACAAAAATACACACACACAATCACACACACGCGCACACGCAATCTCTCTCACAAACAAACATTCACACACACACATATATGCACACAATCTCACACACACACACATTCACACACACATACACACAATCTCACACATACGTATTCACACACACATTCACACACATTCACACGCACACACACATTCACACACACACACATATACACACACATACACACACATTCACACACACACACACATTCACACACACACATACACACACACTCAATCACACTCACACACACACACAAAATCTCACATGTACACACATACATTCACACACGAATACACAATCTCTCACACACACATACAGACACATTCACACACACAAACACACACAATCTCAAACACATTCACACATACATTCACACACACATACACACACAATCTCACACACGCACACACATTCACACACACACACACATACATACACACACATTCACACACACATACACACACACACTCACACTCACACACACACAATCTCACACATTCACACACACAATCTCACACACATTCTCACACACACATACACACACTTTCACACACACACACAATTTCTTTCACACACACATACACACACATACACATACACACACTCAATCTCACACACACACAATCACACACACACATTCAATCACATACACATACACACACACAATCTCACACACAGACACACATTCACACACACACTTACACGCACACACTCACACACACACAATCTCAAACATTCACACACAAACAATCTCACACATTCACACACACACAATCTCACACATTCTCACACACACACATTCACGCACACACACAAAATCTCTCTCACACACATGCACACACATTCTCACACACACACATACACACACAATCTCACACACACACATACTCACACACTCACACACACACAATCTCACACTGACATTCACACACACACATTCACACACACACACATTCAACCACACACACATACACACACACTCAAACACATAATCTCTCTTTCACACACACACAATCTCACACACACATTCACACACTCACACACACACACGTTCACACACTCACACACATTCACACACACATGTTCACACACACACATTCGCACACAAACACAATTTCACACTCACGCATTCACACACACACAATCACACACACACATTCACACACACAATCTCACACACATTCTCACACACACACACATTCACACACGAACACACAATCTCACACACACACATACACACACATATAGACATACATACACACACACAATCTCACACACACAATTTCACACACACAATCTCAAACACACATTCACTCACACATACACACACAATCTCACACACACACATTCACACAGACAAACACACTCTCACGCACACACACACAATCTCACACACACACATTCACACACACTCACACGTACACACACACTCTCTCTCACACACACACACAATCTCACACACAAACACAACACAATCTCACACACAAACACAACACAATCTCACACAAACACACGCATTCACAAACACACACATACACACACACAATCGCACGCACACACCCACACACACATTCACACACACACTCACACACACAAACACACAAATTCACTCACACTCACAATCTCACACACACACATTCACACACACACACAACCTCACACACATACTCACACACACATTCACACACGAACACACAATCTCGCACACACATAGACACACATTCACACACACGCACATACACACACAATGTCACACACACACTCATTCAGACACACACACTCACACACACACATACACACACACAATCTCACACACACACAAATATACACACACACATACACACACACAAATTCACACACACAATCTCACACTCACACATTCACACACAATCTCTCTCACACACAAACATTCACACACACACATACACACACACACAATCTCACACACACACACATTCACACACACATACACACACAATCTCTCTCACACACACACGCACACACAATCTCTCACGCACACATACACACACACAATCTCACACATACATGTACACACAAACATACACACACACATTCACACACACACACGCAATCTCACACACACACATGCACACACAATCTCTCTCACACACAAACATTCACACACACATACACACACACAATCTCTCTCACACACATACACACAATCTCACAAACACACATATACACACATATATACACACACATTCACAATCACACACACACACATACACACACACACAATCACACACACACATATACACACACATACACACAAAAATACACACACACAATCACACACACGCGCACACGCAATCTCTCTCACAAACATTCACACACACACATATATACACACAATCTCACACACACACACATTCACACACACATACACACAATCTCACACATACGTATTCACACACACATTCACACACATTCACACGCACACACACATTCACACACACACATATACACACACATACACACACATTCACACACACACACATTCACACACACACATACACACACACTCAATCACACTCACACACACACACAAAATCTCACATGTACACACATACATTCACACACGAATACACAATCTCTCACACACACATACAGACACATTCACACAAACACACACAATCTCACACACATTCACACATACATTCACACACACACATACACACACAATCTCACACACGCACACACATTCACACACACACACACATACATACACACACATTCACACACACATACACACACACACTCACACTCACACACACACAATCTCACACATTCACACACACAATCTCACACACATTCTCACACACACATACACACACTTTCACACACACACACAATTTCTCTCACACACACATACACACACATTCTCACACACACACATACACACACACAATCTCACACACACACACAATCACACACACACATTCAATCACTTACACATACACACACACAATCTCACACACAGACACACATTCACACACACACTTACACGCACACACTCACACACACACAATCTCAAACATTCACACACAAACAATCTCACACATTCACACACACACAATCTCACACATTCTCACACACACACATTCACGCACACATACAAAATCTCTCTCACAGACATGCACACACATTCTCACACACACACATACACACACAATCTCACACACACACATACTCACACATTCACACACACACAATCTCACACTGACATTCACACACACACATTCAACCACACACACATACACACACACTCAAACTCATAATCTCTCTTTCACACACAAACAATCTCACACACACATACGCACACATTCACACACTCACACACACACACGTTCACACACTCACACACATTCACACACACACGTTCACCCACACAGATTCGCACACAAACACAATCTCACACTCACACATTCACACACACACAATCACACACACACACATTCACACACACAATCTCACACACATTCTCACACACACACACACATTCACACACGAACACACAATCTCACACACACATACACACACATATAGACATACATACACACACACAATTTCACACACACACAATCTCAAACACACATTCACTCACACATACACACACACAATCTCACACACACACATTCACACACACTCACACGTATACACACACTCTCTCTCACACACACACACAATCTCACACACAAACACAACACAATCTCACACACAAACACAACACAATCTCACACAAACACACGCATTCACAAACACACACATACACACACACAATCGCACGCACACACCCACACACACATTCACACACACACTCACACACACAAACACACAAATTCACTCACACTCACAATCTCACACACATACTCACACACACATTCACACACGAACACACAATCTCGCACACACATAGACACACATTCACACACACGCACATACACACACAATGTCACACACACACTCATTCAGACACACACACTCACACACACACATACACACACACAATCTCACACACACACAAATATACACACACACATTCACACACACAATCTCACACACACATTCACACACAATCTCTCTCACACACAAACATTCACACACACACACACACACATTTACACACAATCTCACACACACACACATTCACACACACATACACACACACAATCTCTCTCACACACACACGCACACACAATCTCTCACGCACACATACACACACACAATCTCACACACACATGTACACACAAACATACACACACACATTCACACACACACACGCAATCTCACACACACACATGCACACACAATCTCTCTCACACACAAACATTCACACTCACATACACACACACAATCTCTCTCACACACATACACACAATCACACACACACACATATACACACATATATACACACACATTCACACACACACACAATCACACACACACACATACACACACACACAATCACACACATATACACACACATACACACAAAAATACACACACACAATCACACACACGCGCACACGCAATCTCTCTCACAAACAAACATTCACACACACACATATATACACACAATCTCACACACACACATTCACACACACATACACACAATCTCACACATACGTATTCACACACATTCACACGCACACACACATTCACACACACACACATATACACACACACACATTCACACACACACACACATTCACACACACACACACATTCACACACACACACATACACACACACTCAATCACACTCACACACACACACAAAATCTCACATGTACACACATACATTCACACACGAATACACAATCTCTCACACACACATACAGACACATTCACACACACAAACACACACAATCTCACACACATTCACACATACATTCACACACACATACACACACAATCTCACACACGCACACACATTCACACACACACACACACATACATACACACACATTCACACACACATACACACACACACTCACACACACACAATCTCACACATTCACACACACAATCTCACACACATTCTCACACACACATACACACACTTTCACACACACACACAATTTCTCTCACACACACATACACACACATTCTCACACACACACACATACACACACTCAATCTCACACACACACAATCACACACACACATTCAATCACATACACATACACACACACAATCTCACACACAGACACACATTCACACACACACTTACACGCACACACTCACACACACACAATCTCAAACATTCACACACAAACAATCTTACACATTCACACACACACAATCTCACACATTCTCGCACACACACATTCACGCACACACACAAAATCTCTCTCACACACATGCACACACATTCTCACACACACACATACTCACACACTCACACACACACAATCTCACACTGACATTCACACACACATATTCACACACACACATTCAACCACACACACACTCAAACACATAATCTCTCTTTCACACTCACACAATCTCACACACACATTCACACACTCACACACACACACGTTCACACACTCACACACATTCACACACACATGTTCACACACACACATTCGCACACAAACACAATTTCACACTCACACATTCACACACACACAATCACACACACACACATTCACACACACACTCACACACACAAACACACAAATTCACTCACACTCACAATCTCACACACACACATTCACACACACACACAACCTCACACACATACTCACACACACATTCACACACGAACACACAATCTCGCACACACATAGACACACATTCACACACACGCACATACACACACAATGTCACACACACACTCATTCAGACACACACACTCACACACACACATACACACACACAATCTCACACACACACAAATATACACACACACATACACACACACAAATTCACACACACAATCTCACACTCACACATTCACACACAATCTCTCTCACACACAAACATTCACACACACACATACACACACACACAATCTCACACACACACACATTCACACACACATACACACACAATCTCTCTCACACACACACGCACACACAATCTCTCACGCACACATACACACACACAATCTCTCACACACATGTACACACAAACATACACACACACATTCACACACACACACGCAATCTCACACACACACATGCACACACAATCTCTCTCACACACAAACATTCACACACACATACACACACACAATCTCTCTCACACACATACACACAATCTCACAAACACACATATACACACATATATACACACACATTCACACACACACACAATCACACACACACACATACACACACACACAATCACACACACACACACACAAAAATACACACACACAATCACACATACGCGCACACGCAATCTCTCTCACACACAAACATTCACACACACACATATATACACACAATCTCACACACACACATTCACACACACATACACACAATCTCACACATACGTATTCACACACACATTCACACACATTCACACGCGCACACACATTCACACACACACATATACACACACATACACACACATTCACACACACACACATTCACACACACACATACACACACACTCAATCACACTCACACACACACACAAAATCTCACATGTACACCCATACATTCACACACGAATACACAATCTCTCACACACACATACAGACACATTCACACAAACATACACAATCTCACACACATTCACACATACATTCACACACACACATACACACACAATCTCACACACGCACACACATTCACACACACACACACACATACATACATACACACACATACACACACACATACACACACACACTCACACTCACACACACACAATCTCACACATTCACACACACAATCTCACACACATTCTCACACACACTTTCACACACACACACAATTTCTCTCACACACACATACACACACATTCTCACACACACACATACACACACACAATCTCACACACACACACAATCACACACACACATTCAATCACTTACACATACACACACACAATCTCACACACAGACACACATTCACACACACACTTACACGCACACACTCACACACACACAATCTCAAACATTCACACACACACAATCTCACACATTCTCACACACACACATTCACGCACACATACAAAATCTCTCTCACAGACATGCACACACATTCTCACACACACACATACACACACAATCTCACACACACACATACTCACACATTCACACACACACAATCTCACACTGACATTCACACACACACATTCACACACACACATTCAACCACACACACATACACACACACTCAAACACATAATCTCTGTTTCACACACAAACAATCTCACACACACATACACACACATTCACACACTCACACACACACTCGTTCACACACTCACACACATTCATACACACACGTTCACCCACACAGATTCGCACACAAACACAATCTCACACTCACACATTCACACACACACAATCACACACACACACATTCACACACACAATCTCACACACATTCTCACACACACACACATTCACACACGAACACACAATCTCACACACACACATACACACACATATAGACATACATACACACACACAATCTCACACACACAATTTCACACACACACAATCTCAAACACACATTCACTCACACATACACACACACAATCTCACACACACACATTCACACAGACAAACACACTCTCACGCACACACACAATCTCACACACACACATTCACACACACTCACACGTACACACACACTCTCTCACACACACACACAATCTCACACACAAACACAACACAATCTCACACACAAACACAACACAATCTCACACAAACACACGCATACACAAACACACACATACACACACACAATCGCACGCACACACATTCACACACGCACACATACACACACACAATTTCACTCACACACATTCTCATTCACACACACACATTCACACACGAACACACAATCTCACACACACACATATACACACACATACACACAAACATTCACACGCACACATTCAACCACACACACATACACACACACTCAAACACATAATCTCTCTCACACACACACAATCTCACACACACATACACACATACATTCTCACACACACATACACACACTCTCACACACACACGTTCACACACACACACATTCACACACACACATTCGCACACAAACACAATTTCATACTCACACATTCACACACACACAATCTCACACACATTCTCTCACACACACACATTCACACACGAACACACAATCTCACACACACATACACACACATATAGACATACATACACGCACACAATCTCACACACACAATTTCACACACACACAATCTCAAACACACATTCACTCACACATACATACACACAATCTCACACACACACATTCACACAGACAAACACACTCTCATGCACACACACACAATCTCACACAAACACATTCACACACACACGCAATCTCACACACATTCTCTCACACTCACACATTTTCACACACTCTCACACACACACAATCTCACACACAAACACAACACCATCTGACACACAAACACAACACAATCTCACACAAACACACGCATTCACAAACACACACATACACACACACACAATCGCAGCACACACATTCACACACGCACACATACACACATACAATCTCACACACACACACATTCTCATTCACACACACACATTCACACACGAACACACAATCTCACACACACATACACACAAACATTCACACACACACAATCACACACACACACATAATCTCTCTCACACACAAACATTCACACACACACATATACACACACACAATCTCACACACACATTCACACACACATACACACACAATCTCACACACACACATTCACACACACACATTAACACACATTCACACGCACACACACATTCACAGACACACATATATACACACACATACACACACTTTCGCACACACACATTCTCCCACACACATACACACACACTCAATCACACTCACACACACACAGAATCTCACATGTACACACACACAATCTCACACGAATACATAATCTCTCACACACAAACATACACACACAATCTCACACACGCACACACATTCACACACACACATACACACACACTCACACTTTCTCACACTCACAGACACACAATCTCACACATTCACACACACAATCTCACACATTCACACACACACAATCTCACACACATTCTCACACACACATGCACACACTTTCACACACACACACAATCTCTCTCACACACACACATACACACACATTGTCACACACACACATACACACACACAATCTCACACACACACACAATCACACACAAATTCAATCACATACACATACACACACACAATCACACACACATTCACACACACACATACATGCACACACTCACACACACACACAATCTCACACATTCACACACACACAATCTCACACATTCTCTCACACACACATACACACATTCATGCTCACACACAATCTCACACACATACACACACATTCTCACACACACACAATCTCTCACACACACACATTCACACACACACATACTCACACACACACACACACACACACACACACACAATCTCACACTCACATTCACACACACACAATCTCACACACACACATTCACAAGCACACATTCAACCACACACACACTCAAACACATAATCTGTCTCACACACACAATCTCACACACACAGACATTCACACACACACATTCTCACGCACACATACACACACACACATTCACACACACAAATTCACACACACACATTCACAGACACACATTCACACACACACAATCTCACACTCACATATTCACACACACACACACACACACAATCTCTCACACACACAATTTCACACACACACAATCTCTCACACACATTCACTCACACATACACACACACAATCTCACACACACAATTTCACACACACACAATCTCAAACACACATTCACTCACACATACATACACACAATCTCACACACACATACATTCACACACACACACAATCTCACACACATTCTCTCACACTCACACATTTTCACACACTCTCACACACACACACACAATCTCACACACAAACACAACACAATCTGACACACAAACACAACACAATCTCACACAAGCACACGCATTCACAAACACACACATACACACACAATCGCACGCACACACATTCACACACGCACACATACACACATACAATCTCACACACACACATTCTCATTCACACACACACATTCACACACGAACACACAATCTCACACACACATATACACACACACATACACACAAACATTCACACACACACACAATCACACACACACATAATCTCTCTCACACACAAACATTCACACACACACATATACACACACACAATCTCACACACACATTCACACACACATACACACACAATCTCACACACACATTCACACACACACATTAACACACATTCACACGCACACACACACATTCACAGACACACATATATACACACACATACACACACATTCGCACACACACATACACACACACTCAATCACACTCACACACACACAGAATCTCACATGTATACACACACACAATCTCACACGAATACATAATCTCTCACACACAAACATACACACACAATCTCACACACGCACACACATTCACACACACACATACACACACACTCACACTTTCTCACACTCACAGACACACAATCTCACACATTCACACACACAATCTCACACATTCACACACACACAATCTCACACACATTCTCACACACACATGCACACACTTTCACACACACACACAATCTCTCTCACACACACACATACACACACATTGTCACACACACACATACACACACACAATCTCACACA
The DNA here is from genome assembly GCF_037043375.1 of Chiloscyllium plagiosum. Taxonomy (NCBI): domain Eukaryota; kingdom Metazoa; phylum Chordata; class Chondrichthyes; order Orectolobiformes; family Hemiscylliidae; genus Chiloscyllium; species Chiloscyllium plagiosum. The sequence continues at coordinate 1,554,409 of NW_028270173.1, read as the reverse complement.
CACACACAATTACACACAAATTCAATCACATGCACATACACACACACAATCACACACACATTCACACACACACATACATGCACACACTCACACACACACAATCTCACACATTCACACACACACATACTCACACACACACACACACACACACACACAATCTCACACTCACATTCACACGCACACAATCTCACACACACACATTCACAAGCACACATTCAACCACACACACACATACACACACACTCAAACACATAATCTGTCTCACACACACACAATCTCACACACACAGACATTCACACACACACATTCTCACGCACACATACACACACACACATTCACACACACAAATTCACACACACACATTCACAGACACACATTCACACACACACAATCTCACACTCACATATTCACACACACACACACACACACACAATCTCTCACACACACAATTTCACACACACACAATCTCTCACACACATTCACTCACACATACACACACACAATCTCACACACACAATTTCACACACACACAATCTCAAACACACATTCACTCACACATACATACACACAATCTCACACACACACATTCACACAGACAAACACACTCTCACGCACACACACACAATCTCACACAAACACATTCACACACACACACAATCTCACACACATTCTCTCACACTCACACATTTTCACACACTCTCACACACACACACACAATCTCACACACAAACACAACACAATCTGACACACAAACACAACACAATCTCACACAAACACACGCATTCACAAACACACACATACACACACAATCGCACGCACACACATTCACACACGCACACATACACACATACAATCTCACACACACACATTCTCATTCACACACACATTCACACACGAACACACAATCTCACACACACATATACACACACACATACACACAAACATTCACACACACACAATCACACACACACATAATCTCTCTCACACACAAACATTCACACACACACATATACACACACACAATCTCACACACACATTCACACACACATACACACACAATCTCACACACACACATTCACACACACACATTAACACACATTCACACGCACACACACATTCACAGACACACATATATACACACACATACACACACATTCGCACACACACATTCTCCCACACACATACACACACATTCAATCACACTCACACACACACAGAATCTCACATGTACACACACACAATCACACACGAATACATAATCTCTCACACACACACATACACACACAATCTCACACACGCACACACATTCACACACACACATACACACACACTCTCACTTTCTCACACTCACAGACACACAATCTCACACATTCACACACACAATCTCACACATTCACACACACACACAATCTCACACACATTCTCACACACACATGCACACACTTTCACACACACACACAATCTCTCTCACACACACACATACACACACATTGTCACACACACACATACACACACACACAATCTCACACACACACACAATCAGACACAAATTCAATCACATACACATACACACACACAATCACACACACATTCACACACACACATACATGCACACACTCACACACACACACAATCTCACACATTCACACACACACAATCTCACACATTCTCTCACACACACATACACACATTCACGCTCACACACAAAATCTCTCTCTCACACACATACACACACATTCTCACACACACACACACAATCTCTCTCACACACACATTCACACACACACATACTCACACACACACACACACAATCTCACACTCACATTCACACACACACAATCTCACACACACACATTCACAAGCACACATTCAACCACACACACACACATACACACACACTCAAACACATAATCTGTCTCACACACACACAATCTCACACACACATACATTCACACACACACATTCTCACGCACACATACACACACACACATTCACACACACAAATTCACACACACACATTCACAGACACACATTGACACACACACAATCTCACACTCACATATTCACACACACAAACACACAATCTCTCACACACACAATTTCACACACACACAATCTCACACACACATTCACTCACACATACACACAATCTCACACACACACACATTCACCCAGACAAACACACTCTCACGCACACACACACAATCTCACACACACGCATTCACACACAAACACAATCTCACACACATTCTCCCACACACACATTTTCACACACACTCACACGTAGACACACACTCTCTCACACACACACACAATCTCACACACAAACACAACACAATCTCAAACAAACACACACACACACTCACCCACACACAAACACACACACATTCACTCACACACACACAATCTCACACACACACATTCACACACACACACACACAATCTCACACACATACTCACACACACACACAAATTCACACACGAACACACATTCCCACACACACACATAGACACACATTCACACACACGCACATACACACACACAATGTCACACACACACTCATTCAGACACACACAATCACACACACACATACACAAACAATCACACACACACACAATCACACACACTCACACATACACACACGTACACACACACACACAATCTCACACACACACAATCTCACACACACACATTCACACACACATACACACAATCTCACACACACACATTCACACACACGCACATTCACACACACATACACACACAATCTCTCTCACACACACATGCACACACAATCTCTCACGCATACTTACATACACACAATCTCACACACACATACACACACATACACACACACATTCACACACACACACACAAAATCTCACATGTACACACATACATTCACACACGAATACACAATCTCTCACACACACATACAGACACATTCACACACACAAACACACACAATCTCACACACATTCACACATACATTCACACACACATACACACACAATCTCACACACGCACACACATTCACACACACACACACATACATACACACACATTCACACACACATACACACACACACTCACACACACACAATCTCACACATTCACACACACAATCTCACACACATTCTCACACACACATACACACACTTTCACACACACACACAATTTCTCTCACACACACATACACACACATTCTCACACACACACACATACACACACTCAATCTCACACACACACAATCACACACACACATTCAATCACATACACATACACACACACAATCTCACACACAGACACACATTCACACACACACTTACACGCACACACTCACACACACACAATCTCAAACATTCACACACAAACAATCTTACACATTCACACACACACAATCTCACACATTCTCACACACACACATTCACGCACACACACAAAATCTCTCTCACACACATGCACACACATTCTCACACACACACATACTCACACACTCACACACACACAATCTCACACTGACATTCACACACACATATTCACACACACACACATTCAACCACACACACACTCAAACACATAATCTCTCTTTCACACTCACACAATCTCACACACACATTCACACACTCACACACACACACGTTCACACACTCACACACATTCACACACACATGTTCACACACACACATTCGCACACAAACACAATTTCACACTCACACATTCACACACACACAATCACACACACACACATTCACACACACACTCACACACACAAACACACAAATTCACTCACACTCACAATCTCACACACACACATTCACACACACACACAACCTCACACACATATTCACACACACATTCACACACGAACACACAATCTCGCACACACATAGACACACATTCACACACACGCACATACACACACAATGTCACACACACACTCATTCAGACACATACACACACACAATCTCACATACACACAAATATACACACACACATACACTCACACAAATTCACACACACAATCTCACACTCACACATTCACACACAATCTCTCTCACACACAAACATTCACACACACACATACACACACACACAATCTCACACACACACACATTCACACACACATACACACACAATCTCTCTCTCACACACACGCACACACAATCTCTCACGCACACATACACACACACAATCTCACACACACATGTACACACAAACATACACACACACATTCACACACACACACGCAATCTCACACACACACATGCACACACAATCTCTCTCACACACAAACATTCACACACACATACACACACACAATCTCTCTCACACACATACACACAATCTCACAAACACACATATACACACATATATACACACACATTCACACACACACACAATCACACACACACACATACACACACACACAATCACACACACACACACACAAAAATACACACACACAATCACACATACGCGCACACGCAATCTCTCTCACACACAAACATTCACACACACACATATATACACACAATCTCACACACACACATTCACACACACATACACACAATCTCACACATACGTATTCACACACACATTCACACACATTCACACGCGCACACACATTCACACACACACATATACACACACATACACACACATTCACACACACACACATTCACACACACACATACACACACACTCAATCACACTCACACACACACACAAAATCTCACATGTACACCCATACATTCACACACGAATACACAATCTCTCACACACACATACAGACACATTCACACAAACATACACAATCTCACACACATTCACACATACATTCACACACACACATACACACACAATCTCACACACGCACACACATTCACACACACACACACATACATACATACACACACATACACACACACATACACACACACACTCACACTCACACACACACAATCTCACACATTCACACACACAATCTCACACACATTCTCACACACACTTTCACATACACACACAATTTCTCTCACACACACATACACACACATTCTCACACACACACATACACACACACAATCTCACACACACACACAATCACACACACACATTCAATCACTTACACATACACACACACAATCTCACACACAGACACACATTCACACACACACTTACACGCACACACTCACACACACACAATCTCAAACATTCACACACACACAATCTCACACATTCTCACACACACACATTCACGCACACATACAAAATCTCTCTCACAGACATGCACACACATTCTCACACACACACATACACACACAATCTCACACACACACATACTCACACATTCACACACACACAATCTCACACTGACATTCACACACACACATTCACACACACACATTCAACCACACACACATACACACACACTCAAACACATAATCTCTCTTTCACACACAAACAATCTCACACACACATACACACACATTCACACACTCACACACACACTCGTTCACACACTCACACACATTCATACACACACGTTCACCCACACAGATTCGCACACAAACACAATCTCACACTCACACATTCACACACACACAATCACACACACACACATTCACACACACAATCTCACACACATTCTCACACACACACACATTCACACACGAACACACAATCTCACACACACACATACACACACATATAGACATACATACACACACACAATCTCACACACACAATTTCACACACACACAATCTCAAACACACATTCACTCACACATACACACACACAATCTCACACACACACATTCACACAGACAAACACACTCTCACGCACACACACAATCTCACACACACACATTCACACACACTCACACGTACACACACACTCTCTCACACACACACACAATCTCACACACAAACACAACACAATCTCACACACAAACACAACACAATCTCACACAAACACACGCATACACAAACACACACATACACACACACAATCGCACGCACACACATTCACACACGCACACATACACACACACAATTTCACTCACACACATTCTCATTCACACACACACATTCACACACGAACACACAATCTCACACACACACATATACACACACAAACACACAAACATTCACACGCACACATTCAACCACACACACATACACACACACTCAAACACATAATCTCTCTCACACACACACAATCTCACACACACATACACACATACATTCTCACACACACATACACACACTCTCACACACACACGTTCACACACTCACACACATTCACACACACACATTCGCACACAAACACAATTTCATACTCACACATTCACACACACACAATCTCACACACATTCTCACACACACACACATTCACACACGAACACACAATCTCACACACACATACACACACATATAGACATACATACACGCACACAATCTCACACACACAATTTCACACACACACAATCTCAAACACACATTCACTCACACATACATACACACAATCTCACACACACACATTCACACAGACAAACACACTCTCATGCACACACACACAATCTCACACAAACACATTCACACACACACGCAATCTCACACACATTCTCTCACACTCACACATTTTCACACACTCTCACACACACACAATCTCACACACAAACACAACACCATCTGACACACAAACACAACACAATCTCACACAAACACACGCATTCACAAACACACACATACACACACACACAATCGCACGCACACACATTCACACACGCACACATACACACATACAATCTCACACACACACATTCTCATTCACACACACACATTCACACACGAACACACAATCTCACACACACATACACACAAACATTCACACACACACAATCACACACACACACATAATCTCTCTCACACACAAACATTCACACACACACATACACACACACACAATCTCACACACACATTCACACACACATACACACACAATCTCACACACACACATTCACACACACACATTAACACACATTCACACGCACACACACACATTCACAGACACACATATATACACACACATACACACACTTTCGCACACACACATTCTCCCACACACATACACACACACTCAATCACACTCACACACACACAGAATCTCACATGTACACACACACAATCTCACACGAATACATAATCTCTCACACACAAACATACACACACAATCTCACACACGCACACACATTCACACACACACATACACACACACTCACACTTTCTCACACTCACAGACACACAATCTCACACATTCACACACACAATCTCACACATTCACACACACACAATCTCACACACATTCTCACACACACATGCACACACTTTCACACACACACACAATCTCTCTCACACACACACATACACACACATTGTCACACACACACATACACACACACAATCTCACACACACACACAATCACACACAAATTCAATCACATACACATACACACACACAATCACACACACATTCACACACACATATACATGCACACACTCACACACACACACAATCTCACACATTCACACACACACAATCTCACACATTCTCTCACACACACATACACACATTCATGCTCACACACAATCTCACACACATACACACACATTCTCACACACACACAATCTCTCACACACACACATACTCACACACACACACACACACACACACACAATCTCACACTCACATTCACACACACACAATCTCACACACACACATTCACAAGCACACATTCAACCACACACACACTCAAACACATAATCTGTCTCACACACACAATCTCACACACACAGACATTCACACACACACATTCTCACGCACACATACACACACACACATTCACACACACAAATTCACACACACACATTCACAGACACACATTCACACACACACAATCTCACACTCACATATTCACACACACACACACACACACAATCTCTCACACACACAATTTCACACACACACAATCTCTCACACACATTCACTCACACATACACACACACAATCTCACACACACAATTTCACACACACACAATCTCAAACACACATTCACTCACACATACATACACACAATCTCACACACACACACATTCACACACACACACAATCTCACACACATTCTCTCACACTCACACATTTTCACACACTCTCACACACACACACACAATCTGACACACAAACACAACACAATCTGACACACAAACACAACACAATCTCACACAAACACACGCATTCACAAACACACACATACACACACAATCGCACGCACACACATTCACACACGCACACATACACACATACAATCTCACACACACACATTCTCATTCACACACACACATTCACACACGAACACACAATCTCACACACACATATACACACACACATACACACAAACATTCACACACACACATAATCTCTCTCACACACAAACATTCACACACACACATATACACACACACAATCTCACACACACATTCACACACACATACACACACAATCTCACACACACATTCACACACACACATTAACACACATTCACACGCACACACACACATTCACAGACACACATATATACACACACATACACACACATTCGCACATACACATTCTCCCACACACATACACACGCACTCAATCACACTCACACACACACAGAATCTCACATGTACACACACACAATCTCACACGAATACATAATCTCTCACACACACACATACACACACAATCTCTCACACACACACTCACACACACACATTAACACACATTCACACGCACACACACACATTCACAGACACACATATATACACACACATACACACACATTCGCACACACACATACACACACACTCAATCACACTCACACACACACAGAATCTCACATGTACACACACACAATCTCACACGAATACATAATCTCTCACACACAAACATACACACACAATCTCACACACGCACACACATTCACACACACACATACACACACACTCACACTTTCTCACACTCACAGACACACAATCTCACACATTCACACACACAATCTCACACATTCACACACACACAATCTCACACACATTCTCACACACACATGCACACACTTTCACACACACACACAATCTCTCTCACACACACACATACACACACATTGTCACACACACACATACACACACACAATCTCACACACACACACAATTACACACAAATTCAATCACATGCACATACACACACACAATCACACACACATTCACACACACACATACATGCACACACTCACACACACACACAATCTCACACATTCACACACACACATACTCACACACACACACACACACACACACACACAATCTCACACTCACATTCACACACACACAATCTCACACACACACATTCACAAGCACACATTCAACCACACACACACATACACACACACTCAAACACATAATCTGTCTCACACACACACAATCTCACACACACAGACATTCACACACACACATTCTCACGCACACATACACACACACACATTCACACACACAAATTCACACACACACATTCACAGACACACATTCACACACACACAATCTCACACTCACATATTCACACACACACACACACACAATCTCTCACACACACAATTTCACACACACACAATCTCTCACACACATTCACTCACACATACACACACACAATCTCACACACACAATTTCACACACACACAATCTCAAACACACATTCACTCACACATACATACACACAATCTCACACACACACATTCACACAGACAAACACACTCTCACGCACACACACACAATCTCACACAAACACATTCACACACACACACACAATCTCACACACATTCTCTCACACTCACACATTTTCACACACTCTCACACACACACACACAATCTCACACACAAACACAACACAATCTGACACACAAACACAACACAATCTCACACAAACACACGCATTCACAAACACACACATACACACACAATCGCACGCACACACATTCACACACGCACACATACACACATACAATCTCACACACACACATTCTCATTCACACACACACATTCACACACGAACACACAATCTCACACACACATATACACACACACATACACACAAACATTCACACACACACAATCACACACACACATAATCTCTCTCACACACAAACATTCACACACACACATATACACACACACAATCTCACACACACATTCACACACACATACACACACAATCTCACACACACACATTCACACACACACATTAACACACATTCACACGCACACACACATTCACAGACACACATATATACACACACATACACACACATTCGCACACACACATTCTCCCACACACATACACACACATTCAATCACACTCACACACACACAGAATCTCACATGTACACACACACAATCACACACGAATACATAATCTCTCACACACACACATACACACACAATCTCACACACGCACACACATTCACACACACACATACACACACACTCACACTTTCTCACACTCACAGACACACAATCTCACACATTCACACACACAATCTCACACATTCACACACACACACAATCTCACACACATTCTCACACACACATGCACACACTTTCACACACACACACAATCTCTCTCACACACACACATACACACACATTGTCACACACACACATACACACACACACAATCTCACACACACACACAATCAGACACAAATTCAATCACATACACATACACACACACAATCACACACACATTCACACACACACATACATGCACACACTCACACACACACACAATCTCACACATTCACACACACACAATCTCACACATTCTCTCACACACACATACACACATTCACGCTCACACACAAAATCTCTCTCTCACACACATACACACACATTCTCACACACACACACACAATCTCTCTCACACACACATTCACACACACACATACTCACACACACACACACACAATCTCACACTCACATTCACACACACACAATCTCACACACACACATTCACAAGCACACATTCAACCACACACACACACATACAAACACACTCAAACACATAATCTGTCTCACACACACACAATCTCACACACACATACATTCACACACACACATTCTCACGCACACATACACACACACACGCATTCACACACACAAATTCACACACACATTCACAGACACACATTGACACACACACAATCTCACACTCACATATTCACACACACAAACACACAATCTCTCACACACACAATTTCACACACACACAATCTCACACACACATTCACTCACACATACACACAATCTCACACACACACACATTCACCCAGACAAACACACTCTCACGCACACACACACAATCTCACACACACACATTCACACACAAACACAATCTCACACACATTCTCCCACACACACATTTTCACACACACTCACACGTAGACACACACTCTCTCACACACACACACAATCTCACACACAAACACAACACAATCTCAAACAAACACACACACACACTCACCCACACACAAACACACACACATTCACTCACACACACACAATCTCACACACACACATTCACACACACACACAATCTCACACACATACTCACACACACACACAAATTCACACACGAACACAAATTCCCACACACACACATAGACACACATTCACACACACGCACATACACACACACAATGTCACACACACACTCATTCAGACACACACAATCACACACACACATACACACACAATCACACACACACACAATCACACACACTCACACATACACACACGTACACACACACACACAATCTCACACACACACAATCTCACACACACACATTCACACACACATACACACAATCTCACACACACACATTCACACACACGCACATTCACACACACATACACACACAATCTCTCTCACACACACATGCACACACAATCTCTCACGCATACTTACATACACACAATCTCACACACCCATACACACACATACACACACACATTCACACACACACACACGCAATCTCACACACACACACGCACAATCTCTCTCACACACAAACATTCACACACACATACACACACACAATTTCTCTCTCTCACACACACACACACAATCTCTCACACACACATACACACACACAATCTCACACACACATATACACACATACATACACACACACATTCACACACACACAATCACGCACACACACATACACACAAACATTCACACTCACACACACACAATCACACAAACACACGCACGCACAATCTCTCTCACACACAAACATACACACACACACATATACACACACACAATCTCACACACACACATTCACACACACGCATACAGAATCTCACATGTCCACACACACAATCTCTCACGAATACACAATCTCTCACACACACACATACACATTCACACACACACACACACAATCTCACACACACATTCACACATACAATCACACACACACATACACACACAATCTCACACACGCACACACTTTCACACACACATACTCACACACTCTCACACTCACAGACACACAATCTCACACATTCACACACGCACACACATTCACGCACACAATCTCACACACATTCTCACACACACATGCACACACTTGCACTCACACACACAATCTCTCTCTCTCACACACATACGCACACATTCTCACACACACACATACACACACACAATCTCACACACACACACATTCACACACTCATATTCACACACACACACTCTCACACACAAACATTCACACACACACATTCACACACACAGATTCAACCACACACACACATATACACACACTCAAACACATAAGCTCTCTCTCACACACACACAATCTCACACACATACACACACACATTCCCACACACACATACACACACACTCTCACACACACATTCACACACTCACAAACATTCACACACACACATTCACACACACACACATTCACACACACACAATCTCACACACACATACACACACACACATTCTCACACACACATACACACACACATTCACACACTCACAAACATTCACACACACACATTCACACACACACATTCACACACACATTCACACATACACAATCTCACACACACATACACACACACACATTCTCACACACATATACACACACACATTCACACACTCACACACATTCACACACACACATTCACACACACACAATCTCACACTCACATATTCACACACACACACACACAATCTCACACACACAATTTCACACACACACAATCTCACACACACATTCACTCACACATACACACACACACTCTCACACACACTCACATTCACACAGACAAACACACTCTCACGCACACACACAATCTCTCACACACACATTCACACACACACAATCTCACACACATTCTCACAAACACAAATTTTCACACACACTCACACGTAGACACACACTCTCTCACACACACACACAATCACAACACAATCTCACACAAACACACGCATTCACACACACACACATACACACACACAATCGCACGCACACACACAGTCACACACAATCTCACACACACACATTCACACACACACACATTCACACACTCACATTCACACACACACACTCTCACACACACACATTCACACACACACACATTCACACACACAGATTCAACCACACACACACATATACACACACTCAAACACATAATCTCTCTCACACACACACACAATCTCACACACATACACACACACATTCCCACACACACATACACACACACTCTCACACACACCTTCACACACTCACAAACATTCACACACACACATTCACACACACACACATTCACACACACACAATCTCACACACACATACACACACACACATTCTCACACACACATACACACACACATTCACACACTCACAAACATTCACACACACACATTCACACACACACATTCACACATACACAATCTCACACACACATACACACACACACATTCTCACACACATATACACACACACATTCACACACTCACACGCATTCACACACACACATTCACACACAAACATTCACACACACACAATCTCACACTCACATATTCACACACACACACACACACACAATCTCACACACACACAATTTCACACACACACAATCTCACACACACATTCACTCACACTTACACACACACACTCACACACACACATTCACACAGACAAACACACTCTCACGCACACACACAATCTCTCACACACACATTCACACACACACAATCTCACACACATTCTCACAAACACAAATTTTCACACACACTCACACGTAGACACACACTCTCTCACACACACAATCACAACACAATCTCACACACACACACGCATTCACACACACACACATACACACACACAATCGCACGCACACACACAGTCACACACAATCTCACACACACACATTCACACACACACACATTCACACACTCACATTCACACACACACACTCTCACACACACACATTCACACACACACACATTCACACACACAGATTCAACCACACACACACATATACACACACTCAAACACATAATCTCTCTCACACACACACACAATCTCACACACATACACACACACATTCCCACACACACATACACACACACTCTCACACACACCTTCACACACTCACAAACATTCACACACACACATTCACACACACACACATTCACACACACACAATCTCACACACACATACACACACACACATTCTCACACACACATACACACACACATTCACACACTCACAAACATTCACACACACACATTCACACACACACATTCACACATACACAATCTCACACACACATACACACACACACATTCTCACACACATATACACACACACATTCACACACTCACACGCATTCACACACACACATTCACACACAAACATTCACACACACACAATCTCACACTCACATATTCACACACACACACACACACAATCTCACACACACACAATTTCACACACACACAATCTCACACACACATTCACTCACACTTACACACACACACTCACACACACACATTCACACAGACAAACACACTCTCACGCACACACACAATCTCTCACACACACATTCACACACACACAATCTCACACACATTCTCACAAACACAAATTTTCACACACACTCACACGTAGACACACACTCTCTCACACACACAATCACAACACAATCTCACACACACACACGCATTCACACACACACACATACACACACACAATCGCACGCACACACACAGTCACACACAATCTCACACACACACAAACACACACACACACACACAATCTCACACACACACATTCACACACACACAATCTCACACACACACACACACATTCACACACGAACACACAATCTCTCACACACACATACACACACATTCACACACACACACACTCACACAAACACACACACATTCACTCACACACACACAATCTCACACACACACATTCACACACACACACAATCTCACGCACATACTCACACACACACATTCACACACGAACACACAATCTCACACACACACATAGACACACATTCACACACACGCACATACACACACAATGTCACACACACACTCATTCAGACACACACAATCACACACACACACATACACACACATACACACACACAATCACACACACACATACACACACGTACACACACACACAATCTCACACACACACAATCTCACACACACATTCACACACACACATACACACACAATCTCACACACACACATTCACACACACGCACACACACGCACATACATATGCACAATCTCTCTCTCTCACACACGCACACACAATCTCTCTCACACACATACACACAATCTCACACACACACATATACACACATACATTCACACACTCACACACATTCACACACACACATTCACACGCACACATTCACACACACACATTCTCACACACACAATCTCACACTCACATATTTACACACACACACACACAATCTCACGCACACACAATCTCACACACACATTCACTCACACATACACACACACACTCTCACACACACACACATTCACACAGACAAACACACTCTCACGCACACACACAATCTCTCACACACACATTCACACACACATAATCTCACACACATTCTCACACATACACATTTTCACACACACTCACACGTAGACACACACTCTCTCACACACACACACAATCACAACACAATCTCACACAAACACACGCATTCACACACACACACATACACACACACAATCGCACACACACACACAGTCACACATAATCTCACACACACACATTCACACACACACATACACACACACATATTCACACACACACACATTCACACGCACATAATCTCACACACACACACATTCTCATTCACACACACACACATTCACACACGAACACACAATCTCTCACACACACATACACACACATTCACACACACACACACTCACACACACACAAACACACACACATTCACTCACACACACAATGTCACACACACACATTCACACACACACAATCTCACGCACATACTCACACACACACACATTCACACACGAACACACAATCTCACACACACATAGACACACATTCACACACACGCACATACACACACACAATGTCACACACACACTCATTCAGACACACACAATCACACACACACATAATCACATACACACATACACACACGTACACACACACACAATCTCACACACACACAATCTCACACACACATTCACACACACATACACACACAATCTCACACACACATTCACACACACATACATACACACAATCTCTCTCACACACACACGCACACACAATCTCTCTCACACACATACACACAATCTCACACACACACATATACACACACATATACACACACACATTCACACACACACACACACACAATCTCACACACACATATACACACACATACACACAAACATACACACACACACAATCACACACACGCACACGCAATCTCTCTCACACACACACATTCACACACACATACACACACAATCTCACACACACATATTCACACACACATTCACACACATTCACACGCACGCACACACACATTTACACACACACATACACACACATTCACACACACACACATTCTCACCCACACATACACACACACTCAATCACACTCACACACACACACAGAATCTCTCATGTACACACACACATTCACACACGAATACACAATCTCTCACGCACACAGATACAGACACATTCACACACACACACACAATCTCACACACACATTCACACATACAATCACACACACACATACACACACAATCTCACACACGCACACACAATCACACACACACACATACACACACACATTCACACACACAGACACACACACTCACACACTCTCACACTCACACACACAATCTCACACATTCACACACACGATCTCACACACATTCTCACACACACATGCACACACTTTCACACACACACACAATCTCTCTCACACACACATACACACACACAATCTCACACACAGACACACATTCACACACACACATACACGCACACACTCATACACACACAATCTCACACATTCACACACAAACAATCTCATACATTCTCACACACACACACATACACACATTCACGCACACAGACAAAATCTCTCTCACACACATACACACACATTCTCACACACACACATACACACACACAATCTCACACACTCACACACACTCAATCTCACACTCACATTCACACATACACAATCTCTCACACACACATTCAACCACACACACACAATCAAACACATAATGTCTCTCTCACACACACACACAATCTCACACACACATACACAGACACATTCTCACACACACATACACACACACTCTCACACACACACGTTCACACACTCACACACATTCACACACACACATTCACACACACACATTCACACACAAACACAATTTCACACTCACACATTCACACACACACACAATCACACACACACACACATTCACACACACAATCTCACACACATTCTCACACACACACATTCACACACGAACACACAATCTCACACATACACATACACGCACATATACACATACATACACACACACAATCTCACACACCCACAATCTCAAACACACATTCACTCACACATACACACACACAATCTCACACACACACACATTCACACAGACAAACACACTCTCACGCACACACGCACAATCTCACACACACATTCACACACACAATCTCACACACATTCTCACACACACACACACATTTTCACACATACTCACATGTACCCACACACTCTCTCTCACACACACACACACACACAATCTCACACACAAACACAACACAATCTCACACAAACACACGCATTCACAAAACACACATACACACACACACAATCGCACGCGCACACACAGTCACACACACAATCTCACACACACACATTCACACACACACGTACACACACACCATCTCACACACACACATTCTCATTCACACACACACATTCACACACGAACACACAATCTCTCACACACACACATACACACACATTCACACACACCCACACACACATTCCCACACACACACACACTCACACACACAAACACAAACGCATTCACTCACACACACACATTCACACACAGACACTCAATCTCACACACATACTCACACACACACAAACACACACACACGAACACACAATCTCTCTCACAAACACATACACATACATTCACACACACGCACATACACACACAAAGTGTCACACACACACACATTCACACACACACACATACACACACACACAATCTCACACACACACATTCACACACACACAATCTCACACACACACATTCACACACGAACACACAATCTCTCACACACACATACACACACATTCACACACACACAATCTCACGCACATACTCACACACACATATTCACACACGAACACACAATCTCACACACACACATAGACACACATTCACACACACGCACATATACACAATGTCACACACACACTCATTCAGACACACACAATCACACACACACACATACACACACATACACACACATACACACAATCACACACACACATACACACACGTACACACACACAATCTCACACACACACAATCTCACACACACATACACACACAATCTCACACACACACATTCACACACACGCACACACACGCACATACATATACACAATCTCTCTCTCTCACACACGCACACACAATCTCTCTCACACACATACACACAATCTCACACACACACATATACACACACATATACACACATACATTCACACACTCACACACATTCACACACACACATTCACACACACACATTCTCACACACACAATCTCACACTCACATATTTACACACACACACACAATCTCACGCACACACAATCTCACACACACATTCACTCACACATACACACACACACTCTCACACACACACACATTCACACAGACAAACACACTCTCACGCACACACACACAATCTCTCACACACACATTCACACACACATAATCTCACACACATTCTCACACACGCACATTTTCACACACACTCACACGTAGACACACACTCTCTCACACACAATCACAGCACAATCTCACACAAACACACGCATTCACACACACACACATACACACACACAATCGCACACACACACAGTCACACATAATCTCACACACACACATTCACACACACACATACACACACACATATTCACACACACACACATTCACACGCACATAATCTCACACACACACATTCTCATTCACACACACACATTCACACACGAACACACAATCTCTCACACACACATACACACACATTCACACACACACACACACTCACACACACACAAACACACACACATTCACTCACACACACAATCTCACACACACACATTCACACACACACAATCTCACGCACATACTCACACACACACACATTCACACACGAACACACAATCTCACACACACATAGACACCTCATTCACACACACGCACATACACACACACAATGTCACACACACACTCACTCAGACACACACAATCACACACACACATACACACACACAATCACACACACACATACACACACGTACACACACACACAATCTCACACACACACAATCTCACACACACATTCACACATTCACACACACATACACACACAATCTCACACACACATTCACACACACATACATACACACAATCTCTCTCACACACACACGCACACACAATCTCTCTCACACACATACACACAATCTCACACACACACATATACACACACATATACACACACACATTCACACACACACACACAATCACACACACATACATACACACACATACACACACACAATCTCACACACACATATACACACACATACACACAAACATACACACACACACAATCACACACACGCACACGCAATCTCTCTCACACACACACATTCACACACACATACACACACAATCTCACACACACATATTCACACACACATTCACACACACAAACACAAACGCATTCACTCACACACACACATTCACACACAGACACTCAATCTCACACACATACTCACACACACACAAACACACACACGAACACACAATCTCTCTCACAAACACATACACACACATTCACACACACGCACATACACACACAAAGTGTCACACACACACTCATTCAGACACACACAATCACACACACAATCCCACACACACATTCACATACAATCTCTCTCACACACAAACATTCACACACACATATACACCCACATACACACACACATTCGCATACATGAACATCAACTAGCCACGAAACGACACGACCAGCTATCCTGAGTAGCCACACACGCCGACAACAAGCAACATGAATTCGACTGGGACAATACTACTATCATAGGCAAGCCAGACAGAGAACAGCCAGGGAATTCCTAAAGGCATGGCATTCATCCACAAACTCCATCAACAAACACATCGACCTGGACCCAATATACCAACCACGACAGCGGACAGCTGAAACTGACAACCGGAAGTGGCAGGGACAGACCACTATAAACACCGGAGGAAACATCAAAGAAGCGCTTCGCAGGAGGCTCCCAAGCACTGATGATGTCGCCTAGCCAGGGGACGAAAGGTTTGCAACAAAAACTTCCACTCGGCGAACAGAACCACAACAACGAGCACCTGAGCTACAAATCTTCGCACAAACTTTGAATATAAAAATAATGATAAATTTTGATCTCTGTCTGTAAATGCTTACGTATGTATGGCATGGCCAACTGTACAGACCATCAAAATATTTTATGAATAAAGTCTATTTTTGAAATAAAAAGAAAAGATGTAGCCACCCTCACCAACAAATCCAGGCATTTGGAAAGGGATATAGAGGACTGATTGCGGATTATGCAAATGACAGCACCCTCCCCTCAGCCTGAGAATAATCCCAATAAATGTTCTGGACACTGTTTTAAATGTGGTCTTGAAGACCACTGGAGGAAGAAACCTGTTTGGTTGGGATTCCCTGAAAGTGAAGGACCAGTTCACCTTGGTGGAGCAACTGAAAGAATGCTCCAGTGATCAGCTACAACAGTTGGTGGAGCCCACAAAAACCTCGAGCTGCCCATCCCCTCCCTCTAGGCCCATCTGTGTGCAGCCTCAGAAGGACAAAATGATGGCTGCTCCATACAGATGGGGATGGGTGATGGGGAAATTAATTGCCAGGGGGTTTTACCCCATGTTGTAACAATCTGGAGGTTTTTATCCAAGAGTTGAACTTGTTTAGACAGATTTTAATAGATTTGATGGGACAAAGCATCCCAGCAGATTAAAACACTTGCAGGTTAGTGTCCTCGATCTTTAAATAAAACCTAGGTGAGGCAATGCGTTTAATTTTGGTAACTTGTGGTTGATTAAATTAAAAGTGAGAAAAATGTCTCTTAACATTGCTAAAGAGGTTCTGGGATTTGAAGATGACTCTCAAATTTGCCAAGAAAGTTGAGAAGAAAAGAAAAAGGCCATACTTTTAGAATTACCAAATCAGTTAGATTTGGGTTTGATCAAGGACAAAAGTAAAGCTAAAATGGTAGGGGAATTACACAAGCATTTCGATGTGTCAGAGAAACAGACAAGTGCAGTCGACATAGAAAAAACTTCAATTATAATTGAGGAAAATGGAGTTAGAAGATAAACATGGAGAGAGAGAGAGAAAGAGGAAAGAGAGAGACAGAAGGTTCTTGGCTGAACAGAGAGAGAAGAAAGGGAGAAAGAAAGAAAGAGAGAGAAGAGAGAGGAAGAGAGAGAGGAAAAAGAAAATGAGAGAAGGTTTTTAGCCAAGCAGAAAGAGAGAGCATTTGACTTGAGAAGTTGCGACTTTGTCAGCAAAGTCAAGTTAACGGGATGGAGATAAAAAAAGAAGGTAGTGAGAGATACAAATACATCAAAATTCTGCCACATTTTGATGAGAAAGATGTTGAAGCCTTTTGTAATTCATTTGAAACATTGGCGAGACAGATGGTGTGATCCGAGGGTTTATGGGTAATGCTAATTCAGACCAAACCGGTCGGCAGAGCTGGTGAGATATTTGCCGCGCTGTCAGATGAGGGGTCCAGAGATTATGAAGAGGTTAAACAGGCTATTTTAAGTGCTTATGAATTGGTACCAGAAGCGCATAGACAGTGGTTCAGATACATAAGGAAGGAACCAGGTCAGACTTATGTTGAGTTTGAAAGAAATAAACATAGTCATCTTGATAAATGGGTGCAGCCTTTAAAAATAGATAAGAGTTTTGAAGCTCTAAGAGAGAATATTCTGCTGGAGGAGTTTAAAAACGCTCTTCCAGAGATGATAAGAATTCACGCGGAGGAACGGAAATGTCAGGAAGTAAATAGGGCAGCAGCATTAGCAGATGACAACATGTTGGTGGATAGGACAAGCTTCCAGTCAGAGTTTCGTCCTGTGAGGGACAGAAGTTGGGAGAAAGGGAGAGCCTACATTTGGAAATAAAGAGCAGAGAACACCGGTAAATGTTTACCACAGGTGAACAAAAAAGCCCAAGAGGGTGGAAAGGAGCCGAAATGCCTCACGTGTTTCCACTGTGGTAAATTGGGACACGTAAAGTCACAGTGCTGGTAGTTAAAGAAAGGCACTGTGGGAGAAGATGTGGTTTCCCATTGGCATCAGTGAGAATAGTAAAGGCAAAGCCAAGGAGCCCCAGGAGAGTGCACAGCCTCGGCAGGGGCTGGGTATGGATTTAGTGCCTGATCTCTATAAAGAATCCGCCTCTGTGGGGAAAGTTTACTCTGAAAGAACAGGGGGAGAAGGGCAAGAATTTAAAATTCTGAGAGATATAAGATCTAACCAGTCTCTAATAGTCAGAGATGAGCGAACTTGCACTCATTCTAATCTGTTTCCCAAGCGTGTGGTGACTTGTGAGATAGATGGACAGAAATGTCGCATTCCCCTGTGTAAGATCAGGCTGGAGGGCCTACTCAAGACTGGGGAAGCAAGAATGGGAGTGATTGAGAGAGTATCAGTTCCAGAAATCCAGTTTGTTCTTGGGAATGATTTAGCAGGATCTAAGATGGGAGTGTTACCTCCTGTTGTGGAGAAGCCAAAGGAAGACCAATAAACTGAGGAGTTAAAACAGAAATATCCTGGCATTTTCCAAGACTGTGTAGTAACAAGATCTCACTATTATAAGTCACAGCACGAAGCAAAAGCTAAAGGTAAAGATGAAGGAGTTGAAGTTCAGTTCATGGACAGCCAGTTTGATGTAATGGTGCGGGAAAAACGTGAACGGGACCCTTGCTTTTTGAACAGACCGCATTTGTCAATTCTTTTGAATGATCTCGAACCAAGAGGCCCCTCTTGAAGGGTCTTAGATCTACATTTTGGTGCCGCGACATGTTTCGGCTCGGACAGACTGTGAACAGCAGTGTAAGAGTTAAATGTCCTTCACTCTTGAGTGTTGAGGAATTCGGCCGGCCAGACGTGAGTATTTTAAGAACGTTTGGTTTTCCTCTCATTCAAGTGATGTCTGACGTGACCCCTCGCTGTTTATTTGCCAGTCCAGCCCGAAAGGATTGGTCTTAGCAAGGGTTGAGTCTGGGAGACTTTTTAAATGTTAAAAAGTGGGGAGGGATTGATTGAATTTGAGTGTACTTTGGTACTTACGGACAGTGGGATTGAAAATTGCTGAACTCTGAGGGGAGGGTTGAAATCTGAATTCCCAAACTTTGTTAACTTTTGGGTTTTTAAAAAAACTTCTTTCACCCGAGCTTCGTTGATTTCCGAAGTAAAAACAAAATCTCCCGAGATTTGTTATTTTCCGGCTTTTATAAAACAAACTTCGATCGCTGAAACTTTGATTATTTTGGCGTTCGGGTTGTATGAACTTCGCTTGTTTTCAGTTTTAAAAAAAATTGAATCTCTCGAACTTTGTTAATTTTCGGCTTTAAAAGAAAAATTCAACTGCTTAAACTTCGTTTATTTCCGGGTTATAAAAATCGGATGCTTGTATATTCAGCAGTTTTCAGAGGCATCAAAAGAATCAATATAGACAGTTATGAAAGAGGCCCCTAGTATTTGAAGTTTACAGGGAGCAAGAGGCCCCCGGTATTTGAAGTTATAGGGAGTAAGAGGCCCCCGGTATGTAAAGTTGTTAGGGAGCAAGAGACCCCTGGTATTTGAAGTTATAGGGAGCAAGAGGCTCCTGGTATTTGAAGTTATAGGGAGCAAGAGGCCATCGATATTTGAAGTTTCTAAGGAGGCAAGAGGCCCCAGGAATTTAATTATAGGTTATTATTAATCTAATAAAATATAATATTTGATAAGTTAATAAATAACAATAAATTAATCATAAAAAATACATAAGTTGATTTTTTAAAAGAAAAGAAATATCGCGATATTCCATAATACAAGTTTTTTTTATAAAAAGGTTTGTTAAATTGATTAGCGTTTGTGGAAGTCTGATCAGTGAGTAATATTTTTAAAAAATTAGTTGCCATAAAACTGAAGTAATTTTAAAATGGGTAATTACATAGAGCAGATGGTTCGTCGTCAACATTAGTGAAAAAATGTGAAAATGTCCCGACAAGTCTGAGGCCTTTAGACAACTGTATGGAGGTCAGAACAAAACATTGGGTGATGAAGAATATTATAAGGTGGTCCCTAAATCTGTTCAGTTGGTTAAATCAGCTCAGCAATTGATTTGGCAACGTAACATGGGGATGGGAGCGAAAGAGTTAATTGGACTATGGCGACAGTTTTGCGATGAGAGGCACAAAGAGTCAGTTTTGAGCTCGTGGTGGGACACTGCAACCAAATTGGGGATTGAATTAACTGCAAATGGTGCTCTGAAATCTGTTGAGATTCTTAAAAGTGAAATGCTCGAGCAAAACAATTACAGAAACAAAAGGAGAAGTCACAAGTGACCGATAAATAAACAGAGCTGCGCATTTCAGTTGTTGGCCTTAGTTTTAACGAGAAAGACAATGATAATTCGGAATTAGATGAGTGGTGCTTTTTCTTATACTTTTTTTTGCGGCTCCCGTTTCAAACTCTTCCTTACAGGCTGATCAGTCTTTGAAATGGACAGCTGTTTCACTTCATTCTTTTTTATTAACTTTACTGCTGTAGTCCAGGAACAACAGCGACAAGATAATAATCTCGCTGCTGTATCTGCTGGATTGTTGTTTATTGTACCTGTTGTACCTGTAATACAAGCTTGGCTTGTCTTGCTTTGTGGCTTTTTTGTTCATTTTGGTCACTGTTCTTTGTTTATGGAATATAGAGGGTGGCCGTTGTTCTTTCTTGATCTGTTAAAAGATAAGGCTGGCCAGTGGTAACAATTCTTCCACACTTGTTTAAGCAATGATGCCACAGCCAGGATTTATCAGACTAAACTCCCAAGCTAAAAACTGAGATATGGTGTATGTGTGTGTGAGCCGGAGAGAGAGAGAAAAAGAGCTGTAGAGCTAATAGAAAGTTGAACCTCTTGTGATTCGGTTTGAATGCACATTTGTTTGTTGGTGATTGAATGTTTGTACTTTGTTCCCTGGAGCTTGAGATCCGGGACTGTTTTGAATCTGATTTCTATTATGGAAATTTGACATGATTTCTTTTTAGGTTAAGGATTTTTCAGTGATTATGAAATAAAATATTAACTCCTGTTCTTTTTACAGATCATGACTGCCTTACTGTCAGTTTCTAACGAATCTCTTTTATCCTTACATAAAAGCCAGCCTTATTTGATTTCAAAGCAGCTTAATATGGAGGAAAACAACACAATAACCTTTTTTTGTGAATTCAGGTTCATTTATTTCCACTTAATTTTAAGACTGATATGTTTCATTTGTGATTATGATGTGCCACCCGTAGCTTTATTTAGGAAGTCCCCTCCCTCAATGACAGTTGAATGTTCAGTCCAAAATTAGCTTGTGATAAGTCATCAAAAAAATCCCATGGTTAATATGTGTGTCCTTGGATTCGGCCATTATTCATGCATTAGAAGTTTTTTACTACTTGAATAGACAAATCCGTTTGAAGCACCTCTGATTATTTCACGACCTATAACCATTAAAATTGAGCAATGACTGGTCAGGACTACTGAAGAAATATAATTTTGGATTTAAATTAAGGGACTAAAACTGGGTAATTATAGTAGATTTCAAAGTTGGGAACAGTATGCATTTTACATTTTAAATATTAAATACTGAATAAATGAATTTTGAATATATATATAATATATATAAATATATATTTATAAATTATATAAGAAAATAAAATGTTGTATTTTATTCAGGTATATATTGTAAAAAATAGTGACCATTGATATGTCACCACAGAGGAGATCTGATCTCAAACAAGACAATGGGAAGTAAGCTCTGTTGATCCTCCAATGTCCACAAAAGTAATTGAAAACTTATTTTCCATAATCTTCTTCAGCGGGATCCCCACTCAGTAATGCATAAAGTATGCTTGGTACCACTCCACTCAGTGCTCTCTCCAAAATTCAGACTGAATTCTATCCATACCATTAGGTGTCCCAAATGGATGAAAAAGGACTACTGCCTGACGTAAGCAGGCACTGCTGTCACCCAGCATTCCAACCTTTGGAAAATAGGGACAGCCAAACATATCGAGGAATAGGATGGTATATCAATCACTTTCTTTTGTAGCATCACTGCCCAATTGCCATGGAGTTGGAAAGCTCCATAATGTCACAGCTATGTGATGCAGTGACCAGGACAAGTGAATGAGACAAATCTCCTCTTGCAGTTTTTGATGAGCTGAAAATTCAAATCTTAAAACTAGCTTTCAGATTATGACAATCAAGATTCCAAAATGTATAGTTCGGAACAGGCTTTAAAGTTAGACAAGCAAACATTGATAAATGCGATAAGTGAGGTTAAAATGAAAAAGGAGGCAAGGAGATCAATTACAGAAGGGACGAGAATAAAGCAATAAGAAGGATAAAACAGCAGAGTAACAGTTCTAAAATGTTGGGTCACCTGTTGGGTTTGCACCCTGAATTGCAGATAATTATTATATTTATTATTATTATAAATATTTATTATTGTATTAGCCCGATTCAAAATTAATTGGCAGGATTCCGTCACACATTGTCAGTGACATGTCATGTTGAATCATAGTTAATTTAAAATATGACTGCATTAGTTCATTCCTGATAAAGGGCTTTTGCCCCAAACGTCGATTTTCTTGCTCCTCTGATGCTGCCTGACCTGCTGTGCTTTTCCAGCACCACTCTAATCTAGATTCTGGTTTCCAGCATCTGCTGTCCTTGTTTTTACCCTGCATTAATTCGTTGTTAATTTAGAATGAAAAGCTACATTACTGACCAATTAAGAAATGCTGCATATGATTGTGGATAGAGATAGATACATAAATATGTCAGATTAAACTCCCAAAGGCTGGGGAGGTGACTGTGAATTGGTGTATATATGTATAAAAAATTAGACATGTCATGAGAAAACAATATAAGGCCACTAAGGTTGAGGAACATATAAACAAGGTTAAAGCAACAATACCGTAAAATAAAAAAAACTTAGATTCTACTCAGAATCCCGAGCCCATGTCTGGCATACCAACCCTTTTTGAGAATTGGGATTTTGTTCCTGTATACGTGCAGAGCCCTATTGCTATGTAGCTGGCACTGCAGTCTCGCGGTGCCAGGGTCCCGGGTTTAATGTCAGCCTTGGATGGCTGTCTGTGAGGGGTTAGCACATTCTCCCTGTGTCTGTGTGTGTTTCCTCTGGGAGCTCCGGTTTCTTCCCACAATCCAAAGATGTGCAGGTCAGGTGAATTGGCCATGCTAAATTACCCATTGTGTTAGGTCCATTGATCAGAGGGAAATGGGTCAGTGTGGAAACAGGCCCTTCAGCCTAACAAGTCCACACCGCCCCGCCGAAGCGCAACCCAACCATACCTCTGCAATTACCCCTTACGGGCAATTTAGCATGGCCAATTCACTTGACCTGCACATCTTTGGACCGTGGGAGGAAACTGGTACACCAGGAGGAAACCCACGCAGACACGGGGAGAACGTTGGGACTTGTTGGGCCTATTTCCACACTGTAGAGAATCAACTCATCTCCTGATTTTTCCCAGCTTTAATTTAAACCATCCACTTGTTGAAACGTTTCCTTCTTTTGAAAATGAAGCATCCAGACATCATAGCCGATTTCATGGGAATGATTGACTTGCGCCATCCTAAACCGGGTCCCATCCCGGGGACGAGAATTATGTTAATGAAGCATGCCCCTGATTGCAAGATCAAACCGGCCAGACTTGCTCAATATGTCCAAGTGTGATACGAATGCAAATGCAGTAAAAATCTCTGAGTAGCCTCAATACGAATGGCATGTGTTACAAGACTGAAAGATGTGCTTATCTGTCTGACAGAAGTGACAAATAACTGAACAATAATCAAGAAGTTCAATTACCTTTATTTAACCCTAAACTTTTGCAATGTTTTCTGGCAGGAGTCACTGACATGATCCAGACCAACAGTACAAACCAATCCAGGAATTTCCAGTCACAAATGAGGTGAGCAGTGGTTTTCTATTGGGATGGCCAGAATTGGACTGAACCATGATGCACGTTACAGGTAAAAGAAATTATATTCAGCGTCCTCGTGATCCCAAATTCTGCATACCAGCCCTGATAGGGTTAATTGGAACCAGGATACCCACTGGGGGCGGAACCTACCTCATGTACCTACCCGATGACCACTGCTGGATAACCTTTTCCCGAGGGGATCCTGAATATGGGGACAGACAGACCCCAGCATTTCACCTTTGAGACTGGCAACAAGACATCAAAAAACACCCAGGGGCAAATGCCTGGCCCTTGCTTTAACTGTTGAAATGTGGCCAATAGGGAGTAATGTGTCTTTAATGTTAGCTCGGAGCTGACGTTGAGAATCGACAGGATTTCATCCTATCAAAAGGAAAATCTACTAATATACACTGACTCTTCATTGTACTTTTAATATGATCCATGATATTGGAGCATTGTGGGAACATTGAAGATTTTTAACTCCCAAGTGGGGGTTTGGGCAGCGTTACAGTGATGCTATTTTGTCCAATCAATCTGACAGTTATCGAGATATCTGGCTCATGCTGATGAAAATGATACAGTTTCTAAAGTAATGGGCAAGTATATGCAGTTGCGAAGCAGACAGCCATACGCCCCAAACATCTGATCCCATTGGGTCATCAGCAAAACACATTTAGACAGAGTATAAGGACCTGTATGCGAGACCTGGGTAAGGTGCAAAAATCATGGGGGAATGATACTGTCTGTTCAGTGCCAATTCACAATGTAGAAGTTGATTTCTCTGTTGCTTATTGACTGTAATCACACGGGTTTAATGGTTGGATTGTTTTAAATATGGTTTTGAAATTTGAAAGTAATTTGTAAATTTCCATTTCTGAAATGATTATAGGCACTTTGTAATACAATATACTACTGTCTGAATTATCAAGTGATTCGATTTCATGCATGGACGTTCAGCCTGAATATCTTTGCTTTGTGTCTGGAGCTTGTAAGAATACACACTGGCTGATTTGATTTACTTTTGGGTTGGGCTGTTAGATCTAAGAAGGAGTGTCTGGCTGAGCTATTATCTTCATGTAGATATTTAATACTGAACAGTGATGGTTTATAATTTTAAGATTGCACCGCTGTCTAAATTCTCGTGTTAGCTCAATATTTGAAAGATTTCAGTGTAGTTTGAAAACTTTGTATCATGTTCCATAATTTAGGGACAGCATTGCCCTGCAGCTAATATTTATGACCAACTTTTCTGCTCAAAATCATCTCCAGATTTCTACATTTAATTCTAATTACTGTTAACTAAAGCTGTAGATTGGGCCATTTAATTGGGAATAATGTTATTATTTTAAAGAGAGAGCACAATATATCGCAAAACTAATCTAAATATTAGATAATATAGATTTTTTTAGTAGCAAAACATCAATGACTATTACACCCCAGCAAGGCTGGATTTATAAGAACAGGTTTTGCTTAATTCACCCATGGCTGGGCTTTTCCATATAAAATAAGAAAATAATGGGGAGGAATGGAATCTTTCGTGAGTAATTTAAAATGAACGATCTTTTTGCCAGTATTGGCAATATATATTCCAGTGGGATATTTGAGTTTGATTAATTTAAGAATTATTTATTTCAAAATTGCTCTTAGGGCTTCGAGCCAGCTGAAGAGCACAAACTATGTTCTTAAATAAGGTACTTCCGCAATACTCAGACCAGAATATGGGTGACCTCTATCAGATTAGTTTGTGTTACTTCTTTGCTGCTGCCTATTTTAATTGAATATATGTATACTGTATATACTTTATTACAATTAGCACTTCGCGGTCTCCAAACTTGCAAAGGGGGAGATGATACAGATTGAACTTGACCTGCTGTGTCAACTTGCCCTTGCCAGCATTGGTGCACAAGGAGGGACAGTTTACCCGTGTGATCCTGAGCAAACACAGACTGTGTACCAACTATGATAGGAAGATGTCCTTGTTTGTTGGAAGATTAAATGGAGCCAAGAATGACTTTCGCAGTGGGCAAGTGCATAAAAAAAGCAGTTTATTTGCAGAACAAGTCTAAATGGTCTTTACTATGTAAAGGTGTTGTGTGCCAGTTTGATTTCATTTGTACCATGGGTATCCCTGATAAGCCTTATCCCCTTTCAGATAGATCACGTAGTAAAAGAGACAAAGGGGGGATGTTTCTAGAAACCCATAATAACATTTTCGGAGAGGATGAAATAATTTGTTACGCCCTTATTTCAGTAAGAGACCCCCGACCTCTTTTATCCTTCCAAATCCGAACATGGGGGTATGGAATAGTACTAAAGTATTTACAGGACGTGAGGGAATGATACTGTCTGTTCAGTGCCAATTCACAATCTTTTTCGTTATTACTTATCCCCACCTGCTACTTGTTTATGGACTTCCTCCAATAAATCCGCAATATCCTATCCAAATTACTACAAAGGTAAGGAATGGGGGTCTGGTTATGTCAGAGTGCCTAATTTTTATTTCTGTGCTATGATTAAACGTATTAGTCATCACTGCTTTTCTGAAGGACCTTGCATCTCATTTGTATGCCTTAACGAAAAATGAATCCCTAATATCACTGGAATTCAAACTCTATGTGGAGAGGGTAAAAATACCCACCTTCATTACGGTACCCCTAATGGCACTAATATTTTCCCAGTTATTGGAGGGGTAGAACCATTTTGGGATGTTGACCATGTTTCTTATCAATAAACTCACCTCATTAGTAGTGGATGATTTTCACCCTCAGCACCCAGGGCCAAATTATGTAGTCATGGATTATCTACATACCCGAGGAAGTCATCAAGATAGGCCCGCTTCTTACTGGGAAGGACCCTCTATTGCCTATGCTAAACCTGGATTTTGTTTCAGTTATAATAAGGCAGCTAACTACCCTGTCCTGAATAGAGTAAGTAGTCCTCATGCCGTCGCTGTAGAAACACTACTTCCGACTCCTGTTCCCGGTCCAATTACTTGCCAAGGAGATCATAATTTCCCTTTTAAACAGACAGTTTCTCCTGGCTTCTATGCAGAATGGAAGAATCCAAAGACCATATCAGGAAGTAAAACACACTCATTGGCATATGCAACTCTCAGTGTGCTTTCATAAGTAGAGTCCTTAAGAATTATTAGTCATCAAGACCATTATTATCTCATTGGTGGACTCACAATTCTGGGGAGTGAGACAATTGCTGCCTGAAAAGAAATAGGGACATGCTTTCACAATTGCGCCTATTTGCCCAACAAAACCCATTACATACTTGCGAAGGAAGGTGGATTTTGCGCTATTGTTAAAGGAAAATGCATTATGAGTGTCACTGATCTTTTCGAAAACATTACTAGACATATTGATAATATTCGCACTTTTGTCAACCAAAAGAATGAAGGGGCGGGATGGGAAGATTGGGGTTTTTGCTCATGGGACAACAGATTAATTAATGTGTCTTTGTATGGTGCTATTGTTTTAAATGGTCTTTTTGTTGGTATTGCTATAGTTAAGCGTATTATTGCTAAAATATTATCATTAATATTAATCAAATATTATTAATATCAATATTCTATTGACAATATTGATTCCATCCAGAAAATGCTTCTTCTTTCCTTAAATCATGATGAGGAAACATCATTGGCTGCCCTTGGTTCCCCTTCGGAGGAAGATGAAGTATTGCAGTCTTTTGCTGCCATTGAATTGGATTAATTTGATCCATGCCTTTATGGTGTGGTCATAGAATGACCAAAGGGGGGAATGAGGATCGAAACTTTGACTTTAGGCAACAACAATATGGAGATTTTTATTTTAACAAAATGGTTTCTCGATTTAAAAGAATACTATAAAATGGCCTGTGAACCATACTGCTGAACATAATAACATGGAGTCAGCTATTACGAGGGGGCATAGCTTTAAATTAAGGGGTGGTAGGTATAGGACAGATGTTAGGGGTAGATTCTTTACTCAGCGAGTCGTGAGTTCATGGAATGCCCCACCAGTAGCAGTGGTAGACTCTCGCTCTTTATGAGATGGAAATGTGTTGCTGGAGAAGCGCAGCAGGTCAGGCAGCATCTAGGGAACAGGAGAATCGACGTTTCGGGCATTAGCCCTTCTTCAGGAATGAGGAAAGTTTATGGGCATTTAAACGGGCATTGGATATGCATATGGAGGAGAGTGGGCTAGTATAGATTAGGTGGGCTTGGATCGGCGCAACATCGAGGGCCAAAGGGCCTGTACTGTGCTGTATTTTTCTATGTTCTATACTGCTGATTTACAGAAGTAAATTGCAGTTCAAAGATAAGAGGACAACAGAGTTTTCATAAGATGAATATTGACACATTAATTGACCATTTGAACTAACCTTGAACTGAAACATGGCATGACAATTTACGTAAATAAGATATCCTTCTCAAAAAAAAAACCATTGGATTAGCCTGTTGTCAATCATATCACCATAATACAGTTGTTTGGACTTTTTTGTAGTGAAGAACTCTTTCCCAGGAAATATCATTGGATTAACTTACTGTAAATCGTGTCACCTTATTATATGTGATTGGTCTTTCTTGTGATTAAGGTTGTACCATTACTCGAAAAATCATGGAAATAATGTGTAATTTTCAAATGTAATTGTGGAACTTCACCACGGAACACAGAAGCTTCAATCTGTGTGTTGCTGGATAGAATTGCGTCAAGGTACCTTAATTCAATAAACTAATGACCCTTGCTTTTTGAATAGACCGCACTTGTCATCTCTTTTGACCGATCTCGAACCAAAAGGCCCCTCTTGAGGGGTCTTAGATCTTGACCCCTACTTCCCCAATTTGTCAATGTCCTTTTGGAGTTCTGCATTTCCCTGTCACAGTTTCGAATTCTTCCTGGTTTGGTGCCATCTACAAACTTTGAACTTGTCCCCCTGCACAGCAAGATTCCGATCATTAATTAAATATCAAGAAAATCAAGGATCCCAACATCGATCCCTGACAATCTGGGGGGATCCATAACGCAGTTTCGAGTCACACTGGGCACCAACCGAACCCAATTCAATCCCTTTGCTGTACAAAGTCTCTGGAAGGACAGGAACACACACCCTTGAAGATCAGGTGGATTCTGTGTGGGTGAAATAAGAAGCAAGATATTTGTGGTTGAATATTAATTATTTCCCACACCATCAGGACAGAATTAATGTGAGCTTCCTGCTATTGAGCAAACAGATTGTACAAGCTCAAACCCTGAGACCATGCTGCCCAGCTGGTTCAACTGGTCTCTGAGGAAAGGGAACACTTTACCACCTTTACTTCAGGGCGACACCGTGACCTCATTATCTGTTGTTATAAATAAACACAACATTGCTCTGGGTAATCGCTCTTCCCGATATCTGGCAAATTAATCCTCGGACAAAAAATATCTCATTAAACAGGAGCCACCGAAAATTTCTGAAATGTTCACAATTCAAACACAACTCCCTATTGCAATAGCTGCTGGAAATCTTTGTTTCACCCTTAGCACTAAGTAGTCTGACAGTATAGAGACTCATACACCTCTCTAACATGATTTGGAAAGCCATCTGATGAAGGAGCAGCACTTCAAAAGCTGATGCTTCCAATTAAACCTGTTGGACGAGAACTGGTGTTGTGTGATTTGTAACGTCTATACTATTTCACCAGCTCAGAATACACCAAAAAAACCTTCACAAACAAATTAGCAATATACCTGCACAGCTCTGAAACAGCATCGACAGCACAGACCCTCTGACAGTGCGGCACTCCCTAAACACTGACCCCGCCACCTCCCCGATAGTGGGGCACTCGCTCAGCGCTGACCCCCTTGACAGTGCGGCACTTGCACAGTGCTGACCCTCAGAATGTGCGGCAATCCCTCAGCACCGACCCTCTGACAGTGTGGCGATCCCTCAGCACTGACCATCCAATAGGGCAGTACTACCTTAGCAGTAAATTTATGACAGCGCGATGTTCCCTCAATACTGACACTCCGAAAGTGCAGCACTCCCTCAGTACAGACACTCCCATAATGCTGCACTCTCTTCGCAGTGACTCTATTGTCACTGGGCACTCCCTCAGTACTGACTTTCCAACAGTGCTGTTCCTCAGCACTGACCTTCCATCAGTACAGCACTCCCTCAGAACTGACCCTCTGACAATATGGCACTCCCTCAGCACTGACTCTCCGAGACTGCAGTACTCCCTCAGCACTCACCCTCTGACAGTGAGGCGCGCACTCAATTCTGACCCTCTGACAGTTTGGCAATCCCTCAGCACAGACCCTCCCACAGTATGGTCTATACTGTGCTGTTCCTCTTCCAGGCCTATTGTGGTTGCACCATCACACAGCCTCGGATTAAAAATTGAGGTAAACAATGAGGTTGGAGGTAGGGGTTGGTTTTTAGAACCCCCACACCTTGTCAGATGTACCGGGTATATCTCTGTCAAAACATGAACACAACCTGCTCCCGGTGAATGCAGTGACTGGGTGGGATTAGGTGCTGTTATCTCCTGAATAGTTTGTGAGAGGTCGCGGCTGTGGGAATAGATGGCTCCCATTGGAACTCAGTGGGAGATTGACATTTGATCATCATTGTTTGTATAAAACCAAGACTCACTATTTCTCTTGCTTTCAATCATGGAACGGGTAATAAAATGTTTGTGCTTCATGTATTTACTAACATTAGGAGCATAATTAGCATGAAAACACCAATGTGGCTAATTATACTAAGGGGTGTCAACTTCCCCAGCATTACTTGCAATGGTCATCATGCAATAAGGGTCACTAGACCCGAAACGTTAACTCTGTCTCTCTCTGTAGTAGCTACCAGAACTGCTGAGTTTCTCCAGCACCTTCTGATTGTTACAGATCTCCTAACTCCCCAGGTCTTTATTTTATTGCAGACTATCCAGATCACATCAGCCTAAGAGCTGTCTAATTTATTGCTTCACATTCCTCAGTTCCAACATGAACTGGTTTTGGGAATTGAGAAGGTGTTTACTGGGAAAAGGTTTGCAGGGCCGAGGGAAATGGAAGAGTGTGAGGTACAGGACTAATTCATTGTTGTAACGAGCCATCAGTGGCAGGATGGGTAGAATGGCCTTTATAAGTCCAATCCAATCCAATCTTTGTTCCACACCAATCTAGTGGCGTCTCAGTTTGTGAAATTCCTGGGAGTTCACAGCAGTGAAACAAAGATTGGATTGGATTGGATTTGTAAAGGCCGTTCTATTCATCGTGTCTCTAATGGCTCTTTACGCCATTAAAATTAGTCCCATGCCTCACCCCCTCCCTTTTCCCTCGGCACTGCAAACATTTTCCCTGTAAACACATTCTCAATCCCAATATCAGCTCATGGTAGAACTGAGGAATGTGAAGCAATAAATTAGACAGCTATTAGGCTGATGTGTTCTGGCTAGTCTACAATAAAATAAAGATCTGGGTTATGAGGAGATCTGAAAATGTCAGAAAATTCTGGGGAAACTCATTAGGTCTAGTACATACTACAGAGAGATACAGAGTTAACGTTTCGAGTCTCGTGACCCTTGTTCTATGATGACCTTCTCAAGTCATGCTGAGGAAGTTGACACCCCCTATTATAATTAACCACATTGGTGTTTTAACGCTAATTATGCTCACGCTGTTAGTAATTACATAAAGCACACACATTTCATCACAGGCTCCAGGATCGAGCTCAAGAGAAATTGAGAGTCCTGGCTTTGTCCAAACAATGATGATTCAATGTCCATCTCCCACTGAGTTCCAATGGGAACCATCTATTCCCACAGCCGTGACCTTTCGTAAACTATTCAGGAGATTGCAGCACCTAATCCCCACCCACTCTCTGCATTCACAGGCAGCAGGTTGTGTTCATGTTTTAACATGCAGCACATCTGAGGGATGTGGGGGATCCATAAACCAGCCCCTATCTTACTCCAAGGCTTTGAGTGATGAAACTCCCACAATAGGCCCGGAACGGGAACAGCGCAGGGTTACAGATAGACCATACTGTGGGAGGTTCAGTGCTGACGGAGTGCTGCACTGTGAGAGGGTCAGTGCTGACGGAGTGCCACACTCTCAGAGGATCAGTGCTGATGCAGTGTCGCACTCTTGGAGGGTGAGTATTAAGGGAGCACTGCCCTGTTGGAAGTTCAGTGCTGGTGGAATGCTGCACTGTCAGAGGGTCAGTGCTAATGGAGTATTGTATTACCAGAGTCTCAGTGCTGGGGGGTTTCCACACAGTTGGAGGATCCGTGCTGAGGAGTGTCACATTATCAGAGGGTCAGTACTGAGGGAGTGCTGTACTGTCAGAGAGTCAGCTTTGGAGGTCCATCACACTGTCAGAGGGTCATGGCTGAGGGAGCATTGCACTGTCAGAGGGTCAATACTCAGATAATACCGCACTGTGGAAGGGTCAGTACTGTGGGGGTGCTATATTGTCTCAGGGTCAATACTGAGAGAGAGTGCACTGTCGGAGAGTCAGCTTTGGGGTTCCATCACACTGTCAGAGAGTCTGGCTGAGGGAGCATTGCACTGTCAGAGGGTCAATGCTATGACAATACCGCACTATGGGAGGGTCACTACTGAGAGGGTGTTGTACTTTTGGAGGGTCAGTACTGAAGGGATGCTGTACTGTAGGAGGGTCAGTACTGAGGAAACACCGCACTGTCATAAAGTCACAGCTGAGGGAGTCTCACACTGTCAGGGGGTCAGTGCTGAGGGATTGCCAAACTGTCAGAGGGTCTGTACTGTGGATACTGTTTCAGAGCTTTGCAGAGATCTCATTCATTTGTCTGAGAAGGACGTTCAGTGTATTCTGAGCTGGTGAAATGTTATAGACGTGTGTGGGTCTCTGTACTGTCAGAGGACTGAGTACTCAGGATGAAACAATGATTTGTAGGTACTATTGCGTGAGGAAGTCACGTTTGAATGGTGAACAATTCAAGAATTCTCTGTGGTTCCTGTTTGACGAGATATATTTTGCCCAAGGGTTAATCCGCTGGACATAGGAGACCAAGGGAAATGTTGTGTTAATTTATAACAACAGAGAATGAGTCACGTTGTCACACTGAGGTAAAGGTGGTACAATGGTGCCTTTCCTCAGAGAGCAATTTAACCAGCTGGGCAGCAAGGTCTCAAGGTTTGAGGTTGTTCAATCTGTTTTCTCAATAGCAGGAAGCTCACATTAATTCTGTCCTGATGGTATGGCAAGTAATTAATCTTCAACCACAAATGTCTTGCTTCTTATCTCACCCACCCAGAATCCACCTGATCTTCAAGGGTGTGTGCTCCTGTCCTTTCAGAGATGGTATTGTACAGTGAAGGGATTGAATTGGGCTCGGTTGGTGCCTCGTTTGACTCGAAACTGCGGAGAAGAACCCCCAGAATTCCAGCGGTCGATGTTAGGATCCTTGTTTTTCCCGATATTTAGTAATGATTGGGATCTTGCTGTGAAGGGGACAAATTCAAAGTTTGTAGATGGCACCAAACCAGGAAGAATTGTAAAATATGAGGGGGACAGTTCAGAACTTCAAAGCATATTGATAAGTGTGGAAGTTGGGGGAGGAGGGGAGGCGGATAAGGTTCAGTGCAGAGAAATGGGAGGTGATGCACTTCGGTGGGAAGGAAATTGAGAGTCAATGTAAAATTGTGGGGGTGTAATTCTAAAGGGGGTGCAGCAGGAGCAGTGGGAACTAGGGGTATGTGTGCACAGATCATTGAAGGTGGCAGTACAGGTAGAGAAAGCAGTGAATAAAGCACACAGTGTCCTCCTCATGACTAACACGGGCACAGAGTACAAGAGAAAGGAGGTGTTGCTGAACTTGTAAAAGCCCCTTGTTTGACCCCAGCTGGTGCATTGTGTCCAGGTGTGGGCCCCACATTATCTGAAAGATCGAGAACACAGCGGAGCGAGGCCAGGAACAATTTACAAGAATGGTTCCAGGGATGGGAAACGTGAGCAATGTGGACAGGTTGAAGAGGGTGGGACTATTTTCTCTGCGAGAGAAGAAGGCTGAAAAGGAGGTCTGATTGACGTTTTCGAAATCCTGAGCATGAGCTGGATAGAGGAGAGAGGAAGAAATAGTTCCCTCTCGGAACAGGATAAAGAATGAGAGGGGCATAGATTTCCAATGATTTGCAAATGAAACAAGAAGGTGCTGGGGAAGCTGAAAGGTATGAATGTGAATAAATCACCTGAAGGAGATGAACTACACCCTGACCCTCTGTGGGAGATAGCTGAGGAGATAGTAGGAGCATTGGTGAGGATCTTTTCTTTCTTCATTCTTTAACAGGATGATGACGGTATCACTGGCTGGGCAGCATTTATTGCCCATCTCGAATTGTCCAGAGGACATTCAAGAGTCAACCACTTTGATATGAGTCTGGAGTCCCATGTAGGCCAGACCAGGTAAGGATGGCCGTTTGTTTCCCTAAAGAATGTTCGTGAACAGCTGGGTTTTTCCGACAACTGGCAATGAATTTATAGGAGTTATTAGATTCTTAACTCCAAATATTCATTGAATTCAAATTCCATCTTTTCCCATGGTGCATTTGAACCCAGGTCCCAGGAACATTACATGGATCTCTGGATTAACAATTCACCACTCGACCATGGCTTCCACAATACCTTTCGGGAATCACTGTCGTCAGGGAGGGTTCCAGACAACTGGAAAATAGCTAATGTAACATCCTTTTTTAAGAAGGGATAGGAGACAGAAGACAGGAAGCTATAGGCTATTAAGCCTGATCTCGGTCATTGGTAAGGTGTTGGAGTCCATTATTACAGATGAGATTGAAGAGTACATGGTAACAACGGTCTTGATCTCGGGGACGTCATGCCTGACAAATCTGTTAGAATTCTTTGAGGATGTAATGAGCAAGTTAGACAAAGCAGAGACAGCGCACGTAACATATTTAGATTTCCTGAAGGGCTTTGACAAGGTGCCGTACAGGAGTTTACTAAATAAGATATGAGACCATGGTGTTCGGGGCAATGTACTGGCATGGATAGAGAATTGGCTGACTGGCAGATGGCAGACAGCAGTGATGAAGGGCTCTTTTACAGGTTGGTACTCAGTGACTGGTGGGGTTCCATAGGGCTCAGTGTTAGGATCACAACCATAGATAAGGCAGAAATGGTTACTGCAAATAATAGAGATTAGAGTCAAGATTAGAGTGGTGCTGGAAAAGCACAGCAGGACTTGCAGCATCCAAGGAGCAGGAAAAATCGACGTTGATTTTTCTGGTGAACAGCTTTTGTCTGAAACGTTGATTTTCCCTGCTCCTCGGATGCTGCCCGACCTGCTGTGCTTTTCCAACACCACTCTAATCTTGACTCACACCGATTGATGTTATACAATAACGAGCTGGAGGAAGGAACTGAGGGCATTGTTGTATGTTTGTGGATGTCACAGAGATAGGTGGAGGGACAGGTTGTATTGAGGAAGCAGGGAGGCTGCAGAAGGACTTGGACAGGCTGGGAGAGCGGGCAAACAAATGGCAGATAGAATACAATGTGGGAAAATGTGAGGTTACGCACTTGGAAGGATGAACAGAGGCACAGACTATTTTCTAAATGGAGAAAAGCTTTATAAATATGAAGCAAAAAGGGACTTAAGAGTCCTAATTCAGGATAACCTTCAGGTTAATATGCAGTATGTGTTTGTGTAAGCGTACAATTTTCGCTGACAATGAGGGTCGAATCATTTTAAGTTGCTTCATCAATGACGTTCCCTCCATCACAAAGTCAAAAGTGGGGGTGTTCACCAATGATTTTCTTTTATTCATTTGTGGAAGGTGGGCATCGTTGTCTGACCAACGTCCCTAATTGCCCCCTCGAAAAGATGGTGGTGAGCTGTCTTCTTGAACCCCTGGAGGCCATATGCTGTTGGTCGACCCTCGATGCTCTTGGTGGGAGTGGTGGGGGGCAGGTGGAGTTCCAGGATTGTGACCCAGCGACATTGAAGGAATGGTGATAATTTCCAAATCAGGATGGTGAGTGGCTCAGAGGGGAACTTGCAGGGAGTGGTGTTCCCATGTATCTGCTGTCCATATGGACTGGCCTGAATCCTCCTCCTTAAGAAAGACAGTTGCTCGTATCCATTTCACTGCTCCGTCATGAATTGGAGATGGGAAGATGTCTTTGACCAGGTAAGGTAATTGGTTCCTCATGTTGTAAGGGAATGTTTGAAACTACATTTCCCCGGGGAGCCCTTGAAAAGCTGCTCTCTTGCCTGTATAAAAGTGACCTGACAAAATGAAGTTTTTCACGTCCCAGGCAGTACAGGATGGAGGTGAACAGGATGTACCTGTTATCTGGCAGTGGGCAGATAGTGAATGACAATTATAAAAATGCCTTCTCTATGCTAAGCGAGAGTGTACAGTAATTTTGTTCCTGACTGTATTAGTTCATTCCGTATTCCTCAATCTGTATGTCATTGAGTGATTTATCTGTCTTTAAGAGTTGCTCAATTATTTTTCTGCATCATTCTCCAAATCCCACAGCCTGAGGACACATTCAGTCTTACAACATCATTCCAAATAGTTACCAAAAGGGACAAACAGCTTCAACTCAGGATAGTGAGTGGCTTGGAGGGGAACCTGCAGAGGGTGGTGTTCTCATGTATCTCCTGCCCTTGTCCTTTTCGGATCAAAGTGGTTGTGGGTTTGGAAGGTGCTGTCTGAGGATGTTCGGTAAATTTCCCAGCCCATCTTGGAAATGGTACGCACTGCTGCTACTGAGCATCGGTGTGGAGAGAGTGGACGTTGGTGAATGTGGGGCCAATCAAGCGGGTGCTGCTTTCTCTCTGGGTGGTGTCATGTTTCTTGAATGTTTTGGATATTGACAGGGTCAACAGAAGAACGTTTCCTGCTTGGTAGAGAGATCAGAAACAAGGAGACATCTTCCTGTGTGATACCATTGACCAGAAACCCAACTAGATTCACAACATAAACACAATGGCTCCAAGAGCAGGTCAGAGGCTGGAATACTGCCGACTCCCCAAAGCATCTCCACCATCGACAAGAAATGTTCATCTCACCAGTCTCCCAAATTATTTCGAAAATAGACACAAGATTTGACATCATGATGTCCCACAGCCTTTCCTGATGTGCCCCTTTTAAAAGGGAATAGTGAAGGAGCTGTTAATTAGTTAGTTCATAAATAGATAAAGGTGGGACCACTTTAAACAGCCGGGCAGCATGGTTTCAGGGTCTGAGGTTGTTCAATCTGTTTGTTCAATAGCAGGAAGCTCATGTTCGTTCTCTCCTGGTGACATGGTGTGTAATTAATGACAAACCACAAATATCTTGCTCCTTATCTCACCCACCCAGAATCCACTTTAATGCCAAGTGTGTATGCTCCTGTCCTTCCAGACATGGCTTTGTATAACAATTGGATTTAATTCGGTTCAGTTTGTGCCTTGTGTGACTCCAAACTGCAGAGCGGTTTCTTCCTGGATTCCCAGGGATCAGTGTTTGGCATTTTGCTTTTCCTGACGTTAATTAATGATTGAGATCTTGCTGTGCAGGGGATTTGTTCAAAGTTTGGAGATGGCACCAAAACAGGAAGAATTGCAAACTGTGACGAGTACAGTGCAGGACTGTAAAAGGTCTTTGACAATTTGGGGGAGTGGGGGAGAGAGGGGACAGATGGGGGTTCACTGCAGAGAACTGAGAGGTGATGCCCTTTGGTGGGAAGGACATTGAGAGACTTATAAAATGGCGGAGGGGCATTTCTAAAGGGGGTGAGGCAGGAGCAGGGCGGGTTGGGGGTATATGTGCACAGATCACGAAAGGTGGCAGAACAAGTAGAGAGAGCAGTGAATAAAGCACACAGTGGGGCACACAGAGAGAGACAGACCCAGAAAGGGAGAGGCTGAAACAATTATAATGACACAGACGCAACATTGAGAGAGAAACAGAGACACAGACAGAAGTAGACAGAGGGAGACTGACATGGACAGAGAGAGAAAGAGAGAGAGACAGAGAGAGAGGGAGATTCAGAGAGAGAGACATAGACAGACCTACTGGAACAAAGAGAGAGAGAAACAGGGGCAGACAGAGCCTCAGACAGAGAGACAGAGGGGGATGTGTTGTACAGCCCGAGAGAGGCTAAGTGCCATAATCTGTGATTCCACAGGAATCAGTGAATGTTGTGGGAAATTGATGATATTTTTCAGGGAAATTGCTAAGATGCATCCTTTGATGAAAAAGCCAGGAGTGTTTTAGATAAACAGGAACTCTGAATGTCTACATCTGGTGCCCTGACAGTCCACACTGTACTCGGTGTTCAATCCCATATCATTGTAAACCTGGCAATGTTTCCCACAGTAACAATACCAGTTCAGGTCTATGAAGTAATTAGCAGGTGGCACCTTAGTGCCAAGGGAAGCTCTGACATCAACATGGGGTGATGTGCTGGATCAGAATTATCTCTCAATTATAATGTTTCTGTTGCAAGACTGTGACACAATATCAATGGTAAAGACCATCAGAAAACATTTGAATGTGATCCCCATGATGCTGTGTGTGAGCTGATGAATTCCCACCTGTTCAGCCTTTCCATTTAAATATTCCACAGGCACAGGGAACAAAGCAGATTTTTTTTAACATCGTGGTAAGTCTCTGTCTTTCATCATCCACATCTCACAATCTTCCCTCTTGCACATCCTCAACTAAATGGTCTGATCTGAAAGGTTGGGTTTGTAACTGAGTACACAGTCACAGTCAGCACTGACTGAATACTCTTTTATCCAAACTCTCCTCATGTTTCACTAGAGCATTTGGACAGGAACGGCCTGACACTCTGTAAACTCTCATGGATTCTCTCCATCCCTGACTCTAGCGGGCTTTCTCCACCGTTATCTATCTCTCTTTCACTTTCTCTTTCTCTTTCTCTTTCTCTCTCTCTCTCTCTCTCTCTGTCCTTATCTCTCAAAC
This sequence comes from Chiloscyllium plagiosum, assembly GCF_037043375.1. Lineage (NCBI taxonomy): Eukaryota > Metazoa > Chordata > Chondrichthyes > Orectolobiformes > Hemiscylliidae > Chiloscyllium > Chiloscyllium plagiosum. The sequence goes on along the minus strand of NW_028270173.1, from coordinate 1,510,186 downwards.
ACTCTCTCTGCGTCCGTATCTCTCACATATTCTATCTCTGTCCCTGTTTCCCACACTCTCTGCCTCTTCCTCCCTGACATTGATGTCTGCATTGGCGCCACCTCGTGCTCCCAAGAGGAGGTGAAACAGTTCATCAACTGCACCAATACATTTTACTCTGATCTTAAATATACCTGGACCATTTATGACATCTCCCTCCCCTTCCTGGAACTCTCCATCTCCATCAAGGATGACCAACTCAGCACTGACATTTGCTACAAATCCACTTTTTCCCACAGCTAACAGGATTACACCTTATCCCACCCTAACTCCTGCAAAAGAGCTATCCCGTATTCCCAATTCCTCCGCCTCCGCAGTATCGGCTCCCTGGAGGCCCAGTTCCACCACAGAGCACACCAGATGGCCTCCTTCTTTAAAGATCACAATTTCCCCTCCCACATAGTTAAAGATGCCCTCCAACACATCTCATCCACATCCCATACCTCTGTCCTCGAACCCCACCTCTCCAAACTCAAAAAGGACAGAACCACCCCTGGTCCTCACCTTCCACCCCACCAACGTCTGCATAAATTGCATCATCCGCCGACATTTCTGCAACATGCAAATGGACCCCACAACCAGGGATAGATTTCCATCTCCACCCCTAACTGCTTTCCATAAAGACCATTCCCTCTGCGATTGCCTGGTCAGGTCCACATGCCCAGCAACCCACCCTCCCATCCTGGCACCTTCCCCTGCCAGCGCAGGAATTGCAATATCTGCGTCCACACCCCCCTCCTCACCTCCATCCAAGAACCCAAAGGAGCCTTCCACATCGATCAAAGTTTACCTGCACTTCAACACATGTCATTTATTGTAACCATTGCACCTGATGTGGTTTCCTCTACATGGGGGAGACCAGACACCTTCTCACAGAGTGCTTCAGAGAACATCTCTGGGACACCCGCACCAATCAACCACGCCTCTCTGTGGCTGAAAATTTCAACTCCGACTCCCATTCCATTGAGGACATGCAGGTCCTGGGCCTCCTCCATCTCCACTCTCTCACCACACCACGCCTGGAGGAAGAATGCCTCATCTTCCACCTCAGGACTCTTCAACCCCATGGCATCAATGTGGACTTCACCAGTTTCCTCATTTCACCTCCTACCCTGGAGACTCCCATTCTCATTTCTGATGAAGGTCTTTTGCCCAAAAGGCCAATTTTCCTTGGAAGCTGCTTGATCTGCTGGTCTTTTCCAGCATCAGTCTAATCGTGCATCCTCGGGAACAGACCATGGATTATGGAGTCCCACATCACAGAGCTGCTCTCTATGAACCTCCCCAAAAACCAGAGTGTGATAACACCATGCGTTCCTGTCCGTCAGTGATGCTGGTTTCTGAGAAGCAGCGATGGGAACTGTTCCAGGAAGAGAAGGAGGACACTGAGATCCCACCTCCTGGTCACAGTTGCTGAGCTCAGAGACAAAACGTGTGATGCTGGAAAAGCACAGCCAGTCAGGCAGCATCCGATTAACAGGAGAGTTGATGTTTTGAGCGAAAGCTTTTCATCAGGAATGAGGGGTGGGGTAGGGGTTGCCCAAGGGGTCTCAGAGATAAATGGGAGGGGTATGGGTCTGGGGGAAATTAGCTGGGAACGTGATAAGTAGATGAAGGTTAGGCTTGTTGCTGATAGGTCAGAGTGCAGGGTGGAGTAAATAGGTGGGAGGGAAGATGGACAGAAGAGGCGGAGATAGAGGACACTGAGATCCCACCTCCTGGTCACAGTTGCTGAGCTGTCAGGGATCTGACACAGATATAAAGGGTGCTCCTCTCAGACACAGAGATTGTTCCCATCCCTCCCAGATGCTCTGGTAGCTCACCGCATAACGTCAGGCAGTTTGACCAATTCAGTTGCGTCTCGAATGCAACACCTTACATTTACCTTTCAAGTCAGAGAAAGGGAACGTCTTGGCAACCTTCCGAATACATTCTGAAAGGATCTGCTCTGGTCCATAATAGTAGACGTGTCTGTCTGGAAAGCTCCATTTGGATAGTTCTGTCTGGAACTGCCCTGGCTCCATCGCACTAATAAAAGAGTTTGTTCGGCCCATCGTGCATGTGCCGGCTATTTGTACAGCATTTCCGATTGAGGATTTAAAATTTGAATTTAAGATGTTGTCAGAAGCAACAAGTTTCTGTAGATTTTTATTCACCACAAGTGACTTTTCAGTTTAAAATAACATAACAAAATGGCTTAAGATTTTTCTTTGACGCTGTGAACTTGAACTGATGCTTTGCTGAGTTGGTTGTATTTAGAGATAAGAGAACACAATGGAGTTTTCACAGTATGAATTGTAAGACGGTGACTTGATATTCAAACTAACCTTGAACTGCGACCATGACATGATCATTTATGTAATTATGACCCCTTTCCCAGGGAATATCATTGGATTAGCCTGTTGTCAATCATGTCACCATATTACAGTTGATTGGAGTTTTCTTGTAATTAAGAGAATTTTGCAAGGAAATATCATTGGATCAGCCTGCTGTAAATCATATCACTTTATTACATTTGTAATTAAGGCTGTACTATCTCTTTTAATAAACATATAAATAATGTGTAATTTTCGAATGTAATTGTGCCATTTCTCCACGGAACACAGAAACTTTTAACCTCCGTGTTGCTGGACAAATCTGCGCCAGGCTGCCTTAATTTATTAAACCAGTAACCTTGCTTTTAACAGATCGTACACCTAGTGATTCTTTTGACCGATCCCGAGAACGAGAGGCCCTGCCAGCGGGTGCGGACCTTCACAGTCAGTCTCACTCCCCAGAGTCCCACGTAAAGTCATTCCTCAGAGCTGTCAGAGATATCCTCCCAATGACTCCCCACTTAACCAGAACTCCCCATTTAACCTTAAACCGATGACCTCAAGTTTTGGCTTGCCCTACCCTGGAAAAAAATAAACCTTTACAGGGTCACCCTTCACCGTCCAATGCTCCAGAGAAAATAGCCCCAGTCCAATCAACCTCTCCCTGGAGCTCAAACTCTCCATCCTGGCGACATCCTTGTATATCTGTTCTGCGGCTTTTCAAGTTTCACAAAATGTTTCCTACAGCAGAGTGACCAAAATTGAACGCAGTATTCCAAACGTGGCCGCACCAATGCCCTATGCAGCTGCAACATGACCTCCCAACTCCTATACGCAATGCACTGACCAAAGCTTATCATCAAAACCAAATATTAATTGAAGATACAATCATTTGTTAACACAAAGTCAAGTAACACACACATATAAATAGTTATCCCTCGAACCATCCCCAAAACACACCAACATAACCTCAACAAAAACTGAAAGAACTTCAGATGCTGTAAATCAGGAACAAAAGCAGGAGATGCTGGAAAAGCTCAGCAGGTCTGGCAACATCTGTGGAGAGAAATGAAAAGAGTTAGTGCTTCTGAGGAAGGGTCTCTGGACCCAAAAAGTTAACTCTGATTTGTTTCCACAGATGCTGCTCGACCTGCTGAGCTTTACTGTCGTTCTCTCTAACACAATCTCACTCTTCATGAAAACAGAAAAACAAATATTCTCTGCAGGGATTGTATTTCTAAAAACAAGAACACTTTGGCCAATAGGTCATTATTGAGGACAGAATGTTATGAAGCATAAAATCTTTCAAAGTCTATCACCTCTGTCTCCTTACACGTGTGGCCATCACTAATCACACACACACACACAGGGCTGTCCCCGGTATCTATCAGCTTGTTCAGGGAAATACAATCGAGAAGTTCATTCGATCACTCTTTCAGAAGGAAGGGAAAGGTTTCATCCTGAACTCAACAAGTGGGTTGTTTCTTTCGCCAACCATGTGAGTGATCCGCTCGGAGCCCTTCCTCACAGGCTTTGTGTCCCTCATCCAATTACTGACACAAAGCACTCTCTCCATCCAGTTACTGTACAAACAGCCGCAGCACGGTGTACAGCACAGCGAGCGGTGAGCACCAGTCATGTCATTTCATGGAAGTTTGGTTTTTAGAAAAGCAGTACCCATGACCTTGAAAGAAATCACTCGAGGTGTTTATACAAAATATGAAATATTTTCCACAATCCTCCAAAATGTAAATGTTCAAATAAATCAACTGTGTCCGCAAATTATATGGGGAGACCATTCCCAGCAAGATCCTTTTGAAAACACTCTTCACCCTGACTTGGAAATATATCGCCGTCTCTTCAGTGTCGCTGACTCAAAATTGCAGATTTCTCTTCGTGAGGGTCTTGTGGGTCACCTACAGCACACGGACTACAGCGGTTCAAGAAGGGAGCTCACCTCCACCTTCTCAAGGGCAACTAGGGATGGAGCAATAAATGCTGGGCCCAGTCAACAATGCCCACATCCCAATTAAAGAATTGAAAGAAATATGTTTCTTTGAAAAGTCTCTAAACATATTCCAACAGTTTCAAAAGATTCATAATTGTGTTGTTCTATGTCACTTCTACCCTCCCTACTGGTGAGCACTTTGGGGATAGTGACCTAGGTGAGCACTTTGGGGATAGTGACCTAGGTGAGCACTTTGGGGATAGTGACTTAGGTGAGCACTTTGGGGATAGTGACCATAATTCGGTGATTTTTACTCTCGTGATGGAGAGGGATAAGTGTGTACTACAGGGCAAGAGTTATAGCTGGGGTCAGGGAAATTATGATGCGGTGAGGCATGACTTAGGATGTGTGGCTTGGAAAAGTAGACTCCAAGGCAAGAGTGTAAATGATATGTGGAGCTTGTTCAAGGAGCAACTATTGAGTGTCCTTGATAATTATGTACCTGTCAGGCAGGGAGGAAAGGGTCGTGCGAGGGAGCCGTGGTTTAATAAGGAATTGGAATCCCTTGTTAAATGGAAGAGGGCGGCCTATCTCAAGATGAGACGTGAAGGTTCAATTGGGGCGATTGAGAGTTATAGGGTAGCCAGGAAGGACCTGAAGAGAGAGCTAAGAGCAGCAAGGAGGGGACATGAAAGGTCCTTAGTCGGTAGGATTAGGGAAAACCCTAAGGCTTTCTATAGGTATGTTAGGAATAAAAGAATGACTAGGGTAGGAATAGGTCCAGTCAAGGACAGTAGTGGGAAGTTGCGTGTGGAGGCGGAAGAGATTGGGGAGACACTGAATGAATACTTTTCTTCAGTATTTACTCAGGAACAGGGCATTGTCGTCGATGTGAATACTGAGTCACAAATAAGTAGAATGGATGGCTTTGAGGTATGTAGAGAAGAGGTGTTGGAAATCCTGGAAAAGGTGAAAATAGATAAGTCCCCTGGGCCTGATGGCATTTATCCTAGGATTCTCTGGGAAGCAAGGGAGGAGATTGCAGAGCCATTGGCCTTGATTTTATGTCCTCTTTGTCTACTGGAGTAGTGCCAGAAGACTGGAGGATCGCAAATGTGGTTCCCTTGTTCAAAAAGGGGAGGAGGGATAACCCTAGTAACTATAGGCCGGTGAGTCTCACTTCTGTTGTGGGCAAAGTCTTAGAGAGAATTGTAAGGGATAGGATTTATGCACATCTGGATAGGAATAATGTGATCAAGGATAGTCAGCATGGTTTTGTGAAGGGCAGGTCGTGCCTCACAAACCTTATTGAATTCTTTGAAAAGGTGACGAAGGAGGTTGATGAGGGGAAAGCGGTAGATGTGGTATATATGGATTTTAGTAAGGCGTTTGATAAGGTTCCCCATGGTAGGCTACTTCAAAAAATACGGAGGTATGGCATTGAGGGTGAGTTGGAGGTTTGGATTAGGAATTGGCTGGATGGAAGAAGACAGAGGGTAGTAGTTGATGGTAAAGGTTCATCTTGCAGTGCAGTTACTAGCGGTGTTCCGCAAGGATCTGTTTTGGGACCATTGCTGTTTGTCATTTTTATAAATGACCTGGAAGAGGGGTTAGAAGGTTGGGTGAGCAAGTTTGCGGATGATACGAAAATCGGAGGAGTTGTTGACAGTGAGGAAGGATGTGGCAGGTTACAGCAGGATATAGAGAAGCTGCAGAGCTGGGCAGAAAGGTGGCAAATGGAATTCAATGTAGCTAAGTGTGAGGTGATTCACTTTGGGAAGAATAACAAAAAGATGGGGTACTGGGCTAATGGTCGGATACTTGGTAGTGTGGATGAGCAGAGGGATCTTGGTGTCCATGTACACAGATCTCTGAAAGCTGCCACCCAGGTAAATAGTGCGGTGAGGAAGGCATATGGCGTACTGGCTTTTATTGGTAGAGGAATTGGGTTCCGGAGTCCTAAGGTCATGATGCAGTTGTATAAGACTCTGGTGCGGCCGCATCTGGAATATTGTGTGCAGTTTTGGTCGCCATACTATAGGAAGGATGTGGAGGCACTGGAACGGGTGCAGAGGAGGTTTACCAGGATGTTGCCTGGTATGGAAGGAAGATTGTATGAGGAAAGACTGAGACACTTGGGGCTGTTTTCATTAGAGAAAAGAAGGTTTAGGGGTGACTTGATTGAGGTGTACAAGATGATTAGGGGGTTAGATAGGGTTGACAGTGTGAACCTTTTCCCGCGTATGGAGTCGGGTATTACAAGGGGGCATAGCTTTAAATTAAGGGGGGGTAGATATAGGACTGAAGTTAGGGGTAGGTTCTTCACTCAGCGAGTCGTAAGTTCATGGAATGCCCTGCCAGTAGCAGTGGTGGACTCTCCCTCTTTATGGGCATTTAAGCGGGCATTGGATAGGTATATGGAGGATAGTGGGTTAGTATAGGTTAGGTGGGCTTGGATCGGCGCAACATCGAGGGCCAAAGGGCCTGTACTGCGCTGTATTCTTCTATATGTTCTATGTTTCCACCGATAGTGAAAATATGACGAGAGGGCATGGCCTCAAGATTAGAGGAAGCAAGTTTAGAACGGAACTGAGAAGGAGCTTCTTCACTCAAAGGTTTGTTAATCCATGGAATTCCTTGCTCAGGGAAGTAGTTGCCGCGACTTCAACAATTGCTTTTGAAGTTAAGGTAGATACCTTTTTGGAAAATAAAGGAATTCAGGGATATGGTGAAAACACGGCTAAGTGGAGCTAAGTCCACGAAAAGATTAGCCATGATGTTATTGATGGCAGAGCAGGCTCAAAGGGCTGGGTGGCTTACTCCAGCTCCTACATCTTATGTCAATACTGACCCTCTGACAGTGTGGCACTCCGTCAGCACTGACTCATTCACAGAATGGACTATCTGTAACTTTGTGTTGTTCCTCCTCCTGGTCTATTGTGGTTGCCCCATTACTCACAGCCTCGGAGTAAAGATTGAGGTAAACGATGAGGTTGGAGGTAGGGGCTGGTTTTTAGAAACACCCACACCTCCCACATCCCTCAGATGTACAATGTGCATCTCTGTCAAAACATGAACACCACCTGCTTTCTGTGAATGCAGTGAGTGGGTGGGGATTAGATGCCACTATCGCCTGAATAGTTTGTGAGAGGTTATGGCTGTGGGAATAAATGGTTCCCTTTGGAACTCAGTAGCAGATTGATATTGAATTATCATTGTTTTTACCAAGCCAGGACTCACTATTTCTCTTGATCTCCATCGTGGAGCCTGTAATGAAATGTGTGTGCTTTATGTATTTACTAACATTGTGACATGATTGTGGTAATTATAGCAGGGTGTGTCAACTTCCCCAGCATGATTTGGGATGGTCATTTTGGAACAAGTGTCACTATTCTCAAAATATTAACTATGTCTCTCTGTCTCTGTCTCTCTCTCTTTCTCTCTGCCTCTCTCTCACTCTCTGTCTCTCTGTCTCCAGCAGCTACCAGACCTATCATCTCTCTCCAGCACTTTCGGATTGCTTCCCATCTCCAACTCGCCTGACCTTTATTTTATTGTAGACTATTCAGATTACATCAGCCTAATAGCTGCCTAATTTATTGCTTCACATTCCTCAGTTCCACCATGAGCTGGTATTCGGAATTGAGAATTGGGAAAAGGTTTGTACGGCTGAGGGAAAAAGGAAGGGGGTGAGGTACGGGTCTAATTTGACGGTGTAAAGAGCCATTAGAGGCACAATGGAAAGAATGGCCTTTATAAATCTAATCCAATCTAATCTTTGCTCCACTCGCACCCAGAGAGTGTCTCATTGTGTAAGGTTCCTGGGAGTTCACAGCAGTGAAACAATTCCTGTCACAGGTATGGGCTGGTCTGAAGCTATTTGTTCCCATCGGTAATGAATTGGAATGATGTTGTCAGACTGAACATGTCCTCAGGGAGTGAGATTTGTAAAATGATGCAGAAAAACAATTGAGCAACTCTCAAAGACAGATATATTACTCAATGATACACAGATTGAGGAATCCGGAATGAACCAACACAATCAGGAATGAAATTACTGTACAGTCGAGATTAACATTGTGAGAGTGTTTTCCAACTCCCATTCACTGTCTGCCCATTGTCAGGTATCAGTCACATTCAGATCCATCTCCAGTTTGTTCTGACTGAGGTTTGAAAAACTGCATTTTGACAGTTTAGTTTTGTACAAACAAGAGAGAGCAGCTATTTGAAAGAGCTCCCGGGGAATTGTAGGTTCAATGATTCCACTGCCGTGAGAGGAACTAACCTCCTCACTTTCTCCAAGGGATCTCTCCATCTCCAATTCATCACGGCGGTGTGAAATGGATACTTTGCATCTGTCTTTATTAAAGAGGTTATTCAGGCCAGACCATAAGGACAGCAGATACATGGGAACATCAGTCCCTGCAAGTTCGCCACGGAGCCACTCAACATCCTGATTTGGAAATGTATTATCGTTCCTTCAGTGTCACTGGGTAACAATCCTGGAAATCCTCCGTCGCCCCACCCCACCCACCCACCTAGGGCATTGTGGCTCTACCTAAAACAAATGGACTCCAGGGGTTCAAGAAGGCAGCTCACCACCACCTTTTCAAGGGGGGGGTGGGGTGGGGTGGGGGGCAATTAGGGACAGGCAATAAATGTCGGTCAGCCAACGATGCCCACATCTCACACATGAATACATTAAAATCATTGATGAACACCCGACTTCTGACCTTGTGATGGAGGGAAGGTCATTGATGAAGCAACTGAAAATGATTGGACCCTGACAAACTCAAGGAAATTTGTACACTTACACAAACACATATTACGTGTTAACCTGAAGAGAACCCTGAATTAGGAATTCTGAATTAAGTCACTTTTTGCTTCATATTCCTGAAGCTTTATCCCATTTAAAAATCGTCTATGCCTCTGTACGTCTGACAAAGTGCATAACCTCACACTTTCCCACCTTGTATTCTATCTGTCACTTCTTTGCTCATTCTCCCAGCCTGTCCAATTCCTTCTGCAGCCTCCCACCTTCCTCAACACAGCCTGTTCCTCCATCTTTCTCTTGTTATTGGCAATCTTAGCAGTAATGTATTCATCGTTGGGGACTCCGTAGAGAGGGACAGATCGGAGGTTCTGTGGGAACGAGAGAGACTCATGGTGGCTGTGTTGCCTCCCAGGTACTACGGTTCATGACTTTTCTGATCGTGTTTTGCGGATCCTTGAGTGGGAGGGGGAGCAGCCCCAAGTCATGTTCCACATCGGCACCCACGACAGAGGTAGGAAGAGATTTAGAGATTTAAAACAGAAATTCAGGGAGCTAGGGTGGAATCTTAGAGTGAGAACAAACAGTTATTATCACTGGCTTGTTGCCGATGCCATGTGCAAGTGAGGCGAGGAAGTGCAAGTGAGGGAGAGAGAAGAGTTGAACACGTGGCTACAGGGTTGGTACAGGAGGGAGGCTCTTGGATCCCTGAATAATTGGGGCTCTTTCTGGGTTGGTGGGACCTTTACAAAAGGATGATCTTCACCTGAACCGGTGGTGTACTAATATCCTGGGAGGGGGAAAGTTTACTGATGTTCTGCGGGTAGGTTTAAACTAATTCAGCAGGGGTTGGGAACCAAAACTGTAGTTCAAGTATCCGGTAGGATGAGAGTTGTGAGGTCAGAACTCAGACTCCATGATCGCAAGAATTCTCCAGCAAGGCAAGAAGTTGGTTTGAAATGCGAACTTCAACATCAGGAGCATCCGGCATAAGGTGGGTGAACTTGCAGCATGGGTTTGTACCTGGGATTTCGATGTTGTGGGCATTTCAGAGATATGGCGAAAGGAGGGACAGAAATAGTTATTGCAGGTTCCGGGATTCAGATATTTCAGTCAGAACAGAGAAAATGTTAAAAGAAGGGCTGGTGTGGCATTGTTAGTCAAGGATAGAATGACAGTTGCAGAAAGGACATTTGAGGAGTCATCTGCTGAGGTAGTTAGGACTGAGGTTAGAAACAGAAGAGGAGAGGTTACCCTGTTGGAAATTTTCTGTAGGCCTCCAAATAGATCCAGAGATGTAGAGGAAAGGATAGCACAGATGATCCTCCATAGGTGCGAGAGTAACAGGGTAGTTGTTATGGGGGACTTTAACTTTCCAATTATTGACTGGGAATACTGAAGTTCAAGTACTTTAGATGGGTCAATTTTTGTGCAATGTGTGTAGGAGGGTGTCCAGACACAGTGTGTAGACAGACCAACAAGGGACAAGGCTATATTTGATTTGGTACTGGGTAATGAACCTGGTAAGGTGTTAGATTTGGAGGTAGATGAGCACTTTGGTAATAGTGACCACAATTAAGTTAGTTTTACTTTATGATGAAAAGGGATAGGGATATACTGCAGGGGAATAGTTATAGCTGGGGAAAAGGCAATTATGATGCGATTAGACAAGATTTCGGATGCATAGGATGGGGAAGGAAACTGCAGGGGATGGGCACAATTGAAATGTGGAGCTTATTCAAGGACCAGATACTGCGGGTGATTGATAAGTATATACCTATCAGGCAGGGATGAAGTTGTCGAGTGCAGGAGCTATGGTTTACGAAGGAAGTCAAATCTCTCTTCAAGGTGAAGAAAAAGGCTTTAGTTAGGATGAGATGTGATGGCTCAGTTAGGGCACTTGAGAGTTACAAGTTAGCCATGCAAGACCTAAAGAGAGAGCTAAGAAGAACCAGGAGGGGACATGAGAAATCATTGGCAGATACGATCAAGGAAAACCCGAAAGGCTTTCTATAGCGTTATCAGGACTGAAAGAATGACAGTAAGATTAGGCCAATCAAGCATAGCAGTGGGAGGTTGTGCGTGGAGTCAGAGGAGATAGGGGAACAACTAAATGAACACTTTTTATCAGTATTTACACTTGAAAAGACAATGTTATCGAGGAGAGTACTGAGATACAAGCTATTAGATTAGATGGGATTGAAGTGCATAAGGAGGATGTGTTAGAAATTCGGGAAAGTGTAGAAATAGGTAAGTCTCCTGGGCCGGATGGGATTTATCCTAGGATTCTCTGGGAAGCCAGGGAGGAGATTGCCAAGTCTTTGGCTTTGATCTTTATGTCACCATTGTCAAGAGGAATAGTGCCAGTAGACTGGAGGATAGTAAATGTCGTTCCCTTGTTTAAGAAGGGGAGTAGAGACAACTCTGGAAATTACAGACCAGTGAGCCTTACTTCGGTTATACGAGATAGGATTTATAATAATCTAGAAAGGAATAGGTTGATTACAGATAGACAACTTGGTTTGGTGAAGGGTAGGTCATGCCTCACAAACCTCATTGATTACTTGAGAAGATGACCAAACAGATGGCTGAGGGTAAAGTGTTTGATGTGGTACATATGGATTTCAGTAAGGCATTTGATAAGGTTCTCCATGGTAGGATATTGCACAAAATACGGAGCCATGGGATTGAGGGTGATTTAGTGGTTTGGATCAGAAATTGGTCAGCTGAAAGAGTCCGAGGGTGGTGGCTGATGGGAAATAATTATCCTGGAGTTCAGTTACTAGTGGGGTACCGCAAGGACCTGTTTTGGGTACACTGTTGTTTCCCATTTATATAAATGACCTGGATGAGGGCATAGAAGGATAGGTTAAAAATCTGTGGATGGCACTGAGGTCGGTGGAGTAGAGGATAGTGACAAAGAAGGTTTTAGATTCCAGAGAGACATAGATAAGCTGCAGAGCTGGGGTAAAAGGTGGCAAATGGAGTTTAATGTGGAAAAGCGTGAGGTGATTCACTTCGGGAAGTGTAACAGGAAAGCAGAGTACTAGGCGAATAGTAACATTCTTGGTAGTGTACTTGAGCAGAGAGATCTTTGTGCCCAGGTCATACATCCTTGAAGGTTGCCAACCAGGTTGATAAGGTTGGTAAGAAGACATACGGTGTGTTAGCTTTTATTGTAGAGGGATTTGCATTTTGGAACCATTAGGTCATTTTGCTGCTGTACAAAGCTCTGTTGCGGCCACATTTGGAGTATTGTGTACAGTTCTGGTCATTGCATTATAGGAGGGATGTGGAAAAATTGGAAAGGGTTCAGAGGAGATTTGCTAAGATGTTGTCTGGTATGGAAGAAAGGTCTGATGAGGAAAGGCTGAGGGTCTTGAGCCTGTTTCTTTACAGAGAAGGTTGAGAGGTGACTTAATTGAGACATATCAGATAATCAGAAGGTTCGATAGGGTGGAGAGTGAGAGCCTTTTTCCTCAGATGGTGATGGCTAGCACGAGGGGACATAGTTTTAAATTGAGGGGTGATAGATATAGGACAGATGTCAGAGGTAGTTTCTTTACTCAGAGTGTAGCAGGGGCACAGAATGCACTGCCTGCAACAGTAGTGGACTCGGCAACTTTAAGGGCGTTCAAATTGTCATTGGTTAGACATATGGACGAGAATGGAACAGTGTCGGTTTGACGGGCTTCAGATTGGTTCCACAGGTCGGTGCAACATCGAGGGCCGAAGGGCCTGTCCTGTGCTGTCCTGTTCTATGTTCTATGAATTCACTGTTCAAAAGTGACTTTTAAATACAAATCGCTGAACTGACAACTCAAATCTATTTCCTTCTGCTTTAGAGTACAAATTCTCAAACTGTGTCACAAAGTTTCACCAGGGTTAACCAGGCAGAGCCTTGCGTTTCAACACTGGTCCGAGACCATTGATGATGTGGGCAATGTGTGACTATAAAATTGATGAAGTCTGGAAGGTTTGTAGGGATGGTGTCAAACAGTGAGTGAGGGGATTCTGTCAGGGGGTAGATGGGATGAACTGAGTTTACCCACTCACTCTGTACTTCCCTGAAGGCTGCCAGCCTTGTCTATTCCATGGGAACTGGTGAAGGCCATTCAACTCTGTTCGAGATTCAAAGAGTCATAGAGTCATAAAACATGGAAACAGACACTTCAGCCCAACTCGTCCATGCCAAACATTATCCCAAACTAAACTAGTCCCACCTGCTTGTTCCTGGATCATATCCCTCCAAATCTTTTCTATTCACATACTTATCCAAATGTCTTTTAAACATTGTTACTATGCCCACATCCACTACTTCCTCAGGAAGTTCATTCCACAGCCGAACCACCCTCTGTGTAAAAGTGTTGCCCCTCCTGTCTGTCTTAAATCTCTTTCCTCTCACTTTAAAAATGTGCACCCAGTATTGAACCTCCCATCCGTGGGAAAAGGCACTTACCATTCATTGTCGTATTCTGCCATTCAGTAAGATCAAGGTCCAACTCCATCTATCTGCCTTTGGCCCATATCCCTTCATCCCTTTGCTTAATAAACATATATCCATTAACAACTGATCCAGCATCCACTGCCATTTGTGGAAGAGAGTTCCAAACTTCTCCCATCCTTTGTGTGTGGGAGTGCTTCCTAACAATGCTCCTGAACACTCTGGACCTCATTTTCAGACTCCATTTTCCCCAAGCAGTGGGAATATTATATCATAGAATCCTTACAGTGTGGGAGCAGGCCATTCAGCGCCTTTAGCCCTCACTGACTCTCTGAAAATCATTTCTCCTAGACCAACCCTATTACCCAATTCTTGTGTTTCCCAAAGCTAATCCACATAACCTGCACATTCCTGCTCACTATGGCCAAGTTGCTTAACCTGCACATCTTTGGATTGTGGGAGGAAGCCGGAGCCCCCAAAGGAAGCCCACGCAGACATGGGGAGAATGTGCAAACTCCACACAGACAGTTGCCCGAGGGTTGAATTGAACCTGGGTCCCTGGCACTGTGAGGCAGCAGTGCTTCCCACTGAGCCATGTATCTTTACCTACCCTGTCTTTTGCTGTTATTATCTTGAAGATTGCAATCAGATCATGCCTTAACCTTCTAAATTCTAGACAAAACTAGCCTCATTTCTAAAATCACTTCACTTCATATCACCCATGCAGTTCAGGTGTTGTTCTGAGACACCTACACTGTACTCCCTCTGAGGCCAACCTCTCATTCTGAAGGTGTGGTGCCCAGATTTTCTCATTTTTTTTCCATTTTCCTGAAGCTCTCTGTGAATAACGGGGGCTGGGGAGTCGCTTTCCAGCAAAATACTCCTGTGAAGGGGTGGGAATGTTATACAGGAAACTTGGCGTGAAAATCAGACTCACACGCGTTCACACACACACACACACATCATTAAACCCCCCCCCCGCACACACATCATTACACACACCCCCACACACACACATCATTACACCCCCCCCCCCCACACACACACATACTCTCTTCATCTCTCACACTTACATATACACTGACATATACTCACACACACAGGCACACACACACACACATCATTACACCCCCACACACACATCATTACCCCATCCACCCACACAAACATTATTACAACCCCCCCACACACACATCATTACACCCCCACACACATTGTTACTGCCCCCACACACACACATCATCACCTCCCACACACATACTCTCTTCATCTCTCACTCTCACATATACACAGACATATACTCACACACACGCATCATTACATCCCCCACACACACATACTCTCTTCATCTCTCACATACACACAGACATATACTCACACACACGCACGCACACACACATCATTACAACCACCACACACATACATTATTACACACACATCATTACACCCCCACACAAACATACTCTCTTCATCTCTCACACTCACATACACAGACATATACTCACACACACGCACACACACATCATTACACCCCCCCCACACACACAAAATTATCCCCCAAAACACAGCATTACCCCCACACACACATGCACACACGCATTATTACATCCCCCACACTCACACACATTACATCTCCCCACACACACATACTCTCTTCATCTCTCACACTCACATACACACAGAAATATACTCACACACACGCACGCATCATTACACACCCCACACACACTTTCACACACACTCACAAACATGCACACACTCTGTCTCACAAACTCTCACACACATATACTCACACAGATTCTCTCTCACACATTCTTGAACACACACTATCTCACACACGCACACATTCCTTCAGTATTTCATGTTAAAGTGAAACTTGTGCCTGTCGTAATGATGAAAACGATGATCCACCATGTGTGATGGTGGGACTTGGTGAAGTCTGAATCAAACACAGTGACAGGAATTCCATCCTCAGTTCTGTTTGCCTGTCCCACCACCTCTGGCATCCTATTACACACCACCCTCTGTGTGAAAGAAATTTTATATCGTTGCCTCTCACCTTAAACCTTTTCTCTCTAGTTTTAGACTTCCCTACCACGGGGAAAATCTGTCAGCTATCTACTTTCTGGATGTAGGATTGCTCGCTGAGCTGGAAGGTTCATTTTCAGACGTTTCGTCACCATGCTAGGTAACATCTTCAGTGAGCCTTCGGATGAAGCACTGCTGCCGTTTCCTGTTTTTGATTAATATATTTGGGTTTCCTTGGGTTGGTGATTTCATTTCCTGTGGTGACGTCATTTCCAATGGTGATGTCATTTCATATTCTTCTTCTCAGGGGGTGGTAAATGGGGTCCAAGTCAATGTGTTTGTTGTTAGAGTTCCGGTTGGAATGCCATGCTTCTAGGAATTCTCATGCGTGCCTCTATTTGGCATGTCCTGGGATGGATGTGGTGTCCCAGTCAAAGTGGTGTCCTTCATTATCTGTACGTAAGGATACTCGTGAGAGAGGGTCATGTCTTTTTGTGGCTAGTTGATGTTCATGTTTTCTGGGGGAGAGATTTCTGCCTGTTTGTCCAATGTAGTGTTCATGTACAGTATTTTGTAATTGACATTAGTTTTGCTTGTTGCCTGTGAAAGGTCTTTCAAGTTCATTAGCTGCTGTTTTAGTGTGTTGGTGGGTTTTTGGCTACCATGATGCCAAGGGGTCTGAGTAGTCCGGCAATCATTTCTGAGATGTCTTTGGTGTAGGGGAGAGTGGCGAGGGTTTTGGGACGCGTTTTGTCTACTTGCTTGGGTTTGTGCTGAGAAATTGGCGGACTATGTTCATTGGATATCCATTCTTTTTGAATGCGCTGTATAGGTGTAGACTCCACCCAAGAATTCCTGAAGAACATCAAAGACACCCAAGATAGAAGAGGATGAAATTATGGTCTCTTTTGATGCAACAGCCCTGTTTACATCAATCAAAATCAACCTGGCCAAAGAAACACTGACTACACTATTAGAAGACCCAAAGA
Organism: Chiloscyllium plagiosum; assembly: GCF_037043375.1. Taxonomy (NCBI): domain Eukaryota; kingdom Metazoa; phylum Chordata; class Chondrichthyes; order Orectolobiformes; family Hemiscylliidae; genus Chiloscyllium; species Chiloscyllium plagiosum. The sequence goes on along the minus strand of NW_028270173.1, from coordinate 1,493,652 downwards.
CACATACACAAAACACCACCAACTTCATCAGCAAGGACAGTAGTGGACCTAAGCCTTGCCACACACTTCACCTTCAACAACAAAACCTACAGACAAACCAAAGGAACACCCATGGGATCTCTGATATCAGGATTCTTCGCAGAAGTAGTAATGCAGAGACTTGAACAAACAGCTCTGCCAACCATCCAACCCAAACTTTGGGTCTGCGACATGGAAGACACATTTGTCATTACTAAAAGGAGCATTTAGAAGAAACCTTCAAGACCATCAATAATACCTTTATTGGCATAAATTCACTAAAGATGAGGAAAGCAACAATAAACTGCCATTCCTAGATGTCACAGTGGACGGAACAGCCAATGGGCAACTTCAAACCAGCATCTACAGGAAAACAACACACACGGACCGTATATTGAACTACAGAAGTAATCATCCCAACACCCACAAACGAAGCTGCATCAGGACATTATTTCATTCATGTTAGGCTAATGCAAAAAATACGGAGGTATGGCATTGAGGGTGAGTTGGAGGTTTATATTAGGAATTGGCTGGCTGGAAGAAGACAGAGGGTAGTAGTTGATGGTAAAGGTTCATCTTGGAGTGCAGTTACTAGCGGTATTCTGCAAGGATCTGTTTTGGGACCATTGCTGTTTGTCATTTTTATAAATGACCTGGAGGAGGGGCTAGAAGGTTGGGTGAGCAAGTTTGCGGATGATACGAAAGTCGGTGGAGTTGTTGACAGTGAGGAAGGATGTGGCAGGTTACAGCGGGATATAGATAAGCTGCAGAGCTGGGCAGAAAGGTGGCAAATGGAGTTCAATGTAGGTAAGTGTGAGGTGATTCACTTTGGTAAGAGTAACAAAAAGATGGGGTACTGGGCTAATGGTCGGATACTTGGTAGTGTGGATGAGCAGAGGGATCTTGGTGCCCATGTACACAGATCTCTGAAAGTTGCCACCCAGGTAAATAGTGCTGTGAAGAAAGCATATGGCGTAATGGCTTTTATTGGTAGAAGAATTGAGTTCCGGAGCCCTGAGGTCATGTTGCAGTTGTATAAGACTCTGGTGCGGCCGCATCTGGAGTATTGTGTGCAGTTTTGGTCGCTATACTATAGGAAGGATGTGGAGGCACTGGAACGGGTGCAGAGGAGGTTTACCAGGATGTTGCCTGGTATGGACGGAAGATCGTATGAGGAAAGGCTGAGGCACTTGGGGATGTTTTCATTGGAGAAAAGAAGGTTTAAGGGTGACTTGATAGAGGTGAAGAAGACGATTAGGGGTTCAGATAGGGTTGACCATGAGAACCAATTTCCACGTATGGAGTCAGCTATTACGAGGGGGCATATCTTTAAATTAAGGGGTGGTAGGTATAGGACAGATGTTAGGGGTAGATTCTTTACTCAGCGAGTCGTGAGTTCATGGAATGCCCTACCAGTAGCAGTGGTGGACTCTCCCTCTTTATCGGCATTTAAACGGGCATTGGATAGGCATATGGAGGATAGTGGGCTAGTGTAGGTTAGGTGGGCTTGGATCAGCGCAACATCGAGGACCAAAGGGCCTGGATTGCGCTGTATGTTTCTATGTTCTATGTTCTAAATACCCAGGACAAGATGGGATCTATCCCAAGTTGCTGAGTGAGGCAAGAGAACAAATAACTGGGACCCTGATAGATATCTTTATAACATCCCTAAACACAGATTAGACGCCGGAAGACTGGAGAGTTGCTCATGTTGCCCCCCTGTACAAGAAGGGTAGTAGGGATATTCCAGATAACTGCAGACCAGTGAACCTGCTGTCAGTGGTGGGAAAGTTGCTGGTGAAGTACTGAGGGATAAAATCTATTTATATTTAGTAAAGAATGAGCTTATCAGTGATAGGCAACTTGGTTTTGTCGGGGGTAGATCGCACATTACCAAATTAATAGAGTCCTTTGAGGAAGGGACCAAGCTGATAGATAAAGGAAAGGTTCTAGATGTCATATATTTGGAATTTCGTAAGGTGTTTGATAAGGTTCCCCGTAGTACACTAATGGAGAAAATGAAGTCACATGGTGTGCAGGGTGTTCTAGCTAGGTGGATAAAGAACTGGTTGAACAACAGGAGACAGAGTAGTAGTTGAAGGGAGTTTCTCGAAATGGAGAAAGGTTTTCCATAGGGGTCAGTGCTGGGGCCACTGTTGCTTGTAATATACAAAAATGATGTGGAAGAGGGCATTATTAGATTGAGCAGTGATTTTGCAGATGACACGAAGATTGGTGGAGTATCAGAAAATAGAGGGAATTGTCAGAGAATACAGAAGAATATAGATAGACTGAAGATTTGGGCGGAGAAGTGGCAGATGGAGTTCAATCCGGGTAAAAGAGCCTTGGGAGAAGTTGATGAGCAGAGAGATTTGGGAGTTCAGGTCCATTACACCCTGAAGGTGGCTGCACAGGAGGATAGCGTGGTCAAGAAGGCATATGGTATGCGTGCCTTCATCAGACAGGGTGTTGAGTATAAGTGCTGGCAAGTCATGGTAAAATTGCACAAGACATTGGTTTGGCCGCTTTTAGAATACTGTGTACAGTTCTGGTCGCCACATTACCAGAAGGATGTGGACGCTTTGGACAGGGTGCAGAGAAGGTTTACGAGGATTTTAACTGATATGGAAGGTGCTAGCTATGAAGAGAGGTTGAGTAGGTTAGGAATGTTTTCATTAGAAAATAGGAGATTGAAGGGGAACCTGATTGAGATCTATAAAATTATGAAGGGTATAGACAGAGTGGATAGAGATAAGCGTTTTCCCAGGGTGAAGGATTCAATAACGAGAGGACACGTGTTTAAGGTGACAGGTGAACAGTTTAAGGAGATATATGCGCAGAAAATACTTCACACAAAGGATGAAAGGTGTCTGGAACTCGTTGCCAGCAGAGCTAGGAGAGGCAGGTATGGTGGATCCATTTAAGATGCATTTGGACAGATGCATGAGGAGATGGTGAGCAGAGGGATGCAGATGCTTAGAAATTGGGTAATACGTTTAGGCAGTGGGTTTCGATCAGCTCAGGCTTGGAGGGCCAAAGGGCCTGCTCCTGGGCTGTAAATTTTCTCTCTTATTTTTGTTCTTTATTTCAACCATGCCCATTCTTTGCAGTTTCCTTCCCCATCCTATGCATCTTAAATCTTGCCTAAGTGCTCGTAATTGCCTTTCCCCCAACTATCACTCTTGGCCTGGGTGAAATGGACACAGAAGACTGAAAAGCAATTTCCCCAGAGCAGAACGTTTAATTGCAATCGCTTAAAACAATGAGCATACTTCCTGGGACAGAGAGAAAAGGACATAAAGAAAGAAATGAGGTTGTCAGTTTCTCATCTCTGGATGACCGCATCTCCTAAGGGAAAAACAGGAGTCAGTGTGGAAACGTAGAGAGGCCAAGGAGTAGAGTGAGAAAGTTGAAAAGGACAATAGGGGAGAGTTAAAACAGGACTGTGGTAAGATCATGATCTCTAATCAAACCAGGCTCAACCATGATGATGCTGAAGAGACCCAGTCCCAAGACTGGTCTCTGCAATGGTACATTGTAAGGCAGGTCCAGGACCAAGGTCAATGACACTCCACACCTCCGTCCCGACACTCAAGCGCCCTTAGTGTTCCTATTGCAAAACACAACAGGCGGCACAATGGCTCAGTGGTTAGCACTGCTGCCTCACAGCGCCAGGGAGCCAGATTCGATTCTAGCCTTGCGCGACTGTCTATGTGGAGTTTGCACATTCTCCGCGTATCTGTGTGGGTTTGCTCTGGGTACTCTGGTTTCTATCCAAAGGTGTGCTTGTCTGGTGATTTGGCCACGCTAATTTGCCCAGAGTGCGAGGTGCATTAGTCGGGGGTAAATATAAGGTAGGGGAATGGGTCTAGGTAGGTTCCTCTTCCCTGGGTCTGTGTGGACTTGTTGGGAGAAGGGTCTGTTTCCATACTTTAGGGAATCTAACCTAACATCTGCTCCAAAGGGGCAGGCAGAAGTGGACCAGTCCATAAGCTCCCTATGAACACATTTACTGGTCCAGACAGCCAGACCATCCATGTCTACTGGACCCGGATACACTCCGAGTTATGCGGTATAGTCGAAATAAGGCCCAGACCAAAATCAAAAATTGAGGATAACCCACAAAAGTTAGAGATCATGTGCGAAAGCCACATCCCAAATTGTGAGGACATCGAGCTGATGATGGATGCGTATTTGGGCACCAATAAATGGAGACAAGTTAAGGGCAAAAGTAACTGGCCAGAGGGCCCTCGGAACAAACACACTCCAGACAATTTTGGGAAGGATTACAGAAATCTCCAGGTGAGAGATACCCAAAAAGCGTTAATTGGGGAAAGATACTGGGGAAAGGAGCTCAGAAATGGACTGAGGAGAGCCAGGAGAGGGCACGAAAAAGGCTTGGCAGGAAAGATTAGGGAGAAACCAAAAGTATTTTACTCATACATGAGGAATAAGCGAATGATCAGGGAGAAGGCAGGTACTCTAGCGACTCAGCCAACGTTGTCTCTCTCATTTGCTGCAGGTAAGGATGGCCTGAGGCATGGAACATTGGTGAAACCGAGCAGAGGATACAGCAATGGATGAATGGGCACCGCACAACAATCAACAAACAGGAGTGTTCCCTCCCAGTTGGAGAACACTTCAGCGGTCCAGTACATTCAACCTCAGACCTTCGGGTGACCATCCTCCAAGGCAGACTTCAGGACAGTCAACAGCGAAAAGTGGCCGAGCAGAAGCTGATTGCGAAGTTCAGTAACCATAGGGAGGGACTCAACCGGGACCTTGGGTTCATATCACACTACAGGTGACCACCATTGCAAGAGACACACACGCAAACACTCCTACGCACACACACACACATACACGTGTGCACACACACGTGCACAGACACACATACACTCCTACAGACACACACACTCCCACACTCACACATGCACCCTCTCACAGACTTATATACCTTTACACTCACACACACATATAACTCTCACACTCACAACCCCCACCATCGACACACACACACATAAAGACAAACACAAAACCACATGCACACATACACATATGTTTGTGGGGTGAATTTGTACTTCCAGAGTTACATTGTACTTTGCTCGAAAACTGCATGAATCCATGTAAGACTTTGTTAATTCACTTTTTTTTAGATTAGAATCAGTCTAAACATTATGGCACAGACAGGGAACACAGAGGGCTAACACCTTCAACATCTTAACATCTTATTTGGCTGACCCCAATTGTTACAGATAACCTGAGAATGTAACTTTTAAAAAACTTTGTGATTTACATATAAAAGAAGTGAAATTAACATGGTCATTCTAACCGATGAGAGATTTAACAAACAATCAAGGTATTTTTCAATGTATAATTTCAGTTACATCACACTGGCATTTTGTGCTATAAATTCTGTGTCTTACAATGTGTACTCCACATCCACCTGATGAAGGAGCAGCGCTCTGAAAGCTAGTGCTTCCACTTAAACTTGTTGGACTATAACCTGGTGTTGTATGATTTTTAACTTTGTACACTCCAGTCCAACACCGGCATCTCCAAATTACGATCATGGAGAAGGTAGGGCCAGTCAGGGAATATATCTAATATCTCGAATGAGTTATAAAGTAAGTTTAAGATTAATGGGTCATCTTAGAGAAAGAATAAATGAACAAAGAACAAAGAAAAATTACAGCCCAGGAACAGACCCTTCAATACTCCAAGCCTGAGCCGATCCAAATCCATCCACTTCCTAAGCATTTGTATCCCTCTGCTCCCCACCTACTCATGTATCTGTTCAGATGCATCTTAAATGAATCTACCATGCCTGCCTTTACTATCTCTGCTGGCAATGCATTCCAGGCACCCACCATCCTCTGTGTAAAGTACTTGCCGCGTATGTCCCCCTTAAACTTTTCACCTCTCACCTTGAACACGTGACCTCTTATTATTGAACCCCTCACCCTCTAAAAACTTATCTCTATCCAGCCTGTCTATACCCTTCATGCTTTTGTAGATCTCAAATAGGTCCCCCCATCAATCTCCTTTTTATCTAATGAAAACAATCCTAACCTACTCAACCTCTCTTCATAGCTAGCACCTTCCATACCAGGCAACATCCTCGTAAACCTTCTCTGCACCCTCCCCAAAGCGTCCACATCATTTTGGTAATGTGGCGACCAGCACTGTACACAGTATTCTAAATGCCGCCGAACCAATGTCTTGTACAATTTTAACATGACCTGCCAGCTCTTTTCCTCAATACCCCGTCCAATGAAGGCAAGCATACCCGAAGCCTTGTTGACCACTGTATCCATCTGGGCAGACACCTTCAGGGTGCAATGGACCTGAACTCCAAGATCTCTCTGCTCATCAACTTTTCCCAAGACTCTTTGTTTACAGCATAGTTTGCTCTAAAATTAGACTTGCCAAAATGCATCACCTCACATTTGCCTAGATTGAACTCCATCTGCCACTTCTGCGCCCAACTCTCCAGACTATCTATATTCTCCTGTATTCTTTGACAGTCCACTAGGCTTACTGCTACTCCACCAATCTTCGTGTCATCTGTAAATTCACTGACCAGGCCAACAATGCCCTCTTCCAGATCATTTGTGTAAATTACAAGCAACAATGGCCCCAGCACTGATCCCTGTGGAACATCATTGGTCGTTGAAACTTTATTGCTGGAACAGCACAGCAGGTCAGGCAGCATCCAGGGAACAGGAGATTCGACGTTTCGGGCACAGGCCCTTCCTCAGGAATGAGCAGAGAGTGTTCAGCAGGAGAAGATAAAAGGTAGGGAGGAAGGACTTGGAGGAGGGGCGTTGGAAATGTGATAGGTGGAAAGAGGTCAAGGTGAGGGTGATAGGTCGGAGTAGGATGGAGGCGGAGAGGTCAAGAAGAAGACTGCAGGTCAGGAAGGCGGTGCCGGGCTGGAGGGATTCGGCTGAGACAAGGTGGGGGGAGGGGGGATGAAGAAACTGGTGAAGTCCAAGTTCATCCCCTGTGGTTGGAGGGTTCCCAGTCGGAAGATAAGACGCTCCTCCTCCTATCGTCGCGTTGTTGTGGTTTGGCGGTGGATGAGTCCAATGACCTGCATATCCTCGGTGGAGTGGGAGGGGGAGTTGAAATGCTGTGCTACAGGGTGGTTGGGTTGGTTCGTCCGGGTGGCCCAGAGGTGCTCTCTGAATCGCTCCGCAAGTAGGCGGCCTGTCTCCCCAATATAGAGGAGGCCACACCGGCTGCAGCGGATGCAGTAGCCTCATAATCATCCATAACCTCATCACCTCAGGGGACCTCCCATCCACCGCCTCCAACCTCATAGTCCCACAACCCCGCACCGCCCGTTTCTACCTCCTGCCCAAAATCCACAAACCTGACTGCCCCGGACGACCCATCGTCTCAGCCTGCTCCTGCCAAACCGAACTCATCTCGGCATACCTCGACACGGTCCTGTCCCCATTAGTCCAAGAACTCCCCACCTACGTTCGTGACACCACCCACGCCCTCCACCTCCTCCAGGATTTCCGCTTCCCCGGTCCCCAACGCCTCATCTTCACCATGGACATCCAGTCCCTGTACACCTCCATCCCCCATCACGAAGGACTCAAAGCACTCCGCTTCTTCCTTTCCCGCCGTACCACCCAGTACCCTTCCACCGACACCCTCCTTCGACTGACCGAAGTGGTCCTCACCCTGAACAACTTTTCTTTCCAATCCTCCCACTTTCTCCAAACAAAAGGAGTAGCCATGGGCACCCGCATGGGCCCCAGCTATGCCTGCCTCTTCGTAGGGTATGTGGAACAATCGATCTTCCGCAACTACACTGGCCCCACCCCCCATCTTTTCCTTCGCTACATTGATGACTGTATCGGTGCTACCTCGTGCTCCCACGAGGAGGTTGAACAGTTCATCCACTACACTAACACCTTCCACCCCGACCTCAAATTCACCTGGACAGTCTCGGACTCCTCCCTCCCCTTCCTAGACCTTTCTGTTTCTATCTCAGGCGACCGAATGAACACGGACATCTACTACAAACCAACCGACTCCCACAGCTACCTGGACTACACCTCCTCCCATCCTGCCCCCTGTAAAAACACCATCCCATTCTCCCAATTCCTTCGTCTCCGCCGCATCTGCTCCCAGGAGGACCAGTTCAAAATACGTACAACACAGATGGCCTCCTTCTTCAAGGACCACAATTTCCACCCCCGACGTGGTCGACGGTGCCCTCCACCGCATCTCCTCCACTTCCCGCTCCTCCACCCTTGAGCCCCGCCCCTCCAACCGCCACCAGGACAGAACCCCACTGGTCCTCACCTACCACCCCACCAATCTCCATGTACAGCGCATCATCCGCCGTCACTTCCGCCACCTCCAAACAGACCCCAGCACCAAGGATATATTTCCCTCCCCTCCCCTATCAGCTTTCCGTAGAGACCACTGCCTCCGCGACTCCCTTGTCAGATACACACTCCCCACCGACCCAACCTCCACTCCCGGCACCTTCCCTTGCAACCGCAGGAGGTGCAACACTTGCGCCCACACCTCTCCCCTCACTTCTCTCCAAGGCGCCAAAGGAAACTTCCATATCCGCCACAGATTCACCTGCACTTCCACCCACATCATCTACTGCATCCGCTGCAGCCGGTGTGGCCTCCTCTATATTGGGGAGACAGGCCGCCTACTTGCGGACCGATTCAGAGAGCACCTCTGGGCCACCTAGACGAACCAACCCAACCACCCTGTAGCACCTTTGAGAAAGGTGGCACCTGTGCCCTGATAGATCAGGAATGTTGCACCTACATCCCTGATAACTCCGAAGAAATCACTAACCTGGCTGAGCATATCCGAAAGGAACTGGGCAAGTTACGTGAACTCAATGATTGCTGGGGATTTGTTAGTTGGTTGAGCAGTATTTTTGGAAATTGGGGAATCTCAATCAGTGGGGTCTTGGGATACTGCTCCTGATTGTAATTGTTTTGGTTCTAGTAGGGTGTATCAGGACCCTTTGCACCAGCTACGGTGTAATGCAAGCTACAGTCAGCGCTATGGTTCAACTGTGATAATCCTGGATATCGAATTCCAAAGACTGTCTCCGATTGACATTTAAGGTTGTCCTTTCAGGGCAAAAGGGGGGAGTGTGGAAAAGTTATATTGAAACAGAGAAATGTACAGATGAATTCTTGTGTTGCTGTGCGGGTATTTACATATATTTACCACAGGTCACATAGGCCTACCCAGCCTGTTACACTAAAGCAAGAAAAGAGAAAACTCTAAACCACACTCAACTGGATTTGTTTAAGAGGAGTGACAGAGTGGACTGGGATTATATTCAGTGGAATTAAGAAAAACGAGGGGGATCTTATCAAAACATATAAAATTATGAAGGGAACAGATAAGATAGAAGCAGGGAGGATGTTCCCAATGGTGGCAGATGCGAAGACTAGAGGGCATAGCCTCAAAATTAGGGGTAGCAGATTTAGGACAGAATTGAGGAGGAACGTCTTCATCCAGAGAGCTGTGAATTTGTGGAATTGCCTGTCCAGTGAAGTAGTTGAGGCTACCTTGGTGAGTGTTATTAAAGTTCATCTAGATAATTTTTTGAATTGTAAAGGAATTAAAGCTTATGGTGAGGAGGTGGATAAGTGAAGCTGAAAGATCAGCCATGATTTTATTGATGGCAGAGTTGGCTCCAAGGACCAGCTGGCTTACTTCTGTTCCTAGTTCTGTTGTTCTTACCTGTTTTACCTGGAACAAGTTGTGATAAGCACATAATTGCATAGCAACACCCGTTTCTGTTTGTACATTACTGTCACAATGTGGTTTATAATGTCTTCTTATCTAACTGAAGGTGATAAGGAGCAAGGTGTGGTTAGATTATGTGACAAGCTGCATGACTTTGTGCTTGTCAGTCTTGTTTCTTCAGAGTTATCAGGGATGTAGGTGCAACATTCCCGACCTTCGAGGGCACACGTGTCAACTTTCTCAGCTAAGATCCAGTCCAGAGTGATGTGACTCTGCAAAGAGGCGATTCGTTATCATCATACATGGACTCAAAATTCCCCAGTTCTTATTCCTGAGGTATCTGTAAATGATTTTTTTTTGTTTTGTTTTACTTCTTTCAATTCAGCTGACTATCACTGCTTTAAGTCAACTTCTCTATGGATTATGTGTCAGTGTCTTATTGTTTAAACCATGCTCTTCCAAGCCACACTAACCTGTTTGTCAAGTAAATGTACATGTCTGAGGCCCATTCTTCAATGTAACCTTATTTTTAAACCAAGCATTCACTCATATTTATTACTTCACTTCTGCACACCTACATCAGCATACCAAGACCACGTGACACATTCTTGACTCTCATCTGATCTCCGAAAAAAGATCTCCGAAATTTGACTTATCTCAGCACCTACAGTCACGATGCCTCAGCTAGTTGCTCGATCACAACATTCACCAGGAAAAACATGGAAAAAAATCATCACTGAGGGAAAGCTGTCCGCTTAGTACTCTCACCTAATCTTTCGTTTCACTAAAATGCATGACCGGCTCAACACAGACATCCACTACAAACCCACGGACTCCCACAGCTACCTGGACTACACCTCCTCCCACCCTGCCTCCTGTAAAAATGCAATGCCATACACCCAATTCCTCCATCTCTGCCACACTTGCTCCCAGGAGGACCAATTCCACTGTAGAATATCCCAGATGGCCTCCTTCTTCAAAGACCACAATTTCCCCTCCTGCATGGACGAAGATGCCTTCCAGCGTGTCTCCTCCACTTCCTATATCTCCGCCCTTGAACCACCCCTCCAATAGCAACAAGGACAGAAACCTCCCTGACCCATATTCTATCCCACCAACTTCTGTACACATCGCATCATCCTGCACCATTGACACCACCTGCAATTAGTCCTCACCATCAGGGATATATTTCCCTCCCCACACCTATCTGCATTTCGCAGAGATCATCTTCTCTGCGACTCCCTTGTCAGGCCCATGCCCCTCACCAACCCACTCCCCGCTTCTGGCACATTCCCTGCCATTGCAAGAAATTCAAATCCTGCACCCACACCTCCTGCCTCATTTCCGTCCAAGGCCCTAAAGGATCCTTCCACATCCATCAGAAATTTGTCTGTGCTGCCACATAGGTCAGCTACTGCATACGTTGCATACAATGTGGTCTCCTCTACACTGGGGAGACAGAACGCCAACTTGCAGATCATTTCAGGAACATTTCTGGGACACCCGCATTTAACCAACTCCACCGCCCTGTGGCTGAACACATTAACTCACCTCCCACTCTGCCAAGGATATGCAGGTCCTGGGCCTCCTCTATCGCCAAACGCTAACCACTTGGAGGAAGAATACCTCATCTTCCACCTTAGGACCCTGCAACCACACAGGATCAATGTGGATTTCTCCAGTTCCCCCATTTACCTGCCCCTACCTTATGCCATTTCCAACCTTTCAACTTGCCACCGCCCTCTTGAATGGTCCTACCTGTCCATCTTCCTTTCCACCTATCTGCTCCTCCATCCTCTCTGACCTATCACTGTCACCTCCGCCTTCATCCACCTACCACTTTCACAGCTACCTCTGCTCCCGGCCCCACCCCTTCCCTTTTGTCACTCTGCGCCCCCTCCATCCCAGCCCACAAGCCTCATTTCTGATTAAGGGCTTATGCTGAAACGTTGACTCTCCTACTCCCCACTGGCTGTGTTTTTCCAGCACCATACTCTTCGACGTTGTTACCTGTAATCAGCATTTCAACCCATTATTCTGACTTGCTTTTCTTCTGACACTTCTCTCTATCCTTAATTGCTTAATTATATCCAATTTTGCTATTGAATTATTACCACCAATCTAATCCCAGGCGTCTGGAGAGATCTGTGGCCCAAGGTAAGTCATTTTGTAATAGGTAAAAATGAAGTCAAACATATCTGTTTGATTAAAAAATATATATTTTGTTTGTTCTTTCTCGAAGATGACCCATAAATCTTAAACTTCCATTATAACCCAGTCTAGCGATTTGATATACTTCTGTGCAAAATTATCCAAACTCAAATTCTGTTATGAGGTTCCTTACAACAGTAGTTACTTTCTTTTATTTTATACATTTTTTAATCATTTGCTCAACAACTTGTGGAGGTTTACCGAGATGGCGAAATAGGGTTGTGACCTGTGTTGGAGTAATGGTAAACCAATCAGGAGAGAAGATAAAATAAATTTGAATTTGTTGGAAATGTAGGTCCAGAGTGTCTGAATATTTATGAATTAAAGGAAATCGCTTGGAGTCGCCTACAGGAACCAGACAAAAGGGGTCAGAGTCCATCCAGAGAGAATGGGTTAGAGTACCCCAAGAGAGAAGGGGTTTGAGGCACCCCAGAGGGAATGGGCTAGAATTCTGACAGAGAAAAGGGGAGAAAATCCTCCAGACAAAAGGGATTAGAGTCTGCTCAGAAGCGTGTCTGTTTGTGTGTGTGTGTGTGTGTGTGAGTGTGTGTGTATGTGTATGTGTGTGTGTGTGTGTGTGTGTGTGTGTGTGTGTGTGTGTGTGTCTGTGCGTGTGTGTGTGTATGTGCGTGTGTGTGTGTGTGAGTGTGTGTGTGTGAGTGTGTGAGTGTGTGTGTGTGTGTGTATGTGTGTGTATGTGAGTGTGTGTATGTGTGTGTGTGTGACTGTGTGTGTGTGTGTGTGAGTGTGTGTGTGTGTGTGTGTGTGTGTGTGTATGTGTGTATGTGTGCGTGTGTGTGTGTGTGTGTCAGTCACTGAGATATTCTACATCAGCTGGTAACGTCTACAATTCGGTCATAGAGATGTGCAACACGGAAACAGACTCATCAGTCCAACCGATCCATGCCCATTAGATATCCTCACCTAATCTACTCCCGAGAATTGTGTGTTTTTGTGATTGTGTGCTTGTGTGTGTATGTGTGAGTTCGTCTGTCGGTATGTGTGTGTGTGCATTTCTGTTTGTATGCATGTATGTGCATGTGAAGTTAAAAAGTTATTACCTGGTGTTGTGTGATTTTTACACACACAGCCATGCATACAAACAGACATGAAAACGCACATACATCCAGACGAACTCACACATACACACACCAGATTATGACTTGGTGTTGTACGATTTTTAACTTTGCACACCCCAGTCCAACACCGGCATCTTCGAATCGTGTGTGTGTGTGTGTGTTAGAACACAAGAGCATAAGAATTGTCAACAGAATGGCGAAAGACATCTCTCATAAGGTGTACTCTCAGAAGGGACCACCTTGAACACACATTTATGTCCATTACTGCCCTGATTCTGTCAAACCTGTCACCAAATGCATGAAATGGCCACAGAAAACTGGGAAGCCATTTCCCCGAACGGTATGTTTAATTGCATTCGCTTCAAAAATTGGCAGATTTCCCGGGACAGAGAGAGAAGGAGAAAAAGAAAGAAATGAGGTTATCAGTTTATCATCTCTGGCTGACCGAATCTACTCAGAAAGAAAGGTGAGTCAGTGCGGAAAAGTTGAAAGGTCCAGGAGAATAGGGAGAAAGTTGAAAAGGAAAAAAGGGGAGAGTTAACATTGGGCTGTGATAAGAACATGTTCTCTAATCAATTCAGGCTCATAAATGATAATGCCGAAGTGACTCAGACCTGAGATTGGGAGCACTGGTATCAATGGTACACTGTAAGGCAGGGCCAAGATCAACAACACTCCACCCCTCCTGCTGTTTTCTGAGAAGCAGCGATGGGAACTGTTCCAGGAGGAGGAGGACACTGAGATCCCACGTCCTGAGAAACTGGGGCTGTTTGACCAAAAGTTCAGTTCCATTCAACTGCTCAGCGCAGCCACAGTTACCCCTCCATCTGAGTGTAAGAAGATATCGAAGGGAAAACAGGAAAATTGCTAGCCTGGGGAGCGGGGACTTCGATATCTTGGGGGATGGGAATATGGGGCGGGGTGATGTTTAATCACCTCCCAGGGTCCCAATAATTCCCCCACCCCCTCAAGCCCCCAGCTGTGGGGGTCAGTCTTTCGCTAAAATCCCTGAAGCTGCTCCACAAAACTCCGGCAAAGTGATGGGCCGGCTGCTGCAACACGGAATGAGACCCTTCGGCCCGTCCCGAAACCTGCTGCTGTCCCCGCTCCCGGTCTGCTCCCTTTGCTTTGCTCTGTCTGATCAGCGATGAAATAAAATTGATGTTTGCAAAGTCATCTCCTGTGGTTTGTCCTGAGTCATTTCTCAGTCCTGTATGATATTTAATGAAAGGGAATCCTTCTGGTTTAAGGGTTTGGTTATGAAGGTATTTGTCCCAGTGGGAAGGCTGTAGTGGGGTGATGTTGTGGTTTCTGTTAGAGGAGATTGGGGGGCAGGCGGCACCCAGTCGATCAGAAGATAAACAAGTTGTGAGGCCTTGGGGATTTTACTTTTAAAGTTAACATTGTTCGTTTAAGTTTTCCAATAGAGTTGTTATTCCACGTTCATCGTCCTTTTGTTGTATTTTAACGATAGTGTTTGAATAAATTGTGTTTTGCTTCACATCGGGCAGTTTGACCAATTGAATTATATCTGGAACAGAACACCTTACAGTTACCTTTAAAATGAGAAAAAGTCAGGGTCCAGGCTAACTTCCCAATATATTCTGAAGGTGTCTGCTCTGGTCGGTAACAGCAGACGTGTATGAAAGGCTCCATTTGGCTAGTTCTGTCTGGCTATGCACTGGAACCACTGCAGTAATGAAAGGAGTTTGTTCGGTCCATTCTACCTGTGTTAGCTCTTTGTACAGCATTTCCAGTCAGTCCCACTCCCCACAGTCGCATATAAAGTCATTGCTCAGAGCGATCAGAGATCTCCTCCCACTGACTCCCCACTTAATCAGAACTCCCCATTTAACCAGAACTCCCCACTTCACCTTAAACCTAAGCCCTCTAGTTTTGGATTCACCTACTCTGGAAAAAAGACCTTGGCTATTTACCCTATCCATGCCCCTCATGATTGTATAATCCAATGTAAGGTCAACCCTCACATTCTGACGCTCCATGGAAAATCCCCTCAGCCTATTCAGCCTCTCCATATAGCTCAAGGCCTCCAAACCTCCATATAGCTCAAGGCTCAAAGGCTCAGATGACCTACTCCTGATCCTAGTTCTTATGATATTATGTTCTTATGTGATCAGATATTGCAGCAGGATCATGATCAGCTGGAGGTGGGCTGAGAAATGGCAAATGGAGTTTAATATGGAGATGTGTGAGTGTTGCAGTTTGGAAAGTCAACTCGAGGTAGGAGTTTGGAGTGAATGGTAGGGCCTAAAGTAATATAGTGGAACAGAGGGACTTTGAGTTCAGGTGCACAGCTCTCTGAAAGTGGAGTTACAGGTAGACAGGCTGTGAAGAAGGATTTTGGTACACTGGCCTTTATCAGTCAGGGCATTGAGTATAGATATTGGGAAGTTATGTTACATTTGCACCGGAGGTTGGTGAGGCTACACTTGGACGATTATGTTCAGTTTTGGTCACCCTGTTATAGGAAGGATGTTATTATAAAGTGGAAAGAATGCAGCAGAAATTTACAAGGATGTTGCCAGAACCCAAGAGACTGAGTTATAGGAAGAGGCTGGAGAAGCTAGGCCGTTTTCTGTACAGTGTTGGAGAATGGGGGAATGTATCTTTTAATAGTATATGAGATCATGAGGGGGATGAATAGGGTGAATGCACTCAGTGTTTTCCCAGGGTTGGTGAATCGAGGAATGGAGGGTATGAGTTTAAGGTTAGAGGGGAAAGAATAAAAGGGAACCTGAGGGGCAGCTTTTTTACACAGAGGGTGGTACACATATGGAATGAGCTGCCAGCAGAAGTGGTTGAGGCTGGTACATTAACAACATTTAAAAGGCATTTGGACAAATGCATGGATAAGGACAGCATGTCAGGCAATATCCACGGACCCCATGGTAACTAAGAAAGGTGGTAAGGAAAGGCCAGGGAACTATAGACCAGTGAGCCTGTCATCAGTGGTGGGCAAGTTGTTGGAGGGAATCCTGAGTGAAAGAATTTACTTGTATTTGGAAAGTCAAGAACTGATTAGAGATAGTCAGCACGGCTTTGTGCATGGGCAATCATGCCTCACAAATCATGAGTTTTTTGAAGAGGTAACAAAGAGGATTGATGAGGGCAGAGTGGTGGATGTAGTCTATATGGATATCTGTAAGATGTCTGACAATGTTCCCCATGGGACACTGGTTAGTAAAGCTCGTTCTCATGGAAAGCAGGGGAAACCAACCATTTGGATACAGAACTGGCTCAAAGGTAGAAGACAGAGGGTGGTGGCAGAGATTTATTTTCAGACTGGAGGCCTGTGACCGGTGGAGTGCCACAAGGATCGGTGCTGGGTCCACGACTTGTTGTCATTTATATAAATGATTTGGATATGAACATAGGAGGTATAGTTAGTAAGTTTGCAAGTGACAACAAAATTTTAGGTTTAGTGGACAGCGAAGTAAGATACTTCAGAGTACAACAGGATCTTGAACAGATGAGCCAATGGACTGGGGAGTGGCAGATTGAGTTTAATTTAGAAAAATGCGAGATGCTGCATTTTGGAAAATCAAATCAGAGCAGAACTTATATGCTGAATGATTAGATTAGATTCCCTACAGTGCAGAAACAGGCCCTTCAGCCCAACAAGTTCACACTGACCCTCCGCAGAAGAGTAACTCACACAGACCCATTCCCCTACTCCCTGCAAATGCACCTATCACTATGGGCAACTTGTCATGGCCAATTCAACTGAATTGCACATCTTTGGACTGGAGGAGGAAACCAGAGCACCCAGAGGAAACCCACACAGACACAGGGAGAATGTGCAAACTCCATGCAGACAGTCACCCGAGACTGGAATTGAACTCGGGTCCCTGGTGCAGCGAGGCAGCAGTGCTAACCACTGAGAAACTGTGCCACCCATGGTACATTACCCAATGGTAAGATCCTGGGGAGTGTTGGAGAACAAAGAGACCTTCGAGCGTAGGTTTATAGTTCCTTGAAAGTAGAGTCGGAGGTAGATAGTATATTGAATAAGGCGTTTTGTCTGCATTCCTTGATTTGGTCAGAGCATCAAGTATAGATGTTGGGAGGTCATGTTGTGGCTGTACAGGACATTGGTTAGGCCACCATGGGAATATTGCATGCAGTTGTGGTTTCCTTCCAATCGGAATGGTGTTGTGAAACTTGAAAGGATTCAGAAATGATTTACAAGGATGTTGCCAGGGTTGGACGATTTGAGTTATAGGGAGAGGCTGAAAAGGCTGGGGCTGTTTTCCCTGGAGCATCGGAGGCTGAGGGGTGACCTTATAGATGTTATAAAATCATGAGGGGCATGGATAAGATAGATAGACAAGGTAGGGGAGTCCAGAACTAGAGGACAGAGGTCAGGGTGTGAGGGGAAAGATACAAAAGGGATTTAAGGAGCAACCTCTTCATGCAGAGGGTAGTGCGTGAATAGAATGAGTTGCCAGAGGAAGTGGTGGAGGTTGATACAATTACAGCATTTGAAATAGACATTGGATGGACTTATGGATGAAAATGGAATAGTGTAGATTATATGGGCATCAGATTGGTTTCAGGGTCGCACAACACCAAGGGAAAAGGGGTAGACTGCGTTGTAATGTTCTATATGTTCTAGAGGCTGCTGGATGAGTATATGACAAGAAAGGGTTTGGAGAGATATGGGCAAAGTGCTGGCAAATCGGACTAGATTAGGTCAGGATATCTGGTCGGCATGGACGAGTTGGACCGAAGGGTCTGTCTCTGTGCTGTACATCTCTGTGACTCTGAGACCAGTTTGGGTGGAAGGGCCTGTCACCGTGCTGCAGGACTCTATGCCTTTGATTCAAGGAGCCGCAGGTTTTGTGAATAATCTCCTCTGCCCCCTCTCCCAGTGTTTCCTTCCCCATTGGAAATCAGAGGCTTCACTGTTTTCCCCGAGAGTGAAAGTTCTTGTTTTACACAGCCCTGCCCCGGGATGTGAACCATAATATATATATGTGAACCATAATATATATATATATATATATATATATATATAGAAACACACACAAACACACTGACACAAACACACAGACACACACACCGAGAGAGAAGGGACGGGAGTGTGGGGCAGAGAGAGATGGAGAGAGAGAGAGAGAGAGAGAGAGATAAACACACACAGACGGAGAGAGAGAGAGATAAACACACACAGACGGAGAGAGAGAGAGAGAGATAAACACAGACGGAGAGAGAGAGAGAGACAGAGATAAACACACAGACGGAGAGAGAGAGAGAGAGAGATAAACACACACAGACGGACAGAGAGAGAGATAAACACACACAGACGGAGAGAGAGATAAACACACACAGACGTGGGGGGGTGGGGGGGGGGGGGGGGGAGGGTGGAGAGATGCCAAAGCCTCCCACTGCGAATGTGACCAAGTGGTGTCCGGGTTGATCCACGCAAGTGCACAGTATCTCACAGAACAAATGATAGAAGGGATTCCATCTTCCTATGCATGATGGGTAGCAGGACTACCATTGAAAACTGGAGCATGGCCATGATTACACACGGGTTATGATGTTGTAGAGATGACTTTTTGGGAATTAATGGTGAAGCGTAGTCACAGATATAGAAACAAATATCGGAGAGTCCTACACATACCAGCGATTTTAGCTGGAAGAGCTCCTGCAGCCAGGTGTTAGCTCAGTGATGCCCCAGAATGTGGCGAGGTTTCGGAAATCTTTCCTGTGAGAAACATTCAAGATCAGATTGTCATCGAGATTCCAGGGCATGTATTCCATTTCTGCTGGTACGTGAGGAAAGAGCAGGGAGTTCTTTGGACACATGGCATAGCCATTTTTAATCCATTACAGGGTTCAGTTATCACCGGCCAGACCTCCTGTTATAGGCATTCCCAACTCCCCATGAGAAAATTAAGATGAAGCAATTTTCGACCTATTTGCTGTATTCCATTTGGATTGTAGTTTTTCCAAGTGATTTGTACACCACCACAGCAGGCAGTTAACAATTAACCACTTTGCTTCAGCTTAAACACCTGGAGGGCATTGTGAGATTAAAATGGCACGTTTCCTTTCTG
Source organism: Chiloscyllium plagiosum (assembly GCF_037043375.1). Taxonomy (NCBI): domain Eukaryota; kingdom Metazoa; phylum Chordata; class Chondrichthyes; order Orectolobiformes; family Hemiscylliidae; genus Chiloscyllium; species Chiloscyllium plagiosum. The sequence goes on along the minus strand of NW_028270173.1, from coordinate 1,474,511 downwards.
AAACAAAGTCAGAAATGCTGAGTGTGAACATGGATTTCAGACAGCAGGGAGAGAGCTTGACCGAGGATTTAAATTGTCCCATTGACTGGATTTCGTCACCAATTTGGTTATACTGGAACATGGGTACAATTTCTGCCCCTCCCCTAAGTGATGTTTCTGATCGTGTTTTGCGGATCCTTGAAATGAGAATAGCTGCTGGAAATCTTTGTTTCAACCGGAGCACTGACAGTAGAGAGACCCGCGCCTATAACATTTCACCAGCTCAGAATACACTTAAATCACTTCACAAACAAACAAATGAGATCTTTGCACAACTCTGAAACAGTGGCAATTCCTCAGCACAGACCCACTGACAGTGGTGCGCTTCCTCCACACAGACTATCCAACAGTGTGAAAGTATCTCAGCACTGACCTTCTAACAGTTGGCACTCCCTCAGCACTGACCCTCTGACAGTGTGGAACTCCCTCAGCACTGACCCTCTGACAGTGTGGCACTCCCTCAGCACTGACCCTCTGACAGTGCAGCACTCCCTCAGCACTGAACCTTTGAAAGTGCAGCATTCCACCTTCACTGACTTTCCAACAGGGTAGTGCCCCCTCAATACTCACCCTCCAAGAGTGCAACATTCCCTCAGCACTGAGCGGGTGGCACTCCCTCAGCACTGACCTCCCACAGTATGGTCTATCTGTATCCCTGTGTTGTTCCTCTTCATGTCCTACTATGGTTATCCATCACCCACAGACTCGGAGTAAAGATTGAGGTAAACAATGAGGATGGAGGTAGGGGCTGGTTTTTAGAACCTCCACCCCCTGTCAGATTGTCTGGGTATATCTCTGTCAAAACATGAACACAACCCGCTGGCTGTGAATGCAGTGAGTGGGTGGGGATTAGGTGCTGCTCTCTCCTGAATAGTTTGTGAGAGGTCACGGCTGTGGGAATAGGTGGTTCCCATTGGAACTCAGTGGGAGATGGACATTGAATCATCATTGTTTGTACAAAGCCAGACTCACTATTTCTCTTGGTCTCGACCGTGGAGCCTGTGATAAAACGTGTGTGATTTATGTATTTAGGAACATTAGCATGAAAACACCAATGTGGTTAATTATAGTAGGGGGTGTCAACTTCCCCAGTATGACTTGAGATGGTCATCATGGAAAAAGGGTCACTAGACCCGAAACGTTAACTCTGTCTCTCTCTCTGTAATCCGTACGAGACCTATTGAGTTTCTTCAGCAGGTTCTGATAGTTTCACGTCTCCTAACTCCCCAGATCTTTATTTTATTGTCAATGATCCAGATCACATCAGCCTAATAGCTATCTAATTTATTGCTTCACATTCCTCAGTTCCACCGTGAGCTGGTATTGGGAATTGAGAAGGTGTTTACAGGGAAAAAGTTTTCAGGGTCAGGGGAAAAAGAAGGGGGTGAGGTACGGGACTAATTTGATGGTGTACAGAGCCATCAGAGTCACGATGAATAGAATGGCCTCATAAATCTAACCCAATCTTTGTTCCACTCCCATCCAGAGGGTGTCTCAGTTTGTAAAAGTCCTGGGAGTTCACAGCAGTGAAACAGTTCCTGTCACAGGTATGGGCAGGTGTGAAGCTGTTTGTTCCATCGGTAATTAATTGGAATGATGTTGTAAGACTGAACGTGTCCTCAGGCAGTGGGAGTTGGAGAATGATGCAGAAAAAACAATTCAGCAACTTTCGAAGACAGATATATTACTCAATGACTTTCTTTTATTAATTTAAAAATATGCTTTATTCATCAGAAAATCTTTTCACATCAATAAACGGTCACAAACGCAGTTTGGTCTTGTGCAGTAGCATGTCAAGTAAACGAACAAACGTTGACTCTATCCAACAAACCAAAGACCTCTCTTATACAGACAAGACTTTATTTACATATGTTTGAGACACTGGGAGCGTCCAATAACTGGACAGACCCCCATTTCCCTTCAGCAGAAAGAGCTCAGATGGTGGTCTTTCCCCACAGCACCTTGGCAGCAGCTGCCCCAGGTGTTAATGCATCCCTCGGCATGTAGTCCTGGAGCTTGGAATGTGCCAGTCTGCAACACTCGGTCAGGGTCAACTCCTTCCTCTGGAAGACCAACAAGGTTCGGGCAGACCAAAGAGCGTCTGTCACTGAATTGATGGTCGTCCAGGTGTTTGTCTCGGTGTGTGTTCTGGGGAGCACAGAGTCCCACATCACGGAGCTGCTCGCAACGAACCTCGACAAAAACCACTGCATCTTTCTCCAGAGTTACTTTGCAAAGGCACATTTCAGGAGGAGATGTGTGACAGCCTCTGTGCCCCTGCACCTGCCAAGCGATATCTTGGGGCTTGTTGGAAAGTTCTGGATTCAGCGAAGGGGCTCAATACAACACACAAGCAAGGCACGAGGGATTGGGCAGCCCTGCCTGACTCTGGATCTGATCGGGAAACTTTCTGATTCCCACCCATTGATTGAGACTGCGCTAACGATGTTGGTGTAGAGCAGACAGATCCAGTTGCAGATTCCCTCCCCAAAGCCCATTTTGGGGAGCACGTCCCACATACAAGTGTGTGATATCCTGTCCAAGACCTTCTCCTGATCCAGGCTGATGAGGCAGGTGTCCATCCCACTGACCTGCACATAGGTGATCGTATCCCTGAGGAATGTGAGGCTCTCCGTGACCTGAGATAGGTCTCAGCTGAAACACTGTCCCTCTGACAATGAAGGTGTCACTCAGCTGCTTGGTCATTGAGCTCAGAGTGACTCACATTGAGTCTCCCTGACATTATCATTCATTCTGTCTGGTTCAGGGTTTCAGGTTACACAGAGTTGGCTGGCACTCGATCTGAAGTATAACTGTAGACAAACATTCAGAGGCAGAAAGTGAGGACTGCAGATGCTGGAGAGTCAGAGTCGAAAAGTGTGGCGCTGGTGAAGTACAGCAGGTCAGGCAGCGTCCAAACAGCAGGGGAATTGATATTTCTCTCATAAGTCATTCATCAGACCTTCCTGATGAAGGGTTTATGCCTGATACATCAATTCTCCTGCTCCTCGGATGCTGCCTGACCTGCTGTACTTTTCCAGTGACACATTTTTGACAAAGATTCAGAGGCAGTTTGATGAGTCCTGATGCTGACAATAAAACTATCATTGCAGGTTTGCTCTCTTTACCGGAGAGTCAGAGATTCCTATTGGACAATCCTGGTGTAAATTCCCATAAATACCTGTCTCTAGGACAAATACATATTATACTATGGAAGAATTAAAGGAATTCTCTGTAAATAATAAACTAAGCCCAACAATCGGAATCCCATGAGGATTTTCCTATTGGATTGTATCTCTATGAGTTCTTCTGTGCAGGAAAATTGAGCTTTTTGTAATATTGTGGAATAACCGAGTCCAATAAGGACAGGAAAAGACAGTCCAATAACTTCCTGAATTTACAATGTCCATGTTTTGGGAATCCAGTCTGGGACTTTACTTTTTTTGTGATAGCGTTCTCTGAACACAAACCTTAAAGATTGTTCTTGTTCTGCAGAAATCTCTGGGTGCACAGAGAAGGGAAAGCTTCCATCCTTGGCTTGAGTTTTATTTCTAACATATCCATTCCCCACCCTGGAATGATCCAATATTGACATTTATCTCCTGTTTCAGAGTCAAGCGAACTCTCCCAGACCCACTGCAAGTTTCCCCTTTAATAAATATGTGCAAGTACATTGGCTCCATGCAGGACTGAGTGTGGACAAAGATGCTGATGGAGATTAATTCAGGTGGGTGTGAGCTTCCTGACACCAGCTATTCAACAGTTCTCCCAATAATGAGGAGAAGGGAGCTGTCTGTCTCAGGTGCCTGAGGTGGAGCGGGGTCCAGAACCAGCGGGGCTCTGACCGATACTTGGAGTTGTCGTCAGCTCCATCCCCTCTGCTAGAAAGAGGGTGGGGATCTGAGCAAGGACGGGGGTGGTGGGGTGGGAATTGAGTCTGTGCTTCCACCAATAGGGGCTCCTGTCGCTAGCTGAGGGGAGGGCCTTGTGTTGCCATGGCAACCAGTATCAGTGAGGTGGAGGCAATGGGTTGGATATCTCTGTGAGAACAAGTCCCACATGTCTCCTTGGAGAAGCACCAGCTCACGGGCAAAGCCATCGAGAAGTTTCATGTAGTGCCCGGCCCTGGCTGTGGTCCCATCTGCCAGCACCCGGCCCATATCCCTCCAAACCCTTCCTATTCATATGCCCATCAAGATGCCTTTTAAACATTGCAGTTATATTAGACTCCACCACTTCCTCTGGCAGCTCATTCCATACACGTACCACCCTCTGAGTGAAAAAGCTGCGCCTTAGGTCTCTTTTACATCTTTTGCTTCTCACCCTAAACCGATGCCCTCTAGCTCTGGACTCCCTCACCCCAAGGAAAAGACTCTATAGATTTGTCCTATCCATGCCCCTCATGATTTTATAAACTTCTACAATTTTGTCAAGGAGAATACTGAGATACAGGTTACTAGACTAGATGGGATTGGGGTTGACAAGGAAGAGGTAATAGAAATCCTGCAGAGTGTGAAAATAGATAAGTCCCCTGGGCCGGATGGGATTTATCCTAGGATCCTCTGGGAAGCCAGGGAGAAGATTGCCGACCCTTTGGCATTGATCTTTAAATCGTCATTGTCTACAGGAATAGTGCCAGAAGACTGGAGAATGGCAAATGTGGGTTCCCCTATTCAAGAAGGGGAGGAGAGACACCCCTGATAATTATAGACCAGTGAGCCTTCCTTCAGTTGTTGGTAAAGTGTTGGAAAAGGTTATAAGAGATATGATTGATAATCATCTAGAAAAGAATAATTTGATTAGGGATAGTCAGCACGGTTTTGTGAAGGGTAGTTTGTGCCTCACAAACCTAATTGAGTTCTTTGAGAAGGTGACCAAACAGGTAATTGAGAGTAAACCGGTTGATGTGGTGTATATGGATTTCAGGAAGGCGTTCGATAAGGTTCCCCACAGTAGGTCAGTGTACAAAATGTAGAGGAATGGGATTGTGGGAGATATAGCAGTTTGGATCAGTAATTGGCTTGCTAAAAGAAGACAGAGGGTGGTGGTTGATGGGAAATGTTCATCCTAGAGTCCAGTTACCAACGGTGTACTGCAAGCGTCGGAGTTGGGTCCACTGTTGTTCGTCATGTTTATAAACGACCTGGATGAGGGCGTAGAAGGGTGGGTTAGTAAATTTGTAGATGACACGAAGGTCGGTGGAGTTGTGGATAGTGACGAAGGATGTTGTAGATTACAGAGAGACATAGATAAGCTGCAGAATTGGGCTGAGAGGTGGCAAATGGAGTTTAATGCGGACAAGTGTGAGATGATTCACTTTGGTCGGAGTCACCGGAATGCAAAGTACTGGGCTAATGGTAAGATTCTTGGTACTGTAGATGAGCAGAGGGATCTCGGTGTCCAGGTACACAGATCCTTGAAAGGTGCCACTCAGGTTAACAGGGTTGTTAAGAAGGCATACAGTGTTTTAGCTTTTATTAATAGAGGGATCGAGTTCCAGAACCATGAGGTTATGCTGTAGCTGTACAAAACTCTGGTGTGGCAGCACTTAGAATATTGTGCACAGTTCTGGTCACCACATTATAAGAAGGATGTGGAAGACTTGGGAAGGATGCAGAGAAGATTTACTAGGATGTTGCCTGGTATGGAGAGAACGTCTTACGACGAAAGGCTGAGGAACTTGAGGCTGTTTTCGTTCGAGAGTAGAAAGTTGAGAGATGACTTAATAGAGACATATAAGATAATCAGAGGGTTAGATAGGGTGGACAGGGAGAGCCTTTTTCCAAGTATGGCGACGGCGAGCACGAGGGGCCTTAGCATAAAATTGAGGGGTAATAGATATTGGACAGATGTCAGAGGTAGTTTCTATACTCAGAGAGTAGTAGGGGTATGGAATGCTTTGCCTGCAACGGTAGTAGATTCGCCAACTTTAAGTACATTTAAGTCGTCATTGGACAAACACATAGATGTACATGGAATAGTGTAGCTTAGATGGGCTTCAGATTGGTATGACAGGTCGGCGCAACATTGAGGGACGAAGGGCCTGTACTGTGCTGTAATGTTCTATGTTTTAATGTTCGATGAACTGTGTACCCTAAACCTATGCGCTCTAGTTCTGGACTCCCCCACCCCAGGGAAAAGATCTTGTCTATTTATTCTGTCCAAGCCCCTCATAATTTTGTACACCTCCATAAGGTCACCCCTCAGCCTCCGACGCTCCAGGGAAAACAGCCCCAATCTCTTCATTCTCTCCCTGTAGCTCAAACCCAGGCAACATACTTTTCTGAACGCTTTCAAGTTTCACAGCGTCCTTCCTGGTCAGTGAAGGTTTGGTGCTAACCCAGTGTTCCTTTCTCCTCTGTTCTCCAGGTCCTGAGGGATTACGTGAGCTGTTCCAGTCTTGCTACTGGTTTTACTGGCTCAAGGTGTTCTGGCCCAAAGGTAGGAACTATTTTTTTGTTGTTGAAATTAGACAATGGAAGGAGAGATCCGTGCACATGTAAGGCATCATCACAGGAGCTGGAGAAAGAGGGGAAGGATTCCATCAGACCGTATGGCATAGGAGCAGGAATTAGGCCATTCATCCCATTCAGTCTGCTCCGCCATTCAATCATGGCTGATAAGTTTCTCAACCAAATTCTCCCACTTTTTCCCTATAACCTTGACCCTCTTGATACTCAAGAATCTATCTACCTCAGTCTTAAATATCCTCACTGACATGGCCTCCACAGCCTTCTGTGGTAGTGAATCGCATCGATTCCCCACTCTCTGACTGAAGACATTTCTCCTTATCTCTGTTCGAAAGGGTATTCCCTTTACTCTAAGGCTGTGCCCTCTGGTCCAATCTCTCCCACCAATGGAAGTATCTTCACAACATCCACTCTGTCCAGGCCATTCAGTATTCTGTATGTTTCAATTAGATGTACCCTCATCCTTCTCAACTCCATCAAGTATAAACCTCGAGTCCCCAAACGTTCCTCATACGTTAAGTGTTTCATTCCTGAGCCCATTCTCGTCAACAATCCACCCTGTCCAGGCCATTCAGTGTTCTCTGTGAGATGCAGGGATTATGGGAACTGTATCAGGAAGGAGTGAGATTAATGGGTAACTGCCCTTTCTGGTAAACCGGTAAACGTGGTTATGTGTTGACTAACAAGTCACAAATCGTCTGAGACAGTTCCTGATGTGAGGTGTGGAAACCTTCAAAGCAGGTGGGAAGCTCCGGGATACACAGAGAACGTGGGGAAGCAGATCATTCGGCCCATTAAGTCCATACCGACCCGACAAAGAGCATCTTCCTAATCGTGTAACTCTGCATTCCCCATGGCACAACCACACAGTGTTGGTCAAATCATTTTAACTTTATTTGTGATACATTGCAAACATAGCAGCAAAGCAGCAACATGTCACACCAGTAAGAGGACATTGTACAACACTCTCTCCCTGAGACAGTCTTCCTGAACAGGGCACAATGATCACATAATGACTGTCTCTGACCTGGGAACTATACCAAGGCTTCTTCTGTGCAGGATCCACTACAATCTCAAAAATGTTCGATTATAGAGAGTCACTTGGTGAATAACAGAACTGGAACCAATATTTTCACTTGTACTGCAGGTTCATACCTCCTTGAAGGTGGAGTTGCAGGTAGATAAGATAGTGAAGAAGGCGTTTGTATGCTTTCCTTTATTGGTTAGATGAATGACTTTTGGAATTGGGAGGGCATGTTGCGGCTGTACAGGACATTGGTTAGGCCACTGTTGGAATATTGCGTGCAATTCTGATCGCCTTCCTATTGGAAAGATGTTGTGAAACTTGAAAAGCTTCAGAAAAGATTTTCAAGGATATTGCCAGGGTTGGTTGATTTGAGCTATATGGTGAGGCTGAACAGGCTGGGGCTGTTTTCCCTCGACATGACTCCAGACCCCATGAAAACTCATGACCTCAGATTAACGACGGACAAGGAGACCTCCTGCCGTTGACTACCCTACCACCTTGCCTCGGCTGATCCACCCTCCATCGGCTGATTCACCCTCCCTCAGCCGACCCACCCTCCCTCAGCCGATTCACCCTCCCTCAGCTGATCCACCCTCCCTCGTCCAATCCACCCTCGCTCGGCTGATCCACCCACCATCGGCCGATCCACCCTTCCTCGGCTGATGAGACCAATACTCCTCCAGAATGGACAACACTTGAAGGAGGCACTGAGGGTGACAAGGTCACAGAGTGTCCTCTGGGTGGGCGTTTCGGTTACAGTTTGGGAATGTGAGGCAGGGTCTGCGACACGGTCTGTGTGTTTCCTTCGGCCCTCCTGCCAGCGGCCTGAGGAGCTCGACCCTCGGATTCGAGGGAGACGGTGGTCTGTCCTGGCTCTGCTGACCAACAGGTAACCTGTGTCTGAGACAGGACGCTGCCGTCAGAAGGGCTACCCGGCCAGCTGTGATAGTCCTGGAGATAACCCTGTAGGAGATTTTTATGGGTCTGATGGAGCTGGCTCTGACACTGTGTGCTTGTCTCTCTCTCTCTCTCTGTGTGTGTGACGGGCTGTACAGAACGTTTGGCAGACACTCAGCTGGAGTACTGGGTAGGAAAAGGAGGTGACTGCACTGGAGGAGGAGGGTGGGAGTGAAGAGGAGATTCACCAGGAGGGCGGAAATCGGCGTAGACATGGGCTGGATAAACCCGGGGTGTATTACTGGGAGCAGAGAAGGGTGAGGGAATGTGTACAAAGCTCTGAGGTGCACGGGCAGGGGAAAGCGTTTACCCTGAAATAGAGGGGTCAATCAACAGGGAAAAAGATGTCAGGTTTAGGAGGATTAGAAGAGGTGGGGTAGTCGGGGGGAGTGGTTGGGGGAAGATTGTTTTAACCCGGAGGGTGATGGGGATTCTGGGAGTCACTTCTCATAAGGGTGGGAGAGGCAGGAACACTCAGAAGACTGGAGAGGCATTCAGACAGCACCACAAGGCGAGAGGCTGGGAAATGGGGCTTGAGGAACAGGACAGGAAAGATGGGCCAAAGGGTCACTGTCTGTGCTGTCACCAGTTGAGATTTCACCAGCTGTGGAATATCCCTGTTTACTTTCTCCAGTCCAAACCCCAACCAGTAACCGCTCTCTGTTCAGTGAGAGGAATTAAAGTCCCTGAGAGGGTGAGTCTGATGGATTGATCATCAGCGACAAGGAACTGGTGGGGGCAGAGAACACGTGTGTCTGTTTCCACCAGAGAAAATGCAAAATGAATTCTGCAGAATATTTGGGAACCTGGAAATGGGTTTGTGGGAGAGAGGGACTTATAACAATCCCAATCATAAGAACATAAGAACTAGGATCAGGAGGAGGACATCTGACCCTTCGAGCCTGCTCTGCCATTCCATAACATCAAGGCTGATCTTTTCATGGCCTCAGCTCAACTTACCCACCCTCACACCGTAACCCTTAATTCCTTGACTGTTCAGAAAATTATCTATCTTAGCTTTAAAAACATTCACTGAGAAAGCCTCCACTACATCCCTGAGCAGGGAATTCCACAGATTCACATCCCTCTGGGTGAAGAAGTTCCTTCTCAATTCAGTCCTAAATCTGCTCCTCCTAACTTTGACGTTGTTTCCTCTTGTCCTAGGTTCACCCACCAGTGGAAACACCCTCTCTACTTCCATCTCATCTATTCCCTTCAGAATTTTGTACATTTCTGAAAGATCCTCCCCTCATTCTTCCCAAATTCAAACGAATATAATCCCAGTCTACTCAGTCTCTCCTCATAAGCCAAACTCATCAAATCCAGAATCAATTTAATGAACCTCCTCTGCACCCGCTCTTGTGTCAGTACATCCTTTCTCAAGTAAGGAGACCAAATCTGCACACTTTGACCAACTACTCATCTTCGTGTCATCCACAAACTTTGACACACTACACATGGTCCCCAACTCTAATCCATCGATGTAAACTGTGGTGAATTGTCGTCCCAATACTGATCCCTGAGGCACACCACGAGTTCCTGATTGTCAACTGGAAAAGCACTCATTTATCCCCACTCTTTGCTTCCTATTTGTTAACCAATCCTCTGTTCATGCTAATACATTGCCCGTAATGCCCATCTTTATCCTGTGCAGTAGCCCTCTGTCCGGCACCTTGTTGAATACCTTTTGGAAATCAAGATATAGAACGTGCTCGCAATGTGCTCAAAGAATTCCAGTAAATTAGTTTAGCATGACCTGCCCTTCATGAACCCATGCTGCATCTGCCCAACCGGACAACTTCAATCCAGATGTCTGTCTTGCTATTTTTTCCACGATAACAGACTCAAACATCTTTCACACTCTATATAGGTTAAGCTCACGGTCTAGAACATAGAACATACAGCGCAGCACAGGCCCTTCGGCCCTCAATGTTGCACCAACCTGTGAACTATACTAAACTCAACCCCCTACACTATCCCATCATCATCCGTGTGTTCATTCAACGATTGTTTATATCTCCGTAATGTGGCTGAGTTAACGACATTAGCAGGTAGGGCATTCCACGCCCTTTCTACTCTCTGAGTAAAAAAGCTGCCTCTGACATTTGTCTTAAATCTGTCATCCCTCAAATTGTAGTTATGCCCCCCCCCCCCATACAAGCTGACATCATCATTCCAGGAAGAAGACTTTTACTGTCTACCCCATCTAATTCTCTGATCGTCTTGTATGTTTCTATCAAATCCCCCCTTAGCCTTCTTCTTTCCAATGAGAACAGACCCCAGTCTCTCAGCCTTTCCTCACAAGAACTCCTCTCCAGCCCAGGCAACATCCTGGTAAATCTCCTCTGCACCTTTTCCAATACTTCCACATCCTTCCCAAAATATGGTGACCAGAGCTGTACACAATATTCCAAGTGTGGCCGCACCAGCGTTTTGTATAGTTGCAGCATGATATTGCGGCTCCAGAACTCAATCCCTCTACCCAGTGAAACCTAACACACTGTATGCCTTCTTAACAGTACTATCAACCCGGGTGGCAACTTTCAGAGATCTATGTCCATGGACTCCAAGATCCCTCTGCACATCCACACTACCAAGACTCTTTCCATTGACCCAGTATTCTGCCTTCCTGTTATTCTTCCCAACATGCATCACCTCACATTTAGCTGCATTGAACTCCAGTTGCCACCATCAGCCCAATCCTGCAGTTTATCCTAGTCTACCTGCAACCTGTAACATTCTTCCAAACTGTCCACTACTCCACCGACTTTAGTGTAATCTGCAAATTTACTAATCCATTCACCTATGCCTGCGTCCAAGTCTTTTATACAAATGACAAACAGCAGTGATCCCAAAACAATTCCTTGTGGCACACCACTAGTAATTGGACTCCAGGCTGAATATTTTCCATCAACCATCACTCGCTGCCTTCTTTCAGAAAGCCAGTTTCTAAAACAAACTGCTAAATCACCCTCAATCCCATGCCTCTGCATTTTCTCCATCAGCCTACCATGTGGAACCTTATCAAAGGCTTTCCTGAAGTCCATGTAAACCACGTCAACTGCTCTACCCTCATCTACATGCTTGTTCACCTTCTCAAAAAAAACTCAATGAGGTTTGTGGGACACAACCTGTCCTTGACAAAACCATGTTGACGATCTGAATTCAAATTGTTGCTTGCTAGATGATTATAAATCCTATCTCTTATAATCCTTTCCAAAACCTTTCCTGCAACAGAAATAAGGCTCACTGGTTTATCATTATCTGAATCATCTTTACTGCCCTTATTGAACAAGGGCACAACATTTGTAATCCTCAAGTCCTCTGGTATTAAACCTGTAGACAAAGACAGCCGAAGGCTCTGCTATCTCCTGCCTAGCTTCCCAGAAAATCCTCAGATAAATCCCATCTGACCCAGGGGACTTGTCGACTTTCATTCTTTCTAGAATTGATAACACCTGTTCGTAACTAACCTCGATCCTTTCTAGTCTAATATCTCGTACCTCATTCTTCTCCTCTACAATATTCTCCTTTTCCTGAGAGAAAACCAATGAGAAATGTTCATTTAGCACCTCTCCGATCTCCACAGGGTCCACATTCAACTTCCCACTTCAGTTTTTGACTGGCCCTATTCCTACCCTAATCATCCTTTTATTCCTCACATACCTATAGAAGGTTTTAGGATTCCCCTTTATTCTATTTGGTAAAGACTGCTCAGGCACTCTCTTAGCTCTTCCTCACTTTCTCTTTAAATACTTCCTCGCTGATCTGTAACTCTCCATCCCTCCTCTGAACCATCTTGTCTCATCAACACATAAGCCTCTTTCTTCTGCTTTGCAAGAGATGGAATTTCTGCAGTAAACCATGGTTCCCTTACCTTATCACTTCCTCCATGCCTGACATGGACATCCTATCAAAGAACACGCAATATCTGTTCCTTAAACCAGCTCCACATTTCCATTGTGTTCATTCCCTGCATTTTGCTACCCCATTTTATGCATCCTAAATTTTGCCTAATCGCATTGTAATTGCCCTTGCCCCATCGATAACTCTTGACCTGTGGCAGGTACCGCTCCCTTTCCATCATTAAATTTAATGCAACTGAATTATGGCCAATCTCTCCAAAGTGCTCGGCTCCAACTAAATCAAATCCAAGTCTATAATTCCCCATCTTTTGTCTACCCCCTTTTTCAAACAGTGGCATCATATTTGCTGTTTTCCAATCTGCTGGAACTCCACCAGAGTCTAGTGAATTTTGGAAAATTATCACAAGTGTTTATGTTATTTCTCCCACCATCTCTTTTAGCATCCTGGGATGCATTCCATCAGGGCCAGGAGACCTGTTTCCCTGAGGTCCGTTAGCTTGCCCAACACTATCTCTTTCCTGGTAATGATTGTTCCCAGGTCCTCACCTACCTTCATCTCTTTGTCAATCACTGGGGAAAAGGTGCCAGGAAAACCATGAGGACAGAAGTTGGACAAGTGCCCCTGGACCACATGGCCTGCCACCCAGGATCTTCAATGCAGAGGCTGCAGGAATAGCAGATGGAATGGTTTTGTATTTTGACAAACTTTCCCAGGGTTTGGAAAGGTTCCAGTAGTTTGGCACATCGTTATTATAACACCTCTGTTCAAGGAAGAAGGGAGAATGAAAGCAGAAAACCGAACGCCAGTGAAGCTGAAGTTTCTCAAACATGATGCAAAAACAAGAGCAATTCTTAATCCACAAGTTGCCCACTGATTTCATTTAAATCAAAATTCCTGATGTCATTTAGTCAGAACAGGAGGATTTCAAACCCTGAAAGAACTGCGGATTCTGGAAATCAGAACCAAAAATAGAAATTGCTGGAAAAATTCAGCAGGTCTGGTAACATCTGTGGAGAGAAAACAGAATTAACGTTTCAGGTCCACTGACCCTTCTTCAGAACTGATGCGACCAGATCCTGCTGCGCTTTTTCAGAGATTTCTGTTTTTCTATGGGATTTCAAACTCTCCTCTCCCCACTCCCAATCCTCATCCCTCACAGCTTCCCTTGCTAGCCATTATGCGTTTGAATTTATGTGTTACCTCAGTGGCAACATCAGGGCTTTGTTCATAGTTTCGCTGATAGTCTGAGGAAGAATTGTGAGGAGATTTTGAGGTCTGCAGATGCTGGAGATCAGAGCTGAAAATGTGTTGCTTGAATAACGCAGCAGGTCAGGCAGCAACCAAGGAGCAGAAGAATCGATGTTTCGGGCATGAGCCCTTCTTCAGGAATGAGGAAGATGTTCCAAGCAGGCTAAGATAAAAGGTAGGAAGGAGGGACTTGGGGGAGGGGTGTCGAAAATGCGATAGGTAGAAAGAGGTCAAGGTGAGGGTGATAGGTCAGACTGGGGTGGGGACGGAGCGGTCAGGAAGAAGATTGCAGGTTAGGACGGGGGTGCTGAGTTCGATGGATTTGACTGAGACAAGGTGGGGGAGGGGAAATGAGGAAACTGGTGAAATCCGAGTTCATCCCTTGTGGTTGGAGGGTTCCTAGGCGGAAGATGAGGCGGTCTTTCTCCAACCGTCGTGTTGTTGTGGTCTGGCGATGGAGGAGTCCAAAGACCTCCTTGGTGGAGTGGGAGGGGGAGTTGAAGTGTTGAGCCACAGGGTGGTTGGGTTGTTTGGTCCGGGTGTCCCAGAGGTGTTCTCTGAAACGCTCCGCAATTAGGCGGCCTGTCTCCCCAATATAGAGGAGGCCACATCGGGTGCAGAGGATGCAATGGATGATGTGGGTGGAGGTGCAGGTGAATTTGTGGCAGATATGGAAGTTTCCTTTGGGGCCTTGGAGGGAGGTGAGGGGGGAGGTGTGGGCGCAAGTCTTGCAGCTCCTGCGGTTGCAGGGGAAGGTGCTGGGAGTGGAGGTTGGGTTGGTGGGGTGTGTTGATCTGACGAGGGAGTCATATCCTACGAAGAGGCAGGCGTAGCTGGGGCCCATGCGGGCGAGGAAGAATTGTGTCAATTTAACAAGTATTTTCCGTGGACCTTCACCGCCACCTGGTGGTCATGATTGGGGTTCCACATGTTATTTCCCCTTGTATTACCGGTTGCAGACACCTGGTGGTGCTATTCCCTGCTTTTTCATTAACCCTCAAACAGTTTGTTGGCGAGAAAATGGTTGAGACTGACTCATTCTGAAGAGTTATAATGGACTCAAAATATTCGTTCTGCTTCTGTCTCCACAGATGTTATCTGACCTGCTAAGGATTTGCAGTTTTTTTTATGATTTTATTTCCGATGTCTAGATTCCGCAGGAGTTGTTCACTTTGATGGTCCCTGAATTAAAATTTTTTCGCAGTAACCTTTGCTGCCACATAGTGGCGGTCCGGCACCACGTATATTATCGCTGTTCTGCAATCCCCACGCCACCTGTTCCCTGCAGTACTGCTCACCGCTGTGGGGTAGCAATGTTGCTCCGAATATTTTTTAAATGAAATAAAAGTGTTGAACTGGAAACAGGAATCGGGCAACTATCCCGGAGAAGTGGGGGCCTTGTGGACTATCAGAAGTGTCCCTGTTCCTGGGTCAAGCCGCAAGTGTAGAAACGATGGCCAAGGACGTTGCGCTGATATTTCGCCAAAAAGTTTCAGGATCAACTTGCAGTTGAGATTTCAGGACGTGGAATTGGAGCTTCCACCATTACCACTCAGAGCTGCAGCCTGAAATGGAATTGTAAACCACATAATCACACATTTCTGAACAAGGGTCACTGGGTCCTAAACGTTTATTATGATTTCTCTCCACAGATGCTGCCAGACCTGCTGAGATTCTCCAGCGATTTCTGTTTTTGTTTCAGATTTCCTGCATCCACAGTTCTTGAGGTTTTTAATCAGTCAGTTGGCTGGGCTAAAACTACACACAATGGGAAAGACCAATACTTGACTCTGCCCATGTTGATTTAATAAACCTCTATAAGGTTTATAAACCTTTATAAACCTCAACTTCCTATGTTCCAGTATAAAATGGCCCAGCCTATTCAATCTATTTTATAACTCTATGTCTCCATTGCAGACAACGTCATGGTTAATCTTTTCAGAACCCTTTCTAATCCAATAATATCCTTCCTACAGCAGGGCGAACAGAACTGTACACAGTACTCCAGAAGAAGTCTTACCAATGTCATCTTCAAATTCAACCTGATGTCCCAACTCCGATACTCAAAAGACTGAGCAATGAAGGCAAGTGGGTCCTGTACTGGTGACGTTTTGGGATCTGGCAATTTCAGCTGAACAGCTAAAAGTGATGCTTTTTAGAAGATCGAATTGGTGCATAGGTTTTGTTGTTGTTATTCATTCAGGAGATATTTGTATTACCAGCTTGAAAAGCATTTATGACCAAACCTTACCAAGCCAGGAGCTTCCTTCTTGAACCATTGTCGTCCATCTGATTTGATAGCTTTTTGACACAGTGACAGGGAAGAACAGCCATATATTTGGAATTTCCCGATGGTATATAGGATGGAGAAGACCTTACAGGTGGTGATGTTCCCATGTACCTGCTGCCCTTGCCCAACAAGGTGGTTGAAGTTGTATATGTGGAAGGTGGTGGACAAGGAGCCTTCATGAAGTTCTGCAATGCATCTTTTAAATGGCCCATATATCTGTAACAGTCTGTCTCTGGTGGAGGGAGTTAATATTCGAGCTGATGGAAGGGGTGCCATTACAGCAACTTGGTTTCTCCTGAATTGTGTTGATCACCTTGAGATTTATTGGTGTTGAACTCATTCAGGCAAGTGAAGAGTCTGCTATCACATTCCTGGTTTATGACTTGGAGATGAAGGACAAGCACTGGAGAGTCAGGAGGTGAGTTACTGGCAGGAATATTTCCAGCCTCTGACTTAGTCTTGAAGCTGCAGTATGTGTATGGCTGGTCACTTCAGTTTCTGGTCAATGATAACCTCCAGGATACTGAGAGTAGGGATTGCACCAATGTTAATGAATGGAATTTCTATTGAATGTCAAGAGTGATGGCTGCATTCTCACTTGTTGGAGATGTTCATTGTGTGGCATGTGTGTGACATGAATGCTACTTGCCACTTGTCAGAACAATCCTGCATGTTTTCCAGGTCTTGTTGCATTCATACAGGATATTTTTGCCTATTTTGCGAGACACAAATGTGCTTAATACCATATAACCATCACTGAACATTCAGTCACCTCCCCTCCTCAAAACTCCACCTTGGATGGAGGGAAGTTGATTCATTAAGCAGTTGTAGATAGTTGTGCCAAGGCGCTCCCTCACGAACTGCAGGGCTGCTCTTGTGGTGGTGTGGCAGTGTCCCTATCATGAGATCAAGAGACCAAGGTTCTACTTCCATCTGCCCCACAGGGATGGAGTAACATTTCTGAACAGGTGGATTGGAAAAATATATGAATGAAACAAAGTAACCTGACGAACTGCATGTGAGAACGACAGAAATGTCCTCGAGCTGAAATGATTGGCTTCCAATCATCATAACCATTACCCCTTGTGTGCAGTATGACTCAAACCAATGAAGTGTTTTCCCAAATTCCCATTGACTGGCTTTTCTAGGTCTCTGTTATGTTGTACCATGTCAAATGCTATACTGATGTCAAGAACTATCAGAACCATTAAATCCAGATTTATTTCTTTCATTGCTTAATTATCCTGTCTTTGATGTTTGCATACATAAGAGTCCAAATTGTAAAATATAAATTTGGACAAGGAGACTTACCTGTGTTCTTCCAGGTTTAATGGCCTCCATCATTTCTCTCCAAACTGGGAATGGTAAAAGGATCTTCAGTTTTTCAGTCGACAGGACACCCTCCTTTAGTGACAGCAACTTAAAAGTTTCATTGCTTACCCTGTAAACAATAAAGAGCTGATTGTAAATTGCACCAGAAAGACTTTCCTGAGTAATTTCACCAATTTGCACCGAAACTGCTTGTTCTACCTTCTCTTCCAAGATGTTTCCTCCTGGAATAAACAGGGGGTGAATATGATTGACAGAGAATGACTGTCTCTATCCAGAAAGTAGCAGTTACAAATCACATTATAGGAGTTTGCTAATTCAGATTGCAGCATAATAATATCAGAACTAAAAGCAAGAGAAGGCAATTCAGCCCCTTGAGCCTGCTCCACCATTCAATAAGGTCGTGGCTGATTTCAACAATTCCACTTTCCTCTCGCTCTCCATAATCCTTCAAACTATTACCAATTTAAAATCTGTCTATCCCCTCTTTAAATTCATTGGCCTGGCATCACTGCACGATGAGGTAGAGAGTTCCGCAAATTCAGCATCCTTTGGGAAAAGTATTTTCTCCTCATCTGTTTTAGACCTGCTACTCCTCACCCTAAAGTGATGACCTTCCATTCTAAACTAAAAGATGAAACATCCCCTCATCATCTACTTTGTCAATCCCCTTTAGCATTTTGTAGACCTCAATTAGATCTCCTCTTATTTTCCTAAATTCTTGAGAGTATAGGCGGAAACTGCTCAATCTCTCTTCATGAAAGAAACCCCTCAGCTCTGGAGTTCATCTAATGAATCTGCTCTGAACGATTGGCAATGCAACTATATCCCTTCTCAAGTAAGGGAAACAAAGTTGCACGCAATACTCCAGTTTCAGTCTCACTAATGCCTTGTGCAGTTACAGCAACACTCCCCTACTTTCTATTCCTTCAGGAATAAATGCCAGAACTCAATTTGCTTCGTCGTACTGGATTCTGCAATTCTGCTGATTTGGAATTGAAAACAGATGTTGCATAAAATATACTGAGACAGCAGAAAAATATTTTCAAAGTTACATGAATTTCAAAGGATTTCAGAAAACATTACGTTACTTCACTCAAGAAATCAGAAGATCTGATGGAGGTGTTTGAAATTATGAATGGGCTCAATCCGATCGATTCGGTGAAGAGTTTCCCCTTCTGAGAAGGCTGAACATTTGGATCTGTGAACATTTGGTGACAAATAAATGAAATGGGGAGTTCAGGTGAAGGGGGTTTATTGAGGCAGTGATGAGAACGTGGATAAAGCAGTACTTTCTGTGTCCCTGCGATTCTACACAATTCACACAGATCAATTTCTTGTCAGTTTCACAAAACACCTTCAGTTCTACCTGACCTTCCTCACAGTGATATTTCCTTTTATTTCCTTAAGGATTCTGATTTAATTTTCGAGCTTCCTTGGCTAGATTCACTATGGCATGATTTAACCTCAAGTTTACATCCAGAAACCCCTGTTACATTCTGGGCAGGAGTTCATCTGCTGCTTTTCCCAACTCTGGGTGATACAGGAGCCGCAGAAATTGTGTCAATATTCCAGTATAAACAAATTGGTGAAGAAATCCAGTCAATGGGACAATTTAAATCCTCGGTCAAGCTCTCTCCCTGCTGTCTGAAATACATGTGCACACTCAGCATTTCTGACTTTGTTTCAGAAAGGAACCGTGCCATTCTAATCTCACAATGTCCTCGAGTTGTTTAAGCTGCAGCAAAGTGGTTAATTGCTAACTGCCTGCTGTGGTGGTGTACAAATCACTTGGAAAAACTACAATCCAAATGGAATACAGCAAATAGGTCGAAAATAGCTTCATGTTAATTTTCTCATGGGGAGTTGGGAATGCCAATAACAGGAGGTCTGGCCAGTGATAACTGAACCCTGTAATGGATTAAAAATGTCTATGCCATGTGTCCAAAGAACTCCCTGCTCTTTCCTCACGTACCAGCAGAAATGAAATACATGCCCTGGAATCTCGATGACAATCTGATCTTGAAAGTTTCTCACAGGAAAGATTTCCTAAACCACGCCACATTCTGGGGCATCACTGAGCTAACACCTGGCTGCTGGAGCTCTTCCACCAAAAATCGCTGGTATGTGTAGGACTCTCCGATATTGTTTTCTATATCTGTGACTCCGCTTCACCATTAATTCCCAAAAAGTTATCTCTACAACATCATAACCCGTGTATAATCATGACCATGCTCCAGATTTCAATGGTTGTCCTGCTACCCAGCATGCATAGGAAGGTGGAATCCCTTCGATCATTTGTTCTGTGAGATACAGTGCGCTTGCGCGGATCAACCCGGACACCACTTGGTCACATTCGCAGTGGGAGGCTTCGGCATCTCTCCACCCCCCTCTCTCTCCATCTCTGTGTGTTTATCTCTCTCTCTCTCTACCCATCTGTGTGTGTGCTTATCTCTCTCTCTCCGTCTGTGTGTGTTTATCTCTCTCTCTCTCTCTCCCCATCTGTGTGTGTTTATCTCTCTCTCTCTCCCCGTCTCTGTGTGTGCTTATCTCTCTCTCTCTCTCTCCGTCTGTGTGTGTTTATCTCTCTCTCTCTCCCCCGTCTGTGTGTGTTTATCTCTCTCTTTCTCTGACCACACCCCCGTCCCTTCTCTTTCGGCGTGTGTGTCTGTCTGTCTGTGCCTATGTGTGTATATACAGCCACAGAACCTGCACAATGGGCAGCTTCCGGGGCCAGAGAAAGGAGGATGGTTCACATCCCGCGGCAAGGCTGTAATAAACAAGAACTTTCACTCTCGGGGAAAACAGTGTAGCCTCTGATCTCTGATGGGGTAGGAAACCCAGGGAGAGGGGGCAGGGGAGATTGGCTTCTTGAATCAAAGGCATAGGGTCCTGCAGCAGGGAGACAGGCCCTTCCACCCAAATTGGTCTCAGAGTCACAGAGATGTGCAGCACGGACAACAGGCCCTTCGGTCCAACTCATCCATGCCAACCAGATATCCCAACCTAATCAACACCCATTTGCCAGCACTTGGCCCATATCTCTCTGAACCCTTCCTTTTTTATACACCCATCGCCAGAAGCCTTTAGAACATATAGAACATTACAGCACAGTACAGGCACTTCGCCCTCAATGTTGCGCGACCCATGAAGAGGTTGCTCC
This sequence comes from Chiloscyllium plagiosum, assembly GCF_037043375.1. Taxonomy (NCBI): domain Eukaryota; kingdom Metazoa; phylum Chordata; class Chondrichthyes; order Orectolobiformes; family Hemiscylliidae; genus Chiloscyllium; species Chiloscyllium plagiosum. The sequence continues at coordinate 1,454,121 of NW_028270173.1, read as the reverse complement.
TTAAATCCCTTTTATATCTTTCCCCTTACACCCTGACCTCTGTCCTCTAGTTCTGGACTCCTAGACCTTGTGGCCTGGCGAATGTCCTTTACAGACACAACATGACCTCCCAATATACTTGATACTCTGACTAAATAAAGGAAAGCAGACCAAACACCTTCGTCACTATCCTATCTACCTCCGACTCTACTTTCAAGGAACTAAAAACCTACACCCGAAGGTCTCTTTGTTCCCCAACACTTCCCAGGATCTTACCATTAGCTAATGTACCTGGACGGTGGCTCAGTGGTTAGCAGTACTGCTTTGCAGTACCAGGGACCCGGGTTCAATTCCAGCACCGGGTGATGATCTGTGTGGAGTTTGCACTTTCCCCCTGTGACTGTGTGGATTTCCGTCGGATTCTCTGGTTTGCCCCCACAGTCCAAAGATGTGCAATTCATGTGAATTAGCCCCGATAAAAGCCCATAGTGATAGGTGTATGAGTAGGGAATGGATCTGGATTGGTTACTCCTCTTTGGAGGGTCAATGTGGACCTGTTGGGCCGAAGGGCCTTTTTCCACACTGTGGGGAATCTAATCAAATCATTTAGCGGATAAGTCCTACTCTGATCTGCTTTTCCAAAATGCAGCATCTCACATTTTCCGAAATTAAACTCCATCTGCAACTCTCCATCTGCAACTCCCCATCCCATTGGTCCATCTGTTCAAGATCCTGTTGTACTCTGAAGTAATTTTCTTCACTGTCCACTAAACCTCCAATTTTGTTGTCACCTGCAAACCTACTAACTGTACTTCCTATGTTCACATCCAAATCATTTACATAAATGACAAAACGTAATGGACCCAGTACCAATCCTTGTGGCACTCCACCGGTCACAGTACTCCAGTCTGAAAAGGAAACTCTACCACCACCCTCTGTCTTCCACCTTTGAGCCAGTTCTGAATCCAATGGTTGGGTCTCCCTGTATTCCATGAGATCGAACCTGGCTAACAGGGGGAAACTTGTCGAACACCTTATGGAAGTCCATATCGATTACATCCTTGGCTCTGCCCTCATCAATCCTCTTGGTTACTTCTTCAAAAAACTCATGATTTATGAAGCATGATTGTCCATGCACAATGCCATTCTGACTATCTCTAATCTGTTCTTGCCTTTCCAAATACGTGTAAATCTTATCCCTCAGGATTCCCTCCAACAACTTGCCCCCCACGATTACAGGCTCACCGGTCGAGAGTTCCCTGGTTTTCCTTACCATCTTTCTTAAATCGTTGTACCACATTAGCCAACCTCCAGTCTTCTGGAACCTCACCTATGACTCTTGTTGACACAAATATCACAACACGTGGCCCAGCAATCACTTCCCTAGCTTCACACAGAGTTATAGGGTATACCTGATCAGGTCCTGGGGATTTATACATTTTTATGCATTTCAAGCCATGCAGCACCATCTCCTTGTAATATGGACATTTTTCAACATTTCACCATCTATTTATCCACATTCTATATCTTCCAAGTCCTTCTCCACAGTAAATACAGATGCAACATACTCGCTTAGTACCTCACTCTTCTCCTGAGGTATCACACATAGACTGCCTTGCTGATCTTTGAGGGGCCCTCTTCTCTCCCTAGTTACCCTTTTGTCCTTAACATACTTTTGGATTCTCCTTAACCCTATTTGCCAAAGCTATCTTATGTCCCCTTTTATGCCCTCCTGATTTCCCTCTTAGTATACTCTTACTTCCTTTATACTCTTCTAAGTTATCGCTCAATCTCTCCTGCCTATACCTGAGAAATACTTTCCACATTTTCTCAAACAAAACCTCAATTTCTCTATTCATCCAGCATTCCCAACACTGACCATTCTTATCTTTTATTCTGACAAGAAGATATTGCCCCTGGACCCTGGTTATCTCTTTTTTTTTTAAATGCACACAAACTCCATTTCCCTGCATTTGGTCCATCTCCTTTTTACTCATGCATGAAGGACAAAGTGAGGACTGCAGATGTTGGAGATCAGAGTCGAGACTGTGGTCCTGGAAAAGCACAGCAGGTCAGGCAGCATCCAAGGAGCAGGAGAATTGATGCTTCGGGCATAAGCCCTTCCTGATGAATGTTTTATGTCCAAAACACCAATTCTCCTGCTCCTCAGATGCTGTCTGACATGTTGTGCTTATTCATGTATTTGTCCAAATGCTCTTTAAATGTTGTAATTGTACCAGCATCAACCACTTCCACTGGCAGCACATTCTATATGTGTACCACCCTCTGTATAAGAAAGCTGTCCCTCAGGTTTCATTTTATTCTTTCCCCTCTAACCTTAACCTCATGCCCTCCAAGCCCCGATTCCCCAACCTGGGCAAACACTGAGTGCATTCACCCAATCCATCCCCCTCATGATCTCATACACGTTTACGAGACACCCCACCCGGTCTCCTCCACTGTACAGAAAATGGCCGAGCTTATCCAACCTCTTCCGATAACTCAGTCCCTTGAGTCCTGGCAACATTCTTGTAAATTTCTTCTGCATTCTTTCCACTTTAATTACATCCTTCCTATAGCAGTGTGACCAAAACCGAATATATTACTGTCAGTGCAGCCTCACCAACCTCCGGTACAAATGTAACATCGGGTCATAGAGATGTACAACATGGAAACAGACCCTTCAGTTCAACTCGTCCATGCCGACGAGACATCCCAACTCAATCTAGTCCCACCTGCCAGCGCCCGACACATATCCTACCAAACCCTTTCTATTCATATACCCATCCACATCACTTTTAAATGTTGCAATTGTACCAGCTTCCACCACTTTCTCTGGCAGCTCATTCCAAACGTGTACCACCTTCTCTGTGAAAACGTTGCTGCTTAGGTCTCTTTTATAGCTTTCCCCTCTCACCCTAAAACAATGCTCTCTAGTTCTGGACTCCCCCACCACAGGCAAAAGACTTTGTTTATTTACACTATCCATCCCCCTCATGATGTTGTAAACCTCTATAAGGTAACCCCTCAGCCTCTGATGCTCCAGGGAAAACAGCCCCAGCCTGTTCAGCCTCTCCTTATAGCTCAAATCCTCGAACCCTGGCAACATTCTTCTAAATCTGTTCTGAACCCTTTCAGGTTTCACAACATCTTTCCGATAGGAAGGAGACCAGAATTGCATACAATATTCCAACAGTGGCCAAACCAATGTCCTGTACACCCACAACATGACCTCCCAACTCCAGTACTCAATACTCTGAACCATGCCCTGACCGATGAAGGCCAATGTACCAAAGCCCTTCTTCACAGCCTGTCTACCTGTAACTCCACTTTCAGAGAGATGTGCACCTAAACTCAAAGGTTCATCTGTTCCTCCACATTCCTTAAGGCCATACCATTCACTCGAAACTCCTACTTTGATTTGACTTTATAAACTGCAACACTCACACATTAGATTAGATTAGATTAGATTAGATTACTTACAGTGTGGAAACTGGCCCTTCGGCCCAACAAGTCCACACCGACCCGCCGAAGCGTATAGCACCCAGACCCATACTCCTACATTTACCTCTTCACCTAACACTACGGACAATTTAGCATGGTCAATTCACCTAACCTGCACATTTTTTTTGGATTGTGGGAGGAAACCGGAGCACCCGGAGGAAACCCACGCAGACACGGGGAGAATGTGCAAACTCCACACAGAGAGTCGCCTGAGGCGGGAATTGAACCCGGGTCTCTGGCGCTGTGAGGCAGCAGTGCTAACCACTGTGCCACCGTGCCGCCCACAACTCTCGATTAAACTCCATTTGACATTTCTCAGCCCATTTCCCAACTGGTCAAGATCCTACTGCAATATCTGATCACATCAGAACATAATATCATAAGAACTAAGATCAGGAGTAGGCCATCTGACCCTTCAAGCCTGCTCCACCATTCAATAACATCATGCCTGATCTTTCCATGGCCTCAGCTCCACTTACCCACCCACTCACCACAACGATAATTCCTTTACTGTTCAAAAGATTTTCTATTTTTGTTTTTAAAACACCGACTGAGGAAGCCTCAACTACTTCCCTGGGCAGGGAATTCCACAGATTCACATCCCTCTGGCTGAAGACGTTTCTCCTCGATTCAGTCCTAAATCTGCTCCCACTAATTTTGTGGTTCCTCCCTCTTGTCCTAGTTCCATCCACCAGTGGAAATATCCTCTCTGCTTCTATCTTATCTATTCCCTTGATAATTTTATATGTTTTTATAAGATCCCCCTTCATTCTTCAACATTCCAATGACTATAATCACTCTCTACTTGGTCTCTCTTAATAAGCCAACCCCCTCATCTCCAGAATCAATCTGGTGAACCTCCTCTGCACCCCCTCTCGCACCAATACATCCTTTCCCAAGATAAGAGACCAAAACTGCTCACAGTGCTCCAGGTGCAGCCTCACCAACACCCTATACAGCTGCAACATAACCTTCCCACTTTGAAACTTAATCCCTTTAGCAATCAAGGAAAAAGTTCCATTTGACTTCTTCATTACTTGCTGCACCTGCAGACCAACCTTCTGTGATTCGTGCACAAGGACACCCAGGTCCCTCTACACAGCACCATGCTGCAATTTCTTGCCATTAAAGTAACAGTCATTTTTACTAGCATTCCTACCAAAATGGATGACCTATTCACTCCATCTGCCAAGCCTTTGACCTCTCATTTAAAGTAGCTATGTTACTTTGCAAAGTTTTACAATCCTCTGCACGCATTACACTACTGCTCATCTTAGTGTCATCCACTAACTTTAGCACACTACACATAGTCCCCAAGCCAAATCAGTGATGTAAATTGTGAATAATTTCAGTCCCAATACTGATCCCTGAGGTACACCACTCGTCACTGATTGCCAACCAGAAAAGCTCTCATTTATCCCCAATCTTTGCTTCCTGTTCATTCACTAATCTTCTCTCCATGTTAATACTTTACCCATAATACCATGCATCTTTATTTTATGCGGCAGCCTTTTATTTGGCACCTTGTTAAAAACCTTTTGGAAATCGAGGTACACCACATCTACTGGGTTCCAATTTTGTCTACCGTACTGGTAATGTCTTCATAGAATTCCGGGAGATTAGTTAAGCATGACATGCCCTTCATGAAGAGAAAATGAGGTCTGCAGATGCTGGAGATCAGAGATGGAAATGTGTTGCTGGAGAAGCGCAGCAGGTCAGGCAGCATCTAGGGAACAGGAGAATCGACGTTTCGGGCATTAGCCCTTCTTCAGGAATGAGGAAAGTTGGTCCAGCAGGCTAAGATAAAAGATAGGGAGGAGGGACTTTGGGGAGTGGCGTCGGAAATGTGATAGGTTGAAAAAGGTCAAGGTGAGGGTGATAGGACAGATTGGGGTGGGGGCGGAGAGGTCGGGAAGAAGATTGCAGGTTAGGGAGGCGGTGCTGAATTTGATGGATTTGACTGAGACAGGCTGGGGGGAGGGGAAATGAGGAAACTGGTGAAATCCGAGTTCATCCCTTGTGGTTGGAGGGTTCCTAGCTGGAAGATGAGGCGTTCTTCCTCCAACCGTCGTTTCGCTGTGGTCTGACGATGGAGGAGTCCAAAGACCTGCATATCCTTGGTGGAGTGGGAGGGGGAATTGAAATGTTGAGCCGCAGGGTGGTTGGGTTGGTTGGTCCGGGTGTCCCAGAGGTGTTCTCTGAAACGCTCCGCAAGTAGGTGGCCTGTCTCCCCAATATAGAGGAGGCCACATCGGGTACAGAGGATGCAATAGATGATGTGGGTGGAGGTATAGGTGAATCTGTGGCGGATATGGAAGTTTCCTTTGAGGCCTTGGAGGGAGGTGAGAGGGGAGGTGTGGGCGCAAGTCTTGCACCTCCTGCGGTTGCAGGGGAAGGTGCCGGGAGTGGAGGTTGGGTTGGTGGGGGGTGTGAATCTGACGAGGGAGTCACGGAGGGAGTGGTCTTTACGGAATGCTGATAGGGGAGGGGAGGGAAATATATCCTTGGTGGTGGGGTCCGTTTGGAGGTGGCGGAAATGACGGCGGATGATGCGCTGTACATGGAGGTTAGTGGGGTGGTAGGTGAGGACCAGTGGGGTTCTGTCCTGGTGGCGGTTGGAGGGGCGGGGTTCAAGGGCGGAGGATCGGGAAGTGGAAGAGATGCGGTGGAGGGCATCGTCGATCACGTCGGGGGGGAAATTGCGGTCCTTGAAGAAGGAGGCCATCTGGGATGTGCGTTTTTGGAACTGGTCCTCCTGGGAGCAGATGCGGCGAAGTCGAAGGAATTGGGAGAATGGGATGGCGTTTTTGCAGGGGGCAGGATGGGAGGAGGTGTAGTCCAGGTAGCTGTGGGAGTCAGTCGGTTTGTAGTAGATGTCCGTGTTGATTCGGTCGCCTGAGATAGAAATAGAAAGGTCGAGGAAGGGGAGGGAGGAATCTGAGACTGTCCAGGTGAATTTGAGGTCGGGGTGGAAGGTGTTGGTGAAGTGGATGAACTGTTCCACCTCCTCGTGGGAGCACGAGGTGGCGCCGATACAGTCATCGATGTAGCGGAGGAAAAGGTGGGGGGTGGGGCCAGTGTACCCATTCTGCATCTGTCCAGTGGGACAATTTCTATTCAGATGCCTTGCTGTTTCTTCCTTGGTAATTTGCTCAAGCATTTACCCCACTACTGAAGTTAAGTTAACTCATCTATAATTCCCTATCTTTTGTTTACCTCCATTTTTAAACGGTGGCCTCACGTTTGCTGTATTCAATCTGCTGGAACTGCCCCAGATTCCAGTGGAGTTTGGAAAATTACCTCAAGTGCATCGGTTATTTCTCCCGCCATCTCTCGCAAAGTACCCCAGGATGGATTCCATCAGGGCCAGGAGAATTGTCTATCTAGATCTTCATTAGCTTGCCCAACACTAGCTCTTTGTGATAATGATTGTTTCCTCGCCTATCTTCATCTCTTTGTCATGTACTGGCATGTTATTTGTGCCTTCCACTGTGAATATGACACAAACTACCAGTTCAATGCCTCGGCCATTTCCTCCGATCCCATTACTAAATGCCTCTTCTCAACCTCTAAAGGACTTGAGCCTCTCTTTTTCGTTTTACTTATTTATAAATACTTTTCCGATCTGTCTTTATATTCTGTGGTAATTTTTTCTCACGTTCTATCTGACTTTTCTCTAAAGCTCATTTTGTGGCTTTCTGTGGAGTTTTAAAGCTTTCCCAGTCTTCCAGTTTCCTGCTGATCTCGGCCACTTTGTATGCCTTGTCTTTCAATTTGATTGTTTCCCTTATTTCCTAAGATACTCATGGCAGATAACCCCTTTTTAGCTACAGTCCTTCATTTTCATTGGGAGATACCTTTGCTGAGCACTTTGAAAATTTGTTTTGAAAATCCTCCACTGTTCATTAACTGTCCCACCATAAAGTCTTTGCTTCCAGTCTAATTTAGCCAAATACACCCTCATCCTATTGCAGTCTCAGTTGTTTAAACACTGGACCCTGGTATTGGCTTTTATCTTTGCACTTTCCAACTGTATTTGAAATTCCACCACACTGTAATCGCTCCTTCCAGGAGGATCCCGAACTATGACATCCATTAATTATAGTCACAGAGATGTACAATACAAAAACAGACCCTTTGATCCATGCCGACCAGATATCCTAACCTAATCTAATTCCGTTTGCTAGCACTTGTTCCATATCCCTCTCAACCTTTCCTATTTATATACCCATCCAGATGCCTTTTTAATTTTGTAATTGTACCTGCCTCCACCACTTCCACAGGAAGTTTGATCCATACATGTTCTGTCCTTTGTGTTGACCCCTCAGGTCCTTTTTAAAATCTGTCAGCTATTTGCCTTATCTATGCCTCTCAAATCTTTCACCCACATTGTAAATGAATAATGTGAACAGTTGTGATCCCGACACTGACCCCTGTAGGACTCCACTAGTCACTCAGTGTCATCCTGAATAAGACCCCATTTATCCCCACTCTCTGTCACCTTCCTGTCAGCCAATCCTCTATCCATGGCATTACCTTGCCCCTAGCACCATGGGCTCTTATCCGATTTAGCAGCCACCTACATGGCATCCTGTCAAATGTCGTCTGGAAATTCAAATAGATCACACCGACTGGCTCCCCTTTGTTTCACTTGCTTGTTCCCTCCTTAAAGTATTAAAACAGACTTATTAGGCATTACCCACCTCCACACCACCTCCCCCGACCCCATTCCACACCTCGATGAAGCCATGCTGACTCAGTCTGATTTTACCATGCACTCCACAATCTCAACCATAAAAATACACTAAAATCTTAACAACGACTGAGATCAGGCTAACTGGCCTATAGTTTCCTGGCTTCGGCCTCCTTCCCTTTTCAACAGTAATGTTACATTAGCCATTTTCCAGATCCTTGGGACCCTTCCTGATCTCAGTGATTCCTGAAAGATCACCACACATGGCTTCACAATCTCCTCAGTTAGCTCCTGGTGTAGTCTGTGTGGTCTGAGTGATTTATCCACCTTCAGAACTTTCTGCTTCCCAGCATCTTCTCCTTAGTGATGACCACATTCTGCTTAGTGATGCTGTTCGTATCTTCCACTATGAAAACTGATGCAAATCATTTGTTCAGATCCTGCTCTGTTTCTTTGTCACCCCATGACAACTTCTCCATTCTTATTTTCCAGCGATCCAATGTCCATTCTTGACTGTCCTTACTTTGTATATATTGACAAAAAGCTCTTTCCAATCTCCTTTTATATAACAAGCCAGCTTACTCTCAGATTTCCTCTTCTTCCCGCTTATTGTTGTTTTAGTTGTCCTCTGCTGGTTTTTAAAGCCTTCCCAATCCTGTGGCTTCCCAATAATCTTCACTTTCTGTTTGTGTTACTTACAAATGTAGACATGTTCACTTAGATAAAATCAACATAGAATGTAAAGGTGTGCATTTTTACAGATATATTTGTACAAATGTAGACATGTTCACAGGCAGCAGACACACACACACAGACACTCATGCACACTCTCTCTTTCACACACACACAAAAATACACACGCACAAACATGAAAGTATATTGGGTGGTAAAGGAGGTGTATGACACCTTGCCTTTATTGGTCAGGGAATTGATTTCAAGAGTCAGGACGTCTTGTTGCAGTTTTATCAGACTTCAATTAGGCCACACGTAGAGTATTGCGTTCAATTCTGTGCACCACATTACAGGAAGGATATGGAGGCTTTGGAGAGAGTGCAGAAGAGGTTTATCAGGATGCTGCCTGGATTCGAGAGTATGAGCAATAAGAAGAGAATATAAAAAATTCGGGTTGTATTCTCTGGAGTGGTGGAGGCTGAGGGGAGACTTGATAGAAGTTTATAAAATTATGAGCTGCATATGTAGGATTGATGGTCAGAATCTTTATCCCCGATTTGAAATGTCTAATACTAGGGGTCATGCATTTAATGTTCGAGGGGGAAGGTTAATAGGAATGTGAGGGGCCGGTTTTTAAAAAAGAGAGAGAAAGGACTGTGGAACGCACTGCCAGGGGTGGAGGCAGATAAGGTCATTTAAGGGGCTTTTAGATAAGCACGAGAGTATGCAAGCAATAGAGGGATATTGACAAATGGCAGGCAGAAGGGATTAGTTTTATTTGGTGTCACGTTGGACAACTTGGTGGGCCAAAGGAAGCGTTCTTGTGCTGTATAGTTTTATGTTCTATTTACAAGCTGTCACACAAACTCACATTCACTCACACACAGACACGCAAAGTGCACATAAACGCAAAGACACAAAGACTTCCTCCGGAGTCTCCTGAAGATGTTACCTAGTATGGTGACGAAACAGCTGAAAATGAATCTTACAGCACAACGAGCAAACCTACATCCTGAACAAATACTTTCTCACTTGCACATACACACAAAGAAACAAGCACACCCACACTCACACTCAAACAACGCACTCACACCCACCCACCCACACACACACACAAACATACACACACACAAACAACACACTCACAAAAGCACGAACACATACACTGACAAGCACACATACGCTCACACACAAATGCACACGCACAACCACACACGCACACTGACATGCACACACTCAAACGACACACTCACAAAAGCACAAACACATGCTCTCACAGGCACACATATGCTCACACACGCACACGCACACACACAGACACATGCACACACAGCAACACATACTCACACTTGTGCACACACACATGCACACACCGACGTGAATACACACACAGACTGAGACACACACAGGCACAGACACACACACACTTGCACGTTTAGTATGAGATGTAACATTTTAAGTGGGCATAAGTGAGGACTGTTGATGCTGAAAACCAGAGTTTAGATTAGAGTGGTGCTGATGTCAGAGGAGCAGGAAAATTGACATTTAGGGCAAATGCCCTTCATCGCTGTCATTTTACAGTGGGAAGCATCGAAGTGACATTGAACAACACTATTATGAATCATTGGCAGCAATTGTGGGACCTGGAGGTTTGAAAATGTTGGGATATTTTTTGAGAGTTTTTAGTGAAGCATATTTCTTTTGTTTCTTTATTTGGGATCTCGGTATTGCTGGTTTGGTCCAGCATTTATTACCACATCCCTAGTTAGCCTTGAGAAGGTGGGGGTGAGCTGCCTCTTTGAATCACTGCAGTCCATGTGCTGCGGGTAGACTCAGAAGATCCTTAGGGAGGGAGTTCCAGGATTTTGACCCAGTGACACCGAAGGAACAGTGTTATATTTCCAAGTCAGAAAGAGGTGTAGCTTGGAAGGGATCTTCCAGGCAATGGTATTCCCATTTAACATGCGGACACTGTTGATTTAATATTTATTTGAAAACTTACATTTTGGAGGATTGTGAAAAATATTTCATGTTTTGCGGAAACACCTCGAGTGGTTTCTTTAAAGGTCACGGGCACTGCTTTTCTAAAACCCAAACTTCCCTGAAATGACATGACTTGTGCTCACTGCTCGCTGTGCTGTACACCGTGCTGTGGCTGTTTGTACAGTAACTGAATGGAGAGAGTCCTTTTAGTCTTTAATTAGCTGAGGGACATAAAGCCTGTGAGGAAGGGCTCCCCATCTGATCACTCCCATGGTTGGTGAAAGAAACAACCCACTTGTTGAGTTCAGGATGAAACCTTTTCTTCTGAAAGAATGATCGAATGAACTTCTCGATTGTATTTCCCTGAACAAGCTGATAGATGCCGGAGACAGCCCTGTGTGTGTGTGATTAGTGATGGCCACATGTGTAAGGAGACAGAGGTGATAGACTTTGAAAGATTTTTTGCTTCATCCTTCGGTCTTCAACAATGACCTATTGGCTGAAGTGTTATTGCTTTCAGAAATACAATCCCTGCAGAGAATATTCACTTTTCTCTTTTCATTCAGAGTGAGATTATGTTAGAGAGAAAAATAGCAAATTATTGGAAAAGCTCAGCGTGTCGAGCAGCATCTGTGGAGAGAAATCAGCGTTAACTTTTCGAGTGCAGTGACCCTTCCTCAGAAGCACTAACTCTTTTTATTTCTCTCCACAGAAGCTGCCAGACCTGCTGAACTTTTCCAGCAACACTGCTTTTGTTTCTGATTTACAGCACCTGCAGTTCTTCTGGTTTTGATGTTGGTGTGTTTTGAGATTGTTTAGAGGGTTGGCTATTTATAAATGCACATTATTTGACTGTGCTTTAATCAATGATTGCATCTTCAATTAATATTTGGTTTTGATAATAAACTATGGTCAGTGTATTGCTATAGGAGCTGGGAGGTCATGTTGTGGGTGTATAGGACATTGGTGAGGCCACTGGAGGAATACTGTGCTCAGTTCTCGTCACCCTGCAGTCGGAAAGATGTTGTGAAACTTGAAAGGTTTCAGAAAATAATTACAAGGATGTTGCCATGTTTGGAGGCTTTGAGCTATATGGAGAGGCTGAATAGGCTGGGGGTATTTTCCATGGAGCGTCAGAATGTGAGGGTTGATCTTATAGCGGATTATCAAATCAAGAGGGGCATGGATAGGGTAAAGTACCAAAGTCTTTTTTTCCATGGTAGAGGAATCCAGAACTAGAGTGCTTAGGTTTAAGGTGAAGTGGGGATTTCTGATTAAAAAGGGGAGTTCTGGTTAAGTGGGGAGTCAGTGGGAGGAGATCTCTGACAGCTCTGAGGAATGAGTTTATGTGAGACTGTGGGGAGTGGGACTGACTGGAAATGCTGTACAAAGAGCTTGCACAGGTACAATGGACCGAACAAACTCCTTTCATTACTGCAATGGCTCCAGTGCACAGCCAGACAGAACTAGCCAAATGGAGCCTTTCATACACGTCTTCTGTTACCAACCAGAGCAGACCCCTTCAGAATATATTGGGAAGTTAGCCTGGACCTTGACTTTATCTGATTTGAAAGGTAACTGTGAAGTGTTCTGTTCCAGATATAACTCAATTGGTCAAACTGCCCGATGTGAAGTAAAACACAATTTATTCAAACACTATCGTTAAAACTCAACAAAAGGAAGAAGAATGTGGAATAATAACTGTATTGGAAAATTTAACCGAACAATGTTAACTTTAAACGAAAAATCCCCAAGGCCTCACAAGTTGTTTATCTTCTGATCGACTGTGTGCCGCCTGTCCTCCAATCTCCTCTAACAGAAACCACAACATCACCCCACTACAGCCTTCCCACTGGGACAAATACCTTCATAACCAAACCGTTAAACCAGAAGGATTCCCTTTCATTAAATATCACACAGGACTGAGAAATGACTCAGGACAAACCAAAGGAGATGACTTTGCAAACATCAATTTTATTTCATCGCTGATCAGACAGAGCAAAGCAAAGGGAGCAGACCGGGAGTGGGGACAGCAGCAGGTTGTGGGACGGGCCGAAGGGTCTCATTCCGTGTTGCAGCAGCCGGCCCATCACTTTGCCGGAGTTTTGTGGAGCAGCTTCAGGGATTTTAGCGAAAGACTGACCCCCACAGCTGGGGGTTTGAGGGAGTGGGGGCATGGTGAGGATCCTGGGGGGAGATTAAACCACCATTTCCCCCTCCCCCTGGGGCTGACAGCCTCACACCTCCTTGTATGAGGTCAGACTGTCAAATCTTCTGGGACGTCACTGTCTTCTGACACTCAGATGGAGGGGTGACCGTGTCTGAACTGAGCAGCTGAACGGAGTTGATCTTTCGGTCAAACAGCCCCAGTTTCTCATACTCTCCCTCCGTGAATTCCTTGAAATTGCCGGTGTACCTCTTGCCAGTGTAAGCCATCCAGGGGTTCCCAACCACCTTCATGGAGCGAGCAGTCTCATTGAAGAAGTACCTTCCAAGGTCTGGTTGGCTGCTGTGGAAGGTTTCCTTTCGGCCCGTGAAGTCCTCCTCCGCGTATAGAGTAATCTCACTCATCGCTGCGGTGATCCAGTGGAGAGTCTGGGAGGGAGGGTAACAGTCTCTGTGTCTGAGAGGAGCAGCCTTTATATCTGTGTCTGATCCCTGACAGCTCAGCAACTGTGACCAGGAGGTGGGATCTCAGTGTCCTCCTCCTCCTCCTGGAACAATTCCCATCGCTGCTTCTCAGAAACCAGCAGGGCCAGGAGGGGTGGAGGCTTGTTGACCTTGGCCCTGCCTTACAGTGTACCACTGATACCAGTGCTCCCAATCTCAGGTCTGAGTCACTTCGGCATTATCATTTATGAGCCTGGATTGATTAGAGAACATGGTCTTATCACAGCCCAATGTTAACTCTCCCCTTTTGTCCTTTTCAACTTTCTCCCTATTCTCCTGGACCTTTCAACTTTTCCGCACTGACTCCCCTTTCTTTCTGAGTAGATTCGGTCAGCCAGAGATGATAAACTGATAACCTCATTTCTTTCTTTTTCTCCTTCTCTCTCTGTCCCAGGAAATCTGCTATTTGTTTGAAGCGAATGCAATTAAACATACCATTCGGGGATAATGGCTTCCGGGTTTTCTGTGGCCATTTCACCCATTTGGTGGCAGGTTTGACAGAATCAGGGCAGTAATGGACATACACGTGTGTTTAAGGTGGTCCCTTCTGAGAGTACACTGTATGAGAGACGTCTTTCGCCATTTTGTTGACAATTCCTATGCTCTTGTGTTCTAACACACACACACACACGATTTGGAGATGCCGGTGTTGGACTGGGGCGTACAAAGTTAAAAATCGCACAACACCAGGTTATAACCTGTAGATGTGTGATTTTTAACTTCACACACACACATGCATACAAACAGACATGCACACACACATACATACAGACGACCTCACACATACACACACACACACACACTAGCACACAATCAGAAACACACAATTCGAGGGAGTAGATTAGGTTCGGATATCTAACGGGCATAGATGGGTTGGACTGAAGTGTCTGTTTCCGTGCTGTACATCTCTATGACTGAATTGTTGATGTTACCAGCTGATGAAGAAAATCTTACTGACTGACACACACACACATGCTTCTGAGCAGACTCTAATCCCTTTTGTCTGGGGGATTTTCTCCCCTTTTCTCTGTCAGGATTCTAACCCATTCTCTCTGGGATGACTCTAACCCCGTTCCTCTTGGGGGACTCTTACCCATTCTCTCTGGATGGACTCTGACCCCTTTTCTCTGGTTCCTGTAGGCGGCTCAAATCGCTTTCCTTTAATTCATAAATATTCAGACACTCTGGACCTACATTTACTACAAATCCAAATTTATTTTATCATCTCTCCTGATTGGTTTACCATTGCTCCAACACAGGTCACAACCTTGTTTCGACATCTCGGTACACCTCCACAAGTTGTTGAGCAAATGATTAAAAATGTATAAAATAAAATAAAAGAACTGCTGTTGTAAGGGATCTCATAACAGAATTTGAGTTTGGATAATTTTGCACAGAAATATATCAAATCGCTAGACTGAGCTAGAATGGAAGTTTAAGATTTAGGGTCATCTTAGAAAAAAAACAAAGTATGTTTTTTTTAATCAAACAGATATGTTTGACTTCAATTCTAACTATTATAAAATGATTTACCTTGAGCCACAGATGTCTCCAGACGTCTGGGATTAGATTGGTGGTAATAATTAAATGGCAAAATTGGATGTGATTAAGCAATTAGGAATAGAGAGAAGTGTCAGAAGAAAAGCAAGTCAGAATAATGGGTTAAAATGATGATTAAAGGTAACATCGTAGAAGAGTATGGTGCTGGAAAAACACAGCCAGTGGGGAGTAGGAGAATCAACGTTTCAGCATAAGCGCTTAATCAAGAATGAGGCTTGTGGGCTGGGATGGAGGGGGCACAGAGTGACAAAAGGGAAGTGGTCGGGCCGGGAGCACAGGTAGCTGTGAAAGTGGTAGGTGGATGAAGGCGGAGGTGACAGTGATAGGTCAGAGAGGATGGAGGAGCAGAAAGGTGGAAAGAAAGATGGACAGGTAGGACCATTCAAGAGGGTGGTGGCAAGTTGGAAGGTTGGGAATGGCATAAGGTGGGGGGGGAGGGAAATGGGGAAACTGGAAAAATCCACATTGATCCTGTGTGGTTGCAGCGTCCTTAGGTAGAAGATGAAGTGTTCTTCCTCCAGGCATCAGATGGTTAGGGTTTGGCGATAGAGGAGGCCGAGGACCTGCATATCATTGGCAGAGTGGGAGGTGAGTTAATGCGTTCAGCCAGACGGCGATGGAGTTGGTTGGTGCAGGTGTCCCAGGTGTGGGCGGCACGGTGGCACAGTGGTTAGCACTGCTGCCTCACAGCGCCTGAGACCCGGGTTCAATTTCCGCCTCAGGCGACTGACTGTGTGGAGTTTGCACGTTCTCCCCGTGTCTGCGTGGGTTTCCTCCGGGTGCTCCGGTTTCCTCCCACAGTCCAAAAAGATGTGCAGGGTCAGGTGAATTGGCCATGCTAAATTGCCCGTAGTGTTAGGTAAGGGGTAAATATAGGGGTATGGGTGGATTTCGCTTCGGCTGGTCGGTGTGGACTTGCTGGGCCGAAGGGCCTGTTTCCACACTGTAATGTAATGTAATCTAATCTAATCTAATCTAAATGTTCCTGAAATGATCCGCAAGTTGGCGTTATGTCTCCTCAGTGCAGAGGAGACCACATTGGATACAACGTATGCAGTAGCTGGCTGTGTGGCAGTACAGACAAATCTCTGATGGATGTGGAAGGATCCTTTAGCACCTTGGTTGGAGATGAGGCGGGAGATGTGGGTGCAGGATTTGCATTTCTTGCAATGGCAGGGAATGTGCCAGGAGGGTAGGGTGGGGTTGGTGAGGGGCATGGGTCTGACAAGGGAGTCACAGAGAGGCTGGTCTCTGCGAAATGCAGATAGGTGTGCGGAGGGAAATATATCCCTGGTGGTCAGGTCTGATTGCAGGTGGTGGCAATGGTGGAGGATGATGCGATGTGTCCAGAAGTTGGTGGGATAGAATATGGGTCAGGGAGGTTTCTGTCCTTGTTGCTATTGGTGGGGTGGGGTTCAAGGGCGGAGATATAGGAAGTGGAGGAGATACGCTGGAAGGCACCGTCGTCCATGTAGGAGGGGAAATTGTGGTCTTTGAAGAAGAAGGACATCTGGGCTATTCTACAGTGGAATTGGTCCTCCTGGGAGTAAGTGTGGCAGAGATGGAGGAATTGGGAGTAAGGCATTGCATTTTTACAGCAGGCAGGGTAGGAGGAGGTGTAGTCCAGGTAGCTGTGCGAGTCCGTGGGTTTGTAGTGGATGTTTGTGTTGAGTTGGTCATGTATTTTAGTGAAAAGGAAGTTTAAGTGAGAGTACTAAACTGACAGCTTTCTCTCAGTGATTTTTTTCCCATGTTTTTCCTGGTGAATGTGGTGATCGAGCCACTACCTGAGGCAGCGCGACTATAGGTGGAGAGATAAGTCAAATTTCGAATATCTTTTGATGAGATCACATGAGAGTCAAGAACGTGTCACGTGGTCTTGGTATGCTGATGAAAGTGTGCAGAAGTGAAGTAATAAATATGAGTGAATGTTTGGTTTAAAAATAAGATTACATTGAAGAATGGGCCTCAGACATGTACATTTACTTGACAAACAGGTTAGTGTGGCTTGGAAGAGCATGGTTTAAACAATAAGACACTGACACATAATCCATAGAGAAGTTGACTTAAAGCAGTGATAATCAGCTGAATTGAAAGAAGAAAAACAAAACAAAAAAGAAATCATTTCCAGATACCTCAGGAATAAGAACTGGGTAATTTTGAGTCCATGTATGATGATAACGAGTCGCCTCTTTGCAGAATCACATCACTCTGGACTGGATCTTATCTGAGAAAGTTGACACCTGTGCCCTCGAAGGTCGGGAATGTTGCATCTACATCCCTGATAACTCTGAAGAAACAAGACTGACAAGCACAAAGTCATGCAGCTTGTGACATAATCTAACCACACCTTGCTCCTTATCACCTTCAGTTAGATAAGAAGACATTATAAACCACATTGTGACAGTAATGTGCAGATAAAAACTGGTGTTGTTATGCAATTATGTGCTTATCACAACTTGTTCCAGGTAAAACAGGTAAGAACAACAGAACTAGGAACAGAAGTAAGCCAGCTGGTCCTTGGAGCCAACTCTGCCATCAATAAAATCATGGCTGATCTTTCAGCTTCACTTCTCCACCTCCTCACCATAAGCTTTAATTCCTTCACAATTCAAAAAATTATCTAGATTAACTTTAATAACACTCACCAAGGTAGCCTCAACTACTTCACTGGACAGGCAATTCCACAAATTCACAGCTCTCTGGGTGAAGACGTTCCTCCTCAATTCTGTCCTAAATCTGCTCCCCCTAATTTTGAGGCTATGCCCGGTAGTCTTAGGTTCTGCCACCATTGGGAACATCCTCCCTGCTTCTATCTTATCTGTTCCCTTCATAATTTTATATGTTTTGATAAGATCCCCCTCGTTCTTCTCAATTCCACTGAATATAATCCCAGTCCACTCTGTCTCTCCTCTTAAACAAATCCAGTCAATTCTGGAATCAAACTAGTGAACCTCCTCGGCACCCTTTCCAGTGCCAGTGCATCCCGTAGAAAATAAGAGGAAGTTTTAAATCCCACTCAAACTGCAAAACAGAATTTAAGGCAAATGAGCTACTGCTCAATGACATATTGCTAAAGCAATATGTGATTGGTCTGCAGTGTTTCCAAGGGATGAAATTGATATGTTTTCTGTCAATAAGACTTCAGTTGAAGCAACAGGCTCATTATTGGCGTAACACAACCAGTTGGGAAAATGGGAAACAATGTCTCTCAAGAGGCTCCCCCTCAGAAGGGAACACCTCTAACATACATGTATATCCATTCTGGGCCGGATTTCATAATATTTGTCGACAAGCGGGTGAATTGACCTAGAACACTGGGAAACCGTTTCTCCTGATGGTACCTTTAATTGGAATTGTCTGAAACAATCATCAGATGTCCTCGGATAAATGGAGAAGGAGAAAAAGTAGAGAAGTCGACGAGAGTAAGAAGAAAGTCATAATGGTCAATAGAGTCGGCAGTGATAAAATCATGGTCTTAAATACACCTACAGTCCAGAATGATAGTGATGAGGAGACTCAAACTCTTGACTGGGAGGATCCATGGGATGATATTGAAAAGTGTTGAGGATGCAGGGGTTACATTGTTGAAGAAGTGATCAGCCAAACGACAGTACATTTCACACACAGTTCCTTTTTTTGCAGGCAATGAGAGTCAGACAGCAAGGTCCCAAGCATATTTAGCCCAACACACGCAATTACAATCACATTACTATACACACGCCCAGGTCAATCATATTTAGTTTCTTCTTATTGACCGATTACTTTTTGATCACGAACATTAAGAAGAGTTATTCCTTGATAGGTCATCTACATTAAACTTCTGCAGTTGAGTGTGGTTTAGAGTTTTCTCTTTTCTTGCTTTACCGTAACAGGCTGGGTAGGCCTATGTGACCTATGGTAAACATATGTAAATACCTGCACAGCAGCACAAGGATTCATCTGTACATTTCTCTGTTTCAATATAACCTTTTCCACACTCCCCCCTTTTGCCCTGAAAGGACAACCTTAAATGTCAATCTGAGACAGTCTTTGGAATTCGATATCCTCATCCTCCAGGATTATCACAGTTGAACCATAGCGCTGACTGTAGCTTGCATTACACCGTAGCTGGTGCAAAGGGTCCTGATACACCCTACTAGAACCAAAACAATTACAATCAAGAGCAGTATCCCAAGACCCCACTGATTGAGATTCCCCAATTTCCAAAAATACTGCTCAACCAACTAACAAATCCCCAGCAATCATTGAGTTCACGTAACTTGCCCAGTTCCTTTCGGATATGCTCAGCCAGGTTAGTGATTTCTTCGGAGTTATCAGGGATGTAGGTGCAACATTCCTGATCTATCAGGGCACAGGTGCCACCTTTCTCAGACAAGGTCCAGTCCAGAGCGATGTGACTCTGCTCGATCACCAAGTTCACCAGGAAAGACAAGGACACAAACATCACTAAGAGAAAGCTGTCAGTTTAATACTCTCACCAAAACTTCATTTCCACTCAGATACACGTTAACTTCAATTCCATTACAACCCATTATTCCAATTTGTTATGCTTCTGCTACCACTGTCGATTGCTAATTGTTCAATCTCATCCAATGTTGCTATTGAATTATTACTGCCAATCTAATTCCAGACATCTGAAGGGATCTGTAGCACGTGGTAAATTATCGCATAATGTTTTGAAACAGAAGTCAAGCATTTCTGTTTGCTTCAGGCAAAACATACTTCACACTGATGTCAGTCTTGGGAAAGTTTCTGGAGAAGGTACTGAGGGATAAAATCTGTTTATATTTGGAAAAGAATGGGCTTATCACTGATAGGCAATGTCGTTTTGTGTGGTTTAGATCGTGCTTTACTAACTTCGAGTTCTTTGAGCAAGTGACCAAGCTGATAGATGAAGGAAGGGCTGGAAATGTCATATGCATGGACTTTACTAAGACGTTTGAGAAGGTTCCCCATGGTAAACTAATGGAGAAAGTGAAGTCACATGGTGTGCAGAGTGTTCTAGCTAGGTGGATAAAGAACTGGTTGAGCAACTGGAGACAGAGAGTAGTAGTTGAATGGAGTTTCTCGAAATGGAGAAAGGTGACCAATGATGTTCCACAAGGATCAGTGCTGGGGCCATTGTTGCTTGTAATTTACACAAATGATCTGGAAGAGGGCACTGTTGGTCTGGTCAGTGAATTTGCAGATGACACGAAGATTGGTGGAGTAGCAGTAAGCGTAGTGGACTGTCAAAGAATACAGGAGAATATAGATAATCTGGAGAGTTGGGCGCAGAAGTGGCAGATGGAGTTCAATCTAGGCAAATGTGAGGTGATGCATTTTGGCAACTCTAATTTTAGAGCAAACAATGCTGTAAACAAAGAGTCTTGGGAAAAGTTGATGAGCAGAGAGATCTTGGAGTTCAGGTCCATTGCACCCTGAAGGTGGCTGCCCAGGTGGATACAGTGGTCAACAAGGCTTCGGGTATGCTTGCCTTCATTGGACGGGGTATTGAGGAAAAGAGCTGGCAGGTCATGTTAAAATTGTACAAGACATTGGTTCGGCGGCATTTAGAATACTGTGTACAGTTCTGGTCGCCACATTACCAAAATGATGTGGACGCTTTGGGGAGGGTGCAGAGAAGGTTTACGAGGATGTTGCCTGGTATGCAAGGTGCTAGCTATGAAGAGAGGTTGAGTAGGTTAGGATTGTTTTCATTAGATAAAAAGGAGATTGATGGGGGACCTATTTGAGATCTACAAAATCATGAAGGGTATAGACAGGCTGGATAGAGATACGTTTTTTAGAGGGTGAGGGGTTCAATAATAAGAGGTCACGTGTTCAAGGTGAGAGGTGAAAAGTTTAAGGGGGACATACGCGACAAGTACTTTACACAGAGGATGGTGGGTGCCTGGAATGCATTGCCAGCAGAGATAGTAAAGGCAGGCATGGTAGATTCATTTAAGATGCATCTGAACAGATACATGAGTAGGTGGGGAGCAGAGGGATACAAATGCTTAGGAAGTGGATGGATTTGGATCGGCTCAGGCTTGGAGTATTGAAGGGTCTGTTCCTGGGCTGTAATTTTTCTTTGTTCTTTGTTCATTTATTCTTTCTCTAAGATGACCCATTAATCTTAAACTTACTTTATAACTCATTCGAGATATTAGATATATTCCCTGACTGGCCCTACCTTCTCCATGATCGTAATTTGGAGATGCCGGTGTTGGACTGGAGTGTACAAAGTTAAAAATCATACAACACCAGGTTATAGTCCAACAAGTTTAAGTGGAAGCACTAGCTTTCAGAGCGCTGCTCCTTCATCAGGTGGATGTGGAGTACACAATTGTAAGACACAGAATTTATAGCAAAAAATGCCAGTGTGATGTAACTGAAATTATACATTGAAAAATACCTTGATTGTTTGTTAAATCTCTCATCGGTTAGAATGACCATGTTAATTTCACTTATTTTATATGTAAATCACAAAGTTTTTTAAAAGTTACATTCTCAGGTTATCTGTAACAATTGGGGTCAGCCAAATAAGATGTTAAGATGTTGAAGGTGTTAGCCCTCTGTGTTCCCTGTCTGTGCCATAATGTTTAGACTGATTCTAATCTAAAAAAAAGTGAATTAACAAAGTCTTACATGGATTCATGCAGTTTTCGAGCAAAGTACAATGTAACTCTGGAAGTACAAATTCACCCCACAAAATTATGTGTATGTGTGCATGTGGTTTTGTGTTTGTCTTTATGTGTGTGTGTGTCTGTGGTGGGGGTTGTGAGTGTGAGAGTGTATATGTGTGTGTGAGTGTAAAAGTATATAAGTCTGTGAGAGGGTGCATGTGTGAGTGTGGGAGTGTGTGTGTCTGTAGGAGTGTATGTGTGTCTGTGCACGTGTGTGTGCACACGTGTATGTGTGTGTGTGTGCGTAGGAGTGTTTGTGTGTGTGTCTCTTGCAATGGTGGTCACCTGTAGTGTGATATGAACCCAAGGTTCCGGTTGAGTCCCTCCCTATGGTTACTGAACTTCGCAATCAGCTTCTGCTCGGCCACTTTTCGCTGTTGACTGTCCTGAAGTCTGCCTTGGAGGATGGTCACCCGAAGGTCTGAGGTTGAATGTCCTGGACCGCTGAAGTGTTCTCCAACTGGGAGGGAACACTCCTGTCTGTTGATTGCTGTGCGGTGCCCATTCATCCATTGCTGTACCCTCTGCTCGGTTTCACCAATGTACCATGCCTCAGGCCATCCTTACCTGCAGCATATGAGAGAGACAACGTTGTCTGAGTCGCTTGAGCCCCTGCCTTCTCCCTGATCATTCTCTTATTCCTCATGTATGAGTAAAATACTTTTGGTTTCTCCCTAATCTTTCCTGCCAAGCCTTTTTCGTGCCCTCTCCTGGTTCTCCTCAGTCCATTTCTGAGCTCCTTTCCCCAGTATCTTTCCCCAATTAACGCTTTTTGGGTATCTCTCACCTGGAGATTTCTGTAATCCTTCCCAAAATTGTCTGGAGTGTCTTTGTTCCAAGGGCCCTCTGGCCAGTTACTTTTGCCCTT
This sequence comes from Chiloscyllium plagiosum, assembly GCF_037043375.1. Taxonomy (NCBI): domain Eukaryota; kingdom Metazoa; phylum Chordata; class Chondrichthyes; order Orectolobiformes; family Hemiscylliidae; genus Chiloscyllium; species Chiloscyllium plagiosum. The sequence continues at coordinate 1,431,521 of NW_028270173.1, read as the reverse complement.
AACTTGTCTCCATTTATTGGTGCCCAAATACGCATCCATCATCAGCTCGATGTCCTCACAATTTGGGATGTGGCTTTCGCACATGATCTCTAACTTTTGTTGGTTATCCTCAATTTTTGATTTTGGTCTGGGCCTTATTTCGACTATACCGCATAACTCGGAGTGTATCCGGGTCCAGTAGACATGGATGGTCTGGCTGTCTGGACCAGTAAATGTGTTATGGACTGGTCCACTTCTGCCTGCGCCTTTGGAGCAGATGTTAGGTTAGATTCCCTAAAGTATGGAAACAGACCCTTCTCCCAACAAGTCCACACAGACCCAGGGAAGAGGAACCTACCTAGACCCATTCCCCTACCTTATATTTACCCCCGACTAATGCACCTCGCACTCTGGGCAAATTAGCGTGGCCAAATCACCAGACAAGCACACCTTTGGATAGAAACCAGAGTACCCAGAGCAAACCCACACAGATACGCGGAGAATGTGCAAACTCCACATAGACAGTCGCCCAAGGCTGGAATCGAATCTGGCTCCCTGGCGCTGTGAGGCAGCAGTGCTAAACACTGAGCCATTGTGCCGCCTGTTGTGTTTTGCAATAGGAACACTAAGGGCGCTTGAGTGTGGGGACGGTGGTGTGGAGTGTCATTGACCTTGGTCCTGGACCTGCCTTACAATGTACCATTGATACCAGCCCTCCCAGTCTTGGGACTGGGTCTCTTCAGCATCATCATGGTTGAGCCTGGTTTGATTAGAGATCATGATCTTACCACAGTCCTGTTTTAACTCTCCCCTATTGTCCTTTTCAACTTTCTCACTATACTCCTTGGCCTCTCTACTGTTCCACACTGACTCCTGTTTTTCCCTTGGTAGATGCGGTCATCCAGAGATGAGAAACTGACAACCTCATTTCTTTCTTTATGTCCTTTTCTCTCTGTCCCAGGAAATATGCTCATTGTTTTAAGCGATTGCAATTAAACGTTCTGCTCTGGGGAAATTGCTTTTCAGTCTTCTGTGTCCATTTCACCCAGGCCAAGAGTGATAGTTGGGGGAAAGGCAATTACGAACACTTAGGCAAGATTTAAGATGCATAGGATGGGGAAGGAAACTGCAAAGAATGGGCATGGTTGAAATAAAGAACAAAAATAAGAGAGAAAATTTACAGCCCAGGAGCAGGCCCTTTGGCCCTCCAAGCCTGAGCTGATCGAAACCCACTGCCTAAACGTATCACCCAATTTCTAAGCATCTGCATCCCTCTGCTCACCATCTCCTCATGCATCTGTCCAAATGCATCTTAAATGGATCCACCATACCTGCCTCTCCTAGCTCTGCTGGCAACGAGTTCCAGACACCTTTCATCCTTTGTGTGAAGTATTTTCTGCGCATATATCTCCTTAAACTGTTCACCTGTCACCTTAAACACGTGTCCTCTCGTTATTGAATCCTTCACCCTGGGAAAACGCTTATCTCTATCCACTCTGTCTATACCCTTCATAATTTTATAGATCTCAATCAGGTTCCCCTTCAATCTCCTTTTTTCTAATGAAAACATTCCTAACCTACTCAACCTCTCTTCATAGCTAGCACCTTCCATATCAGTTAAAATCCTCGTAAACCTTCTCTGCACCCTGTCCAAAGCGTCCACATCCTTCTGGTAATGTGGCGACCAGAACTGTACACAGTATTCTAAATGCGGCCAAACCAATGTCTTGTGCAATTTTAACATGACTTGCCAGCACTTATACTCAATACCCTGTCTGATGAAGGCAAGCATACCATATGCCTTCTTGACCACTCTATCCTCCTGTGCAGCCACCTTCAGGGTGTAATGGACCTGAACTCCCAAATCTCTCTGCTCATCAACTTCTCCCAAGGCTCTTTTACCCGGATTGAACTCCATCTGCCACTTCTCCGCCCAACTCTTCAGTCCATCTATATTCTTCTGTATTCTCTGACAGTCCCCTCTACTTTCTGATACTCCACCAATATACGTGTCATCTGCAAAATCACTGCTCAATCTAACAATGCCCTCTTCCACATCATTTTTGCATATTACAAGCAACAGTGGCCCCAGCACTGACCCATATGGAAAACCTTTCTCCATTTCGAGAAACTCCCTTCAACTACTACTCTGTCTCCTGTTGTTCAACCAGTTCTTTATCCACCTAGCTAGAACACCCTGCACACCATGTGACTTCATTTTCTCCATTAGTGTACTACGGGGAACCTTATCAAACACCTTACTAAATTCCAAATATATGACATCTACAACCTTTCCTTCATCTATCAGCTTGGTCCCTTCCTCAAAGAACTCTATTAATTTGGTAATGTGCGATCTACCCCCCACAAAACCAAGTTGCCTATCACTGATAAGCTCATTCGTTACTAAATATAAATAGATTTTATCCCTCAGTACTTCACCAGCAACTTTCCCACCACTGGCAGCAGGTTCACCGGTCTGTAGTTATCTGGAATATCCCTACTACCCTTCTTGTACAGGGGGGCAACATGAGCAACTCTCCAGTCTTCCGGCGTCTAATATGTGTTTAGGGATGTTACAAAGATATCTATCAGGGTCCCAGTTATTTGTTCTCTTGCCTCCCTCAGCAACTTGGGATAGATCCCATCTTGTCCTGGGTATTTAGAACATAGAACATAGAAACATACAGCGCAGTACAGGCCTTTTGGTCCTCGATGTTGCGCTGATCCAAGCCCACCTAACCTACACTAGCCCACTATCCTCCATATGCCTATCCAATGCCCGTTTAAATGCCGATAAAGAGGGAGAGTCCACCACTGCTACTGGTAGGGCATTCCATAAACTCACGACTCGCTGAGTAAAGAATCTACCCCTAACATCTGTCCTATACCTACCACCCCTTAATTTAAAGATATGCCCCCTCGTAATAGCTGACTCCATACGTGGAAAAAGTTTCTCATGGTCAACCCTATCTGAACCCCTAATCGTCTTCTTCACCTCTATCAAGTCACCCTTAAACCTTCTTTTCTCCAATGAAAACAGCCCCAAGTGCCTCAGCCTTTCCTCATACGATCTTCCAACCATACCAGGCAACATCCTGGTAAACCTCCTCTGCACCCGTTCCAGTGCCTCCACATCCTTCCTATAGTATAGCGACCAAAACTGCACACAATACTCCAGATGCGGCCGCACCAGAGTCTTATACAACTGCAACATGACCTCAGGGCTCCGGAACTCAATTCTTCTACCAATAAAAGCCATTACGCCATATGCTTTCTTCACAGCACTATTTACCTGGGTGGCAACTTTCAGAGATCTGTGTACATGGGCACCAAGATCCCTCTGCTCATCCACACTACCAAGTATCCGACCATTAGCCCAGTACCCCATCTTTTTGTTACTCTTACCAAAGTGAATCACCTCACACTTACCTACATTGAACTCCATTTGCCACCTTTCTGCCCAGCTCTGCAGCTTATCTATATCCCGCTGTAACCTGCCACATCCTTCCTCACTGTCAACAACTCCACCGACTTTCGTATCATCCGCAAACTTGCTCACCCAACCTTCTAGCCCCTCCTCCAGGTCATTTATAAAAATGACAAACAGCAATGGTCCCAAAACAGATCTTTGCAGAATACCGCTAGTAACTGCACTCCAAGATGAACCTTTACCATCAACTACTACCCTCTGTCTTCTTCCAGTCAGCCAATTCCTAATACAAACCTCCAACTCACCCTCAATGCCATACCTCCGTATTTTTTGCATTAGCCTAACATGAATGAAATAATGTCCTTATGCAGCTTCGTTTGTGGGTGTTGGGATGACTGCTTCTGTAGTTCAATATACGGTCCGTGTGTGTTGTTTTCCTGTAGATGCTGGTTTGAAGTTGCCCATTGGCTGTTCCGTCCACTGTGACATCTAGGAATGGCAGTTTATTGTTGCTTTCCTCCTCTTTAGTGAATTTATGCAAATAAGGGTATTATTGATGGTCTTGAAGGTTTCTTCTAATTGCTCCTTTTAGTAATGACAAATGTGTCTTCCAAAGTTTGGGTTGGATGGTTGGCAGAACTGTTTGTTCAAGTCTCTGCATTACTGCTTCTGCGAAGAATCCTGATATCAGAGATCCCATGGGTGTTCCTTTGGTTTGTCTGTAGGTTTTGTTGTTGAAGGTGAAGTGTGTGGTAAGGCTTAGGTCCACTACTGTCCTTGCTGATGAAGTTGGTGGTGTTTTGTGTATGTGTCTTTGGGTCTCCTAATAGTGTAGTCAATGTTTCTTTGACCAGGTTGATTTTGATTGATGTGAACAGGGCTGTTGCATCAAAAGAGACCATAATTTCATCCTCTTCTATCTTGGGTGTCTTTGATGGTCTTCAGGAATTCTTGGGTGGAGTCTACACCTATACAGCGCATTCAAAAAGAATGGATATCCAATGAACATAGTCCGCCAATTTCTCAGCACAAACCCAAGGAAGTAGACAAAACGCATCCCGAAACCCTCGCCACTCTCCCCTACACCAAAGACATCTCAGAAATGATTGCCGGACTACTCAGACCCCTTGGCATCATGGTAGCCCAAAACCCACCAACACACTAAAACAGCAGCTAATGAACTTGAAAGACCCTACACAGGCAACAAGCAAAACTAATGTCAATTACAAAATACTGTACAAGAACACTACATTGGACAAACAGGCAGAAAACTCTCCCCCAGAAAACATGAACATCAACTAGCCACAAAAAGACATGACCCTCTCTCACGAGTATCCTTACGTACAGATAATGGAGGACACCATTTTGACTGTGACAACACATCCATCCCTGGACAAGCCAAAGAGAGGCACGCATGAGAATTCCTGGAAGCATGGCATTCCAACCGGAACTCTAACAACAAACACATTGACTTGGACCGCATTTACCACCCCCTGAGAAGAAGAATATGAAATGACATCACCATTGGAAATGACGTCACCACAGGAAATGAAATCACCAACCCAAGGAAACCCAAATATATTAATCAAAAACAGGAAACGGCAGCAGTGCTTCATCCGAAGGCTCACTGAAGATGTTACCTAGCATGGTGACGAAACGTCTGAAAATGAACCTTCCAGCTCAGCGAGCAATCCTACATCCAGAAGGTAGATAGCTGACAGATTTTCCCCATGGCAGGGAAGTCTAAAACTAGAGAGAAAAAGATTTAAGGTGAGAGGCAACGATATCAAATTTTTTTCACACAGAGGATGGTGTGCATCTGGAATAGGATGCCAGAGGTGGTGGCACAGGCAAACAGAACTGAGGATGGAGTTCCTGTCACTGTGTTTGATTCAGACATCACCAAGTCCCACCATCACACATGGTGGATCATCGTTTTCATCATTACGACAGGCACAAGTTTCACTTTAACATGAAATACTGAAGGAATGTGTGCGTGTGTGAGATAGTGTGTGTTCAAGAATGTGTGAGAGAGAATGTGTGTGAGTATATGTGTGTGAGAGTTTGTGAGACAGAGTGTGTGCATGTTTGTGAGTGTGTGTGAGAGTGTGTGTGGGGTGTGTAATGATGCGTGCGTGTGTGTGAGTATATGTCTGTGTGTATGTGAGTGTGAGAGATGAAAAGAGTGTGTGTGTGTGGGGAGATGTAATGTGTGTGAGTGTGGGGGATGTAATAATGCGTGTGTGCATGTGTGTGTGGGGGTAATGATCTGTGTTGGGGGGTAATTATGTGTGTGTGGGGGGGTGTAATGATGTGTGTGTGCGTGTGTGTGAGTATATGTCTGTGTGTAAATGAGTGTGAGAGATGAAGAGAGTATGTTTGTGTGGGGGTGTAATCATGTGTGTGTAATAATGTGTGTGTGTGGTGGTTGTAATGATGTGTGTGTGCGTGCGTGTGTGTGAGTATATGTCTGTGTGTATGTGAGAGATGAAGAGAGTATGTGTGTGTGGGGGGATGTAATGATGCGTTTGTGTGAGTATATGTCTGTGTATATGTGAGAGTGAGAGATGAAGAGAGTATGTGTGTGGGGGGTGATGATGTGTTTGTGTGGGGGCAGTAACAATGCGTGTGGGTGTGTAATGATGTGTGTGTGTGGGGGTTGTAATAATGTTTGTGTGGGTGGATGGGGTAATGATGTGTGTGTGGGGGTGTAATGATGTGTGTGTGTGTGTGCCTGTGTGTGTGTGGGTGAGTATATGTCTGTGTATATGTAAGTGTGGGAGATGAAGAGAGTATGTGTGTGTGTGGGGGGGGGGTGTAATGATGTGTGTGTGTGGGGGGGGTGTAATGATGTGTGTGTGTGGGGGGATTTAATGATGTGTGTGTGTGGGGGGATTTAATGATGTGTGTGTGTGTGTGTGTGTGTGTGTGTGTGTGTGTGTGTGTGTGTGTGTGTGTGTGTGTGTGTGTGTGTGTGTGTGAACGCGTGTGGGTCTGATTTCCATGCCAAGTTTCCTGTATAACATTCCCACCCCCTCACAGGAGTATTTTGCTGGAAAGCGACTCCCCAGCCCCCGTTATTCACAGAGAGCTTCAGGAAAATTGAAAAAAATGAGAAAATCTGGGCACCACACCTTCAGAAGGAGAGGTTGGCCTCAGAGGGAGTACAGTGTAGGTGTCTCAGAACAACACCTGAACTGCATGGGTGATATGAAGTGAAGTGATTTTAGAAATGATGCTAGATTTGTCTAGAATTTAGAAGGTTAAGGCATGATCTGATTGCAATCTTCAAGATAATAACAGCAAAAGACAGGATAGGTAAAGATACATGGCTCAGTGGGAAGCACTGCTGCCTCACAGTGCCAGGGACCCAGGTTCAATTCAACCCTCGGGCAACTGTCTGTGTGTGGAGTTTGCACATTCTCCCCATGTCTGCGTGGGCTTCCTTTGGGGGCTCCGGCTTCCTCCCACAATCCAAAGATGTGCAGGTTAAGCAACTTGGCCATAGTTAGCAGGAATGTGCAGGTTATGTGGATTAGCTTTGGGAAACACAAGAATTGGTTAATAGGGTTGGTCTAGGAGAAATGATTTTCAGAGAGTCAGTGAGGGCTAAAGGCGCTGAATGGTCTGCTCCCACACTGTAAGGATTCTATGATATAATATTCCCACTGGTTGGGGAAAATGGAGTCTGAGAATGAGGTCCAGAGTGTTCAGGAGAATTGTTAGGAAGCACTCCCACACACAAAGGATGGGAGAAGTTTGGAACTCTCTTCCACAAATGGCAGTGGATGCTGGATCAGTTGTTAATGAATATATGTTTGTTAAGCAAAGGGATGAAGGGATATGGGCCAAAGGCAGATAGATGGAATTGGACCTTGATCTTACTGAATGGCAGAATACGACAATGAATGGTAAGTGCCTTTTCCCACGGATGGGAGGTTCAATACTGGGTGCACATTTTTAAAGTGAGAGGAAAGAGATTTAAAACAGACAGGAGGGGCAACATTTTTACACAGAGGGTGGATCGGCTGTGGAATGAACTTCCTGAGGAAGTAGTGGATGTGGGCATAGTAACAATGTTTAAAAGACATTTGGATAAGTATGTGAATAGAAAAGATTTGGAGGGATATGATCCAGGAACAAGCAGGTGGGACTAGTTTAGTTTGGGATTATGTTTGGCATGGACGGCTTCGGCTGAAGGGTCTGTATCCATGTTTTATGACTCTATGACTCTTTGAATCACGAACAGGATTGAGGGGATGAATGGCCTTCACCAGTTCCCATGGAATAGACAGAGGCTGGCAGCCTTCAGGGAAGTACAGAGTGAGTGGGTAAACTCAGTTCATCCCATCTACCCCCTGACAGAATCCCGTCACTCACTGTTTGACACCATCCCTACAAATCTTCCAGACTTCATTAATTTTATAGTCACACATTGCCCATATCATCAATGGTCTCGGACCAGTGTTGAAACGCAAGGCTCTGCCTGGTTAACGCTGGTGAAACTTTGTGACACAGTTTGTGAATTTGTACTCTAAAGCAGAAGGAAATAGATTTGAGTTGTCAGTTCAGCGATTTTTATTTAAAAGTCACTTTTGAACAGTGAATTCATAGAACATAGAACAGGACAGCACAGGACAGGCCCTTCGGCCCTCGATGTTGCACCGACCTGTGGAACCAATCTGAAGCCCGTCAAACCGACACTATTCCATTCTCGTCCATATGTCTAACCAATGACCATTTGAACGCCCTTAAAGTTGCCGAGTCCACTACTGTTGCAGGCAGTGCATTCTGTGCCCCTGCTACACTCTGAGTAAAGAAACTACCTCTGACATCTGTCCTATATCTATCACCCCTCAATTTAAAACTATGTCCCCTCGTGCTAGCCATCACCATCTGAGGAAAAAGGCTCTCACTCTCCACCCTATCGAACCTTCTGATTATCTGATATGTCTCAATTAAGTCACCTCTCAACCTTCTCTCTAAAGAAACAGGCTCAAGACCCTCAGCCTTTCCTCATCAGACCTTTCTTCCATACCAGACAACATCTTAGCAAATCTCCTCTGAACCCTTTCCAATATTTCCACATCCCTCCTATAATGCAATGACCAGAACTGTACACAATACTCCAAATGTGGCCGCACCAGAGCTTTGTACAGCAGCAAAATGACCTAATGGTTCCAAAATGCAATCCCTCTACAATAAAAGCTAACACACCGTATGTCTTCTTACCAACCTTATCAACCTGGGTGGCAACCTTCAAGGATGTATGACTTGGGCACAGAGATCTCTCTGCTCAAGTACACTACCAAGAATGTTACTATTAGCCTAGTACTCCGCATTCCTGTTACACTTCCCGAAGTGAATCACCTCACGCTTTTCCACATTAAACTCCATTTGCCACCTTTTACCCCAGCTCTGCAGCTTATCTATGTCTCTCTGGAATCTAAAACCTTCTTTGTCACTATCCTCTACTCCACCGACCTCAGTGCCATCCACAGATTTACTAACCTATCCTTCTATGCCCTCATCCAGGTCATTTGTATAAATGGGAAACAACAGTGTACCCAAAACAGGTCCTTGCGGTACCCCACTAGTAACTGAACTCCAGGATAAATGTTTCCCATCAGCCACCACCCTCGGACTCTTTCAGCTGACCAATTTCTGATCCAAACCACTAAATCACCCTCAATTCCATGGCTCCGTATTTTGTGCAATGGAGAACCTTATCAAATGCCTTACTGAAATCCATATGTACCACATCAAACACTTTACCCTCAGCCATCTGTTTGGTCATCTTCTCAAGTAATCAATGAGGCTTGTGAGGCATGACCTACCCTTCACCAAACCAAGTTGTCTATCTGTAATCAACCTATTCCTTTCTAGATTATTATAAATCCTATCTCTTATAACCGAAGTAAGGCTCACTGGTCTATAATTTCCAGAGTTGTCTCTACTCCCCTTCTTAAACAAGGGAACGACATTTACTAGCCTCCAGTCTACTGGCACTATTCCTCTTGACAATGGTGACATAAAGATCAAAGCCAAAGACTTGGCAATCTCCTCCCTGGCTTCCCAGAGAATCCTAGGATAAATCCCATCCGGCCCAGGAGACTTACCTATTTCTACACTTTCCCGAATTTCTAACACATCCTCCTTATGCACTTCAATCCCATCTAATCTAATAGCTTGTATCTCAGTACTCTCCTCGATAACATTGTCTTTTCAAGTGTAAATACTGATAAAAAGTGTTCATTTAGTTGTTCCCCTATCTCCTCTGACTCCACGCACAACCTCCCACTGCTATGCTTGATTGGCCTAATCTTACTGTCATTCTTTAAGTCCTGATAACGCTATAGAAAGCCTTTCGGGTTTGCCTTGATCGTATCTGCCAATGATTTCTCATGTCCCCTCCTGGCTCTTCTTAGCTCTCTCTTTAGGTCTTGCATGGCTAACTTGTAACTCTCAAGTGCCCTAACTGAGCCATCACATCTCATCCTAACTAAAGCCTTTTTCTTCACCTTGAAGAGAGATTTGACTTCCTTCGTAAACCATGGCTCCTGCACTCGACAACTTCGTCCCTGCCTGATAGGTAGATACTTATCAAGGACCCGCAGTATCTGGTCCTTGAATACGCTCCACATTTCAATTGTGCCCATCCCCTGCAGTTTCCTTCCCCATCCTATGCATCCTAAATCTTGTCTAATCGCATCATAATTGCCTTTTCCCCAGCTATAACTCTTCCCCTGCAGTATATACCTATCCCTTTTCATCACTAAAGTAAAACTAACTTAATTGTGGTCACTATTACCAAAGTGCTCATCTACCTCCAAATCTAACACCTTACCAGGTTCATTACCCTGTACCAAATCAAATATAGCCTTGTCCCTTGTTGGTCTGTCTACACACTGTGTCTGGACACCCTCCTACACACATTGCACAAAAATTGACCCATCTAAAGTACTTCAACTTCAGTATTCCCAGTCAATAATTGGAAAGTTAAAGTCCCCCATAACAACTACCCTGTTACTCTCGCACCTATGGAGGATCATCTGTGCTATCCTTTCATCTACATCTCTGTATCTATTTGGAGGCCTACAGAAAATTTCCAACAGGGTAACCTCTCCTCTTCTGTTTCTAACCTCAGTCCTAACTACCTCAGCAGCTGACTCCTCAAATGTCCTTTCTGCAACTGTAATACTATCCTTGACTAACAATGCCACACCAGCCCTTCTTTTAACATTTTCTCTGTTCTTACTGAAATATCTGAATCCCGGAACCTGCAATAACCATTTCTGTCCCTCCTTTCGCCATATCTCTGAAATGCCCACAACATCGAAATCCCAGGTACAAACCCATGCTGCAAGTTCACCCACCTTATGCCGGATGCTCCTGATGTTGAAGTTCGCATTTCAAACCAACTTCTTGCCTTGCTGGAGTATTCTTACGATCTTGGAGTCTGAGTTCTGACCTCACAACTCTCATCCTACCGGATACTTGAACTACAGTTTTGGTTCCCAACCCCTGCTGAATTAGTTTAAACCTACCCGAAGAACATTAGTAAACTTTCCCCCTCCCAGGACATTGGTACACCACCGGTTCAGGTGAAGATCATCCTTTTGTAAAGGTCCCACCAACCCAGAAAGACCCCAATTATTCAGGAATCCAAGAGCCTCACTCCTGTACAACCCTGTAGCCACGTGTTCAACTCCTCTCTCTCCCTGTTCCTCGCCTCACTTGCACATGGCATCGGCAACAAGCCAGAGATAATAACTCTGTTTGTTCTCGCTCTAAGATTCCACCCTAGCTCCCTGAATTTCTGCTTTAAATCTCTAAATCTCTTCCTACCTCTGTCGTGGGTGCCTATGTGGAACATGACTTGGGGCTGCTCCCCCTCCCACTCAAGGATCCGCAAAACACGATCAGAAACATCATGAACCCTAGTACCTGGGAGGCAACACAGCCACCATGAGTCTCTCTCGTTCCCACAGAACCTCCGATCTGTCCCTCTCTACGGAGTCCCCAATGATGAATACATTACTGCTAAGATTGCCAAGAACAAGAGAAAGATGGAGGAACAGGCTGTGTTGAGGAAGGGGGGAGGCTGCAGAAGGAATTGGACAGGCTGGGAGAATGAGCAAAGAAGTGACAGATAGAATACAAGGTGGGAAAGTGTGAGGTTATGCACTTTGTCAGACGTACAGAGGCATAGACGATTTTTAAATGGGATAAAGCTTCAGGAATATGAAGCAAAAAGTGACTTCATTCAGAATTCCTAATTCAGGGTTCTCTTCAGGTTAACACGTAATATGTGTTTGTGTAAGTGTACAAATTTCCTTGAGTTTGTCAGGGTCCAATCATTTTCAGTTGCTTCATCAATGACCTTCCCTCCATCACAAGGTCAGAAGTGGGGTGATCATCAATGATTTTAATGTATTCATGTGTGAGACGTGGGCATCGTTGGCTGACCGACATTTATTGCCTGTCCCTAATTGCCACCCCCACTTGAGAAGGTGGTGGTGAGCTGCCTTCTTGAACCCCTGGAATCCATTTGTTTTAGGTAGAGCCACAATGCCCTAGGTGGGTGGGTGGGGGTGGGGCGACGGAGGATTTCCAGGATTGTTACCCAGTGACACTGAAGGAACGATGATACATTTCCAAGTCAGGATGTTGAGTGGCTCCGTGGCGAACTTGCAGGGACTGATGTTCCCATGTATCTGCTGTCCTTATGGTCTGCCCTGAATAACCTCAGTAATAAAGACAGATGCAAAGTATCCATTTCACACCGCCGTGATGAATTGGAGATGGAGAGATCCCTTGGAGAAAGTGAGGAGGTTAGTTCCTCTCATGGCAGTGGAATCATTGAACCTACATTTCCCCGGGAGCTCTTTCAAAAAGCTGCTCTCTCTTGTTTGTACAAAACTAAACTGACAAAATGCAGTTTTTCAAACCTCAGTCAGAACAAACTGGAGAAGGATTTGAATGTGACTGATACCTGACAATGGGCAGACAGTGAATGGGAGTTGGAAAACACTCTCACAATGTTAATCTCGACTGTACAGTAATTTCATTCCTGATTGTGTTGGTTCATTCCGGATTCCTCAATCTGTGTGTCATTGAGTAATATATCTGTCTTTGAGAGTTGCTCAATTGTTTTTCTGCATCATTTTACAAATCTCACTCCCTGAGGACATGTTCAGTCTGACAACATCGTTCCAATTCATTACCGATGGGAACAAATAGCTTCAGACCTGCCCATACCTGTGACAGGAATTGTTTCACTGCTGTGAACTCCCAGGACTTTTACACAATGAGACACTCTCTGGGTGCGAGTGGAGCAAAGATTAGATTGGATTAGATTTATAAAGGCCATTCTTTCCAATGTGCCTCTAATGGCTCTTTACACCGTCAAATTAGACCCGTACCTCACCCCCTTCCTTTTTCCCTCAGCCGTACAAACCTTTTCCCAATTCTCAATTCCGAATACCAGCTCATGGTGGAACTGAGGAATGTGAAGCAATAAATTAGGCAGCTATTAGGCTGATGTAATCTGAATAGTCTACAATAAAATAAAGGTCAGGCGAGTTGGAGATGGGAAGCAATCCGAAAGTGCTGGAGAGAGATGATAGGTCTGGTAGCTGCTGGAGACAGAGAGACAGAGAGTGAGAGAGAGGCAGAGAGAAAGAGAGAGAGACAGAGACAGAGAGACAGAGTTAATATTTTGAGAATAGTGACACTTGTTCCAAAATGACCATCCCAAATCATGCTGGGGAAGTTGACACACCCTGCTATAATTACCACAATCATGTCACAATGTTAGTAAATACATAAAGCACACACATTTCATTACAGGCTCCACGATGGAGATCAAGAGAAATAGTGAGTCCTGGCTTGGTAAAAACAATGATAATTCAATATCAATCTGCTACTGCGTTCCAAAGGGAACCATTTATTCCCACTGCCATAACCTCTCACAAACTATTCAGGCGATAGTGGCATCTAATCCCCACCCACTCACTGCATTCACAGAAAGCAGGTGGTGTTCATGTTTTGACAGAGATGCACATTGTACATCTGAGGGATGTGGGAGGTGTGGGTGTTTCTAAAAACCAGCCTCTACCTCCAACCTCATCGTTTACCTCAATCTTTACTCCGAGGCTGTGAGTAATGGGGCAACCACAATAGGCCAGGAGGAGGAACAACACAAAGTTACAGATTGTCCATTCTGTGAGTGAGTCAGTGCTGACGGAGTGCCACACTGTCAGAGGGTCAGTATTGACATAAGAAGTAGGAGCAGGAGTAAGCCACGCAGCCCTTTGACCCTGCTCTGCCATCAATAACATCATGGCTAATCTTTTCGTGGACTTAGCTCCACTTAGCCGTGTTTTCACCATATCCCTGAATTCCTTTATTTTCCAAAAAAGTATCTACCTTAGCTTCAAAAGCAATTGTTGAAGTCGCGTCAACTACTTTCCTGAGCAAGGAATTCCATGGATTAACAAACCTTTGAGTGAAGAAGCTCCTTCTCAGTTCAGTTCTAAACTTGCTTCCTCTAATCTTGAGGCCATGCCCTCTCGTCATATTTTCACTATCGGTGGAAACATCCTACCTATTTCTATTTTATCGATTCCCTTCATAATTTAATATGTTTCTGTAAGATCCCCCCTCATTCTTCTGAATTCCAGTGAATATAATCCCAATCTACTCAGTCTCTCCTCATCAGCCAACCCACTCAACTCCAGAAAGAACCTAGTGAACCTCCTCTGCACCCGCTCCAGTGCATGCATCCTGAAGTAAGGAGACCAATTCTGCAAACAGTAATCCAGGTGTGGCCTCAGCAGCGCCTTGTACAGCTGTAACATTGTCTCTCTGATTTTAAACCAAACACCTTTAAAATTCCATTTGCCTTCCAAATTACTTCTTGCACCTGCAGACCTACCTTCTGTGATTCATGCACAACAACATCCAGATCCTCTGCAAATCAGCATGCCCCAACTTTTTACCTGTTGGTAAGCTGTTCAAGTCCATTATTAACGATGAGCTTGTGGAGAACATGGTAGTAAGAATGAAGTCAGCACATCTCCATCTCGGGGAGGTCATGCCTCCCAAATCTGTTAGAATTCTTTGAGGATGTAATGAGCAAGTTCGACAAAGCAGAGACAGCGCACGTGACATATTACAATTTCCTGAAGGGCTTTGAAAGGTGCCGTACAGGAGTTTATAAATAAGATATGAGCCCATGGTGTTAGGGCAAGGTACTGGCTTGGATAGAGGATTGGCTGACTGGCAGATGGCAGACAGCAATGATAAAAAGGTCTTTTTTAGGATGGTTCTCAGTGACGAGTGGGGTTCCATAGTGCTCAGTGTTGGGATCACAGCGATTGATGTTATACAATAATGATCTGGAGAAAGGAACTGAAGGTATTGTTGCAAAGCTTCTGGATGACACAGAGATAGATGGAGGGACAGGCTGTGTTGTGAAAGCGGGCAGTCTGCAGAAGTACTTGGACAGGCTGGAAGAGTGAGCAAAGAAGTGGCAGATGGATTATAGTGTTGGAAAGTGTGAGGTTACGCACTTAGAACGATGAAGTGAGCCATAGACTGTTTTCTAAATGGGGAAAAGCTTCATAAATATCAATCCTAATTCAGGAATACCATCAGGTAAACATGCAGTATGTGGTCGTGTAAGTGTAATTTTTTTCCCTGAGTTTGTCAGGGTACAATCATTTTCAGTTTCTCCATCAATGTCCTTCCCTCCATCACAAGGTTAGAAGTGGGGATGTTCACCAATGATTTTCTTTTACTCATTTGTGGGAGGTAGGCATCATTGTCTGACCAGAGTTTAACGCCCATCCCTAATTGCTCCCTTGGAAAGGTGGTGGTGAGATGCTCTCTTGAACCCCTGGAGTCTATTTCCTGTTGGTAGACCCTCAATGCCCTTGTTGGAGGGTGAGTTCCAGGATTGTGACCCAGCGACATTGAAGGAACGGTGATAATTTCAAAGTCAGGATGGTGAGTGGATCAGGGGGGAACGTGCAAGGAGTGGTGTTCCCATATATCTGCTGACCTGGATCTGGCCTGAATCCTACTCTTTAAGAAAGACAGATGCTAGTATCCATTTCACTGCTCCGTCATGAATTGGCGATGGGGAGATGTCTTTGACCAGCTGAGGATGTTGGTTCCTCCTGTTGTAAGGGAATCTTTGAACCGACATTTCCCCGGGAGCCCTTGAAAAGCTGCTCTCTTGCCTGTACAAAAGTGACCTGACAAAATGAAGTTTTTCCACACCCCAGGCAGAACAGGATGGAGGTGACCAGGATGTACCTGTTATCTGCAGGGTGCAGGTGGTGAATAGCAGTTTGAAAATTGCCTTCGCTATGTTAATCTAGACTGTACAGTAATTTTGTTCCTGACTATATTAGTTCATTTCATATTCCTCAATCTGTATGTCATTGAGTAATGTATCTGTCTTTAAGAGTTGCTCAATTATTTTTCTGCATCATTCTCCAAATCCCACAGCCTGAGGACACGTTCAGTCTTACAACATCATTCCAATTAATTACCAATAGGAACAAACAGTTTCAACTCAGGTTAGTGAGTGGCTTGGAGGGGAACCTGCAGGGGGTGGTGTTCTCATGTATCTCCTGCCTTTGTCCTTTTAGGATCAAAGTGGCTGTGCGTTTGGAAGGTGCTGTCTGAGGAGGTTCGATGAATTTCCCAGCCCATCTTGGAAACGGTACGCACTGCTGCTACTGAGCATCGGTGTGGAGGGAATGGACATTGGTGAATGTGGGGTCAATCAAGTGGGAGCTGATTTGTTCCCGGGTAGTGTCGATCTTCTTGAGTGTTTTGGGCATTTACAGGGTCAACAGGAGAAAGTTAACTTCTTGGTAGAGAGATCAGAAACCAGGAGACATCTTCCTGTGTGTTAGCATTGACCAGAAACCGAAATGGGCTCTTGACATTAACACAGTTGCTACAAGAGCAGGTCAGAGGCTGGAATACTGCAGTGCCCACAGCCTTTCCTGATGGGACCCTTGTTAAAGGGAATTGTGAAGGAGCTGTTAATTATCTCACCACGTTAGTTCATAAATAGATAAAGGTGGGACCACTTTAACCAGCCGGTCAGCATGGTTTCAGGGTCTGAGGTTGTTTAGTCTGTTTGCTCAATAGCAGGAAGCTCATGTTTATTCTTTCCTGATGATGATGTGTGTAATTAATAACAAATCACCAATATCCTGCCCCTTATCTCACCCAAGCAGAACTCACTTTATCGAAAAGAGCGTGTGCTCCTGTCCTTCCAGAGATGATATTGTACAGCAGTTGGATTTAGTTCGGTTCAGCTCGTGCCTTGTGTGACACCAAACTTCAGAGCGGTCCCCCCCGCCCCACCCAACCAATACGATTCCCAGGAGTCAGTGTTAGGCATTTTGCTTTGCCAGATATTTATTAATGATTGGGATCTTGCTGTGCAGGGGACAAGTTCAAAGTTTGGAGATGGCACCAAACCAGGAAGAATTGCAAACTGTGACAGGTACAGTGCGGGACTGTAAAATGACTTTGACAATCTGGGGGAGTAGGGTGAGCGAGGGGGAAGATGGGGTTCAGTGCAGAGAAGTGGGAGGTGAAGCACTTTGTTGGGAAGGACATTGAGAGACAATATAAAATGGGGAGGCAATTCTAAGGGAAGTGCTGCAGAGGCAGGTAGAGTTGGGCGTTATGTGTGCACAGATAATTGAATCTGGTAGGACGGTAGAGAGAGCAGTGAATAAAGCACACGATGTCCCCAGTTTTATTAACAGGGGCACAGAGAGAGGGACAGACCCAGAAAGGGAGAGGTTGAAACAGTAAGAGTGACAGAGACACAGACAGTGAGAGAGATACAGAAACACAGACAGAAATAGACAGAGGGAGACTGACATGGACCGAGAGAGTGACAGAGAGAGAGGGCGAGTGGAACAGAGAGAGAGAGAGAAAAACAGGGGCAGACAGAGACTCAGGCAGAGAGACAGACAGAGAGATGGAGTGGAATAGCAGAGAGAGACAAAATACTACAATCTGTGATTTCGCAGGAATCGGAGAATGCTGTGGGAAATTGGTGACATTTTTCATGGAAATTGATAAGATGCATCCTTTGATGAAAAAGCCAGGAGTGTTTCAGAGAGAACAGGACGTCTGGCTGTCTACACCTGGTGCTCTGATATTCCACACTGTATTCGGTGTTCAATACCACATCATGGTAACCCTGGCAATGTTTACCACAGTAACTATACCAGCTCGGGTCTGTGATCAAATAAGTAGGTGGTACCTTAGTGCCAAGGGGAGCTCTGTTCTTAACACGGAGTGATGTGCTGGATCGGAATTATCTCTCAATTAAAATATTCTGTCCCGAGACTATGTTACAATATCAGAGATGAAGGTCATCAGAAATACTTGAATGTGATGCCCATGATACTGGGTGTGATCTGATGAACTTCTCCCTGTTCTGCCTTTCCGTTTCAATATTCCCAAGGCACAGGGAACAAAGCAGAGTGTTTTAACATTGAGGTAAGTCTCTGTCTCCCATCATCCACATCTCACAATCTTCCCTCCTGCACAGACTTAGCTATATAGTACAGTCCGGAAGATCGGGTTTGTAACTGAGTACACAGTCACAGACAACACTGACTGGGTGCTCTTTTAGCCAAGCTCTCCTCATGTTTCACTGAGGCATTTGGACAGGAACGGCCTGACACTCTGTAAACTCTCATGGATTCTCTTCATCCCTGTCTCTCACCCTCTTTCTCCATCGCTATCTCTTTCTTTGTCTTTCTCTCTCTGTCTCTCTCTGTCCTTATCTGTCAAACACTCTTTCTTTGTTCCCATCTCTCATACATTCTATCTCTCTCTGTATCTCTCACACACTCCCTACCCCTTCTCTCAATCCCTTTCTCTCTGTCCCTAAATTTCACATGCTCTCTCTCTGCCCCTATCTTTCAATCCCTCTCTCTCTGTCCCTATCTTTCACATACTCTCCCTCTGTTCTTACCTTTCACACACTCTCTTTGTCCATATCTTTCACATACTCTCTCTCTGTCCCTATCTTTCACCCCCTCTCTCTCTGTTCATATCGTTCACATACTCTCCCTCTATCCTTACCTTTCATACACTCTCTCTCTGTCCCTATCTTTCGCATACTCTCTCTCTGTCCCTATCTCCCACACTCTCTTTCTGTCCCTATCTCTCACTCCCTCTCTCTCTGTCCTTACCTTTCACACTCTCTGTTCCACGCTTTCACACACTATCTCTCTGTCCCTCTCTCACTACCTCTATATCTGTCCCTATCTCTCACACACTCTGTGTCTGTCCCTATCTCCTATACTCTCTCTCTCTCCCTGTGCCTTCTCTCAGTACATCTCCCCGTTCCTCTCTTTTGCACACACTCTCTCTCTGTCCCTATCTACCATATTCTCTCTCTCTCCCGGTGCCTTCTCTCAGTCCCTCTCCTTCTGTCCCTATCTCTCACTCCCTCTCTCTCACTCCCTCTCTCTATCCCTTCTCTCACTACCTCTATCTCTGTCCCTATCTCTCACACACTCTCTCTCTGTCCCTATCTCCCATACTCTCTCTCTCTCTCCCTGTGCCTTCTGTCAGTACCTCTCCCCCGTCCCTCTCTTTTACACACACTCTCTCTCTGTCCCTATCTCCCATACTCTCTCTCCCTGTGCCTTCCCTCAGTCCCTCTCCCTCTGTCCCTCTCTCTCTCTCTCTATGTCCCTCTCTCACACTGGAGAGGGTGGGATGGTAGCTCAGTGGTTAGCACTGTTGTCTCACAGTGCCAGAGACCCGGGTTTGATTCCAGCCTCAGGTGACTGTCTGTGTGGAGTTTGCACAGCCTCTCTCTGCCTGTGTGAGCTTCCTGCGAGTGCTCTGGTTTCCTCCCATAATCCAAAGATGTGCACGTTCGGTGGATTGGCCATGCTAAATTGACCATAGTTTCCAGGGGTGTGCACGTGAGCTGGTTTCGACATTGTAAATGTGGGATTACATGGTTGGGGGTTGGGTCTCAGTGGGATGCTCTTCAGGAGGTCAGTGTGGGCAGAATGTTCTGTTTCCACACTATAGGACACTCTGCCCCTCTACATCTGTCTCTCTCCATTATGGCGTTTGGATCATACTTTGTAAGGTTCTTTTAATTCCCAGGATCAGGGACTCAGCACAAATGAAAACGTGACATCACAGAAAAACTGTAAGTTAATTGTTTGCCAAATGTTATGAATTTAACTGTTTTATAATTTCAAATTTCATGTTTATTCACGGAAATATTTACAGGTCACAAAGTAAAAGGTGAGTCGCAAACATTTAAAGGGCTTTTGCCCGAAACGTCGACTTTCCTGCTCCTCGGATTCTGCCTGAACCCCAGCAAATCATTTCTGCACTTTTTCTCGTTTAACACTTTCCTTTCTACAGTAGGGTGACCAGAAATGCACAGTTCTCCAAATGTGGCCTCACTCCGACTTGTTCAGCTGCAACAAGACATCCCAAATCCTGTACTCAATGCTCTGACTGATGAAAGCTTGCTTGCCAAAAGCCTTTGTCACCATTCTGTCTCCCTGTGAATCCACATTCAAGGAGCTTTGAACCTGTACTCCGAGACTGCTTTGTTCTATAGCGCACCCCAGGATCTTCCCATTGACTTTGTAAACCCTGCCCTGGTTTGTCCCAACAAAATGAAACACCTTACGTTTATCTAAATTAAACTCCATTTGCCATCCCTCAGCTCACTGGCCTAGTTTATCAAGACCTCGCTGCCTTCCCAGATAACCTTCTTCACTGTCCACTACAACATCAATATTGGTGTCATCCACAAACTTACGAACCATACCTCCGAAATTCTCATCCAAATCAGTTATATAAAGAACAAATAACATCATTTGTTGTGGTGGTTCTGTTCGCCGAGCTGGGAATTTGTGTTGCAGACGTTACGTCCCCTGTCGAGGTGACATACTCAGTGCTTGGGAACCTCCTGTGAAGCGCTTCTGTGATCTTTTCTCCGGCATTTGTAGTGGTTTGAATCTACCGATCCCGGTTGTCAGCTCCAGCTGTCCACTGCAGTGGCCAGCATATTGGGTCCAGGTCGATGTGCTTGTTGATTGAATCAGTGGATGAGTGCCATGCCTCGAGGAATTCCCTGGCAGTTCTCTGTTTGGCTTGTCCTATAATAGGATGACTTACCAAGGGTATGCAGTGGGGTGCAGTCTCTGGAACCGATTCTGTCCCTGTTGCACAGAAGGGAAGCACGGTAAGGAGGAGAGTGTTAGTCATTGGGGACTCAATGGTGAGAGGGTCAGATGGAAGATTTGTTGGGAACGAAAGGGACTCATGGTTTGTGTGTTGCCTCCCAGGGGCTAGGGTCCGTGATGTCTCGGATTGTGTCTTTGGGGTCATGAAGGGAGAGGGTGATTAACTCTAACTCATAGTCCATATCGGTACCAATGTCAAAGGTACAAAGAGGGATAGGGATGTAATGCAGGATTTCGGGAGCGAGGGTGGAAGCTGAGAACTAGAACAAACAGAGTTGTTATCTCTTGTTTGTTAGCTGAAAATGTGTTGCTGGAAAAGCGCAGCAGGTCAGGCAGCATCCAAAGAACAGGAGAATCGACGTTTTGGGCATAAGCCCTTCTTCAGGAATCTATGGTTTGTTACCCGTGCCATGTGAGACTGAGGCGAAGAACAGGGAGAGATATCAGCTTGACACGTGGCTGCAGGGATGGTGCAGGAGGGAGGGTTTCAGGTATACAGATAATTGGGCTTCATTCTGGGGAAGGTGGGACCTGTACAAACCGGACGTTCTTCACTTGAACCAGAGAGGTATTAATATCATGAGTGGGAAATATGCTGGTGCTATTTTGGTGAGATAAACTAGCTCACCGGAGGTGGGTGTGTGTGTGTGTTCCAATAGACAGTTGGATAAGATTAGGAAGGACATGGACAAGATTTCATGGACACAGGAGCATGCTGGCAGACAGCAAACTGGTTTGAAGTGTATCTACTTCAACACCAAGAGTATCCGGAAACAGTTAGGTGAGCTTGCAGCATGGATAGGTACCTAGGACTTCAATGTTGTGATCATGACTGAGACATGCATAAAGCAAGATCAGGAATGGGTGTTGCAAGTTCCAGTGTTTAGATCTTTCAAAGAAATCAGGGAAGGCGGTAACAGAGAGGGTGGTGTGGCTTTGTTAGTCAAGGACAGTATAATGATGGATAGAAGAACTATTAACGTGGTCTAATCGACATGGGTGGCATGGGCTGAGGATAGAAACAGGAAAGGAGAGGTCACATCGCTGGGAGTTTTTTATAGTCCTCTGCAAAGTTCCTGGAATGTGGAGGAGAGGATTGGCAAATCGATTCTGGGCAGAAGTGAAAGGTACAAGGTGGTCATTATGGGGGAATTTAACTTCCCCAACATTGACTGGAAATGCCACAACTCTATTACGTCGGATGGATCAGCGTTTGTCCAATGTGTGCAGTAGGGTTTTCTGATACAGTACATCGAAGGGCCGACAAGTCGGGAGACCACATTAGATCTGGTGCTTGGTAATGAACAAGGCCAAGTGTTTGCTTTAGAAATAGGTAAGCACATTAGAGAGAGTGACTACAATTCAAAGTTAAAAATCACATAACACCAGGTTATACTCCAACAGGTTTAATTGGAAGCACTAGTTTTCGTAATGCTGCTCCTTCATCAGGTGGTGTAATTTTTAACTTTGTACGCCCCAGTCCAACACCGCCATCTCCAAATCATGACCATAATTCAGTTATATTTAGTTTAGTGATGGAAAAGAATACATACATGCCACAGGGCAAGAGTTATAGATAGGGAGAGGGCAATTATAAGGCGATTAGGCAGGACTAAGGAGGTTACGAATGGGGCAGCAAAATGCAGGGGATGGAGACAATCGAAATGTGGTACTGGCTTAAGGAACAGATATTGTGTGTCTTTGATAGATATGTCCCTGTCAGGCAAGGAGGAGGTGGTAAGAGAACTGAAAAGATGGTAAGGGAACCGTGGTTTAAGAAAAAAAAAATATCTCTCATTCAGCAGAAGAGAGAGGCTAATGTGATGTTGGAATGAGATGGTTCAGATGAGGCGATGGTGAGTTACAGAAAAGCTAGATAGGATTTACAGGTAGAGTTAAGAAGAGCAAGGAGGGGACATGAGCAGTCTTTAGCAGGTACAATAAAGGAGAACACTAAAATTTACTCCAGATATGTGAGGAATAAAATGATGACTTAGGTAGGAAAAGGCCATGTCAAAGGCAGAAGTGGGAAGTTGTGTGTGGACCCTGTGGAGATTGAAGAGGTGCTGAATGAATATTTCCCATCTGTTCTCACGAAGGAAAAGGAGAATATTGTAGAGGAGAATACTAAGATACACATTATGAGACTTGAAAGGAGCTTAGTAAGGAGAAGGTGTTATTATTTTTAGAATGATTGAAAGTAGGTAAGTCCCTGGGCCAGATGGGATTTTTCTGAGAATTCACTGGGAAGCTAGGAAAGAGATGGCAGAGCCTTTGGCCATGATGTTTGAGTCGTCATTGTCTACAGGTTTAGTACCAGAGCATTGGAGGATTGCAAATGTTGTGCCCATGTTCAAGAGGGGCAGTAGAGCTGACCTAGGTAATTGTAGACAAGTGAGCCTTATGTCTGTTGGAGGAAAAGTTTTAGAAAGGATTATAAGAGATAGGATTTATAATCATCTCACAAGCAACAATTTGATTGGATATAGTAGATATGGAATTGTCAAGAGCAGGTTGTGTCTCACAAACCTCATTGATTTTTTTGGGACGGTGACCAAGCGTATTGATGATGGTAGGACAGTTGACATAGTGTACATAGACATCAGTAAAGCTTTAATCGGATTCCACATGGTAGGCTACTGGATAAAATGCAGAGGCATGTGATCGAAGGTTAGTTAGCTTTTGGATTAGAAACTGGCTTTCTGTAAGAAGGCAACGAGTGATGGTTGATGGAAACTATTCAGCCTGGAATCCGGTTACTAGTAATGTGCCACAGGATCTGTTTTGTGACCATTGCTGTTTGCTATTTTTAGAAACGACTTGGACGCTGGCAGAGGTAAGTTTGCAGATGGTACTAAGTTGGTGGAATGGTGGACAGTGTGGACGAATGTTGCAGTTTGCAGAGAAACTTCAGAACTGGGCTGAAAGGTGGCAACTGGAGTTCAATGCAGATAAATGTGAGGTTATTCACTTTGGGAAGAATAACAGGAAGGCAGAATACTGGGTCAATGGAAAGATTCTTGGGAGTGTGGATTTGCAGAGTAAATTTGGTGTCCACATACTTAGATCCCTAAAAGTTTCCTCCCAGGGTTGATAGTGCTGTTAAGAAGGCATACAATATGTTAGGTTTTATTGGTAGAGGGATTGAGTTCAGCAGCTGTGTTGTAATGCTGCAACTGTGCAAAATGCTAATACTGACTCGGAATGCTGTGTATAGTTCTGGTCACCCCATTACAGGAGCGATGAGGAAGCATCAGAAAAGACGCAGAGGAGAGTTACCAGACTGTTTCCTGATCTGAAGCAAAGGTCTTATGAGGAATGGCTGAGGCACTTGGGTCTACAAAGTTAATTTCCAATTAAACCTGTTGGACTATAACCTGGTGCTGTGTGGTTTTTAATTTTGTACACCCCAGTCCAACACCGGCATCTCCAAATCAGGACTTGGGTCTGTTCTCATTGGAGAGGAGAAGGATAAGAGGTGATTTAATAGAAACACACAAGATGGTCCGAGGATTAGATATTGTGGACAATGAGAGTCGATTTCCGAGGATGATGACATTGGCTTTTACGAGCGGATGTAGCTGCAAATTGAGGGGTGATAGATTCAAGACAAATGTCAGAGTCAGGTTCTTTACTCAGAGAGTGGTAAGGGTGTGGAAGGCCCAGCCTGTCACTGTAGTTAACTCAGCCACATGAGGGGCATTTAAACAGTCTTTGCATAAGCACGTGGATGATAATGGGATTGTGTCGGAGAGGGGCTTAGATTAGTTCACAGTCGGCGCATTATCGAGGGCCAAAGGGCCTGTTCTGCCCTGTATTGTTCTATGTTCTATGTTCAACAAAGCCACTTGCAAACATCTGTGTTGGTCCTCATCAGAAACACTCTTTTGCCAGAAGCATTGCTTACCACCCGCTCCCTGAGTATCTCTGATTTGTCGATGAGATGTTTGTGATATTTGAATCGATAGCAGTGTCACAGAATTTCTTGACCCAGTATCACAACCTCCATCGAATGCAGCAAACACGTCAGCTCCACTTCCACGGAGTGTCAGCTGAGAAATCTCACAAAGGGTTCTCAGATACTACTCTGCTGACATCCCATGTTCACGGTCAACTTACACATCAGCTTCCCCAGAGTCCCATGCGTTACACCATCTCTTATTGACAACTCATGGAATCTTCCAGCAAACTCCAGACTTGTGCCTTGTTGATGATGGACAGGCTTTGGGGAGTCAGGAGGTGAGTTCCTTGATGTAGTATTCCCAGTCTCTGGCCTGATCTTATAGCTACTGTGTTTCTGTCGTGAGTCCAGTTGAGTTTCTGGTCAATGGTGACTCTCAGGATGTTGGTATTGAGGGACTATATAAAGGTAGCACGAGTGAATGTCAAGAGATGACTTTTCTTATCGGAGATGGTCATTCCCTGGCACGTGTCTGTGGCAAATATTACTTGCCACGTGTCAGCCCAAGCCTGGATATTGTCCAGGGCTTGCTGCCTTTGAACATGGACTCCATCATTATCTGAGGTCTAGCGAATGGTGCTGAACATTGAACAATCATCAGTGAGCATTCCCACTTCTGACCTTAAGTTGGGGGGAATGTCGTTGATGAAGCAGCTGAAGAAGATTGGGCCCTGGAGAACTCAGAGATACAACCTCCAGAGAGTCCTAAACTCAGACTCATAAGATCCTTTTTGCTTCTTGTTTCTGAAGCTTTTCCCCTTTTAGAATATCGTCTATACCTCTATTCTTCCAAAGTGCATAACTTCACACTTTCCCACAGTGCATTCCATCTGCTACTTCTTTGCCCACTCTCCCAGTCTGTCCAAGTCCTTCTGCAGCCTCCCCATATCCTCGACAGGACCTGTCCCTCCACCTATCTCTGTGTCATCCACAAACTTAGTGACAATACCCTTTCGCCCAGAATGTTAATGTATAATGTGAACAGTTGTGGTCCCGACACTCACCCCTATAGGACTTCACTCGTCACTCAATGCCTTCCTGAAAAAAGACTCCTTTATCCCCACTCTCTACCACCTTCCAGCAGCCAATCCTCTATCCATGCCAGTACCTTGCCCCTAACACCATGGGCTCTTATCTGATTTAGCAGCCTCCTATATGGCACCCTGTCAAATATCTTCTGGAAATTCAAATAGATCACACCGAGTGGCTCTCCTTTGCCTCACTTCCTTGTTCCCTCCTCAAAGTATTAAAACAGACTTGTCAGGCATGTCCCCCTCACCCCGATGAAGCCATTCTGACTCAGTCCGATTTTACCATGCACTCTGCAATCTAATCTTTAATAATGCACTCGAAAATCTTACCAATGCCCGAGGTCAGGCTAACCGAACAATAGTTTCCAGGCTTCTGTCTTCCTCCTTCCTTCAACAGGAATGTTACATTAGCCATTTTCCAGATCCCTGGGATCCTCCCTGATCTCAGTGATTCCTGAAAGACCACCACCAATAGCTCCACAATCTCCTCAGCTATCCCCTGTTGCAATCCGTGTGGTCTGGGTGATCTATCCACCTTCAGACGTTTTAGGTTCCCCAGTACATTCTCCTTAGTGTTGGCCACCACCCTCACCTCTGCCACTAGCATGGCATGCTGTTGGTATCTTCCACCATGAAAACTGATGCAAAGCATCTGCTCAATTCCCTCTCTGTTTCTTTGTTCCCCATTTCTACTTCCCCAGTCTCAGTTTCCAGTGATCCAATGTCGACTCTTGCCTGTTCCTTTCTTTGTAAATATCTGCAAAAAGCTCTTTCCAATCAGCTTTTGTATAACGAGCTAGCTTACTCTCAGATTTCATTTTCTTCACCCTTATTGATTTTTTTAGTGATGCTCTGCCGCTTTCACAATCCTGTGGCTTCCCAATAATCTTCACTTTCTGTGTGCTTTACCTATAAATATAGACATGTTCACTGAGTCAAACATCAGCATGGAACGTAATGGTGTGCATTTTCAAAAACATATATCTACAAATGTGGACATCTACATTGCAACACACAGACACGTGCAGTGATAAGTGCTCACACACACACACACACGCAGAGATACACACACACACACATACAGGTAGATAGGGTATCTGGCATCTTGCCTTTATTTGTCGGGGAATTGAATTCAAGAGTCAGGATGTCATGTGGCCGTTTTATCAGCCTTTGTATCAGCCATATGTAGAGTACTGTGTTCACGTCTGTTTGTGGAAGCTTTGTAGAGGTCGCAGAAGATGTTTACCAGGATGCCTCAATGAGAGGGCATGCGCTACACGGAGAGACGTGAAAAATCTTGTGTTGTGTTCTCTGGAGCGGTTATGAGCTGCATAGGGTTGGTGTTCAGAACCTTTTTCCCAGAGTTGAAATGTCTCGTACTAAGGGTTATGCATTTAATGTTAGAGGGGAAAGTGTTTTACACAGAGAGAGGTAAGAGTGTGAGTGGCACTGCTGGAGTGGTGGTGGAGTTAGATAAGATAAGGGCATTTAAGTGACTTTTAGATAAGCACATGAGTATGCAAGCAATGGAGGGATATGGACCACTTGCAGGCAGAAAGGATTAGTTTAATTTGGCGTCATGGTCGACAACATAGTGGGTCTAAGTGCCAGTTTCTGAGCTGTACTGTTCTATGTTCTATACACAAAATGTCACATAAACTCACACTCACTTACTCACACATAGAATGCACACAGGCACAAATATTCTCTCACTCGCACACGCAAGGAAACAAGCACTTCCACAAAGCCATATGAACTGAGACATACACAGGCACAGACGCATACACACAGACACATGGACACACACTCAGACACACTTACATACACACACTCACATACACACACACAAACAATACACTCTCAAAGGCAAAAAAAGTATACACGCACACACACACACACAGGCACACACACACTCACGTATGCTTACACGCATACACACACACAAACACAGACACATACTCACACAGACACAGAAACACATGCACTCACACACAGATGCACACATGCACACGATAGTCACACACATACACGTACACACACCCACACAGACTCACACACTGAGACACACATGGGCAAAGACTCACAGTCATACACGCACTCACATGCACACACTTAAACAACACACTCTCAAAGGCACAAACACACACACACGCGACACACACAGACACAGACTCTCACAGACACAGAACCATATGCACTCACACACACATGGACACGACGCAGTTACACACATACACACACACACACTCACACTGAGACAAACATGGGCACCAACACACACACACACACACACACACACACACACACACATGATATATGCTCACTCTCCCACACACACAAACAGTCTCAAACGTTTTCCAGTTCTCTGGGAGAAAGTGAGGAGTGCAGATGCTGGAGATCAGAGCTGAAAATGTGTTTCTGGAAAAGCGCAGCAGGTAGGCAGCATCCAAGGAGCAGGAGAATCGACATTTCGGGCATGGGCCCTTCTTCAGGAATGAGGAAAGTTTGCCAAGCAGGCTAAGATAAAAGATAGGGAGGAGCGACTTGGGGGAGAGGCGTTGGAAATGCGATAGGTGGAAGGAGGTTAAGGTGAGGGTGATAGGCCGGAGTGGCACACTTTCCTCATTCCTGAAGAGGGTCTCATGCCCGAAATGTCGACTCTCCTGCTCCTTGGATGCTGCCTGACCTGCTGCGCTTTTCCAGCAACACATTTTCAGCTCCAGTTCTCTGGGACCCTCCCTGATCTCACTGATTCCTAATAGATCACCAACAATGACTCCACAATTTCCTCAGCTATTCCCTGCTGTAGTCCGTGTGGTCGAGGCAATTTATCCATTTTCAGACCTTTTAGCTTCCCCAGACATTATCCTAAGTGATGGCCACCACCCTCACCTCTGCCCCCGAACTCTCTGTCATGCTGTTGGTATCTTCGATTCACATTTTCCAGCGATCTAATGTCCACTCTTGCCTGTTCCTTCCTTTGTACACAGTATATCTACAAAAAGCTATTTCCAACCTCCTTTTGTATAACAAGCTAGCGTACTCTCAGATTTCATCTTCTTCCGTTTATTGATGTTTTAATTATCCTTTGGTAGTTTTCAAAAGCTTGCCATTCCTGTGGCTTCTCAATAATCTTTACTTTCTATTTGCTTCACCCATAAACATAGACATGTCCACCGAGAAAAACATCAGCATGGAACGTAACGGTGTGTATTTTCAAAAACATATATCTATAAACGTGAACATTTTTATGGCAACGCACATATCTGTCAACCCCCCCGCCACCCCCCCCCCCCCCCACACACACACACACACAACCCCCACACACAGACACAAACACAGACACACACACACAAACAGACACATACATACGTACATAGATAGGTCGGTAAAGAAGGCGTATGGCATCTTGCCTTCATTGGTCAGGGAATAGAGTTCAAGAGTCAGGATGTCATGTTGAAGCTTTATCAGACGTTGTACAGGCCACATGTAGAGTATTGTGTTCATTTCTGTTTGTCACATTCCAGGAAGGATATGGAGGCGTTGGAGAGGGTGCAGAAGAGGTTTACCAGGATGCCTCGATGAGAGGGTATGAGCTACAAGGAATGATGTGAACAAACTTGCGTTGCATTCTCTGGAGCAGTGGAGGCTGTGGGGAGTCTCAATACAAGTTTATAAAGTTATGAGCTGCTTATGTAGGGTTAATGTTCAGAATCTTTTTCCCAGAGTTGAAATATATGATACTAAGGGTCTTGCATTTAACGTTAGAGGGGAAAGCTTTTACACAGAGAGAGTTAGGAGTGTGAGTGGCACTGCTGGGGTGGTGGTGGAGTTCGATAAGATAAGGGCATTTAAGGGACTTTTAGATAAGCACATGAGTATGCAAGCAATGGAGGGATATGGACCAATTGCAGGCAGAAAGGATTAGTTTAATTTGGCGTCATGGTAAACAACATAGTGGGTCTAAGGGCCCGTTCGTGTGCTGTACTGTTCTATGTTCCGTACACAAAATGTCACATAAACTCACACTCACTCACTCACACACAGAATGCACTCAGACACAAAGATTCTCTCACTCACACAAACACAGGGAAACAAGCACATCCACACAGACACGCACACTGAGACACACACACTGGGACATACACTGCCTCGCAAACACAGGGAAACAAGCACATCCACACAGACACACACACTGAGACACACATGGGCAAAGACGCTTACACGTGCACACGCACACACACACACACATGCACACTGAGACACACATGGGCAAAGACGCATACGCGCGCACACACACACACGCACACAGACACACACTCTCAGATTTATGCTCTCTCTCTCTCTTGCGCACGTGCACACACACAAAGACACACACGTGTGTGACGTGTCATTTTAGAGTGGGGAGGGTAGAAGTGACATAGAACAACACAATTATGAATCTTTTGAAACTGTTGGAATATGTTTAGAGAGTTTTCAAAGAAACATATTTATTTCAATTCTTTAATTGGGATGTGGGCATTGTTGACTGGGCCCAGCATTTATTGCTCCATCCCTCGTTGCCCTTGAGAAGGTGGAGGTGAGCTCCCTTCTTGAACCGCTGTAGTCCGTGTGCTGTAGGTGACCCACAATACTCTCAGGAAGAGAAATCTGCAATTTTGTGTCAGCGACACTGAAGAGACGGCGATATATTTCCAAGTCAGGGTGAAGAGTGTTTTCAAAAGGATCTTGCTGGGAATGGTCTCCCCATATAATTTGCGGACACTTGATTTATTTGAAAATTTACATTTTGGAGGATTGTGGAAAATATTTCATATTTTGTATAAACACCTCGAGTGGTTTCTTTAAAGGTCATGGGTACTGCTTTTCTAAAAACAAAACTTCCATGAAATGACATGACTTGTGCTCACTGCTCGCTGTGCTGTACACCGTGCTGTGGCTGTTTGTACAGTAACTGGACGGAGATAGTGCTTTGTGTCTGTAATTAGCTGAGGGACATAAAGCCTGTGAGGAAGGGCTCCCCATCTGATCACTCCCATGGTTGGCGAAAGAAACAACCCACTTGTAGAGTTCGGGATGAAACCTTTCCCTTCCTTCTGAAAGAGTGATCGAATGAACTTCTCGATTGTATTTCCCTGAACAAGCTGATAGATACCGGGGACAGCCCTGTGTGTGTGTGTGATTAGTGATGGCTACACGTGTTAGGAGACAGAGGTGATAGACTTTGAAAGATTTTATGCTTCAGACATTCTGTCCTCAATAATGACCTATTGGCCAAAGTGTTCTTGCTTTTAGAAATACAATCCCTGCAGAGAAAATTTGTTTTTCTGTTTTCATGAAGAGTGAGATTGTGTTAGAGAGAACGACAGTAAAGCTCAGCAGGTCGAGCAGCATCTGTGGAAACAAATCAGAGTTAACTTTTTGGGTCCAGAGACCCTTCCTCAGAAGCACTAACTCTTTTCATTTCTCTCCACAGATGCTGCCAGAACTGCTGAGCTTTTACAGCATCTCCTGCTTTTGTTCCTGATTTACAGCATCTGAAGTTCTTTCAGTTTTTGTTGAGGTTATGTTGGTGTGTTTTGGGGATGGTTCGAGGGATAACTATTTATATGTGTGTGTTACTTGACTTTGTGTTAACAAACGATTGTATCTTCAATTAATATTTGTTTTTCATGATAAGCTTTGGTCAGTGCACTGCGTATAGGAGTTGGGAGGTCATGTTGCAGCTGCATAGGGCATTGGTGCGGCCACGTTTGGAATACTGCGTTCAATTTTGGTCACTCTGCTGTAGGAAACATTTTGTGAAACTTGAAAAGCCGCAGAACAGATATACAAGGATGTCGCCAGGATGGAGAGTTTGAGCTCCAGGGAGAGGTTGATTGGACTGGGGCTATTTTCTCTGGAGCATTGGACGATGAAGGGTGACCCTGTAAAGGTTTATTTTTTTCCAGGGTAGGGCAAGCCAAAACTTGAGGGCATCGGTTTAAGGTTAAATGGGGAGTTCTGATTAAGTGGGGAGTCATTGGGAGGATATCTCTGATAGCTCTGAAGAATGACTTTACGTGGGACTCTGGGGAGTGAGACTGACTGTGAAGGTCCGCACCCGCTGGCAGGGCCTCTCGTTATCGGGATCGGTCAAAAGAATCACTAGGTGTACGATCTGTTAAAAGCAAGGTTACTGGTTTAATAAATTAAGGCAGCTGGCGCAGATTTGTCCAGCAACACGGAGATTAAAAGCTTCTGTGTTCCGTGGAGAAATGGCACAATTACATTCGAAAATTACACATTATTTATATGTTTATTAAAAGAGATAGTACAGCCTTAATTACAAATGTAATAAAGTGATATGATTTACAGCAGGCTGATCCAATGATATTTCCTTGGAAAATTCTCTTAATTACAAGAAAAATCCAATCAACTGTAATATGGTGACATGATTGACGACAGGCTAATCCAATGATATTCCCTGGGAAAGGGGTCATAATTACATAAATGATCATGTCATGGTCGCAGTTCAAGGTTAGTTTGAATATCAAGTCACCGTCTTACAATTCATACTGTGAAAACTCCATTGTGTTCTCTTATCTCTAAATACAACCAACTCAGCAAAGCATCAGTTCAAGTTCACAGCGTCAAAGAAAAATCTTAAGCCATTTTGTTATGTTATTTTAAACTGAAAAGTCACTTGTGGTGAATAAAAATCTACAGAAACTTGTTGCTTCTGACAACATCTTAAATTCAAATTTTAAATCCTCAACCGGAAATGCTGTACAAATAGTCGGCATATGCACGATGGGCCGAACAAACTCTTTTATTAGTGCGATGGAGCCAGGGCAGTTCCAGACAGAACTATCCAAATGGAGCTTTCCAGACAGACACGTCTACTATTATGGACCAGAGCAGAACCTTTCAGAATGTATTCGGAAGGTTGCCAAGACGTTCCCTTTCTCTGACTTGAAAGGTAAATGTAAGGTGTTGCATTCGAACATAGAACATAGAACATAGAACATAGAACATAGAACATAGAACAATACAGCACAGAACAGGCCCTTCGGCCCACGATGTTGTGCCGAACGTCTAACCTAGATTAAGTACCCATCCATGTACCTATCCAAATGCCGCTTAAAGGTCGCCAATGATTCCGACTCCACCACTCCCACGGGCAGCGCATTCCATGCCCCCACCACTCTCTGGGTAAAGAACCCACCCCTGACATCTCCCCTATACCTTCCACCCTTCACCTTAAATTTATGTCCCCTTGTAACACTCTGTTGTACCTGGGGAAAAGGTTTCTGACTGTCTACTCTATCTATTCCTCTGATCATCTTATAAACCTCTATCAAGTCACCCCTCATCCTTCGCCGTTCCAACGAGAAAAGGCCGAGAACTCTCAACCTATCCTCGTACGACTTCCTCTCCATTCCAGGCAACATCCTGGTAAATCTTCTCTGCACCCTCTCCAAAGCTTCCACATCTTTCCTATAGTGAGGCGACCAGAACTGCACACAGTACTCCAACTGTGGCCTAACCAAAGTCCTGTACAGCTGCAACATCACTTCACGACTCTTGAATTCAATCCCTCTGCTAATGCACGATAATACTCCATAGGCCTTCTTACAAACTCTATCCACCTGAGTGGCAACCTTCAAAGATCTATGTACATAGACCCCAAGATCCCTCTGTTCCTCCACCTGACTAAGAACCCTACCATTAACCCTGTATTCCGCATTCTTATTTGTTCTTCCAAAATGGACAACCTCACACTTGGCAGGGTTGAACTCCATCTGCCACTCCTCAGCCCAGCTCTGCATCATATCTAAGTCCCTCTGCAGCCGACAACAGCCCTCCTCACTGTCCACAACTCCACCTATCTTCGTATCATCTGCAAATTTACTGACCCACCCTTCGACTCCCTCATCTAAGTCATTAATAAAAATTACAAACAGCAGAGGACCCAGAACTGATCCCTGCGGAACTCCACTTGTAACTGGGCTCCAGGCTGAGTATTTACCATCTACCACCACTCTCTGCCTTCGAGACGCAACTGAATTGATCAAACTGCCTGACGTTATGCGGTGAGCTACCAGAGCATCTGGGAGGGATGGGAACAATCTCTGTGTCTGAGAGGAGCACCCTTTATATCTGTGTCAGATCCCTGACAGCTCAGCAACTGTGACCAGGAGGTGGGATCTCAGTGTCCTCTATCTCCGCCTCTTCTGTCCATCTTCCCTCCCACTTATTTACTCCACCCTGCACTCTGACCAATCAGCAACAAGCCGAACCTTCATCTACTTATCACGTTCCCAGCTAATTTCCCCCAGACCCATACCCCTCCCATTTATCTCTGAGACCCCTTGGGCAACCCCTGCCACAGCCCTTATTCCTGATGAAAAGCTTTCGCTCAAAACATCAACTCTCCTGTTAATCGGATGCTGCCTGACTGGCTGTGCTTTTCCAGCATCACACGTTTTGTCTCTGAGCTCAGCAACTGTGACCAGGAGGTGGGATCTCAGTGTCCTCCTTCTCTTCCTGGAACAGTTCCCATCGCTGCTTCTCAGAAACCAGAATCACTGACGGACAGGAACGCACGGTGTTATCACACTCTGGTTTTTGGGGAAGTTTATACAGAGCAGCTCTGTGATGTGGGACTCCATAATCCATGGTCTGTTCCCGAGGATGCACGATTAGACTGATGCTGGAAATGACCAGCAGATCAAGCAGCATCCAAGGAAAATTGGCCTTTTGGGCAAAAGACCTTCATCAGAAATGAGAATGGGAGTCTCCAGGGTAGGAGGTGAAATGAGGAAACTGGTGAAGTCCACATTGATGCCATGGGTTTGAAGAGTCCTGAGGCAGAAGATGAGGCATTCTTCCTCCAGGCGTGGTGTGGTGAGAGAGTGGAGATGGAGGAGGCCCAGGACCTGCATGTCCTCAGTGGAATGGGAGTCGGAGTTGAAATTTTCAGCCACAGAGAGGCGCGGTTGATTGGTGCGGGTGTCCCGGAGATGTTCTCTGAAGCACTCTGTGAGAAGGTGTCTGGTCTCCCCCATGTAGAGGAAACCACATCAGGTGCAATGGTTACAATAAATGACATGTGTTGAAGTGCAGGTAAACTTTGATCGATGTAGAAGGCTCCTTTGGGTTCTTGGATGGAGGTGAGGAGGGAGGTGTGGACGCAGATATTGCAATTCCTGCGCTGGCAGGGGAAGGTGCCAGGATGGGAGGGTGGGTTGCAGGGCATGTGGACCTGACCAGGCAATCGCAGAGGGAATGGTCTTTATGGAAAGCAGTTAGGGGTGGAGAGGGATATCTATCCCTGGTGGTGGAGTCCATTTGTATGTTGCAGAAATATCGGCGGATGATGCAATTTATGCAGAAGTTGGTGGGGTGGAAGGTGAGGACCAGGGGTGGTTCTGTCCTTTTTGAGTTTGGAGAGGTGGGGTTCGAGGACAGAGGTATGGGATGTGGATGAGATCTGTTGGAGGGCATCTTGAACTATGTGGGAGGGGAAATTGTGGTCTTTAAAGAAGGAGGCCATCTGGTGTGCTCTGTGGTGGAACTGGTCCTCCAGGGAGCAGATACTGCGGAGGAGGAGGAATTGGAAATACGGGATAGCTCTTTTGCAGGAGTTAGGGTGGGATAAGGTGTAATCCAGGTAGCTGTGGGAAAAAGTGGATTTGTAGCAAATGTCAGTGTTGAGTTGGTCATCCTTGATGGAGATGGAGAATTCCAGGAAGGGGAGGGAGATGTCATAAATGGTCCAGGTATATTTAAGATCAGAGTGAAATGTATTGGTGCAGTTGATGAACTGTTTAACCTCCTCTTGGGAGCACGAGGTGGCGCTAATGCAGACATCAATGTCAGGGAGGAAGAGGTAGAGAGTGTGGGAAACAGGGACAGAGATAGAATATGAGAGAGATAGGGACGCAGAGAGAGTGTTTGAGAGATAAGGACAGAGAGAGAGAGAGAGAGAAAGTGAAAGAGAGATAGATAACGGTGGAGAAAGCGCGCTAGAGTCAGGGATGGAGAGAATCCATGAGAGTTTACAGAGTGTCAGGCCGTTCCTGTCCAAATGCTCTAGTGAAACATGAGGAGAGTTTGGATCAAAGAGTATTCAGTCAGTGCTGACTGTGACTGTGTACTCAGTTACAAACCCAACCTTTCAGATCAGACCATTTAGCTGAGGATGTGCAAGAGGGAAGATTGTGAGATGTGGATGATGAAAGACAGAGACTGACCACGATGTTAAAAAATTCTGCTTTGTTCCCTGTGACTGTGGAATATTTAAATTGAAAGGCTGAACAGGTGGGAATTCATCAGCTCACACACAGCATCATGGGGATCACATTCAAATGTTTTCTGATGGTCTTAACCATTGATATTGTGTCACAGTCTTGCAACAGAAACATTATAATTGAGAGATAATTCTGATCCAGCACATCACCCCATGTTGATGTCAGAGCTTCCCCTGGCACTAAGGTGCCACCTGCTAATTACTTCATAGACCTGAACTGGTATTGTTACTGTGGGAAACATTGCCAGGGTTACAATGATATGGGATTGAACACCGAGTACAGTGTGGAATGTCAGGGCACCAGATGTAGACATTCAGAGTTCCTGTTTATCTGAAACACTCCTGGCTTTTTCATCAAAGGATGCATCTTAGCAATTTCCCTGAAAAATATCATCAATTTCCCACAGCATTCACTGATTCCTGTGGAATCACAGATTATGGCACTTAGCCTTTCTCGGGCTGTACAACACATCCCCCTCTGTCTCTCTGTCTGAGGCTCTGTCTGCCCCTGTTTCTCTCTCTCTTTGTTCCAGTAGGTCTGTCTCTGTCTCTCTCTCGGAATCTCCCTCTCTCTCTCTCTCTCTCTCTCTCTCTCTCTCTCTCTCTGTCCATGCCAGTCTCCCTCTGTCTATTTCTGTCTGTGTCTCTGTATCTCTCTCACTGTTGCGTCTCTGTCATTATCATTGTTTCAGCCTCTCCCTTTCTGAGTCTGTTCCTCTCTCTGTGCCCCACTGTGTGCTTTATTCACTGCTCTCTCTACTTGTTCTGCCACCTTTCGTGATCTGTGCACATATACCCCCAACCCGCCCTGCTCCTGCCTCACCCCCTTTAGAAATGCCCCTCCCCCATTTTATAAGTCTCTCAATGTCCTTCCCACCAAAGGGCATCACCTCTCAGGTGTCTGCAGTGAACCCCCATCTGTCCCCTCTCTCCCCCACTCCCCCAAATTGTCAAAGACCTTTTACAGTCCTGCACTGTACTCGTCACAGTTTGCAATTCTTCCTGGTTTGGTGCCATCTCCAAACTTTGAACTAATACCCTGCACAGCAAGATCTCAATCATTAATTAACGTCAGGAAAAGCAAAATGCCAAACACTGACCCCTGGGAATCCAGGAAGAAACCGCTCTGCAGTTTGGAGTCACACAAGGCACAAACTGAACCGAATTAAATCCAATTGTTATACAAAGCCATGTCTGGAAGGACAGGAGCATACACACTTGGCATTAAAGTGGATTCTGGGTGGGTGAGATAAGGAGCAAAATATTTGTGGTTTGTCATTAATGACACACCATGTCACCAGGAGAGAACGAACATGAGCTTCCTGCTATTGAACAAACAGATTGAACAACCTCAGACCCTGAAACCATGCTGCCCGGCTATTTAAAGTGGTCCCACCTTTATCTATTTATGAACTAACTAATTAACAGCTCCTTCACTATTCCCTTTTAAAAGGGGCACATCAGGAAAGGCTGTGGGACATCATGATGTCAAATCTAGTGTCTATTTTCGAAATAATTTGGGAGACTGGTGAGACGAACATTTCTTGTCGATGGTGGAGATGCTTTGGGGAGTCGGCAGTATTCCAGCCTCTGACCTGCTCTTGGAGCCACTGTGTTTATGTTGTGAATCTAGTTGGGTTTCTGGTCAATGGTAACACACAGGAAGATGTCTACTTGTTTCTGATCTCTCTACCAAGCAGGAAACGTTCTTCTGTTGACCCTGTCAATATCCAAAACATTCAAGAAACATGACACCACCCAGAGAGAAAGCAGCACCCGCTTGATTGGCCCCACATTCACCAACGTCCACTCTCTCCACACCGATGCTCAGTAGCAGCAGTGCGTACCATTTCCAAGATGGGCTGGGAAATTCACCGAACATCCTCAGACAGCACCTTCCAAACCCACAACCACTTTGATCCGAAAAGGACATGGGCAGGAGATACATGAGAACACCACCCCCTGCAGGTTCCCCTCCAAGCCACTCACTATCCTGAGTTGAAGCTGTTTGTCCCTTTTGGTAACTATTTGGAATGATGTTGTAAGACTGAATGTGTCCTCAGGCTGTGGAATTTGGAGAATGATGCAGAAAAATAATTGAGCAACTCTTAAAGACAGATAAATCACTCAATGACATACAGATTGAGGAATATGGAATGAACTAATACAGTCAGGAACAAAATTACTGTACACTCTCGCTTAGCATAGAGAAGGCATTTTTATAATTGTCATTCACTATCTGCCCACTGCCAGATAACAGGTACATCCTGTTCACCTCCATCCTGTACTGCCTGGGACGTGAAAAACTTCATTTTGTCAGGTCACTTTTATACAGGCAAGAGAGCAGCTTTTCAAGGGCTCCCCGGGGAAATGTAGTTTCAAACATTCCCTTACAACATGAGGAACCAATTACCTTACCTGGTCAAAGACATCTTCCCATCTCCAATTCATGACGGAGCAGTGAAATGGATACGAGCAACTGTCTTTCTTAAGGAGGAGGATTCAGGCCAGTCCATATGGACAGCAGATACATGGGAACACCACTCCCTGCAAGTTCCCCTCTGAGCCACTCACCATCCTGATTTGGAAA
Organism: Chiloscyllium plagiosum; assembly: GCF_037043375.1. Classification (NCBI taxonomy): domain Eukaryota; kingdom Metazoa; phylum Chordata; class Chondrichthyes; order Orectolobiformes; family Hemiscylliidae; genus Chiloscyllium; species Chiloscyllium plagiosum. The sequence continues at coordinate 1,392,954 of NW_028270173.1, read as the reverse complement.
TTATCACCATTCCTTCAATGTCGCTGGGTCACAATCCTGGAACTCCACCTGCCCCCCACCACTCCCACCAAGAGCATCGAGGGTCGACCAACAGCATATGGCCTCCAGGGTTTCAAGAAGACAGCTCACCACCACCTTTTCGAGGGGGCAATTAGGGACGTTGGTCAGACAACGATGCCCACCTTCCACAAATGAATAAAAGAAAATCATTGGTGAACACCCCCACTTTTGACTTTGTGATGGAGGGAACGTCATTGATGAAGCAACTTAAAATGATTCGACCCTCATTTTCAGGGAAAATTGTACGCTTACACAAACACATACTGCATATTAACCTGAAGGTAATCCTGAATTAGGACTCTTAAGTCCCTTTTTGCTTCATATTTATAAAGCTTTTCTCCATTTAGAAAATAGTCTGTGCCTCTGTTCATCCTTCCAAGTGCGTAACCTCACATTTTCCCACATTGTATTCTATCTGCCATTTGTTTGCCCACTCTCCCAGCCTGTCCAAGTCCTTCTGCAGCCTCCCTGCTTCCTCAATACAACCTGCCCCTCCACCTATCTCTGTGACATCCACAAACATACAACAATGCCCTCAGTTCCTTCCTCCAGCTCGTTATTGTATAACATCAATCGGTGTGAGTCAAGATTAGAGTGGTGTTGGAAAAGCACAGCAGGTCGGGCAGCATCCGAGGAGCAGGGAACATCAACGTTTCAGACAAAAGCTCTTCACCAGAAAAATCAACGTCGATTTTTCCTGCTCCTTGGATGCTGCAAGTCCTGCTGTGCTTTTCCAGCACCACTCTAATCTTCACTCTAATCTCCAGTATTTGCAGTAACCATTTCTGCCTTATCTATGGTTGTGATCCTAACACTGAGCCCTATGGAACCCCACCAGTCACTGATTACCAACCTGTAAAAGAGCCCTTCATCACTGCTGTCTGCCATCTGCCAGTCAGCCAATCCTCTATCCATGCCAGTACATTGCCCCGAACACCATGGGCTCATATCTTATTTAGTAAACTCCTGTACGGCACCTTGTCAAAGCCCTTCAGGAAATCTAAATATGTTACGTGCGCTGTCTCTGCTTTGTCTAACTTGCTCATTACATCCTCAAAGAATTCTAACAGATTTGTCAGGCATGACGTCCCCGAGATCAAGACCGTTGTTACCATGTACTCTTCAATCTCATCTGTAATAATGGACTCCAACACCTTACCAATGACCGAGATCAGGCTTAATAGCCTATAGCTTCCTGTCTTCTGTCTCCTTCCCTTCTTAAAAAAGGATGTTACATTAGCTATTTTCCAGTTGTCTGGAACCCTCCCTGACGACAGTGATTCCCGAAAGGTATTGTGGAAGCCATGGTCGAGTGGTGAACTGTTAATCCAGAGATCCATGTAATGTTCCGGGGACCTGGGTTCAAATGCACCATGGGAAAAGATGGAATTTGAATTCAATGAATATTTGGAGTTAAGAATCTAATAACTCCTATAAATTCATTGCCAGTTGTCGGAAAAACCCAGCTGTTCACGAACATTCTTTAGGGAAACAAACGGCCATCCTTACCTGGTCTGGCCTACATGGGACTCCAGACTCATATCAAAGTGGTTGACTCTTGAATGTCCTCTGGACAATTCGAGATGGGCAATAAATGCTGCCCAGCCAGTGATACCGTCATCATCCTGTGAAAGAATGAAGAAAGAAAAGATCCTCACCAATGCTCCTACTATCTCCTCAGCTATCTCCCACAGAGGGTCAGGGTGTAGTTCATCTCCTTCAGGTGATTTATTCACATTCATACCTTTCAGCTTCCCCAGCACCTTCTTGTTTCATTTGCAAATCATTGGAAATCTATGCCCCTCTCATTCTTTATCCTGTTCCGAGAGGGAACTATTTCTTCCTCTCTCCTCTATCCAGCTCATGATCAGGATTTCGAAAACGTCAATCAGATCTCCCTTTCAGCCTTCTTCTCTCGCAGAGAAAATAGTCCCACCCTCTTCAACCTATCCACATTGCTCACGTTTCCCATCCCTGGAACCATTCTTGTTAATTGTTCCTGGCCTCGCTCCGCTGTGTTCTCGATCTTTCAGATAATGTGGGGCCCACACCTGGACACAATACACCAGCTGGGGTCAAACAAGGGGCTTTTACAAGGTCAGCAACACCTCCTTTCTCTTGTACTCTGTGCCCGTGTTAGTAATGAGGAGGACACTGTGTGCTTTATTCACTGCTTTCTCTACCTGTACTGCCACCTTCAATGATCTGTGCACACATACCCCTAGTTCCCACTGCTCCTGCTGCACCCCCTTTAGAATTACACCCCCACAATTTTACATTGACTCTCAATTTCCTTCCCACCGAAGTGCAACACCTCCCATTTCTCTGCACTGAACCTTATCCGCCTCCCCTCCTCCCCCAACTCCCACACTTATCAATATGCTTTGAAATTCTGAACGGTCCCCCTCATATTTTACAATTCTTCCTGGTTTGGTGCCATCTACAAACTTTGAATTTGTCCCCTTCACAGCAAGATCCCAATCATTACTAAATATCGGGAAAAACAAGGATCCTAACATCGACCGCTGGAATTCTGGGGGTTCTTCTCCGCAGTTTCGAGTCAAACGAGGCACCAGCTGAGCCCAATTCAATCCCTTCACTGTACAATACCATCTCTGGAAGGACAGGAGCACACACCCTTGAAGATCAGGTGGATTCTGGGTGGGTGAGATAAGAAGCAAGACATTTGTGGTTGAAGATTAATTACTTCCCACACCATCAGGACAGAATTAATGTGAGATTCCTGCTATTGAGCAAACAGATTGAACAACCTCAAACCTTGAGACCTTGCTGCCCAGCTGGTTAAATTGCTCTCTGAGGAAAGGCACCATTGTACCACCTTTACCTCAGTGTGACAACGTGACTCATTCTCTGTTGTTATAAATTAACACAACATTTCCCTTGGTCTCCTATGTCCAGCAGATTAACCCTTGGGCAAAATATATCTCGTCAAACAGGAACCACGGAGAATTCTTGAAATGTTCACCATTCAAACGTGACTTCCTCACGCAATAGTTCCTACAAATCATTGTTTCATCCTGAGTACTCAGTCCTCTGACAGGACAGAGACCCACACAGGTCTATAACATTTCACCAGCTCAGAATACACTGAACATCCTTCTCAGACAAATGAATGAGATCTCTGCAAAGCTCTGAAACAGTATCCACAGTACAGACCCTCTGACAGTTTGGCAATCCCTCAGCACTGACCCCCTGACAGTGTGAGACTCCCTCAGCTGTGACTTTATGACAGTGCGGTGTTTCCTCAGTACTGACCCTCCTACAGTACAGCATCCCTTCAGTACTGACCCTCCAAAAGTACAACACCCTCTCAGTAGTGACCCTCCCATAGTGCGGTATTGTCATAGCATTGACCCTCTGACAGTGCAATGCTCCCTCAGCCAGACTCTCTGACAGTGTGATGGAATCCCAAAGCTGACTCTCCGACTGTGCACTCTCTCTCAGTATTGATCCTGAGACAGTATAGCACCCCCACAGTACTGACCCTTCCACAGTGCGGTATTATCTGAGTATTGACCCTCTGACAGTGCAATGCTCCCTCAGCCATGACCCTCTGACAGTGTGATGGACCTCCAAAGCTGACTCTCTGACAGTACAGCACTCCCTCAGTACTGACCCTCCGATAATGTGACACTCCTCAGCACGGATCCTCCAACTGTGTGGAAACCCCCCAGCACTGAGACTCTGGTAATACAATACTCCATTAGCACTGACCCTCTGACAGTGCAGCATTCCACCAGCACTGAACTTCCAACAGGGCAGTGCTCCCTTAATACTCACCCTCCAAGAGTGCGACACTGCATCAGCACTGATCATAGATTTCATAGATTTCATAGATCTATGAAATCTATGATCAGTGCTGATGCAGTGTCGCACTCTTGGAGGGTGAGTATTAAGGGAGCACTGCCCTGTTGGAAGTTCAGTGCTGGTGGAATGCTGCACTGTCAGAGGGTCAGTGCTAATGGAGTATTGTATTACCAGAGTCTCAGTGCTGGGGGGTTTCCACACAGTTGGAGGATCCGTGCTGAGGAGTGTCACATTATCGGAGGGTCAGTACTGAGGGAGTGCTGTACTGTCAGAGAGTCAGCTTTGGAGGTCCATCACACTGTCAGAGGGTCATGGCTGAGGGAGCATTGCACTGTCAGAGGGTCAATACTCAGATAATACCGCACTGTGGAAGGGTCAGTACTGTGGGGGTGCTATACTGTCTCAGGATCAATACTGAGAGAGAGTGCACAGTCGGAGAGTCAGCTTTGGGGTTCCATCACACTGCATCAGCACTGATCCTCTGAGAGTGTGGCACTCCGTCAGCACTGACCCTCTCACAGTGCAGCACTCCGTCAGCACTGAACCTCCCACAGTATGGTTTTTCTGTAACCCTGCGCTGTTGCCCTTCCGGGCCTATTGTGGGAGTTTCATCACTCAAAGCCTTGGAGTAAGATAGGGGCTGGTTTATCGATGCCCCACATCCCTCAGATGTGCTGCATGTTAAAACATGAACACAACCTGTTGCCTGTGAATGCAGAGAGTGGGTGGGGATTAGGTGCTGCAATCTCCTGAATAGTTTACGAAAGGTCACGGCTGTGGGAACAGATGGTTCCCATTGGAACTCAGTGGGAGATGGACATTGAATCATCATTGTTTGTACAAAGCCAGGACTCTCAATTTCTCTTGAGCTCGATCCTGGAGCCTGTGATGAAATGTGTGTGCTTTATGTAATTACTAACAGCGTGAGAATAATTAGCGTTAAAACACCAATGTGGTTAATTATAATCGGGGGTGTCAACTTCCTCAGCATGACTTGAGAAGGTCATCATAGAACAAGGGTCACGAGACTCGAAACGTTAACTCTGTATCTCTCTGTAGTATGTACTAGACCTAATGAGTTTCCCCAGAATTTTCTGACATTTTCAGATCTCCTCATAACCCAGATCTTTATTTTATTGTAGACTAGCCAGAACACATCAGCCTAATAGCTGTCTAATTTATTGCTTCACATTCCTCAGTTCTACCATGAGCTGATATTGGGATTGAGAATGTGTTTACAGGGAAAATGTTTGCAGTGCCGAGGGAAAAGGAAGGGGGTGAGGCATGGGACTAATATTAATGGCGTAAAGAGCCATTAGAGACACGATGAATAGAACGGCCTTTACAAATCTAATCCAATCCAATATTTGTTTCACTGCTGTGAACTCCCAGGAATTTCACAAACTGAGACGCCACTAGATTGGTGTGGAACAAAGATTGGATTGGATTGGACTTATAAAGGCCATTCTACCCATCCTGCCACTGATGGCTCGTTACAACAATGAATTAGTCCTGTACCTCACACTCTTCCATTTCCCTCGGCCCTGCAAACCTTTTCCCAGTAAACACCTTCTCAATTCCCAATACCAGTTCATGTTGGAACTGAGGAATGTCAAGCAATAAATTAGACAGCTCTTAGGCTGATGTGATCTGGATAGTCTGCAATAAAATAAAGACCTGGGGAGTTAGGAGATCTGTAACAATCAGAAGGTGCTGGAGAAACTCAGCAGTTCTGGTAGCTACTACAGAGAGAGACAGAGTTAACGTTTCGGGTCTAGTGACCCTTGTTGCATGATGACCATTGCAAGTAATGCTGGGGAAGTTGACACCCCTTAGTATAATTAGCCACATTGGTGTTTTCATGCTAATTATGCTCCTAATGTTAGTAAATACATGAAGCACAAACATTTTATTACCCGTTCCATGATTGAAAGCAAGAGAAATAGTGAGTCTTGGTTTTATACAAACAATGATGATCAAATGTCATTCTCCCACTGAGTTCCAATGGGAGCCATCTATTCCCACAGCCGCGACCTCTCACAAACTATTCAGGAGATAACAGCACCTAATCCCAAACACTCACTGCATTCACCGGCAGCAGGTTGTGTTCATGTTTTGACAGAGATATACCCGGTACATCTGACAAGGTGTGGGGGTTCTAAAAACCAACCCCTACCTCCAACCTCATTGTTTACCTCAATTTTTAATCCGAGGCTGTGTGATAGTGCAACCACAATAGGCCTGGAAGAGGAACAGCACAGTATAGACCATACTGTGGGAGGGTCTGTGCTGAGGGATTGCCAAACTGTCAGAGGGTCAGAATTGAGTGCGCGCCTCACTGTCAGAGGGTGAGTGCTGAGGGAGTACTGCAGTCTCGGAGAGTCAGTGCTGAGGGAGTGCCATATTGTCAGAGGGTCAGTTCTGAGGGAGTGCTGTACTGATGGAAGGTCAGTGCTGAGGAACAGCACTGTTGGAAAGTCAGTACTGAGGGAGTGCCCAGTGACAATAGAGTCACTGCTAAGAGAGTGCAGCATTATGGGAGTGTCTGTACTGAGGGAGTGCTGCACTTTCGGAGTGTCAGTATTGAGGGAACATCGCGCTGTCATAAATTTACTGCTAAGGTAGTACTGCCCTATTGGATGGTCAGTGCTGAGGGATCGCCACACTGTCAGAGGGTCGGTGCTGAGGGATTGCCGCACGTTCTGAGGGTCAGCACTGTGCAAGTGCCGCACTGTCAAGGGGGTCAGCGCTGAGCGAGTGCCACACTATCGGGGAGGTGGCGGGGTCAGTGCTAAGGGAGTGCCGCACTGTCAGAGGGTCTGTGCTGTCGATACTGTTTCAGAGCTGTGCAGGTATATTGCTAATTTGTTTGTGAAGGTTTTTTTGGTGTATTCTGAGCTGGTGAAATAGTATAGACGTTACAAATCACACAACACCAGTTCTCGTCCAACAGGTTTAATTGGAAGCATCAGCTTTTGAAGTGCTGCTCCTTCATCAGATGGCTTTCCAAATCATGTTAGAGAGGTGTATGAGTCTCTATACTGTCAGACTACTTAGTGCTAAGGGTGAAACAAAGATTTCCAGCAGCTATTGCAATAGGGAGTTGTGTTTGAATTGTGAACATTTCAGAAATTTTCGGTGGCTCCTGTTTAATGAGATATTTTTTGTCCGAGGATTAATTTGCCAGATATCGGGAAGAGCGATTACCCAGAGCAATGTTGTGTTTATTTATAACAACAGATAATGAGGTCACGGTGTCGCACTGAAGTAAAGGTGGTACAGTGTTCCCTTTCCTCAGAGACCAGTTGAACCAGCTGGGCAGCATGGTCTCAGGGTTTGAGCTTGTACAATCTGTTTGCTCAATAGCAGGAAGCTCACATTAATTCTGTCCTGATGGTGTGGGAAATAATTAATATTCAATCACAAATATCTTGCTTCTTATTTCACCCACACAGAATCCACCTGATCTTCAAGGGTGTGTGTTCCTGTCCTTCCAGAGACTTTGTACAGCAAAGGGATTGAATTGGGTTCGGTTGGTGCCCAGTGTGACTCGAAACTGCGTTATGGATCCCCCCAGATTGTCAGGGATCGATGTTGGGATCCTTGATTTTCTTGATATTTAATTAATGATCGGGATCTTGCTGTGCAGGGGGACAAGTTCAAAGTTTGTAGATGGCACCAAACCAGGAAGAATTCGAAACTGTGACAGGGAAATGCAGAACTCCAAAAGGACATTGACAAATCGGGGAAGTAGGGGTCAAGATCTCAGACCCCTCAAGAGGGGCCTTTTGGTTCGAGATCGGTCAAAAGAGATGACAAATGCGGTCTATTCAAAAAGCAAGGGTCATTAGTTTCTTGAATTAAGGTACCTTGACGCAATTCTATCCAGCAACACACAGATTGAAGCTTCTGTGTTCCGTGGTGAAGTTCCACAATTACATTTGAAAATTACACATTATTTCCATGATTTTTCGAGTAATGGTACAACCTTAATCACAAGAAAGACCAATCACATATAATAAGGTGACACGATTTACAGTAAGTTAATCCAATGATATTTCCTGGGAAAGAGTTCTTAACTACAAAAAAGTCCAAACAACTGTATTATGGTGATATGATTGACAACAGGCTAATCCAATGGTTTTTTTTTTGAGAAGGATATCTTATTTACGTAAATTGTCATGCCATGTTTCAGTTCAAGGTTAGTTCAAATGGTCAATTAATGTGTCAATATTCATCTTATGAAAACTCTATTGTCCTCTTATCTTTGAACTGCAATTTACTTCTGTAAATCAGCAGTATAGAACATAGAAAAATACAGCACAGTACAGGCCCTTTGGCCCTCGATGTTGCGCCGATCCAAGCCCACCTAATCTATACTAGCCCACTATCCTCCATATGCATTTCCAATGCACTTTTAAATGCCCATAAACTTTCCTCATTCCTGAAGAAGGGCTAATGCCCGAAACGTCGATTCTCCTGTTCCCTAGATGCTGCCTGACCTGCTGCGCTTCTCCAGCAACACTTTTCCATCTCATAAAGAGCGAGAGTCTACCACTGCTACTGGTAGGGCATTCCATGAACTCACGACTCGCTGAGTAAAGAATCTAACCCTAACATCTGTCCTATACCTACCACCCCTTAATTTAAAGCTATGCCCGCTCGTAATAGCTGACTCCATGTTATTATGTTCAGCAGTATGGTTCACTGGCCATTTTATAGTATTCTTTTAAATCGAGAAACCATTTTGTTAAAATAAAAATCTACATATTTTTGTTGCCTAAAGTCAAAGTTTCGATCCTCATTCCCCCCTTTGGTCATTCTATGACCACACCATAAAGGCATGGATCAAATTAATCCAATTCAATGGCAGCAAAAGACTGCAATACTTCATCTTCCTCCGAAGGGGAACCAAGGGCAGCCAATGATGTTTCCTCATCATGATTTAAGGAAAGAAGAAGCATTTTCTGGATGGAATCAATATTGTCAATAGAATATTGAGATGAATAATATTTGATTAATATTAATGATAATATTTTAGCAATAATACGCTTAACTATAGCAATACCAACAAAAAGACCATTTAAAACAATAGCACCATACAAAGACACATTAATTAATCTGTTGTCCCATGAGCAAAAACCCCAATCTTCCCATCCCGCCCCTTCATTCATTTGGTTGACAAAAGTGCGAATATTATCAATATGTCTAGTAATGTTTTCGAAAAGATCAGTGACACTCATAATGCATTTTCCTTTAACAATAGCGCAAAATCCACCTTCCTTCGCAAGTATGTAATGGGTTTTGTTGGGCAAATAGGCGCAATTGTGAAAGCATGTCCCTATTTCTATTAAGGCAGCAATTGTCTCACTCCCCAGAATTGTGAGTCCACCAATGAGATAATAATGGTCTTGATGACTAAAAATTCTTAAGGACTCTACTTATGAAAGCACACTGAGAGCTGCATATGCCAATGAGTGTGTTTTACTTCCTGATATGGTCTTTGGATTCTTCCATTCTGCATAGAAGCCAGGAGAAACTGTCTGTTTAAAAGGGAAATTATGATCTCCTTGGCAAGTAATTGGACCGGGAACAGGAGTCGGAAGTAGTGTTTCTACAGCGTCGGCATGAGGACTACTTGCTCTATTCAGGACAGGGTAGTTAGCTGCCTTATTATAACTGAAACAAAATCCAGGTTTAGCATAGGCAATAGAGGGTCCTTCCCAGTAAGAAGCGGGCCTATCTTGATGACTTCCTCGGGTATGTAGATAATCCATGACTACATAATTTGGCCCTGGGTGCTGAGGGTGAAAATCATCCACTACTAATGAGGTGAGTTTATTGATAAGAAACATGGTCAACATCCCAAAATGGTTCTACCCCTCCAATAACTGGGAAAATATTAGTGCCATTAAGGGTACCGTAATGAAGGTGGGTATTTTTACCCTCTCCACATAGAGTTTGAATTCCAGTGATATTAGGGATTCATTTTTCGTTAAGGCATACAAATGAGATGCAAGGTCCTTCAGAAAAGCAGTGATGACTAATACGTTTAATCATAGCACAGAAATAAAAATTAGGCACTCTGACATAACCAGACCCCCATTCCTTACCTTTGTCGTAATTTGGATAGGATATTGCGGATTTATTGGAGGAAGTCCATAAACAAGTAGCAGGTGGGGATAAGTAATAACGAAAAAGATTGTGAATTGGCACTGAACAGACAGTATCATTCCCTTACGTCCTGTAAATACTTTAGTACTATTCCATACCCCCATGTTCGGATTTGGAAGGATAAAAGAGGTCGGGGGTCTCTTACTGAAATAAGGGCGTAACAAATTATTTCATCCTCTCCGAAAATGTTATTATGGGTTTCTAGAAACATCCCCCCTTTGTCTCTTTTATTACGTGATCTATCTGAAAGGGGATAAGGTTTATCAGGGATACCCATGGTACAAATGTAATCAAACTGGCACACAACACCTTTACATAGTAAAGACCATTTAGACTTGTTCTGCAAATAAACTGCTTTTTTATGCACTTGCCCACTGCGAAAGTCATTCTTGGCTCCATTTAATCTTCCAACAAACAAGGACATCTTCCTGTCATAGTTGGTACACAGTCTGTGTTTGCTCAGGATCACACGGGTAAACTGTCCCTCCTTGTGCACCAATGCTGGCAAGGGCAAGTTGACACAGCAGGTCAAGTTCAATCTGTATCACCTCCCCCTTTGCAAGTTTGGAGACCGCGAAATGCTAATTGTAACAAAGTATATACAGTATACATATATTCAATTAAAATAGGCAGCAGCAAAGAAGTAACACAAACTAATCTGATAGAGGTCACCCATATTCTGGTCTGAGTATTGCGGAAGTACCTTATTTAAGAACATAGTTTGTGCTCTTCAGCTGGCTCGAAGCCCTAAGAGCAATTTTGAAATAAATAATTCTTAAATTAATCAAACTCAAATATCCCACTGGAATATATATTGCCAATACTGGCAAAAAGATCGTTCATTTTAAATTACTCACGAAAGATTCCATTCCTCCCCATTATTTTCTTATTTTATATGGAAAAGCCCAGCCATGGGTGAATTAAGCAAAACCTGTTCTAATAAATCCAGCCTTGCTGGGGTGTAATAGTCATTGAAGTTTTGCTACTAAAAAAATCTATATTATCTAATATTTAGATTAGTTTTGCGATATATTGTGCTCTCTCTTTAAAATAATAACATTATTCCCAATTAAATGGCCTAATCTACAGCTTTAGTTAACAGTAATTAGAATTAAATGTAGAAATCTGGAGATGATTTTGAGCAGAAAAGTTGGTCATAAATATTCGCTGCAGGGCAATGCTGTCCCTAAATTATGGAACATGATACAAAGTTTTCAAACTACACTGAAATCTTTCAAATATTGAGCTAACCCGAGAATTTAGACAGCGGTGCAATCTTAAAATTATAAACCATCACTGTTCAGTATTAAATATCTACATGAAGATAATAGCTCAGCCAGACACTCCTTCTTAGATCTAACAGCCCAACCCAAAAGTAAATCAAATCAGCCAGTGTGTATTCTTACAAGCTCCAGACACAAAGCAAAGATATTCAGGCTGAACGTCCATGCATGAAATCGAATCACTTGATAATTCAGACAGTAGTATATTGTATTACAAAGTGCCTATAATCATTTCAGAAATGGAAATTTACAAATTACTTTCAAATTTCAAAACCATATTTAAAACAATCCAACCATTAAACCCGTGTGATTACAGTCAATAAGCAACAGAGAAATCAACTTCTACATTGTGAATTGGCACTGAACAGACAGAATCATTCCCCCATGATTTTTGCACCTTACCCAGGTCTCGCATACAGGTCCTTATACTCTGTCTAAATGTGTTTTGCTGATGACCCAATGGGATCAGATGTTTGGGGCGTATGGCTGTCTGCTTGGCAGCTGCATATACTTGCCCATTACTTTAGAAACTGTATCATTTTCATCAGCATGAGCCAGATATCTCGATAACTGTCAGATTGATTGGACAAAATAGCATCACTGTAACGCTGCCCAAACCCCCACTTGGGAGTTAAAAATCTTCAATGTTCCCACAATGCTCCAATATCATGGATCATATTAAAAGTACAATGAAGAGTCAGTGTATATTAGTAGATTTTCCTTTTGATAGGATGAAATCCTGTCGATTCTCAACGTCAGCTCCGAGCTAACATTAAAGACACATAAATCCCTATTGGCCACATTTCAACAGTTAAAGCAAGGGCCAGGCATTTGCCCCTGGGTGTTTTTTGATGTCTTGTTGCCAGTCTCAAAGGTGAAATGCTGGGGTCTGCCTGTACCCATATTCAGGATCCCCTCGGGAAAAGGTTATCCAGCAGTGGTCATCGGGTAGGTACATGAGGTAGGTTCCGCCCCCAGTGGGTATCCTGGTTCCAATTAACCCGATCAGGGCTGGTATGCAGAATTTGGGATCACGAGGACGCTGAATATAATTTCTTTTACCTGTAACGTGCATCATGGTTCAGTCCAATTCTGGCCATCCCAATAGAAAACCACCGCTCACCTCATTTGTGACTGGAAATTCCTGGATTGGTTTGTAGCGTTGGTCTGGATCATGTCAGTGACTCCTGCCAGAAAACATTGCAAACGTTTAGGGTTAAATAAAGGTAATTGAGCTTCTTGATTATTGTTCAGTTATTTGTCACTTCTGTCAGACAGATAAGCGCATCTTTCAGTCTTGTAACACATGCCATTCGTATTCAGGCTACTCAGAGAATTTTACTGCATTTGCATTCGTATCACACTTGGACATATTGAGCAAATCTGGCCGGTTTGATCTTGCAATCAGGGGCATGCTTTATTAACATAATTCTCATCCCCGGGATGGGACCCGGTTTAGGATGGCGCAAGTCACTCATTCCCATGAAATCGGCTATGATGTCTGGATGCTTCATTTTCAAAAGAAGGAAACGTTTCAACAAGTGGATGGTTTAAATTAAAGCTGGGAAAAATCAGGAGATGAGTTGATTCTCTTCAGTGTGGAAATAGGCCCAACAAGTCCCAACGTTCTCCCCATGTCTGTGTGGGTTTCCTCCTGGTGCTCCGGTTTCCTCCCACGGTCCAAAGATGTGCAGGTCAAGTGAATTGGCCATGCTAAATTGCCCGTAAGGGGTAAATGCAGAGGTATGGTTGGGTTGCGCTTCGGTGGGGCGGTGTGGACTTGTTGGGCTGAAGGGCCTGTTTCCACACTGTAGGGAATCTAAAAAAAAAGTCCACACCAATCCTACGAAGAATACCCCACCTTGACCCATTTCCCTCTGATCAATGAACCTAACACAATGGGTAATTTAGCATGGCCAATTCACCTGACCTGCACATCTTTGGATTGTTGGAAGAAACCGGAGATCCCAGAGGAAACACACACAGACACAGGGAGAATGTGCTAACCCCTCACAGACAGCCATCCAAGGCTGACATTAAACCCGGGACCCTGGCACCGCGAGGCTGCAGTGCCAGCTACATAGCAATAGGGCTCTGCACGTATACAGGAACAAAATCCCAATTCTCAAAAAGGGTTGGTATGCCAGACATGGGCTCGGGATTCTGAGTAGAATCTAAGTTTTTTTATTTTATGGTATTGTTGCTTTAACCTTGTTTAAATGTTCCTCAACCTTAGTGGCCTTATATTGTTTTCTCATGACATGTCTAATTTTTTATACATATATACACCCATTCACAGTCACCTCCCCAGCCTTTGGGAATTTAATCTGACCTATTTATGTATCTATCTCTATCCACAATCATATGCAGCATTTCTTCAATTGGTCAGTAATGTAGCTTTTCATTCTAAATTAACAACGAATTAATGCAGGGTAAAAAACAAGGACAGCAGATGCTGGAAACCAGAGTCTAGATTAGAGTGGTGCTGGAAAAGCACAGCAGGTCAGGCAGCATCAGAGGAGCAAGAAAATCGACGTTTGGGGCAAAAGCCCTTTATCAGGAATGAATAATGCATATTTTAAATTAACTATGAATCAACATGACATGTCACTAACAATGTGTGACGGAATCCTGCCAATTAATTTTGAATCGGGCTAATACAATAATAAATATTTATAATAATAATAAATATAATAATTATCTGCAATTCAGGGTGGAAACCCAACAAGTGACCCAACATTTTAGAACTGTTACTCTGCTGTTTTATCCTTCTTATTGCTTTATTCTCTTCCCTTCTGTAATTGATCTCCTTGCCTCCTTTTTCATTTTAACCTCACTTAACGCATTTATCAATGTTTGCTTGTCTAACTTTAAAGCCTGTTCCGAACTATACATTTTGGAATCTTGATTGTCATAATATGAAAGCTAGTTTTAAGATTTGAATTTTCAGCTCATCAAAAACTGCAAGAGGAGATTTGTCTCATTCACTTGTCCTGGTCACTGCATCACATAGCTGTGACATTATGGAGCTTTCCAACTCCATAGCAATTGGGCAGTGATGCTACAAAATAAAGTGATTGATATACCATCCTATTCCTCGATATGTTTGGCTGTCCCTATTTTCCAAAGGTTGGAATTCTAGGTGACAGCAGTGCCTGCATAAGTCAGGCAGGAGTCCTTTTTCATCCATTTGGGACACCTAATGGTATGGATAGAATTCAGTCTGAATTTTGGAGAGAGCACTGAGTGGAGTGGTACCAAGCATACTTTATGCATTACTGAGTGGGGATCCAGCTGAAGAAGATTATGGAAAATAAGTTTTCAATTACTTTTGTGGACATTGGAGAATCAACAGAGCTTAGTTCCCATTGTCTTGTTTGAGATCAGATCTCCTCTGTGGTGACATATCAATGGTCACTATTTTTTACAATATATACCTGAATAACATACAACATTTTATTTTCTTATATAATTTATAAATATATATTTATATATATTATATATAAATTCAAAATTCATTTATTCAGTATTTAATATTTAAAATGTAAAATGCATACTGTTCCCAACTTTGAAATCTACTATAATTACCCAGTTTTAGTCCCTTAATTTAAATCCAAAATTATATTTCTTCAGTAGTCCTGACCAGTCATTGCTCAATTTTAATGGTTATAGGTCGTGAAATAACCAGAGGTGCTTCAAACGGATTTGTCTATTCAAGTAAAAAAAAACTTCTAATGCATGAATAATGGCCGAATCCAAGGACACACATATTAACCATGGGATTTTTTTGATGACTTATCACAAGCTAATTTTGGACTGAACATTCAACTGTCATTGAGGGAGGGGACTTCCTAAATAAAGCTACGGGTAGCACATCATAATCACCAATGAAACATATCAGTCTTAAAATTAAGTGGAAATAAATGAATCTGAATTCACAAAAAAAGGTTATTGTGTTGTTTTCCTCCATATTAAGCTGCTTTGAAATCAAATAAGGCTGGCTTTTATGTAACGATAAAAGAGATTCGTTCGAAACTGACAGTAAGGCAGTCATGATCTGTAAAAAGAACAGGAGTTAATATTTTATTTCATAATCACTGAAAAATCCTTAACCTAAAAAGAAATCATGTCAAATTTCCATAATAGAAATCAGATTCAAAACAGTCCCGGATCTCAAGCTCCAGGGAACAAAGTACAAACATTCAATCACCAACAAACAAATGTGCATTCAAACCGAATCACAAGAGGTTCAACTTTCTATTAGCTCTACAGCTCTTTTTCTCTCTCTCTCCGGCTCACACACACATACACCATATCTCAGTTTTTAGCTTGGGAGTTTAGTCTGATAAATCCTGGCTGTGGCATCATTGCTTAAACAAGTGTGGAAGAATTGTTACCACTGGCCAGCCTTATCTTTTAACAGATCAAGAAAGAACAACGGCCACCCTCTATATTCCATAAACAAAGAACAGTGACCAAAATGAACAAAAAAGCCACAAAGCAAGACAAGCCAAGCTTGTATTACAGGTACAACAGGTACAACAAACAACAATCCAGCAGATACAGCAGCGAGATTATTATCTTGTCGCTGTTGTTCCTGGACTACAGCAGTAAAGTTAATAAAAAAGAATGAAGTGAAACAGCTGTACATTCCAAAGACTGATCAGCCTGTAAGGAAGAGTTTGAAACGGGAGCCGCAAAAAAAAGTATAAGAAAAAGAACCACTCATCTAATTCCGAATTATCATTGTCTTTCTCGTTAAAACTAAGGCCAACAACTGAAATGCGCAGCTCTGTTAATTTATCGGTCACTTGTGACTTCTCCTTTTGTTTCTGTAATTGTTTTGCTCGAGCATTTCACTTTTAAGAATCTCAACAGATTTCAGAGCACCATTTGCAGTTAATTCAATCCCCAATTTGGTTGCAGTGTCCCACCACGAGCTCAAAACTGACTCTTTGTACCTCTCATCGCAAAACTGTCGCCATCGTCCAATTAACTCTTTCGCTCCCATCCCCATGTTACGTTGCCAAATCAATTGCTGAGCTGATTTAACCAACTGAACAGATTTAGGGACCACCTTATAATATTCTTCATCACCCAATGTTTTGTTCTGACCTCCATACAGTTGTCTAAAGGCCTCAGACTTGTCGGGACATTTTCACATTTTTTCACTAATGTTGACGACGAACCATCTGCTCTATGTAATTACCCATTTTAAAATTACTTCAGTTTTATGGCAACTAATTTTTTAAAAATATTACTCACTGATCAGACTTCCACAAACGCTAATCAATTTAACAAACCTTTTTATAAAAAAAACTTGTATTATGGAATATCGCGATATTTCTTTTCTTTTAAAAAATCAACTTATGTATTTTTTATGATTAATTTATTGTTATTTATTAACTTATCAAATATTATATTTTATTAGATTAATAATAACCTATAATTAAATTCCTGGGGCCTCTTGCCTCCTTAGAAACTTCAAATATCGATGGCCTCTTGCTCCCTATAACTTCAAATACCAGGAGCCTCTTGCTCCCTATAACTTCAAATACCAGGGGTCTCTTGCTCCCTAACAACTTTACATACCGGGGGCCTCTTACTCCCTATAACTTCAAATACCGGGGGCCTCTTGCTCCCTGTAAACTTCAAATACTAGGGGCCTCTTTCATAACTGTCTATATTGATTCTTTTGATGCCTCTGAAAACTGCTGAATATACAAGCATCCGATTTTTATAACCCGGAAATAAACGAAGTTTAAGCAGTTGAATTTTTCTTTTAAAGCCGAAAATTAACAAAGTTCGAGAGATTCAATTTTTTTTAAAACTGAAAACAAGCGAAGTTCATACAACCCGAACGCCAAAATAATCAAAGTTTCAGCGATCGAAGTTTGTTTTATAAAAGCCGGAAAATAACAAATCTCGGGAGATTTTGTTTTTACTTCGGAAATCAACGAAGCTCGGGTGAAAGAAGTTTTTTTAAAAACCCAAAAGTTAACAAAGTTTGGGAATTCAGATTTCAACCCTCCCCTCAGAGTTCAGCAATTTTCAATCCCACTGTCCGTAAGTACCAAAGTACACTCAAATTCAATCAATCCCTCCCCACTTTTTAACATTTAAAAAGTCTCCCAGACTCAACCCTTGCTAAGACCAATCCTTTCGGGCTGGACTGGCAAATAAACAGCGAGGGGTCACGTCAGACATCACTTGAATGAGAGGAAAACCAAACGTTCTTAAAATACTCACGTCTGGCCGGCCGAATTCCTCAACACTCAAGAGTGAAGGACATTTAACTCTTACACTGCTGTTCACAGTCTGTCCAAGCCGAAACGTGTCGCGGCACCAAAATGTAGATCTAAGACCCTTCAAGAGGGGCCTCTTGGTTCGAGATCGTTCAAAAGAATTGACAAATGCGGTCTGTTCAAAAAGCAAGGGTCCCGTTCACGTTTTTCCCGCACCATAACATCAAACTGGCTGTCCATGAACTGAACTTCAACTCCTTCAACTTTACCGTTAGCTTTTGCTTCGTGCTGTGACTTATAATAGTTAGATCTTGTTACTACACAGTCTTGGAAAATGCCAGGATATTTCTGTTTTAACTCCTCAGTTTATTGGTCTTCCTTTGGCTTCTCCACAACAGGAGGTAACACTCCCATCTTCGATCCTGCTAAATCATTCCCAAGAACAAACTGGATTTCTGGAACTGATACTCTCTCAATCACTCCCATTCTTGCTTCCCCAGTCTTGAGTAGGCCCTCCAGCCTGATCTTACACAGGGGAATGCGACATTTCTGTCCATCTATCTCACAAGTCACCACACGCTTGGGAAACAGATTAGAATGAGTGCAAGTTCGCTCATCTCTGACTATTAGAGACTGGTTAGATCTTATATCTCTCAGAATTATAAATTCTTGCCCTTCTCCCCTGTTCTTTCAGAGTAAACTTTCCCCACAGATGTGGATTCTTTATAGAGATCAGGCACTAACTCCATACCCAGCCCCTGCCGAGGCTGTGCACTCTCCTGGGGCTCCTTGGCTTTGCCTTTACTATTTTCACTGATGCCAATGGTAAACCACATCTTCTCCCACAGTGCCTTTCTTTAACTACCAGCACTGTGACTTTACGTGTCCCAATTTAACACTGTGGAAACACGTGAGGCATTTCGGCTCCTTTCCACCCTCTTGGGCTTTTTTGTTCACCTGTGGTAAACATTTACCGGTGTTCTCTGCTCTTTATTTCCAAATGTAGGATCTCCCTTTCTCCCAACTTCTGTCCCTCACAGGACGAAACTCTGACTGGAAGCTTGTCCTATCCACCAACATGTTGTTATCTGCTAATGCTGCTGCCCTATTTACTTCCTGACATTTCCGTTCCTCCGCGTGAATTCTTATCATCTCTGGAAGAGCGTTTTTAAACTCCTCTAGCAGAATATTCTCTCTTAGAACTTCAAAACTCTTATCTATTTTTAAAGGCTGCACCCATTTATCAAGATGACTATGTTTATTTCTTTCAAACTCAAAATAAGTCTGACCTGGTTCCTTCCTTATGTATCTGAACCACTGTCTATGTGCTTCTGGTACCAATTCATAAGCACTTAAAATAGCCTGTTTAACCTCTTCATAATCTCTGGACCCCTCATCTGACAGCGCGACAAATATCTCACCAGCTCTGCCGACCGGTTTGGTCTGAATTAGCATTACCCATAAACCCTCAGACCACACCATCTGTCTAGCCAATGTTTCAAATGAATTACAAAAGGCTTCAACATCTTTCTCATCAAAATGTGGCAGAATTTTGATGTATTTGTATCTCTCACTACCTTCTCTTTTTATCTCCATCCCGTTAACTTGACTTTGCTGACAAAGTCGCAACTTCTCAAGTCAAATGCTCTCTCTTTCTGCTTGGCTAAAAACCTTCTCTCATTTTCTTTTTCCTCTCTCACTTCCTCTCTCTTTTCTCTCTTTCTTTCTTTCTCCCTTTCTTCTCTCTCTGTTCAGCCAAGAACCTTCTGTCTCTCTCTTTCCTCTTTCTCTCTCTCTCTCTCCATGTTTATCTTCTAACTCCATTTTCCTCAATTATAATTGAAGTTTTTTCTATCTTGACTGCACTTGTCTGTTTCTCTGACACATCGAAATGCTTGTGTAATTCCCTTACCATTTTAGCTTTACTTTTGTCTTTGATCAAACCCAAATCTAACTGATTTGGTAATTCTAAAAGTATGGCCTTTTTCTTTTCTTCTCAACTTTCTTGGCAAATTTGAGAGTCATCTTCAAATCCCAGAACCTCTTTAGCAATTTTAAGAGACATTTTTCTCACTTTTAATTTAATCAACCACAAGTTACCAAAATTAAACGCATTGCCTCACCTAGGTTTTATTTAAAGATCGAGGACACTAACCTGCAAGTGTTTAAATCTGCTGGGATGCTTTGTCCCATCAAATCTATTAAAATCTGTCTAAACAAGTTCAACTCTTGGATAAAAACCTCCAGATTGTTACAACATGGGGTAAAACCCCCTGCCAATTAATTTCCCCATCACCCATCCCCATCTGTATGGAGCAGCCATCATTTTGTCCTTCTGAGGTTGCACATAGATGGGCCTAGAGGGAGGGGATGGGCAGCTCGAGGTTTTTGTGGGCTCCACCAACTGTTGTAGCTGATCACTGGAGCATTCTTTCAGTTGCTCCACCAAGGTGAACTGGTCCTTCACTTTCAGGGAATCCCAACCAAACAGGTTTCTTCCTCCAGTGGCCTTCAAGACCACATTTAAAACAGTGCCCAGAACATTTATTGGGATTATTCTCAGGTTTAGGGGAGGGTGCTGTCATTTGCATAATCCGCAATCAGTCCTCTATATCCCTTTCCAAATGCCTGGCTTTGTTGGTGAGGGTGGCTACATCTTTTCTTTTTATTTCAAAAATAGACTTTATTCATAAAATATTTTGATGGTCTGTACAGTTGGCCATGCCATACATTCGTAAGCATTTTCAGACAGAGATCAAAATTTATCATTATTTTTATATTCAAAGTTTGTGCGAAGATTTGTAGCTCAGGTGCTCGTTTTTGTGGTTCTGTTCGCCGAGTGGAAGTTTTTGTTGCAAACCTTTCGTCCCCTGTCTAGGCGACATCATCAGTGCTTGGGAGCCTCCTGCGAAGCGCTTCTTTGATGTTTCCTCCGTTGTTTATAGTAGTCTGTCCCTGCCGCTTCCGGTTATCAGTTTCAGCTGTCCACTGTAGTGGTTGGTATATTGGGTCCAGGTCGATGTGTTTGTTGATGGAGTTTGTGGATGAATGCCCTGCCTCTAGGAATTCCCTGGCTGTTCTCTGTCTGGCTTGCCTATGATAGTAGTATTGTCCCAGTCGAATTCATGTTGCTTGTTGTCTGCGTGTGTGGCTACTCAGGATAGCTGGTCGTGTCGTTTCGTGGCTAGTTGATGTTCATGTATGCGAATGAGTGTGTGTATGTGTGTGTATATGTGTGTGTGAATGTTTGTGTGTGAGAGAGATTGTGTGTGAATGTGTGTGTGAGATTGTGTGTGTGTGTATGTGTGTGTGTGATTGTGTGTGTCTGAATGAGTGTGTGTGTGACACTTTGTGTGTGTATGTGCATGTGTGTGAATGTGTGGGTATGTGTTTGTGAGAGAGATTGTGTGTTCGTGTGTGTGTTTGTGTGTGTGTGAGTATGTGTGTGAGATTGAGTGTCTGTGTGTGAATGTGTGTGTGTGAATGAATGCGTTTGTGTTTGTGTGTGTGAGTGTGTGTGTGTGTGGGAATGTGTGTGGGTGTGTGTGAATGTGTGTGTATGTGTGTGTGTGAGAGATTGTGTGTTCGTGTGTGAATGTGTGTGTGTGAATGACAATGTGTGTGTGAGATGGTGTGTGTGTACGTGTGTGTGTGAGATTGTGTGTGTGACTGTGTGTGTGCGTGCGATTGTGTGTGTGTGTATGTGTGTGTGTGAGTATGTGTGTGAGATTGAGTGTCTGTGTGTGAATGTGTGTGTGTGAATGAATGCGTTTGTGTTTGTGTGTGTGAGTGTGTGTGTGTGTGGGAATGTGTGTGGGTGTGTGTGAATGTGTGTGTGTGAGAGATTGTGTGTTCGTGTGTGAATGTGTGTGTGTGAATGACAATGTGTGTGTGAGATGGTGTGTGTGTACGTGTGTGTGTGAGATTGTGTGTGTGACTGTGTGTGTGCGTGCGATTGTGTGTGTGTGTATGTGTGTGTTTGTGAATGCGTGAGTTTGTGTGAGATTGTGTTGTGTTTGTGTGTGAGATTGTGTGTGTGTGTGAGAGAGTGTGTGTGTACATGTGAGTATGTGTGAAAATGTGTGTGTGTGTGAGAATGTGTGTGAGATTGTGTGTGTGAATGTGTGTGTGAGATTGTGTGTGTGTGCGTGAGAGTGTGTTTGTCTGTGTGAATGTGTGTGTGTGGGAGATTGTGTGTGTGTATGTGTGAGTGAATGTGTGTTTGAGATTGTGTGTGTGTGAAATTGTGTGTGTGAGATTGTGTGTGTGTATTTATGTGTATATGTGCGTGTATGTGTATGTGTGAGATTGTGTGTTCGTGTGTGAATGTGTGTGTGGGTGTGAGAATGTGTGTGAGATTGTGTGTGTGAATGTGTGTGTGTGATTGTGTGTGTGTGAATGTGTGAGTGTGAAATTGTGTTTGTCTGTGAATGTGTGTGTGTGAATGTGTGTGTGTGAATGTGTGTGAGTGTGTGAACGTGTGTGTGTGTGAGTGTGTGTGTATCTGTGTGTGAGACTGTGTATGTGTATGTGTGTGTGAGATTGTGTGTGTGTGAGAGAGATTATGTGTTTGAGTGTGTGTGTGTGGTTGAATGTGTGTGTGTGAATGTGTGCGTGTGAGATTGTGTATGTGTGAATGTGAGTGTGAGACTGAGTGTGTGTGAGTGTGTGAGTATGTGTGTGTGTGAATGTGTGTGTGTGAGATTGTGTGTGTATGTGTGTGTGTGAGAATGTGTGTGTATGTGTGTGAGAGAGATTTTGTCTGTGTGCGTGAATGTGTGTATGTGTGAGAATGTGTGAGATTGTTTGTGTGTGAATGTGTGAGATTGTGTGTGTATGAGTGTGTGCGTGTATGTGTGTGTGTGAATGTGTGTCTGTGTGTGAGATTGTGTGTGTGTATGTGTGTGTGAGAGAGATTGTGTGTGAATGTGTGAGCGTGAGATTGTGTGTGTGTGTATGTGTGTGTGTGATTGTGTGTGTCTGAATGAGTGTGTGTGTGACATTGTGTGTGTGTATGTGCGTGTGTGTGAATGTGTGTCTATGTGTGTGTGTGAGATTGTGTGTTCGTGTGTGAATGTGTGTGTGTGTGAGTATGTGTGTGAGATTGTGTGTGTGTGTGAATGTGTGTGTGTGGGATTGTGTGTGTGTGTTAATGTGATTGAATGTGTGTGTGTGATTGTGTGTGTGTGAGATTGTGTGCGTATGTGTGTGTGAGAATGTGTGTGTATGTGTGTGTGAGAGAGATTATGTGTGTGTGAAAGTGTGTGTATGTGTGTGTGAGAATGTGTGTGAGATTGTGTGTGTGAATGTGTGTGTTTGTGTGTGTGTGTGAATGTGTGTGTGGGTGTGTGTGAATGTGTGTGTAGGTGTGTGTGAGAGATTGTGTGTTCGTGTGTGAATATGTGTGTGTGAATGAGAATGTGTGTGTGTGTGAGAGATTGTGTGTGTATGTGTGTGTGTGAATGTGTGTGTGTGAGATTGTGTGTGACTGTGTGTGTGCATGCGATTTTGTGTGTGTGTATGTGTGTGTGTGAATGCGTGTGTTTGTGTGTGAGATTGTGTGTGTGAGAGAGAGTGTATGTGTACGTGTGAGTGTGTGTGAAAATGTGTGTGTGTGAGAATGTGTGTGAGATTGTGTGTGTGAATGTGTGTGTGAGATTGTGTGTGTGTGCGTGAGAGTGTGTTTGTCTGTGTGAATGTGTGTGTGAGATTGTGTGTGTGTATGTGTGAGTGAATGTGTGTGTGAGATGTGTGTGTGTGAAATTGTGTGTGTGAGATTGTGTGTGTGTATGTGTGTGTATATGTGTGTGTGAGAGATTGTGTGTTCGTGTGTGAATGTGTGTGTGTGTGAATGTGTGTGTGTGAATGTGTGTGTGTGTGAATGTGTGTGTGTATATAGGTGTGAGAATGTGTGTGTGTGTATGTGAATGTGTGTGTATGTATGTGAGAGATTATGTATTCGTGTGAGATTGTGTGTGTGTGTGAGTGTGTTTGAGTGTGTGTGTATGCGTGTGTGAGAATGTGTGTGTGCGAATATGTGTGCAAGTGTGTGTATATGTGTGTCTGTGAATATGTGTGTCTGTGAATGTGTGTGAATGTATGTGTGTGTGTGAGATTGTGTGTGTATGTGTGTGTGAATGTGTGTGTGTGTGAGATTGTGTGTGTGTACATGTGTGTGTGTGAATGTTTGTGTGTGAGACAGATTGTGTGTGCGTGTGTGTGTGTGATTGTGTGTGTGAATGTTTGTGAGTATGTGTGTGTGTATATGTGTGTGTGAGAGATTGTGTGTGTGTGTATGTGTGTGTGTGGTTGTGTGTGTGAGTGTGTGTGTATGTACGTGTGTGTATGTGTGTGTGAGAATGTGTGTGTACGTGTGTGTGAGAGAGATTTTGTAAGTGTGTGTGAATGTGTGTATGTATGTGTGTGTGAAAGTGTGAGATTGTGTGTGTGAGTGTGTGTGTGTGTGTGTGTGTTAATGTGTGTGTGTGTGAGATTGTGTGTGTGTCAGTGTGTGAGTGTGTATGTGTGTGTGTGTGAATGTGTGTGCGTGTGTGAGATCGTGTGTGTGTATGTGTGTGTGTGTGAATGTGTGCGCGTATGTGAGATTGTGTGTGTGTAGTGTGTGTGATTGTATGTGTGGATGTGTGTGTGAGATTGTTTGTGTGTGTATGTGTGTGTGTGAATGTGTGCGTATGTGTGTGTGAGATTGTGTGTTCGTGTGTGAATGTGTGTGTGTACGTGTGAGATTGTGTGTGTGTGAGTGTGATTGAGTGTGTGTGTATGTGTGTGTGAGAATTGTTTGTGTGTGAATGTGTGTGTATGTGTGTGTGTATATGTGCGTGTGTGAATATGTGTGCATGTGAATGTGTGTGAATGTGTGTGTGTGTGAGACTGTGTGTGTATGTGTGTGTGAACGTGTGTGTGTGAGAGATATTGTGTGTGTATGTGTGTGTGAATGTTTGTGTGTGAGAGAGATTGTGTGTGCGTGTCTGTGTGTGAGATTGCGTGTGTGTGTGTGTGAATGTGTGTGTGTGTGTGTGAGAGAGAGATTGTGTGTGTGTGTATGTGTGTGTGTGAGATTGTGTGCGCGTGTGTGTGTGAGAGAGATTGTGTGTGTGTGTGAATGTGCGTGTGTGTGAATGTGTGTGTGTGAGATTGTGTGTGTATGTGTGTGTGTGAATGTGTGATTGTGTGAGATTGTGTGTGTCTGTATATGTGTGTGTGTGAATGTTTGTGTGTGAGAGAGATTGTGTGTGAATGTGTGAGTGTGAGATTGTGTGTGTGTGTGTGAATGTGTGTGTGTATGTGTGTGTGTATGTGTGTGTGCGAGATTGTGTGTGTGTATGTGTGTGTGAGATTTTGTGTGTCTGAATGTGTGTGTGTGACATTGTGTGTGTGTATGTGCGTGTGTGTGAATGTGTGTGTATGTGTGTGCGTGAGATTGTGTGTTCGTGTGTGAATGTGTGTGTGAGTATGTGTGTGAGATTGCTTGTGTGTGTGAATGTGTGTGTGTGAGATTATGTGTGTGTGAATGTGTGTGTATATGTGTGTGTATATGTGTATGTGTGAGATTGTGTGTGTGTATGTGTGTGTGTGATTGTGTGTGTCTGAATGAGTGTGTGTGTGACATTGTGTGTGTGTATGTGCGTGTGTGTGAATGTGTGTGTATGTGTGTGTGTGAGATTGTGTGTACGTGTGTGAATGTGTGTGTGTGTGTGAGTGTGTATGTGAGATTGTGTGTGTGTGAATGTGTGTGTATGAGATTGTGTGTGTGTGAGTGAATGTGCGTGTGTTTAGTGTGTGTGTGAGTGTGGGTGTGTGCGTGAATGTGTGTGTGGGTGTATGTGAATATGTGTGTGTGTGTGTGCGTGAGAGATTGTGTGTTCATGTGTGTGTGTGAATGAGAATGTGTGTGTGTGTGAGATTGTGTGTGTGTGTGAATGTGTGTGTGTGAGATTGTGTGTGTGAATGTGTGTGTGAGACTGTGTGTGACTGTGTGTGTGCGTGCGATTGTGTGTGTGTGTATGTGTATGTGTGTGAATGCGTGTGTGTGAGAGATTGTGTGAATGTGTGTGTGAATGTGTGTGAGATTGTGTGTGTGAAAATTTGTGTGTGTGTGAATGTGTATGTGTGAATGTGTGTGTGTGAGATTGTGTGTATTTGTGTGAATGTGTGTGTGTAAGATTGTGTGTATATGTGTCTGTGTGAATGTGTGTGTGTGAGATTGTGTGCGTGTATGTGTGTGTGTGAATGTGTGTGTGTAAGATTGATTGTGTGACTGTGTGTGCGTGCGATTCTGTGTGTTTATATGTTTGTGTGAATGCGTGTGTGTGAGAGAGATTGTGTGTGTGTGTGTGAATGTGTGTGAGATTGTGTGTGTGTATGTGTGTGTGTGAATGTTTGTGTATGTGCGTGTGTGAGTGTGTGTGTGTGAGATATTGTGTTTGTGTGTGAGATTGTGTGTGTGTGTGAGATTGTGTGTGTGTATGTGTGTGTGTGAATGTGTGTGTGTGAATGTGTGTGTGAGTGTGTGTGTGAATGTGCGTGTGTGACAGCGAGAGAGAGGAGAGAGAAAGGAAGAGAGAGAGTGTGTATGTATGAGTGTGTGTATGTGCGTGTGAGATTGTGTGTGTGTGAGATTGTGTGTGTGTGAATGTGTGTGTGTGTGTGAATGTGTGTGTGAGTGTTTGTGTGTGAGATTGTGTGTGAGCATGAATGTGTGTGTGTATGAGATTGTGTGTGTGTGAGTGAACGTGTGTGTGTGTGTGTGTGAGTGTATGTGTGTGTGAATGTGTGTGTGGGTGTGTGTGAATGTGTGTGTATCTGTGTGTTTGAGAGATTGTGTGTTCGTGTGTGAATATGTGTGTGTGAGTGTGTGTGTGTGAATGTGTGTGTGTGAGAGAGAGGAGAGAGAGGAAGAGATAGAGAGTGTGTGTGTATGTGTGTGTGAGATTGTGTGTGTGTGAGATTGCGTGTGTGTGAGATTGTGTGTGTGTTTGAATGTGTGTGTATGAATGTGTGTGTGAGTGTGTGTGTGTGTGTGAATGTGTGTGTGTGAGAGAGAGCTAGAGAGAGAGAGGAGAGAGAGAGAGAAAGAGAGAGAGTGTGTGTGTGTGTGTGAGATTGTGTGTGTATGTGTGTGTATGTATGTGTGTTTGAATGTGTATGTGCGTGTGTGTATGTGTTTGTGTATGTGTGTGTGTATGAGATTGTGTGTGTGTGTGTGTATATATGTGTGTGTGTGTGTGTGTGTGTGTATGTGTGTGTATGTGTGTGTGTATGTGAGTTGTCATCAGATTGGGGAAAGGGCTCACTCTCAAAAGGGAACACCTTGAACACACATATGTCTATTACAGACCAGATTTTGTATAATTCGACACGTAGAACGTAGAACATTACAGCAAAGTACAGGCCCTTCAACACTCATGTCGTGCAGCATGACCTCATGTGTCTGAGACTCAATCCCTCCACTAATAAAAGCTGATGCACCACATGCCTTCTGAACAATCCCATCAATCTGGGTGGCAACCTTCAGGGATCTGTGTACTTGGACACCGAGATTTCTCTGCGCATTTACACTGCCAAGAACCTTACCATTAGACTAGTACTCTGCATTCCTGTTACTCCTTCTAAAATGAATCACATCATACTTATCTGAAATAAACTCCATTTTCCACCTCTCAGCCCAGCTCTGCAGCTTATCTATGTCCCTCTGTAACCTACGAGGAGAAAGTGAGGTCTGTAGATGCTGGAGATCAAAGTTGAAACTTTATTGCTGGAACAGCACAGCAGGTCAGGCAGCATCCAGGGAACAGGAGATTCGACGTTTCGGGCACAGGCCCTTCTTCAGGAATGAGCAGAGAGTGTTCAGCAGGAGAAGATAAAAGGTAGGGAGGAGGGACTTGGAGGAGGGGTGTTGGAAATGTGATAGGTGGAAAGAGGTCAAGGTGAGGGTGATAGGTCGGAGTAGGATGGAGGCGGAGAGGTCAAGAAGAAGACTGCAGGTCAGGAAGGCGGTGCCGGGCTGGAGGGATTCGGCTGAGACAAGGTGGGGGGAGGGGGGATGAAGAAACTGGTGAAGTCCAAGTTCATCCCCTGTGGTTGGAGGGTTCCCAGTCGGAAGATAAGACGCTCCTCCTCCGACCATCGCGTTGTTGTGGTTTGGCGGTGGATGAGTCCAATGACCTGCATATCCTCGGTGGAGTGGGAGGGGGAGTTGGAATGCTGTGCGACAGGGTGGTTGGGTTGGTTCGTCTGTAACCTACAACATCCTTCATCTCTATCCACGAATCTACCGACTTTAGAGTCATCCGCAAATTTCCTAACCCATCCTTCAATGCCCTCATCCAGGTCACCTATAAAAATGACAAACAGCAGTGGACCAAAACAGGTCTTTACAGTACACCACTAGTAACTGAACTCCAGGATGAATATTTCTCATCAACCACCACCCTCTGTCTTCTTTCAGCTCACCAGTTTCTGATCTAAATCACTAAGTCCCTCTCAATCTCACGTCTCCACATTTTGTGCAATAGCCTACCATGGGGAAACATATTAAATGCATTACTAAAATCGATGTAAACCATATCAGCTGCTTTATTCTCATCCACCTTTGAAAAGTTTTGCAAGGCTGGTCATGGCATTAATCAACTCCAGCCTCCCCACTACTCTTGATCCACTTCAATTTGCCTATCGGACCAACAGATCCACGTCAGATGCCATGTCACTTGCCCTTCACTCCTTCCTCGGACACCTTGACACCAAGAACAGCTACGTAAGAATCCTACTCATTGACTACAGTTCAGCCTTCAACACTATTATCCCCTTGAGACTGATTACTAAACTTAGTGATCTTGGTCTAAGTCCCACTCCCTGCAACTGGACCCTCAGTTTCCTGACGCACAGGCCACAATCAGTGAAGTTTGGAGACAATATTTCATCCTCACTAACACTCAACACTGGAGCTCCCCAGGGGTGCATACTCAGCCCCCTACTGTATTCACTGTATATCCATGACTGTGTCACCAAATACCAGACTACTGCCATTTACAAGTTTGCTGATGACACCACCATAGTCGGTCGAATCTCAGATGGCGACGAAACAGACTAGAGACGGGAGGTGAAAGACCTGGTAAAATGGTGCACTGAGAACAACCTCGCTCTCACTGCCAGCAAAACCAAGGAACTCATTATTGACTTTCGGTGGGATGTTACTCATGCCCCCTTCACATTAACAGCACAGAGATGGAACGAGTGGAGAGTGTCAAGTTCCGGGGAATGGTTATCCATAACAACCCTTTTTGGACCCTTCATGTGGCCTAACAACATCTCTTCTTCCTCAGGCAGCTGAGAAAATACCCTTGCCAACTTTTATAGGTGTGCCAACGAGACCTTTCTGTCTGTATGTATCACTACCTGGTATGGCAACTGTACCATTCCATATCGGACATAGTTACAGAGAGTGGTGATCTCAGCCCAGACAATCACAAAGGCCAACTTCCCATCCATAGCATTCATCTACCAAGCCCGCTGTCAAGGAAAGGCCACCAGCATTCTCAAAGATCCATCTACAACCTCTACCATCGGGGAGAAGGTACAGAAGCCTGAACATACGCACCAGCCGGCTTCACAACAGTTTCTACCCTACTGTTGTTAGAATACTGAATGGACTCACAAACTCTTAACATTCGCCGGTACCTGTGTTTTGTTTTTATCGCTATATACTTATTATTTACTATCTGTGCTACTTAACTCTGTGATCTGCCTGTATTGCTCGCAAGACAAAGCTTTTCACTGTGCCTCGGTACACGTGACAACAGTATCAATTCAATTCAATCCACCTGTTTGGTCGCCTTCTCAAAAAACACAATAAGGTTTGTGAGACATGACCTACCCTTCACAAAACCGTGTTGACTATCCCTAACCAACTTATTACTCTCTAGATGATTAAAAGTCCTCTCTCACATAACCCTTTCCAACACATGACCCACAACATCCGTATGGCATCACTGGTCTTCAATTACCAGGGTTATCTCTGTTCCCCATGTTGAACAACGGAACCACATTTGCTATCCTTCAGTCTTCTGGCACTATTCCTGTAGACAATAACAACATAAAGATCAAAGCCAAAGGCTCGGCAATCTCCTCCTTGGCTTCCCAGAAAATCCTAGGATAAATCCCATCCGGTCCAAGGGACCTATCTATTTTTACACTTTCCAGAATTGCGAACAACTCCTCCTTGTGAACCTCCATCCCACCTCGTCTGATAGCCTGTATCTCAGTATTCTCCTCAACAACATTGTCTTTTTCTACTGTGAATACTGCCAAAAAAATATTCATTTAGCACGTCCCCATCTCCTCTGATACCATGTACAACTTCGCACTACGATCCATGATTGACCTTAATCTTCCTCTAGTCATTCTTTTATTCCTGATATACCTATATAAAGACTTTCCCTGACTCTATCGGCCAACAATTTATCATGTCCCCTCCTGGCTCTTCTTAACTCTCTCCTTAGGTCTTTCCTGGCTAGCTTGTATTTCTCAAGCACCCTAACTGAACCAACACATCTCATCCGAACATAAGCCTTCTTCTTTCTCTTGATAATCGATTCAACCTTCCCAGTAAAACATGGTTCCCATGCTTGACAACTTCCTCCCTGCCTGACAAGTACATACTTACCAAGGATACGTAGTAGCTGTTCCTTGAGAAAGCTCTGCATTTCCTGTCTGGGAGCAGCAGGAGAAAGAGTGGAGGTAACGTTGGAGACAAGGAGGTTGCTGGGAAGCGGCTAAACCCGAGATACTACACATGTTATATTTCCCTCTCGCCCACCTTCCAGTAACCACAAGAGAAAATGATTCTGTAAGGTAAGGATTTTTTTTAATCTTCCTTTCTTTCATATATTCAAGTGCATAGTTTGGTTTTAGTTTGTTGATAAAAAGCTAAGGCCTAAAATGGCAGGAACCTCAGACCTATGGCATGTGCCTCCTGTCTGACGTGGGAGCTCAGGGAAGTGGCTGACATCCCTGACTCTTAGAAGTGTGTCCAGCTGCAGCTCTTGTTTGACCGCATGATGGCTCTGGAGCTGCGGATGGACTCACTGTGGAGCAGACATGATGCTGGGGAGATTGTGGAGAATAGTTTAGTGAACTGGTCACACCGCAAGTTAGAGTTGCTTAAAGAGACAGTCAATTGGTGACCAAAAGAAAGAGAGAGAGAGTAGGAAGGCAGTGCAGGTGTTTCGTCCGGTCATCTCCCTCCAAAACAGGTATATGGGTTTGGATACTGTTGGGGGAGATTGCTCACAAGGGGAGGGCAGCAGTTGCCAGGATCATGGCACCGTGATGGGCACTGCTGTTCAGAAGGGTGGGAAAAAGACTCGTAGGGCCATAGTCATAGGGGATCCTATTGTGAGGGGAGTAGGTAGGCGGTTCTGTGGCCGAAAAGGAGACTCCTAGATGGTATGTTTCAGGTGCTGGAGTCAGGGATATCATCGATTGTCTGCAGAGCATTCTGAAAGGGGAGGGTGAACAGTCAGTTGTCGTGGTGCACATAGGCATCAATGATATAAGTAAAAAATGAGATGAGGTCCTGAAAGCAGAATTCAGGGAGCGAGGAGAGACGTTAAAGAGGAGGACCTCAAAGGTAGTGATCTCAGGATTAGTACCAATGCCACGTGATCACCAGGGGAGAAATGAAAGAATAGGCAGGATGAAAATGTTGCATGAGGGATGGTGTAAGAGGAAGGGTTCAGATTTGTGGGACATTGGGACTAGTTCTGGGGAAGGTGGAACGATTACAAAGTGGACAGTCTACATCTGAACCAGACTGGAACTAATGTCCTTGGCTGAGTTTTTGCTACTGCTGTTGGGGAGGATTTAAACTAATGTGGCAGGGGGCTGGGAAGCAGAAGAGAAGACAAGTAGACAGTGAGGTGGAAACTGGAGACTGTAAGGATCATGAAGTTAGCATTGCTGGTCAGGGATGATATCACGGCTGTGCTAAAGGAAGACACGATGGAGGGTTTGAGCAGTAAGGTCTTATGGGCGAAGCTGGGAATAAGAAGGATGCAGTTACATTGTTTGTTCTGTACTACAGGCCTCCCAACAGTGAGGGTGAGGTAGAAGAACAAATAGGTAAACAGATTATGGAAAGATGTAGAGGTAACAGGGTGGTGGTGATTGGAGATTTTAATTTTCCCAACATTGACTGGGATACACTTAGTGTCGGAGGTCTGGATGGGGCAGAATTTGTAAGGAGCATCCAGGAAAGTGTTTGAGAGCAGTATGTCAATAGTCCGAGAAGGGAAGGGGCCATATTGGACCTGGTGTTGAGGAATGAGCCAGGCCAAGTGGTAGGCATTGCAGTGGGGGATTTCTTTGGGAATAGTTACCACAATTCTGTGTGTTTTAGAATACTCATAGACAAAGATGAGAGTGGTGCAAAGGGAAGAGTAGTAAACTGGGCCAAGGCCAATTATATCAAAATTAGGCAGGCTCTGGGAAATGTGGATTGGACACAGCTATTTGAAGGAAAGCCCACTTTTGATATGTGGGAGACTTTCAAAGATAGGTTGAAGATAGTGCAGGATAGGCATGTCCCTTTGAAAACAAGGGATAGGAAAGGCAAGATTCGTGAACTGTGGATGACAGGAGAAATCATGCAAATAGCCAAGAGGAAAAGGGAACAGGCCTTGGAAGAATACCGGGAGAGTAGGACCATTCTTAAATGAGGAATCAAGGGGTCATGAAATAACTTTAGTGAGCAGAATTAAGGAGAATCCAAAGGCCTTTTATTCTTATATGAGAAGCAAGAGGGTAATGAGAGAAAGGGTTGATCCGCTAAAGGATAAAGGAGGAAGGTTGTGTGTCGAACCTGAGAAAATGGGTGAGATTCTCAATGATTACATTATATCAGTGTTCACTGAGGTACGGAAGATGATGAATGCTGAGATCAGAGATAGATGTTTGTTTACTCTGGATCACATTGCCTTCAGGAGGGACGATGTGTTGGGTAGTGTAAAGAATATTAAGCTGGACAAATCCCCAGGAGCAGATGGGATCTATCCCAGGTTGCTGAGGGAGGCAAGAGAAGAAATAACAGGGGCCCAGATACATATGTTTGTAACATCCCTAAACGCAGATTAGATGCTGGAAGACTGGAGAGTTGCACATGTTATCCCCCTGTACAAGAAGGGTATAGGGATATTCCAGGTAACTACAGACCAGTGAGCCTGACGTCAATGGTGGGAAAGTTGCTGGTGAAGTACTGAGGGATAAAATCTATTTATATTTGGAAAAGAATGAGCTTATCAGTGATAGGCAACTTGCATGTGTGGGGAGGGGGGGGGTAAATCGCACATTACCAATATAATAGAGTTCTTTGAGGAAATGATCAAGCTGATAGATGAAGGAAGGTCTGTAGATGTCAGATTAGGGAGAACCCCAAAGCATTTTACTCATACGTGAGGAATAAGAGAATGATCAGGGAGAAGGCAGGGGCTCAAGCGACTCAGCCAACGTTGTCTCTCTCATATGCTGCAGGTAAGGATGCCCTGAGGCATGGTACATTGGTGAAACCGAGCAGAGGATACAGCAATGGATGAATGGGCACCGCACAACAATCAACAGACTGGAGTGTTCCCTCCGAGTTGGAGAACACTTCAGCGGTCCAGGACATTCAAACTCGGACCTTCGGGTGACCATCCTCCAAGGCGCACTTTAGCATACGCAGCAGCGAAAAGTGGCTGAGCAGAGGCTGATAGCTAAGTTCAGTACCCATACGGAGGGCCTCAACTGCGACCTTGGGTTCATGTCAGACTAAAGGTGGCCACCAATGCAATATACATACACGCAAACACTCCTATGCACACACACACACACACGCGCACATGCACAGACACTCACACACACTCCTACAGACACACACACCCACACTCACACATGCACCCTCTCACAGACTTAGATACTTTTACACTCACACACACATATACACTCTCTCACACACTCACAACCCCCCGCTACAGACACACACACACACATAAAGACACACACAAACCTATATGCACACATACACATATGTTTGTGGGGTGAATTTTTACTTACAGAGTTCGATTGTACGTTGCTCAAAAACTGCATGAATCCATGTAAGACGTTTTTGACTCACTTTTTAGATTAGAATCAGTCTAAACATTATGGCACAGACAGGGAACACAGAGGGCTAACACCTTCAACATCTTAACATCTTATTTGGCTGACCCCAATTGTTATCGTTAACCTGAGAACGTAACTTTTAAAAAACTTTGTGATTTACATATGAAAGAAGTGAAACTAACATGGTCATTCTAACCGATGAGAGATTTAACAAACAATCAAGGTATTTTTCAATGTATAATTTCAGTTACATCACACTGGAAATTTTTGCTATAAATTCTGTGTCTTACAATTGTGTACTCCACAGCCACCTGACGAAGGAGCAGCGCTTGAAAGCTAGTGCTTCCAATTAAATTTGTTGGACTATGACCTGGTGTTGTATGATTTTAACTTTGTACACCCCAGTCCAACACCGGCATCTCCAAATCACGATCAGGGAGAAGGTAGGGCCGGTCAGGGAATATATTAAATATCTAGAATGAGTTACAAAGTAAGTTTAAGATTAATGGGCCATCTTAGAGAAAGAATAAATGAACAAAGAATAAAGAACATCTAGAGCCCAGGAACAGGCCCTTCAGCACTTGAAGCCTTAGCCGATCCAAATCCACCCAATTCCTAAGCATCTGTATCCCTCTGCTCCCCACCTACTTATGTATCTGTCCAGACACATCTTAAATGAATCTTCCATGCCTGCCTTTACTACCTCTGCTGGCAATGCATTCCAGGCACCCACCATCCTCTGTGTAAAGTACTTGCCGTGTATATACATTTAAACTTTTCACCTCTCACCTTGAAAGTGTGACCTCTTGTTATTGAACCCCTCACCCTGTTGAAAAGCTTATCTCTATCCACCCCGTCTGTAACCTTCATGATTTTATAGATCTCAAATAGGTCCCTCCTCAACCTCCATTTTTTCTAATGAAAACAATCCGAACCTACTCAACCTCTCTTCATAGCTCGCACCTTCCATACCAGGAAACATCCTCGTAAACCGTCTCTGCACCCTCCCCAAAGCGTCCACATCCTTTTTGGTAATGTAGCGACCAGAACTGTACACAGTATTCTAAATGCAGCCCAACCAAAGTCTTGTGCAAGTTTAAAACGACCTGCCAGCACTTATACTCAATGCCCCGTCCAATGAAGGCAAGCATACCCGATGCATTGTTGACCTCTCTATCCACCTTTGCAGCCACCTTCAGGATACAATGGACCTGAACTCCCAGATCTCTCTGCTCATCAACTTTCCCCAAGACTCTTCTGTTTACAGTATAGTTCGCTCTAAAATTAGACTTCCCAAAACGCAACACCTCACAATTGCCTGGATTGAACTCCATCTGCCATTTCTGCGCCCAACTCTCCAGTCTTTCTATATTCGCCTGTATTCTTTGACAGTCCTCTGTGCTTGCTGAACCTCCACCAATCTTTGTGTCATCTGCAAATTCACTGACCAGACAAACAGTGCCATATTGCAGATCATTTATGTAAATTACAAGCAACAGTGGCCCCAGCACTGATCCCTGTGGAACATCATTGGTCACCATTCTCCCTTTCGAGAAACTCCCTTCAACTACTACTCTCTGTCTCCTGTTGCTCAACCAGTTCTTTATCCACCTAGCTAGAATACCCTGCACACCATGTGACTTCACTTTGTCCATTAGTTTACCATGGGAACCTTATCAGACACCTGACTAAAGTCCAAGTATATGACATCTATCATCCTTCATCTATCAGCTTGGTCACTTGCTCAAAAAATCTCAGTTAGTAAGGTACGATCTGAACCACACAAAACCATATTGTCTATCAGTGATAAGCCCATTCTTTTCCAAATAAAGACAGATTTTATCCCTCAGTACCTTCTCAAGCAACCTTCCCACCACTAACATCAGTATGAAGTATGTTTTGCCTGAATCAAACAGAAATGTTTGACTTTTGTTTCAAAACATTCTCCAATAATTTACCATGTGCCACAGATCCCTTCAGATGTCTGGGATTCGACTGGCAGTAATAATGAAATAGCAACAGTGGATGAGATTGAACAATTGGCAATGGAGAGTGGTAGCTGAAACAAAACAATTTGGAATAATGGGTTGTAATGACAATTGAAGTTAAAGTGTATTTGAGTGAAAAGGAAGTTTTGGTGAGGGTATTAAACTGACAGCTTTCTCTTCGTGATGTTTGTGTCCTTGTCTTTCCTGGTGAACTTGGTGATCGAGAGAGTCACATCGTTCTGGACTGGATCTTGTCTGAGAAAGGTGGCATCTGTGCCCTCATAGGTCAGGAATGTTGCACCTACATCCTTGATAACTGCGAAGAAATCACTAACCTGGCTGAGCATATCCGAAAGGAAATGGTCAAGTTACGTGAACTCAATGATTACTGGGGATTTGTTAGTTGGTTGAGCAGTATTTTTGGAAATTGGAGAAGCTAAATTGTTCAGTGGGGTCTTGGGATACTGCTCCTGATTGTAATTGTTTTGGTTCTGGTAGGGTGTATCAGGACCTTTTGCGGTGTAATGCAAGCTACAGTCAGCGCTATAGTCCAACGGTGATAATCCTGGAGGATGAGGATATCGAATTCCAAAGACTGGCTCAGATTGACATTTAAGGTTGTCCTTTCAGGGCAAAAGGGGGGGAGTGTGGAAAAAGTTATATTGAAACAGAGAAATGTACAGATGAATCCTTGTGCTGCTGTGCAGGTATTTACATATGTTTACCACAGGTCACATAGGCCTACCCAGCCTGTTACAGTAAAGCAAGAAAAGAGAAAACTCTAAACCACACTCAACTGCAGGAGTTTAATGCAGATGACCTATTAAGTGAATAACTGTTATTAAGGTTCGTGATCAAAAAGTAATTGGTCAATAAGAAGAAATGAAATATGATTGACCTGGGCGTGTGTATAGTAATGTGATTGTAATTGTGGGGCTCAATATGCTTGGGACCTTGCTGGCTGACTCTCATTACCTGCAATAAAATGAACTGTGTGTGAAATGTACTGTCGTTTGGCTGATCACTTCTTCAACAATGTAACCCCTACATCCTCAACACTTTCCAATATCATCCCATGGATCCTCCCAGTTAAGAGTTTGAGTCTCCTCATCACGATCATTCTGGACTGTAGGTGTACTTAAGACCATGGTTTTATCACTACCTCCTCTATTGAGCATTATTACTTTCCTCTTAGTCTCTTCGACTTCTCTGCTTTTCCACACTGAATCCCTCTGTTCCTCCAATCTCTTATTCGACTTCGCCAGCCAAGAATGAGAAACTGACCACCAAATTTCAGTCTTTTTCTCCTTCTCCCTTTGTCATAGGACATCTGCTGGTTGTTTCAGACAATTCCAATTAAAGGTACCATCAGGGAAAACAGTTTCCCAGTGTGAGAACATGGAACATAGAACAGTACAGCACAGAACAGGCCCTTCAGCCCACGATGTTGTGCCGACCATTGATCCTCATGTATGCACCCTCAAATGTCTGCGACCATATGCATGTCCAGCTGTCTCTTAAATGTCCCCAGTGACCTTGCTTCCACAACTGCTGCTGGCAACGCATTCCATGCTCTCACAACTCTCTGTGTAAAGAACTCTGCCTCTGACATCCCTCTCTATACTTTCCTCCAACCAGCTTAAAACTATGATCCCTCATGTTAGACATTTCTGCCCTGGGAAATAGTCTCTGGCTATCGACTCTATCTATGCCTCTCGTTATCTTGTATACCTCAATTCGGTCCCCCCTCCCCTCCTCCTTTTCTCCAATGAAAAAAGTCCGAGCCCAGTCAACCTCTCATCATAAGATAAACCCTCTAGTCCAGGCAGCATCCTGGTAAACCGCCTCTGAACCCTCTCCTAAGCATCCACATCTTTCCTATAATAGGGCGACCAGAACTGGATGCAATATTCCAAGTGCGGTCTAACCAAAGTTCTGTAGAGCTGCAACAAGATCTCACGACTCTTAACCTCAATCCCCCTGTTAATGAAAGCCAAAACACCATATGCTTTCTTTACAACCCTGTCCACTTGGGTGGCCATTTTAAGGGATCTATGTACCTGCACACCAAGATAGCTCTGTTCCTCCAATCTCTTATTAGACTTCGCCAGCCAAGAATGAGAAACTCACCACACAATTTCAGTCTTTTTCTCTTTCTCCCTTTGTCATAGGACATCTGCTGGTTGTTTCAGACAATTCCAATTAAAGGTAACATCAGGGACAACAGTTTCCCAGTGTGAAAACATGGAACATAGAACAGTACAGCACAGAACAGGCCCTTCAGCCCTCGATGTTGGGCCGACCATTGATCCTCATGTATGCACCCTCAAATGTCTGCGACCATATGCATGTCCAGCTGTCTCTTAAATGTCCCCAGTGACCTTGCTTCCACAACTGCTGCTGGCAACGCATTCCATGCTCTCACAACTCTCTGTGAAAAGAACTCTGCCTCTGACATCCCTCTCTATACTTTCCTCCAACCAGCTTAAAACTATGATCCCTCATGTTAGACATTTCTGCCCTGGGAAATAGTCTCTGGCTATCGACTCTATCTATGCCTCTCGTTATCTTGTATACCTCAATTCGGTCCCCCCTCCCCTCCTCCTTTTCTCCAATGAAAAAAGTCCGAGCCCAGTCAACCTCTCATCATAAGATAAACCCTCTAGTCCAGGCAGCATCCTGGTAAACCGCCTCTGAACCCTCTCCTAAGCATCCACATCTTTCCTATAATAGGGCGACCAGAACTGGATGCAGTATTCCAAGTGCGGTCTAACCAAAGTTCTGTAGAGCTGCAACAAGATCTCACGACTCTTAACCTCAATCCCCCTGTTAATGAAAGCCAAAACACCATATGCTTTCTTTACAACCCTGTCCACTTGGGTGGCCATTTTAAGGGATCTATGTACCTGCACACCAAGATAGCTCTGTTCCTCCAATCTCTTATTAGACTTCGCCAGCCAAGAATGAGAAACTCACCACACAATTTCAGTCTTTTTCTCTTTCTCCCTTTGTCATAGGACATCTGCTGGTTGTTTCAGACAATTCCAATTAAAGGTAACATCAGGGACAACAGTTTCCCAGTGTGAAAACATGGAACATAGAACAGTACAGCACAGAACAGGCCCTTCAGCCCTCGATGTTGGGCCGACCATTGATCCTCATGTATGCACCCTCAAATGTCTGCGACCATATGCATGTCCAGCTGTCTCTTAAATGTCCCCAGTGACCTTGCTTCCACAACTGCTGCTGGCAACGCATTCCATGCTCTCACAACTCTCTGTGAAAAGAACTCTGCCTCTGACATCCCCTCTATACTTTCCTCCAACCAGCTTAAAACTATGACCCCTCATGTTAGCCATTTCTGCCCTGGGAAATAGTCTCTGGCTATCGACTCTATCTATGCCTCTCATTATCTTGTATACCTCAATTAGGTCCCCTCTCCTCCTCCTTTTCTCCAATGAAAAAAGTCCGAGCTCAGTCAACCTCTCTTCATTCGTACTATCATCTCATCAATAAGCCTGACCTTGCATTCATACACAAGTGGGGACTCTAACCCCTTTCCCTGGGGGACTCCAATCCCTTTGCCCTGAGGGAACCATGATCTATTTTCCCTGTGGAGACTCTAATCCTGTTTCTTATCCAATATATTCCAGCATGCTGGAGCAATATTCACTCATATCACACATTCAAGTCTGGACCATTGTCACTCCTGATTGGCTTTCCTCAGTCCTGGAACACAGGTCACAAACCTCCTTTCTCACCGGTAATCAAATTAAAGGGATAAAGTCACTACTTTCCATATGCTGCAGCTGGTTTGTTTACCGATGAGACACTGTCTCCAGGACCGTACCTCAAGCCAAAGGGTTCGCCATCTTGGTGGACCCTCTAAGAATTGTCGAAGAAATGGTCAGCCAAACGACAGTATATTCCACACACAGCTTCCTTTTATTGCAAACAACGAGAGTCAGCCAACAGG
Organism: Chiloscyllium plagiosum; assembly: GCF_037043375.1. Taxonomy (NCBI): domain Eukaryota; kingdom Metazoa; phylum Chordata; class Chondrichthyes; order Orectolobiformes; family Hemiscylliidae; genus Chiloscyllium; species Chiloscyllium plagiosum. Next base: position 1,353,245 of record NW_028270173.1, on the reverse strand, counting down.
GTCCTAAAACCCTCGCATATTGAACGCTCCGCATGCTGTTACAATCACAGTTTTATATGCAAGTCCATGTCAATCAAAAATTGGTTTCTTCTTATTGACCGGAAACATATCAATTTCAAGCCTTGGCAACACTGCAGACCAATCACATATTGCTTTAGCAATATGTCATTGAGCAGTAGCTCATTTGCCTTAAATTCTATTTTGCAGTTTGAGTGGGATTTAAAACTTCCTCTTATTTTCTACAGGATGTACTGGCACTGGAGAGGGTGTCGAGGAAGTTCACTAGTTTGATTACAGAATTGACTGGTTTTGTTTTAGAGGAGAGACAGAGTAGACTGGGATTATATTCAGTGGAATTGAGAAGAATGAGGGGGAATCTTACCAAAAGGCCTAAAATTATGAAGGGAACAGATAAGATAGAAGCAGGGAGGATGTTCCCAACAGTGGGAGATAATAAGACTAGAGGGCATAGCCTCAAAATTAGGGGGAACAGATTTAGGACTGAATTGAGGAGGAACGTCTTCACCCAGAGAGCTGTGAATTTGTGGAGTTGCCTGTCCAGTGAAGTAGTTGAGGCTACCTTGTTGAGTGTTATTAAAGTTAATCTAGATAATTTTTTGAACTATAAAGGAATTAAAGGTTATGGTGAGGAGGTGGATAAGTGAAGCTAAAAGATCAGCTATGATCTTAGTGAATGGCAGAGTTGGCTCCAAGGACCAGATGGCCTATCTCTGTTCCTACGTCTGGTGTTCTTACCTGGTTTATCTGGAACAAGTTGTGATAAACACATCTAAGAACAGGTAACTAATTGCATAACAACACCAGTTTTTATCTGTACATTACTGTCTCAATGTGGTTTATAATGACTTCTTATCGAACTGAAGGTGATAAGGAGCAAGGTGTGGTGAGACTATGTGACGAGCTGCATGACTTTGTGCTTGTCAGTCTTGTTTCTTCAGAGTTATCAAGGATGTAGGTGCAACATTCCCGACCTTCGAGGGCACAGGTGTCAACGTTCTCAGCTAAGATCCAGTCCAGAGTGATGTGATTCTGCAAAGAGGCGACTCGTTATCATCATACATGGACTCAAAATTCCCCAGTTCTTGTTCCTGAGGTATCTGTAAATGATTTCTTTTTTGTTTTGTTTTACTTCTTTCAATTCAGCTGACTATCACTGCTGAAAGTCAACTTCTCTATGGATTATGTGTCAGTGTCTTATTGTTTAAACCATGCTCTTCCAAGCCACACTAACCTGTTTGTCAAGTAAATGTACATGTCTGAGGCCCATTCTTCAATGTAATCTTATTTTTAAACCAAGCATTCACTCATATTTATTACTTCACTTCTGCACTTTCATCAGCATACCAAGACCACGTGACACATTTTTGACTCTCATGTGATCTAATCAAAAGATATTCGAAATTTGACTTATCTCTCCACCTATCATCGCGCTGCCTCAGGTAGTGGCTCGATCACCACATTCACCAGGAAAAACATGGAAAAAAAAATCACTGAGAGAAAGCTGTCAGTTTAGGACTCTCACTTAAACTTCCTTTTCACTAAAATACATGACCAACTCAACACAGACATCCACTACAAACCCACGGACTCCCATAGCTACCTGGACTACACCTTCTCCCACCCTGCTTGCTGTAAAAATGCAATGCCTTACTCCCAATTCCTCCATCTCTGCCACACTTGCTCCCAGGAGGACCAATTCCACTGTAGAATAGCCCAGATGGCCTCATTCTTCAAAGACCACAATTTCAGCTCCCACATGGACGACGGTGCCTTCCAGCGTATCTCCTCCACTTCCTATATCTCCGCCCTTGAACCCCACCCCACCAATAGCAACAAGGACGGAAACCTCCCTGACCCATATTCTATCCCACCAACTTTTGGACACATCGCATCATCCTCCACCATTGCCACCACGTGCAATCAGACCTCACCACCAGGGATATATTTCCCTCCGCACACCTATTTGCATTTCTCAGAGACCATCCTCTCTGTGACACCCTTGTCAGACCCATGCCACTCACCAATCCCATCCTACCCTCCTGGCACTTTCACTGTCATTGCAAGAAATGCAAACCCTGCACCCACATCTCCCGCCTCATCTCCATCCAAGGCCCTAAAGGATCCTCCCACATCCATCAAAAATTTGTCTGTACTGCCACATAGGCCAGCTACTGCATACGTTGCATCCAATGTGGTCTCCTCTACACTGGGGAGACAGAACGCCAACTTGCGGATCATTTCAGGAACATTTCTGGGACACCTGCACTAACCACCTCCATCGCCGTCTGGCTGAATGCATTAACTCATCTCCCACTCTCCCAATGATATGCAGGTCCTGGGCCTCCTCTATCGCCAAAACCTAACCACCTGATGCCTGGTGGAAGAACACTTCATCTTCCACCTTAGGACGCTGCAACCACACAGGATCAATGTGGATTTTTCCAGTTACTCCATTTCCCTCCCCCCACCTTATGCCATTCCCAACCTTCCAACTTGCCACCGCCCTCTTGAATGGTCCTACCTGTCCATCTTCCTTTCCACCTATCTGCTCCTCCATCCTCTCTGACCTATCACTGTCACCTCCGCCTTCATCCACCTACCACTTACACAGCTACCTATGCTCCCGGCCCCACCCCTTCCCTTTTGTCACTCTGCGCCCCCTCCATCCCAGCCCACAAGCCTCATTTCTGATTAAGGGCTTATGCTGAAACGTTGATTCTCCTACTCCCCACTGGCTGTGTTTTTCCAGCACCATACTCTTCGACGATGTTACCTTTAATCAGCATTTTAACCCATTATTCTGACTTGCTTTTCTTCTGACACTTCTCTCTATCCCTAATTGCTTAATCACATCCAAATTTGCCATTTAATTATTACCACCAATCTAATCCCAGACGTCTGGAGACATCTGTGGCCCAAGGTAAATCATTTTATAATAGTTAGAAATGAAGTCAAACATATCTGTTTGATTTAAAAAAATACTTTGGTTCTTTTCTAAGATGACCCTAAATCTTAAACTTCCATTCTAGCTCAGTCTAGCGATTTGATATATTTCTATGCAAAATTATCCAAACTCAAATTCTGTTATGAGATCCCTTACAACAGCAGTTCTTTTATTTTATTTTATACATTTTTAATCATTTGCTCAACAACTTGTGGAGGTGTACCGAGATGGCGAAACAGGGTTGTGACCTGTGTTGGAGTAATGGTAAACCAATCAGGAGAGATGATAAAATAAATTTGAATTTGTAGTCAATGTAGGTCCAGAGTGTCTGAATATTTATGAATTAAAGGAAAGCGCTTTGAGCCGCCTACAGGAACCAGAGAAAAGGGGTCAGAGTCCATCCAGAGAGAATGGGTAAGAGTCCCCCAAGAGGAACGGGGTTAGAGTCATCCCAGAGGGAATGAGTTAGAATCCTGACAGAGAAAAGGGGAGAAAATCCCCCAGACAAAAGGGATTAGAGTCTGCTCAGAAGCGTGTGTGTGTTTGTCAGTCAGTAAGATTTTCTACATCAGCTGGTAACATCAACAATTCAGTCATAGAGATGTACAGCACGGAAACAGACACTTCAGTCCAACCCATCTATGCCCATTAGATATCCTAACCTAATCTACTCCCTCGAATTGTGTGTTTCTGATTGTGTGCTAGTGTGTGTGTGTGTGTGTGTGTGTATGTGTGAGGTCGTCTGTATGTATGTGTGTGTGCATGTCTGTTTGTATGCATGTGTGTGTGTGTGAAGTTAAAAATCACACATCACCAGGTTATAACCTGGTGTTGTGCGATTTTTAACTTTGTACACCCTAGTCCAACACCGGCATCTCCAAATCGTGTGTGTGTGTGTGTGTGTGTGTGTGTTTGTGTTAGAACACAAGTGCATAGGAATTGTCAACAAAATGGCGAAAGACGTCTCTCATAAAGTGTACTCTCAGAAGGGACCACCTTGAACACACGTGTATGTCCATTACTGCCCTGATTCTGTCAAACCTGTCAACAAATGGGTGAAATGGCCACAGAAAACCCGGAAGCCATTTCCCCGAATGGTATGTTTAATTGCATTCACTTCAAACAAATAGTAGATTTCCCAAAACAGAGAGAGAAGGAGAAAAAGAAAGAAATGAGGTAATCAGTTTATCCTCCATGGCTGACCGCATCTACTCAGAAAGAAAGGGGAGTCAGTGCAGAAAAGTTGAAAGGTCTAGGAGAATAGGGAGAAAGTTGAAAAGGACAAAAGGGGAGAGTTAACATTGGACTGTGATAAGATCATGGTCTCTAATCAATCCAGGCTCATAAATGATAATGCCGAAGTGACTCAGACCTGAGATTGGGAGCACTGGTATCAATGGTGCACTGTCAGGCAGGGCCAAGATCAACAACCCACCACCACCACCACCACCACCACCACCACCACCACCACCACCACCACCACCACCACCACCACCACCACCACCACCACCACCACCACCACCACCACCACCACCACCACCACCACCACCACCACCACCACCACCACCACCACCACCACCCCTCCTGGCCCTGCTGGTTTCTGAGAAGCAGCGATGGGAATTGTTCCAGGAGGAGGAGGACACTGAGATCCCACCTCCTGGTCACAGTTACTGAGCTGTCAGGGATCAGACACAGATATAAAGGCTGCTCCTCTCAGACACAGAGACTGTTACCCTCCCTCCCAGACTCTCCACTGGATCACCGCAGCGATGAGTGAGATCACTCTTTACGCGGAGGAGGACTTCACGAGCAGAAAGGAAACCTTCCACAGCAGCCAACCAGACCTTGGAAGGTACTTCTTCGATGACACTGCTCGCTCCCTGAAGGTGGTTGGGAACCCCTGGATGGCTTACACTGGCAAGAGGTACACCGACGATTCCAAGGAATTCACGGAGGGAGAGTATGAGAAACTGGGGCTGTTTGACCGAAAGATCAACTCCGTTAAGCTGCTCAGTGCAGACACGGTCACCCCTCCATCTGAGTGTAAGAAGACAGTGACGTCCCAGAAGATTTGACAGTCTGACCTCAGACAAGGAGGTGTGAGGCTGTCAGCCCCAGGGGGAGGGGGAAATGGTGGTTTAATCTCCCCCCAGAATCCTCACTATGCTCCCACTCCCTCAAACCCCCAGCTGTGGGGGTTAGTCTTTCGCTAAAATCCTGAAACTGCTCCACAAAACTCTGGCAAAGTGATGGACCGGCTGCTGCAACACGGAAAGAGACACTTCGGCCCGTCCCGAAACCTGCTGCTGTCCCCGCTCCCGGTCTGCTCCCTTTGCTTTGCTCTGTCTGATCAGCGATGAAATAAAATTGATGTTTGCAAAGTCATCTCCTATGGTTTGTCCTGAATCATTTCTCAGTCCTGTGTGATATTTAATGAAAGGGAATCGACGTAGTTTAAGGGTTTGGTTATGAAGGTATTTGTCCCAGTGGGAAGGCTGCAGTGGGGTGATGTTGTGGTTTCTGTGCGAGAGAGATTGGGGGACTGGCGGCACACAGTCGATCAGAAGATAAACAACTTGTGAGGCCTTGGGGATTTTACTTTTAAAGTTAACATTGTTCGGTTAAGTTTTCCAATAGAGTTGTTATTCCACATTCTTCTTTCTTTTGTTGTATTTTAATGGTAGTGTTTGAATCAATTGTGTTTTGCTTCACATCGGGCAGTTTGACCAATTGAGTTATATCTGGAACAGAACACTTCACAGTTACGTTTTAAATCAGATAAAGTCAGGAACCAGGCTAACTTCCCAATATATTCTGAAGGGGTCTGCTCTGATCGGTAACAGAAGACGTCTATGAAAGGCTCCATTTGGCTAGTTCTGTCTGGCTAAGCACTGGAATCACTGCAGTAATGAAAGGAGTTTGTTCGGTCCATCGTATCTGTGCTAGCTATTTGTATAGCATTTCCAGTCAGTCCCACTCCCCACAGTCTCACATAAAGTCATTCCTCAGAGCTGTCAGAGATCTCCTCCCACTGACTCCCCACTTAACAAGAACTCCCCTTTTTAATCAGAAATCCCCACTTCACCTTAAACCTAAGCACTCTAGTTTTGGATTCCTCTACCATGGAAAAAAATACTTTGGTTCTTTACCCTATCCATGCCCCTCTTGATTTGAAAATCCGCTATAAGATCAACCCTCACACTCTGACGCTCCATGGGAAATACCCCCAGCCTATTCAGCCTCTCCATATAGCTCAAAGCCTCCAAACATGGTAACATCCTTGTAAATATTTTCTGAACCCGTTCAAGTTTCACAACATCTTTCCTACAGCAGGGTGACGAGAACTGAGCACAGTATTCCTCCAGTAGCCTCACCAATGTCCTATACACCCACAACATGACCTCCCAGCTCCTATAGCAATGCACTGACCATAGTTTATTATCAAAACCAAATATTAATTGAAGATACAATCATTGATTAACGCACAGTCAAATAATGTGCATGTCTAAATAGCCAACCCTCTAAACAATCGCAAAACACACCAACATCAAAATGAGAATAATTGCAGGTGCTGTAAATCAGAAACAAAAGCAGTGTTGCTGGAAAAGCTCAGAAGGTCTGGCAGCTTCTGTGGAGAGAAATAAAAAGAGTTAGTGCTTCTGAGGAAGGGTCACTGCACTCGAAATGTTAACTCAGATTTCTGTCCACAGATGTTGCTAGACATGCTGAGCTTTTCCAATAATTTGCTGTTTTTTCTCTCTAACATAATCTCACTCTGAATGAAAAGAGAAAAGTGAATATTCTCTGCAGGGATTGTATTTCTGAAAGCAATAACACTTCAGCCAATAGGTCATTGTTGAAGACAGAAGGATGAAGCAAAAAATCTTTCAAAGTCTATCACCTCTGTCTCCTTACACATGTGGCCATCACTAATCACACACACGCAGGGCTGTCCCCGGTATCTATCAGCTTGTTCAGGGAAATACAATCGAGAAGTTCAATCGATCATTTTTTCAGAAGGAAAGGTGTCATCCTGAACTCAACAAGTGGGTTGTTTCTTTCACCAACCATGGGAATGATCAGATGGGGAGACCTTCCTCACAGGCTTTATGCCCCTCAGCTAATTACTGACACAAACCACTCTCTCCATCCAGTTCCTGTACAAACAGCCACAGCACGGTGTACAGCACAGCGAGCAGTGAGCACAAGTCATGTCATTTCATGGAAGTTTGGGTTTTAGAAAAGCAGTGCCCGTGACCTTTAAAGAAACCACTCGAGGTGTTTCCACAAAACATGAAATATTTTCCACAATCCTCAAAAATGTAAGTTTTTAAATAAATATTAAATCAACAGTGTCTGCATGTTAAATGGTAATACCATTGCCTGGAAGATCCCATCCAAGCTACACCTAGAACATAGAACATAGAAGAATACAGCGCAGTACAGGCCCTTTGGCCCTCGATGTTGCGCCGATCCAAGCCCACCTAACCTATACTAACCCACTATCCTCCATATACCTATCCAATGCCCGCTTAAATGCCCATAAAGAGGGAGAGTCCACCACTGCTACTGGCAGGGCATTCCATGAACTTACGACTCGCTGAGTGAAGAACCTACCCCTAACTTCAGTCCTATATCTACCCCCCCTTAATTTAAAGCTATGCCCCCTTGTAATACCCGACTCCATACGCGGGAAAAGGTTCACACTGTCAACCCTATCTAACCCCCTAATCATCTTGTACACCTCAATCAAGTCACCCCGAAACCTTCTTTTCTCTAATGAAAACAGCCCCAAGTGTCTCAGTCTATCCTCATACGATCTTCCTTCCATACCAGGCAACATCCTGGTAAACCTCCTCTGCACCCGTTCCAGTGCCTCCACATCCTTCCTATAGTATGGCGACCAAAACTGCACACAATATTCCAGATGCGGCCGCACCAGAGTCTTATACAACTGCATCATGACCTCAGGACTCCGGAACTCAATTCCTCTACCAATAAAAGCCAGTACGCCATATGCCTTCCTCACCGCACTATTTACCTGGGTGGCAACTTTCAGAGATCTGTGTACATGGACACCAAGATCCCTCTGCTCATCCACACTACCAAGTATCCGACCATTAGCCCAGTACCCCATCTTTTTGTTATTCTTCCCAAAGTGAATCACCTCACATTTAGCTACATTGAATTCCATTTGCCACCTTTCTGCCCAGCTCTGCAGCTTCTCTATATCCTGCTGTAACCTGCCACATCCTTCCTCACTGTCAACAACTCCTCCGACTTTCGTATCATCCGCAAACTTGCTCACCCAACCTTCTAACCCCTCTTCCAGGTCATTTATAAAAATGACAAACAGCAATGGTCCCAAAACAGATCCTTGCGGAACACCGCTAGTGACGGCACTCCATGAAGAAACTTTGCCATCAACTACTACCCTCTGTCTTCTTCCATCCAGCCAATTCCTAATCCAAACCTCCAACTCACCCTCAATGCCATATCTCCGTATTTTCTGCAGTAGCCTACCATGGGGAACCTTATCAAACGCCTTACTAAAATCCATATATACCACATCTACCGCTTTCCCCTCATCAACCTCCTTCGTCACCTTTTCAAAGAATTCAATAAGGTTTGTGAGGCACGACCTGCCCTTCACAAAACCATGCTGACTATCCTTGATCACATTATTCCTATCCAGATGTGCATAAATCCTATCCCTTACAATTCTCTCTAAGACTTTGCCCACAACAGAAGTGAGACTCACCGACCTATAGTTACTAGGGTTATCCCTACTCCCCTTTTTGAACAAGGGAACCACATTTGCTATCCTCCAGTCTTCTGGCACTACTCCTGTAGACAAAGAGGACATAAAAATCAAGGCCAATGGCTCTGCAATCTCCTCCCTTGCTTCCCAGAGAATCCTAGGATAAATGCCATCATGCCCAGGGGACTTATCTATTTTCACCTTTTCCAGGATTTCCAACACCTCTTCTCTACATACCTCAAAGCCATCCATTCTACTTATTTGTGACTCAGTATTCACATCGACGACAATGCCCTGTTCCTGAGTAAATACTGAAGAAAAGTATTCATTCAGTGTCTCCCCAATCTCTTCCGCCTCCACACGCAACTTCCCACTACTATCCTTGACTGGACCTATTCCTACCCTGGTCATTCTTTTATTCCTAACATACCTATAGAAAGCCTTAGGGTTTTCCCTAATCCTACCGACTAAGGAACTTTCATGTCCCCTCCTTGCTGCTCTTAGCTCTCTCTTCAGGTCCTTCCTGGCTACCCTATAACTCTCAATCGCCCCAATTGAACCTTCACGTCTCATCTTGAGATAGGCCGCCCTCTTCCATTTAACAAGGGATTCCAATTCCTTATTAAACCACGGCTCCCTCACACGACCCTTTCCTCCCTGCCTCTTTCTGACTTGGAAATATATCACTGTTCCTTCGGTGTCACTGGGTCAAAATCCTGGAACTCCCTCCCTTAGGATCTTGTGAGTCTACCCGCAGCACATGGACTGCAGTGGTTCAAGGAGGCAGCTCACCCCCACCTTCTCAAGGCTAACTAGGGATGTGGTAATAAATGCTGGACCAATACCTATATCCCAAATAAAGAAACAGAAGAAATATGCTTCACAAAAACTCTCGAAAAATATCCCAACATTTTCAAACCTCCAGGTCCCACAGTTTCTGCCAATGATTCATAATAGTGTTGTTCAATGTCACTTCGATGCTTCCTACTGTAAGATGACGCAGCAGGCCAGGCAGCATCGGAGGAGCAGGAAAATCGATGTTTCGGGCAAAAACCCTTCATCCCGATGAAGGGCATTTGCCCGAAATGTCAATTTTCCTGCTCCTCGGACACCAGCACCACTCTAATCTAAACTCTGGTTTTCAGCATCAACAGTCCTCACTTATGCCCACTTAAAATGTTACATCTCATACTAAATGTGCAAGTGTGTGTGTGTGTGTGTCTGTGCCTGTGTGTGTCTCAATCTGTGTGGGTGTTCACGTCGGTGTGTGCATGTGTGTGTGCATAAGTGTGAGTATGTGTTGCTGTGTGTGTGTCTGTGTTTGTGTGTGTGCGTCTGTGTGTGAGCATATGTGTGCCTGTGAGAGCATGTGTTTGTGCTTTTGTGAGTGTGTTGTTTGAGTGTGTGCATGTCAGTGTGCGTGTGTGGTTGTGCGTGTGCATATGTGTGTGAGCGTATGTGTGCTTGTGAGTGTATGTGCTTGTGCTTTTGTGAGTGCGTTGTTTGTGTGTGTGCATGTTTGTGTGTGTGTGGGTGGGTGTGAGTGCGTTGTTTGAGTGTGTGTGTGGGTGTGCTTGTTTCTCTCTGTGTATGTGCAAGTGAGAAAGGATGTAGGTTTAGTTGTGCTGGAAGATTCATTTTCAGCTGTTTCGTCACCATACTAGGTAACATCTTCAGTGAGCCTCCGGATGAAGTCTTTGTGTCTTTGCGTTTATGTGCATTTTGTGTGTCTGTGTGTGAGTGAGTGTGAGTTTGTGTGACAGCTTGTGTATAGAACATGAAACTATACAGCACAAGAACGGGTCCTTTGGCCCACCAAGTTGTCCAACGTGACACCAAATAAAACTAATCCCTTCTGCCTGCCATTGGTCAATATCCCTCTATTGCTTGCATACTCTCGTGCTTATCTAAAAGCCCCTTAAATGACCTTATCTGCTTCCACCCCTTGGCAGTGCGTTCCACAGTCCTTTCTCTCTCTTTGTAAAAGACAGGCCCCTCACATTCCTATTAACCTTCCCCCTCGAACATTAAATGCATGACCCCTAGTATTAGACATTTCAAATCGGGGATAAAGATTCTGACCATCAATCCTACATATGCAGCTCATAATATTATAAACTCCTGTCAAGTCTCCCCTCAGCCTCCACCACTCCAGAGAATACAACACGATTTTTTCATATTCTCTTCTTAATCCTCATACCCTCGAATCCAGGCAGCATCCTGATAAACCTCTTCTGCACTCTCTCCAAAGCCTCCATATCCTTCCCGTTATGTGGTGCACAGAATTGAACACAATACTCTACGTGTGGCCTTACTGAAGTCTGATAAAACTGCAACAAGACGTCCTGACTCTTGAAATCATTTCTCTGACTAATAAAGGCAAGGTGTCATACACCTTCTCTACCACCCAATCTACTTTCATGTGTGTGCGTGTGTATTTGTGTGTGCTTGTGTTACATTTTGTGTGTGTGTGAAAGAGAGAGTGTGCATGAGTGCCTGTGTGTGTCTGCTGCCCGTGAACATGTCTACATTTGTACAAATATATCGTTGAAAATGCACACCTTTACGTTCTTTGTTGATTTTATCCAAGTGAACATGTCTATATTTATAAGTAACACAAACAGAAAGTGAAGATTATTGGGACGCCACAGGATTGGGAAGGCTTTGAAAACCAGCAGAGGACAACTAACACAGCAATAAGGGGGAAGAAGAGGAAATCTGAGAGTAAGCTGAGTTGTTACATAAAAGGAGATTGGAAACAGCTTTTTGTCAATATATACAAAGTAAGGACAGTCAAGAATGGACATTGGATCGCTGGAAAATAAGAATGGAGAAGTTGTCATGGGGAACAAAGAAACAGAGCAGGATCTGAACAAATGCTTTGCATCAGTTTTCATAGTGGAAGATACCAACAGAATCACTAAGGAGAATGTGGCCATCACTAAGGAGAAGATGCTGGGAAGCAGAAAGTTCTGAAGGTGGATAAATCACTCAGACCACACAGACTACACCAGGAGCTAACTGAGGAGATTGTGAAGCCATTTGTGGTGATCATTCAGGAATCACTGAGATCAGGAAGAGTCCCAAGGATCTGGAAAATGTCTCATGTAACATCACTGTTGAAGAAGGGAAGGAGTCCGAAGCCAGGAAACTATAGCCCAGTTAGACTGACCTCAGTCGTTGTTAAGATTTTAGTGTATTTTTATGGATGAGATTGTGGAGTGCATGGTAAAATCAGACTGAGTCAGCATGGCTTCATCGAGGTGGGGAATGGGGTCGGGGGGATGAGGTGGGGGGGGGGGGTGGGTAATGCCTGATAAGTCTGTTTTAATACTTTGAGGAGGGAACAAGCAAGTGAAACAAAGGGGAGCCAGTCGGTGTGATCTATTTGAATTTCCAGAAGATATTTGACAGTGTGCCATGTAGGTGGCTGCTAAATCGGATAAGAGCCCATGGTGTTAGGGGCAAGGTACTGGCATGGATAGAGGATTGGCTGACAGGAAGGTGGCAGAGAGTGGGGATAAATGGGGTCTTATTCAGGATGACACTGAGTGACTAGTGGAGTCCTACAGGGGTCAGTGTCGGGATCACAACTGTTCACATTATTCATTAACAATGTGGGTGAAAGATTTGAGAGGCATAGATAAGGAAGATAGCTGACATATTTTAAAAAGGACCTCGGGGTAAACACAGAGGACAGAACATGTATGGATCAAACTTCCTGTGGAAGTGGTGGAGGCAGGTACAATTCCAAAATTAAAAAGGCATCTGGATGGGTATATAAATAGGAAAGGTTGAGAGGGAAATGGGACAAGTGCTAGCAAATGGAATTAGATTAGGTTAGGATATCTGGTCGGCATGGACCAAAGGGTCTGTTTTTATGCTGTACATCTCTGTGACTATAATTAATGGATGTCATAGTTCGGGATCCTCCTGGAAGGAGCGATTACAGTGTGGTGGAATTTCAAATACAGCTGGAAAGTGCAAAGATAAAAGCCATTACCAGGGTCCAGTGTTTAAACAAAGGAGACTGCAATAGGATGAGGGTGGAGTTGGCTAAATTAGACTGGAAGCAAAGAGTTTATGGTGGGACAGTTAATGAACAGTGGAGGATTTTCAAAACAAATTTTCAAAGTGCTCAGCAAAGGTATCTCCCAATGAAAATGGAGGACTGTCGGTAAAGGGGTTATCTGCCATGAGTGTCTTAGGAAATAAGGGAAACAATCAAAATGAAAGACAAGGCATACAAAGTGGCCGAGATCAGCAGGATACTGGAAGACTGGGAACGCTTTAAAGCTCGACAGAAAGCCACAAAATGAGCTATAAAGAAAAGTCAGATAGAACGTGAGAAAAATTAGCACAGAATATTAAGACAGATCGGAAAAGTATTGATAAATATGTAAAACGAAAAAGACAGGCTCAAGTCCTTTAGAGGACGAGAAGGGGCATTTAGTAATGGGATCGGAGGAAATGGCCGAGGCATTGAACTGGTAGTTTGTGTCAGTATTCACAGTGGAAGACACAAATAACATGCCAGTAGATGACAAAGAGATGAAGATAGGCGAGGAAACAATCATTATCACAAAGAGCTAGTGTTGGGCAAGCTAATGAAGATCTGGATAGACAATTCTCCTGGCCATGATGGAATCCATCCTGGGGTACTTAGCGAGAGATGGTGGGAGAAATAACCGATGCACTTGAGGTAATTTTCCAAACTCCACTGGAATCTGGGGCAGATCCAGCAGATTGAATACAGCAAACGTGATGTCACCGTTTAAGAATGGAGGTAAACAAAAGATAGGGAATTATAGATGAGTTAACTTAACTCAGTAGTGGGGTAAATGCTTGAGCAAATTACCAAGGAAGAAACAGCAAGGCATCTGAATAGAAATTGTCCCATTGGACAGATGCAAAATGGGTTCATGAAGGGCATGTCATGCTTTACTAATCTAACGAAATTCTATTAAGACATTACCAGTACGGTAGACAAGGGGAACACAGTAGATGTGGTGTACCTCTATTTCCAAAAGGTTTTTAACAAGGTGCCAAATAAAAGGCTGCCGCATAAAATAAAGATGCATGGTATTATGGGTAAAGTATTAACATGGAGAGAAGATTAGTGAATGAACAGGAAGCAAAGATTGGGGATAAATGAGAGCTTTTCTGGTTGGCAATCAGTGACTAGTGGTGTACCTCGGGGATCAGTAATGGGACTGAAATTATTCACAATTTACATCACTGATTTGGAGTTGGGGACTATGTGTAGTGTGCTAAAGTTAGTGGATGACACTATGATGAGCAGTAGGGTAATGCATGCAGAGGATTGTAAAACATTGCAAAGGAACATAGCTACTTTAAATGAGTAGTCAAAGGCTTGTCAGATGGAGTGAATAAGTCATCCATTTTCGTAGGAATGCTGGTAAAAATGACTGTTACTTTAATGGCAAGAAATTGCAGCATGGTGCTGTGTAGAGGGACCTGGGTGTCCTTGTGCACGAATCACAGAAGGTTGGTCTGCAGGTGCAGCAAGTAATGAAGAAGTCAAATGGAACTTTTTCCTTGATTGCTAAAGGGATTAAGTTTCAAAGTGGGAAGGTTATGTTGCAGCTGTCTCGGGTGTTGGTGAGGCTGCACCTGGAGCACTGTGAGCAGTTTTGGTCTCCTATCTTGGGAAAGGATGTATTGGTGTGAGAGGGGGTGCAGAGGAGGTTCACTAGATTGATTCCGGAGATGAGGGGGTTGGCTTTTAAGAGAGACCAAGTAGAGTGTGATTATAGTCATTGGAATGTTGAAGAATGAAGGGGGATCTTATAAAAACATGTAAAATTATCAAGGGAATAGATAAGATAGAAGCAGAGAGGATATTTCCACTGGTGGATGAAACTAGGACAAGAGGGAGGAACCACAAAATTAGTGGGAGCAGATTTAGGACTGAATCGAGGAGAAACGTCTTCAGCCAGAGGGTTGTGAATCTGTGGAATTCCCTGCCAGGGAAGTAGTTGAGGCTTCCTCAGTCGGTGTTTTAAAAACAAAAATAAACAATCTTTTGAACAGTAAAGGAATTATCGTTGTGGTGAGTAGTTGGGTAAGTGGAGCTGAGGCCATGGAAAGATCAGGCATGATGTTATTGAATGGTGGAGCAGGCTGGAAGGGTCAGATGGCCTACTTCTGATCTTAGGTCTTATGATATTATGTTATGATGTGATCAGATATTGCAGCAGGATCTTGACCAGTTGGGAAATGGGCTGAGAAATGTCAAATGGAGTTTAATCGAGAGATGTGTGAGTGTTGCAGTTTATAAAGTCAAATCAAAGTAGGAGTTTCGAGTGAATGGTATGGCCTTAAGGAATGTGGAGGAACAGATGAACCTTTGAGTTTATGTGCACATCTCTCTGAAAGTGGAGTTACAGGTAGACAGGCTGTGAAGAAGGGCCTTCATCGGCCTTCATCGGTCAGATCATTGGTCAGAGTATTGAGTACAGGAGTTGGGAGGTCATGTTGTGGTTGTACACGACATTGGTTTGGCCACTGTTGGAATATTGTATGCAATTCTGGTCTCCTTCCTATCGGAAAGATGTTGTAAAACCTGAAAGGGTTCAGAACAGATTCACAAGGATGTTGCCAAAGTTAGAGGATTTGACCTATAAGGAGAGGCTGAACAGGCTGGGGCTGTTTTCCCTGGAGCATCAGAGGCTGAGGGGTTACCTTATAGAGGTTTACAACATCATGAGGGGGATGGATAGTGTAAATAAACAAAGTCTTTTGCCTGTGATGGGGGAGTCCAGAACTAGAGAGCATAGTTTTAGGGTGAGAGGGGAAAGATATAAAAGAGACCTAAGCAGCAACGTTTTCACACAGAAGGTGGTACGTGTTTGGAATGAGCTGCTAGAGAAAGTGGTGGAGGCTGGTACAATTGCAACATTTAATAGTGATGTGGATGGTTAAATGAATAGAAAGGGTTTGGTAGGATATGTGTCGGGCGCTGGCAGGTGGGACTCGATTGATTTGGAATGTCTCGTCGGCATGGACGATTTGGGCTGAAGGGTCTGTTTCCATGCTGTCCATCTCTGTGACCCTATGTTACATTTGTACCGGAGGTTGGTGAGGCTGCACTGACAGTAATATAATTGTTTTTTGGTCACACTGCTATAGGAAGGATGTAATTAAAGTGGAAAGAATGCAGAAGAAATTTACAAGAATGCTGCCAGGACTCAAGGGACTGAGTTATCGGAAGAGGTTGGAAAAGCTAGGCCGTTTTCTGTGCAGTGCAGGAGACTGGGTGGGGTATCTCGTAAACGTGTATGAGATCATGAGGGGGATGGATTGGGTGAATGCACTCAGTGTTTATCCAGGTTGGGAAATCGGGGCTTGGAGGGTATGACGTTAAGGTTCGAGGGGGAAGAATAAATTGAAACCTGAGGGACAACTTTTTTATACAGAGTGTGGTACACATATAGAATGTGCTGCCAGTGGAAGTGGTTGATGCTGGTACACTTACAACATTTAAAGGGCATTTGGACAAATACATGGATCAGCACAACATTTCAGACAGCATCTGAGGAGCAGGAGAATTGGTGTTTTGGACATAAAACCTTCATCAGGAAGGGCTTATGCCCGAAGCATCGATTCTCCTGCTCCTTGGATGCTGCCTGACCTACTGTGCTTTTCCAGGACCACAGTCTCGACTCTGATCTCCAACATCTGCAGTCCTCACTTTTTGCTTCATGCATGAATAACAAGGAGATGGGCCAAATGCAGGGAAATGGGTTTTGTGTGCATTTAAAAAAAAAAGAGAAAACCAGGGTCCAGGGGCAATATCTTCTAGTCAGAATAAAAGATAAGAATGGTCAGTGTTGGGAATGCTGGATGAATAGAGACATTGAGGTTTTGTTTGAGAAAATGTGGAAAGTATTTCTCAGGTATAGGCAGGAGAGATTGAGCGATAACTTAGAAGAGTATAAAGGAAGTAAGAATACACTAAGAGGGAAATCAGGAGGGCTAAAAAGGGGACATGAGATAGCTTTGGCAAATAGGGTTAAGGAGAATCCAAAAGTATGTTAAGGACAAAAGGGTAACTAGGGAGAGAAGAGGGCCCCTCAAAGATCAGCAAGGCAGTCTATGTGTGATACCTCAGGAGATGAGTGAGGTACTAAGCGAGTATTTTGCATCTGTATTTACTGTGGAGAAGGATTTGGAAGATATAGAATGTGGATAAATAGATGGTGACATGTTGAAAAATGTCCATATTACAAGGAGATGGTGCTGCATGGCTTGAAATGCATAAAAATGTATAAATCCCCAGGACCTGATCAGGTATTCCCTATAACTCTGTGGGAAGCTAGGGAAGTGATTGCTGGACCACGTGCTGTGATATTTGTGTCAACAAGAGTTATAGGTGAGGTTCCAGAAGACTGGAGGTTGGCTAATGTGGTACAACGATTTAAGAAAGATGGTAACGAAAACCAGGGAACTATAGACCGGTGAGCCTGTCATCAGTGGGGGGCAAGTTGTTGGAGGGAATCCTGAGGGATAGGATTTACACGTATTTGGAAAGGCAAGAACTGATTAGAGATAGTCAGAATGGCATTGTACATGGACAATCATGCTTCATAAATCATGAGTTTTTTGAAGAAGTAACCAAGAGGATTGATGAGGGCAGAGCCAAGGATGTAATCTATATGGACTTCCGTAAGGTGTTCGACAAGTTTCCCCATGCCAGGTGTTCGAAAAGTTTCACCCTGTTAGCAAGGTTCGATCTCATGGAATACAGGGAGACCCAACCATTTGGATTCAGAACTTGCTCAAAGGTGGAAGACAGAGGGTGCTAGTAGAGTTTCCTTTTCAGACTGGAGTACTGTGACCGTTGGAGTGCCACAAGGATTGGTACTGGGTCCACTACGTTTTGTCATTTATGTGAATGATTTGGATGATAGGAAGTACAGTTAGTAAGTTTGCAGGTGACAACAACATTGGACGTTTAGTGGACAGTGAAGAAAATTACTTCAGAGTACAACAGGATCTTGTACAGATGGACCAATGGGATGGGGAGTTGCAGATGGAAAGTTGCAGATGGAGTTTAATTTCGGAAATTATGAGATGCTGCATTTTGGAAAAGCAAATCAGAGTAGGACTTATACACTTCATGATTTGATTAGATTCCCCACAGTGTGGAAAAAGGCCCTTCGGCCCAACAGGTCCACATTGACCCTCCAAAGAGGAGTAGCCAATCCAGATCCATTCCCTACTCATGCACCTATCACTATGGGCTTTTATCGGGGCGAATTCACATGAATTGCACATCTTTGGACTGTGGGAGCAAACCAGAGAATCCGATAGAAATCCACACAGTCACAGGGGGAAAGTGCAAACTCCACGCAGATCGTCTGCCCGGGGCTGGAATTGAACCCGGGTCCTGGTACTGCAAAGCAGTACTGCGAACCACTGAGCCACTGTGCCGTCCAGGTACATTAGCTAATGGTAAGATCCTGGGAAGTGTTGGGGAACAAAGAGACCTTAGGGTGTAGGTTTTTAGTTCCTTGAAAGTAGAGTCGGAGGTAGATAGATAGTGACGAAGGTGTTTGGTCTGCTTTCCTTTATTTAGTCAGAGTATAAAGTATTGGTATTGGGAGATCATGTTGTGTCTGCAAAGGGCATTGGCCAGGCCACCATGGGAATATTGCACACAGTTGTGCATCCTTTCCTATCGGAATGATGTTGTGAAACTTGAAAGAGTTGAGAAAATATTTGCAAGGATGTTGCCAGGGTTGGAGGATTTGAGCTACAGGGAAAGAATGAATAGGCTGGGGCTGTTTTCCCTGGAGCATCGGAGGCTGAGGCGTGAACTTATAGAGGTTATAAAATCATGAGGGGCATTGATAAGATAAATAGACAAGGTATAGGAGTCCAGAACTAGAGGACAGTGGTCAGGGTGTAAGGGGAAAGATATAAAAGGGATTTAAGGAGCAACCTCTTCATGCAGAGGGCAGTGCGTGAATGGAATGAGCTGCCAGAGGAAGTGGTGGAGGTTGGTACAAATACAGCATTTGAAATCGATATTGGATAGTCATATGGATGAAAATGGAATAGTGTTGGTTGGATCGGCTTCAGATTGGTTTCATGGGTCGCGCAACATTGAGGGCGAAGGGCCTGTACTATGCTGTCCTATATGTTCTAAAGGCTTCTGGCGATGGGTGTATAAAAAAGGAAGGGTTCAGAGAGATATGGGCCAAGTGCTGGCAAATGGGAGTTGATTAGGTTGGGATATCTGGTTGGCATGGATGAGTTGGACCGAAGGGCCTGTTGTCCGTGCTGCACATCTCTGTGACTCTGAGACCAGTTTGGGTGGAAGGGCCTGTCTCCGTGCTGCAGGACCCTATGCATTTGGTTCAAGAAGCAAATATACCCTGCCCCTCTCCCTGGGTTTCCTACCCCATCAGAGATCAGAGGCTACACTGTTTTCCCCGAGAGTGAAAGTTCTTGTTTATTACAGCCTTGCCCCGGGATGTGAACCATCCTCCTTTCTCTGGCCCCGGAAGCTGCCCATTGTGCAGGTTCTGTGGCTGTATATACACACACAGGCACAGACAGACAGACACACACGCCGACAGAGAGAAGGGACGGGGGTGTGGTCAGAGAGAGAGAGAGATAAACACACACAGATGGGGAGAGAGAGAGAGATAAACACACACAGACGGAGAGGGAGAGAGAGAGATAAGCACACACAGATGGGGGGAGAGAGAGAGATAAACACACACAGACGGAGAGAGAGAGAGAGAGATAAACACACACAGATGGGGAGAGATAGAGAGAGAGCTAAACACACACAGACGGAGAGAGAGATAAGCACACACAGACGGGGCGGGGGGGGGGGGGGAGAGAGATAAACGCACATAGACGGAGAGAGAGAGGTGGGTGGAGAGATGCTGAAGCCTCCCACTGCGAATGTGACCAAGTGGTGTCCGGGTTGATTCGCGCAAGTGCACTGTATCTCACAGAACAAATGATAGAAGGGATTCCACATTCCTATGCATGCTGGGTAGCAGGACTACCATAGAAACCTGGAGCATGGCCATGAATACACACGGATTATGATGTTGTAGATATAACGTTTTGGGAATTAATGGTGAAGCGGAGTCACAGATATAGAAAACAATATCGGAGAGTCCTACACATACCAGCGATTTTAGCTGGAAGAGCTCCAGCAGCCAGGTGTTAGCTCAGTGATGCCCCAGAATGTGGCGTGGTTTAGGAAATATTTCCCGTGAGAAACTTTCAAGATCAGATTGTCATCGAGATTCCAGGGCATGTATTTCATTTCTGCTGGTACGTGAGGAAAGAGCAGGGAGTTCTTTGGACACATGGCATAGCCATTTTTATTCCATTACAGGGTTCAGTTATCACCGGCCAGACCTCCTGTCATTGGCATTCCCAATTCCCCATGAGAAAATTAACATGAAGCTATTTTCGACCTATTTGCTGTATTCCATTTGGATTGTAGTTTTTCCAAGTGATTTGTACACCACCACTGCAGGCAGTTAGCAATTAACCACTTTGCTGCAGCTTAAACACTTGGAACACATTGTGAGATTAGAATGGCACGGTTCCTTTCTGAAACAAAGTCAGAAATGCTGAGTGTGCACATGGATTTCAGACAGCAGGGAGAGAGCTTGACCGAGGAATTAAATTGTCCCATTGACTGGATTTCTTCACCAATTTGTTTATACTGGAATATTGACACAATTTCTGCGGCTCATGTATCACCCAGAGGTGGGAAAAGCAGGAGATGAACTCCTGCCCAGAATGTAACAGGGGTTTCTGGATGTAAACTTGAGGTTAAATCATGCCATAGTGAATCTAGCCAAGGAAGCTCGAAAATTAAATCAGAATCCTTAAGGAAATAAAAGGAAATATCACTGTGAGGAAGGTCAGGTAGAACTGAAGGTGTTTTGTGAAACTGACAAGAAATTGATCTGTGTGAATTGTGTAGAATCGCAGGGACACAGAAAGTACTGCTTTATCCACGTTCTCATCACTGCCTCAATAAACCCCTTCACCTGAACTCCCCATTTCATTTATTTGTCACCAAATGTTCACAGATCCAAATGTTCAGCCTTCTCAGAAGGGGAAACTCTTCACCGAATCGATCGGATTGAGCCATTCATAATTTCAAACACCTGCATCAGATCTTCTGATTTCTTGAGTGAAGTAACGTAATGTTTTCTGAAATCCTTTGAAATTCATGTAACTTTGAAAATATTTTTCTGCTGTCTCAGTATATTTTATGCAACATCTGTTTTCAATTCCAAATCAGCAGAATTGCAGAATCCAGGACGACGAAGCAAATTGAGTTCTGGCATTTATACCTGAAGGAATAGAAAGTAGGTGATTGTTGCTGTAACTGCACAAGGCATTAGTGAGACTGGATCTGGAGTATTGCGTGCAACTTTGGTTCCCTTACTTGAGAAGGGATATAGTTGCATTGCCAATCGTTCAGAGCAGATTCATTAGATGAACTCCAGAGCTGAGGGGTTTCTCTCATGAAGAGAGATTGAGCAGTTTCCGCCTATACTCTCAAGAGTTTAGGAAAATAAGAGGAGATGTAATTGAGGTCTACAAGATGCTAAAGGGGATTGACAAAGTAGATGATGAGGGGATGTTTCATCTTTTAGTTTAGAATGGAAGGTCATCACTTTAGGGTGAGGAGTAGCAGGTCTAAAACAGATGAGGAGAAAATACTTTTCCCAAAGGATGCTGAATTTGCGGAACTCTCTACCTCCTCGTGCAGTGATGCCAGGACAATGAATTTAAAGAAGGGATAGACAGATTTTAAATTGGTAATAGGTTGAAGGATTATGAAGAGCGAAAGGAAAGGGGAATTGTTGAAATCAGCCACGATCTTATTGAATGGTGGAGCAGGCTCAAGGGGCTGAATTGCCTTCTCTTGCTTTTAGTTCTGATGTTATTATGCTGCAATCTGAATTAGCAAACTCATACAATGTGATTTGTAACTGCTACTTTCTGGATAGAGACAGTCATTCTCTGTCAATCATATTCACCCCCTGTTTATTCCAGGAGGAAACATCTTGGAAGAAAAAGTAGAACAAGCAGTTTCAGTGAAAATTGGTGAAATTACTCAGGAAAGTCTTTCTGGTGCAATTTATAATCAGCTCTTTATTGTTTACAGGGTAAGCAATGAAACTTTTAAGTTGCTGTCACTAAAGGAGGGTGTCCTGTCGACTGAAAAACTGAAGATCCTTTTACCATTTCCAGTTTGGAGAGAAATGATGGAGGCCATTAAACCTGGTAGAACACAGGTAAGTCTCCTTGTCCAAATTTATATTTTACAATTTGGATTCTTATGTATGCAAACATCAAAGACAGGATAATTAAACAATGAAAGAAATAAATCTGGATTTAATGGTTCTGATAGTTCTTGACATCAGTATAGCATTTGACATGGTACAACATAACAGAGACCTAGAAAAGCCAGTCAATGGGAATTTGGGAAAACACTTCACTGGTTTGAGTCATACGGCACACAAGGGGTGATGGTTATGATTATTGTAAGCCAATCATTTCAGCTCGAGGACATTTCTGTCGTTCTCACATGCAGTTAGTCAGGTTACTTTGTTTCATTCATATATTTTTCCAATCCACCTGTTCAGAAATGTTATTCCATCCCTGTGGGGCAGATGGAAGTAGAACCTTGGTCTCTTGATCTAGTGATAGGGACACTGCCACACCACCACAAGAGCAGCCCTGCAGTTCGTGAAGAAGGGCCTTGGCACAACTATCTACAACTGCTTAATGAATCAACTTCCCTCGATCCAAGGTGGAGTTTTGAGGAGGGGAGGTGACTGAATGTTCAGTGATGGTTATATGGTATTAAGCACATTTGTGTCTCCCAAAATAGGCAAAAATATCCTGTATGAATGCAACAAGACCTGGAAAACATGCAGGATTGTTCTGACAAGTGGCAAGTAGCATTCATGTCACACACATGCCACACAATGAACATCTCCAACAAGTGAGAATGCAGCCATCACTCTCGACATTCAATAGAAATTCCATTCATTAACATTGGTTCAATCCCTACTCTCAGTATCCTGAAGGTTATCATTGACCAGAAACTGAAGTGACCAACCATACACATACTGCAGCTTCAAGAGTAAGTCAGAGGCTGGAAATATTCCTGCCAGTAACTCACCTCCTGACTCTCCAGTTCCTGTCCTTCATCTCCAAGTCATAAACCAGGAATGTGATAGCAGACTCTTCACTTGCCTGAATGAGTTCAACACCAATAAAACTCAAGGTAATCAACACAATTCAGGAGAAACCAAGTTGCTGTAATGGCACCCCTTCCATCAGCTCGAATATTAACTCCCTCCACCAGAGACAGACTGTTACAGATATATGGGCCATTTAAAAGATGCATTGCAGAACTTCATGAAGGCTCCTTGTCCACCATCTTCCACATATACAACTTCAACCACCTCGTTGGGCAAGAGCAGCAGGTACATGGGAACATCACCACCTGTAAGGTCTTCTCCATCCTATATACCATCAGGAAATTACAAATATATGGCTGTTCTTCCCTGTCACTGTGTCAAAAAGCTATAAATTCAGATGGACGACAATGGTTCAAGAAGGAAGCTCCTGGCTTGGTAAGGTTTGGTCATAAGTGCCTTTCAAGCTGGTAATACAAATATCTCCTGAATGAATAACAACAACAAAATCTATGCACCAATTCGATCTTCTAAAAAGCATCACTTTTAGCTGTTCAGCTGAAATTGCCAGATCCCAAAACGTCACCAGTACAGGACCCACTTGCCTTCATTGCTCAGTCGTTTGAGTATCGGAGTTGGGACATCAGGTTGAATTTGAAGATGACATTGGTAAGACCTCTTCTGGAGTACTGTGTACAGTTCTGTTCGCCTGCTGTAGGAAGGATATTATTGGATTAGAAAGGGTTCCAAAAAGATTAACCATGACGTTGTCTGCAATGGAGACATAGAGTTATAAAATAGATTGAATAGGCTGGTCCATTTTATACTGGAACATAGGAAGTTGAGGTTTATAAAGGTTTATAAACCTTATAGAGGTTTATTAATTCAACATGGGCAGAGTTAAGTAATGGTCTTTCCCATTGTGTGTAGTTTTAGCCCAGCCAACTGACTGATTAAAAACCTCAAGAACTGTGGATGCAGGAAATCTGAAACAAAAACAGAAATCGCTGGAGAATCTCAGCAGGTCTGGCAGCATTTGTGGAGAGAAATCATAATAAACGTTTAGGACCCAGTGACCCTTGTTCAGAAATGTGTGATTATGTGGTTTACAATTCCATTTCAGGCTGCAGCTCTGAGTGGTAATGGTGGAAGCTCCAATTCCACGTCCTGGAATCTCAACTGCAAGTTGATCCTGAAACTTTTCGGCGAAATATCAGCGCAACGTCCTTGGCCATCGTTTCTACACTTGCGGCTTGACCCAGGGACAGGGACACTTCTGATAGTCCACAAGGCCCCCACTTCTCCAGGATAGTTGCCCGATTCCTGTTTCCAGTTCAACACTTTTATTTCATTTAAAAAATATTCGGCGCAACATTGCTACCCTCCAGCGGTGAGCAGTACTGCAGGGAACAGGTGGCGTGGGAATTGCAGAACAGCGATAATATACGTGGTGCCGGACCGCCACTGTGTGGCGGCAAAGGTTACTGCGAAATATTTAATTCAGGGACCATCAAAGTGAATAACTCCTGTGGAATCTAGACATCGGAAATAAAATCAGAAAAAAAACTGCAAATCCTTAGCAGGTCAGATAACATCTGTGGAGACAGAAGCAGAACGAATATTTTGAGTCCATTATAACTCTTCAGAATGAGTCAGTCACAACCATTTTCTCGCCAACAAACTGTTTGAGGGTTAATGAAAAAGCAGGGAATAGCACCACCAGGTGTCTGCAACCGGTAATGCCCCACCCCCCACATTTTCCTCCGCTACATCGATGACTGTATGGGCGCCGCCTCGTGCTCCAGCGAGGAGGTTGAACAGTTCATCCACTTCACCAACACCTTCCACCCCGACCTCAAATTCACCTGGACAGCCTCAGATTCCTCTCTCCCCTTCCTCGACCTTTCTATTTCTATCTCAGGCGACCGAATCAACACGAAAATCTACTACAAATGGACCGTCTCCCACAGCTACCTGTACTACACCTCCTCCCACCCTGCCCCCTGTAAAAACGCCATCCCATATTCCCAATTGCTTCGTCTCCGCCGCATCTGCTCCCAGGAGGACCAGTTCCAAAAACGTACAACCCAGATGGCCTCCTTCTTCAAGGACTGCAAATTCCCCCCCGACGTGGTCGACGAGGCCCTCCACCGCATCTCTTCCACTCCCCGCTCCTCCGCCCTTGAGCCCCGCCCCTCCAACCGCCACCAGGACAGAACCCCACTGGTCCTCACCTACCACCCCACCAATCTCCATGTACAGCATATTATCCGCCGTCAATTCCGCCACCTCCAAACGGACCCCACCACCAAGGATATATTTCCCTCCCCTCCCCTATCAGCATTCCGTAAAAACCACTCCCTCCGTGACTCCCTCGTCAGATCCACACCCCCCACCAACCCAACCTCCGCTCCCAGCACCTTCCCCTGCAACCGCAGGAGGTCCAAGACTTGCGCCCCACCTCCCCCCTCACCTCCCTCCAAGGCCCCAAAGGAAACTTCCATATCCGCCACAAATTCACCTCCACCTCCACACACATGATCTATCGCATCCTCTGCACCCGATGTGGCCTCCTCTATTTGGTGGAGACAGGCCGCCTAATTGCGGAGCGTTTCAGAGAACACCTCTGGGACACCCGGACCAACCAACCCAACCACCCTGTGGCTCAACACTTCAACTCCCCCTCCCACTCCACCAAGGAGGTCTTTGGACTCCTCCATTGCCAGACCACAACAACACGACGGTTGGAGGAAGACCGCCTCATCTTCCACCTAGGAACACTCCAACCACAAGGGATGAACTCGGATTTCACCAGTTTCCTCATTTCCCCTCCCCCACCTTGTCTCAGTCAAATCCATCGAACTCAGCACCGCCTTCCTAACATGCAATCTTCTTCCTGACCGCTCCGCCCCCACCCCAGTCTGACCTATCACACTCACCTTGACCTCTTACCACCTATCGCATTTTCGACACCCCTCCCCCAAGTCCCTCCTCCGTACCTTTTATCTTAGCCTGCTTGGAACACTTTCCTCATTCCTGAAGAAGGGCTCATGCCCGAAACATCGATTCTTCTGCTCCTTGGATGCTGCCTGACCTGCTGCGCTTTTTAAGCAACACATTTTCAGCTCTGATCTCCTGCATCTGCAGACCTCAAAATCTCGTCACAATTCTTCCTCAGACTATCAGCGAAACTATGAACAAAGCCCTGATGTTGCCACTGAGGTAACACATAAATTCAAACGCATAAAGGCTAGCAAGGGAAGCTGTGAGGGATGAGGATTGGGAGTGGGGAGAGGAGAGTTTGAAATCCCATAGAAAAGCAGAAATCTCTGGAAAAGCGCAGCAGGATCTGGTAGCATCAGTTCTGAAGAAGGGCAGTGGACCCTAAACGTTAATTCTGTTTTCTCTCCACAGATGTTACCAGACCTGCTGAATTTTTCCAGCAATTTCTATTTTTGGTTCTGATTTCCAGAATCCGCAGTTCTTTCAGGGTTTGAAATCCTCCTGTTCTGACTAAATGACATCAGGAATTTTGATTTAAATGAAATCAGTGGGCAACTTGTGGATTAAGAGTTGCTCTTGTTTTTGCATCATGTTTGAGAAACTTCAGCTTCACTGGCGTCCGGTTTTCTGCTTTCATTCTCCCTTCTTCCTTGAACAGAGGTGTTATAATAACGATGTGCCAAACTACTGGAACCTTTCCAAACCCTGGGAAAGTTTGTCAAAATACAAAACCATTCCATCTGCTATTCCTGCAGCCTCTGCATTGAAGACCCTGGGTGGCAGGCCATGTGGTCCAGGGGCACTTGTCCAACTTCTGTCCTCATGGTTTTCCTGGCACCTTTTCCCCAGTGATTGACAAAGAGATGAAGGTAGGTGAGGACCTGGGAACAATCATTATCAGGAAAGAGATAGTGTTGGGCAAACTAACGGACCTCAGGTAAACAAGTCTCCTGGTCCTGATGGAATGCATCCCAGGATGCTAAAAGAGATGGTGGGAGAAATTACAAAAACACTTGTGATAATTTTCCAAAATTCACTAGACTCTGGTGGAGTTCCAGCAGATTGGAAAACAGCAAATATGATGCCACTGTTTGAAAAAAGAGGGTAGACAAAAGATGGGGAATGATAGACTTGGATTTGATTTAGTTGGAGGCGAGCACTTGGGAGAGAGTGGCCATAATTCAGTTGCATTAAATTTAACGATGGAAAGGGAGCGGTACCTGCCACAGGTCAAGAGTTATCGATGGGGCAAGGGCAATTACAATGCGATTAGGCAAGATTTAGGATGCATAGAATGGGGTAGCAAAATGCAGGGAATGAACACAATGGAAATGTGGAGCTGGTTTAAGGAACAGATATTGCGTGTCCTTTGATAGGTATGTCCCTGTCAGGCATGGAGGAAGTGATAAGGTAAGGGAACCGTGGTTTACTGCAGAAATACCATCTCTTGCAAAGCAGAAGAAAGAGGCTTATGTGTTGATGAGACAAGATGGTTCAGAGGAGGGATGGAGAGTTACAGATCAGCGAGGAAGTATTTAAAGAGAAAGTGAGGAAGAGCTAAGAGAGTGCCTGAGCAGTCTTTACCAAATAGAATAAAGGGGAATCCTACAAATTTCTATAGGTATGTGAGGAATAAAAGGATGATGAGGGTAGGAATAGGGCCAGTCAAAAACTGAAGTGGGAAGTTGAATGTGGATCGGAGAGGTGCTAAATGAACATTTCTCATTGGTTTTCTCTCAGGAAAAGGAGAATATTGTAGAGGAGAAGAATGAGGTACGAGATATTAGACTAGAAAGGATCGAGGTTAGTTACGAATAGGTGTTATCAATTCTAGAAAGAATGAAAGTAGACAAGTCCCCTGGGTCAGATGGGATTTATCTGAGGATTTTCTGGGAAGCTAGGCAGGAGATAGCATAGCCTTCGGCTGTCTTTGTCTACAGGTTTAATACCAGAGGACTTGAGGATTACAAATTTTGTGCCCTTGTTCAATAAGGGCAGTAGAGATGATTCAGATAATGATAAACCAGTGAGCCTTATTTCTGTTGTAGGAAAGGTTTTGGAAAGGATTATAAGAGATAGGATTTATAATCATCTTGCAAGCAACAATTTGAATTCAGATCGTCAACATGGTTTTGTCAAGGACAGGTTGTGTCTCACAAACCTCATTGATTTTTTTTTGAGAAGGTGAACAAGCATTTAGATGAGGGTAGAGCAGTTGACGTGGTTTACATGGACTTCAGTAAAGCCTTTGATAAGGTTCCAAATGGTAGGCTGATGGAGAAAATGCAGAGGCATGGGATTGAGGGTGATTTAGCAGTTTGTTTTAGAAACTGGCTTTCTGAAAGAAGGCAGCGAGTGGTGGTTGATGGAAAATATTCAGCCTGGAGTCCAATTACTAGTGGTGTGCCACAAGGAATTGTTTTGGGATCACTGCTGTTTGTCATTTGTATAAAAGACTTGGACGCAGGAATAGGTGAATGGATTAGTAAATTTGCAGATGACACTAAAGTCGGTGGAGAAGTGGGCAGTTTGGAAGAATGTTATAGGTTGCAGGTAGACTAGGATAAACTGCAGGATTGGGCTGAGAGGTGGCAACTGGAGTTCAATGCAGCTAAATGTGAGGTGATGCATGTTGGGAAGAATAACAGGAAGGCAGAATACTGGGTCAATGGAAAGAGTCTTGGTAGGTGGATGTGCAGAGGTATCTTGGAGTCCATGGACACAGATCTCTGAAAGTTGCCACCCGGGTTGATAGTACTGTTAAGAAGGCATACAGTGTGTTAGGTTTCACTGGGTAGAGGGATTGAGTTCTGGAGCCGCAATATCATGCTGCAACTATACAAAACGCTGGTGCGGCCACACTTGGAATATTGTGTACAGCTCTGGTCACCATATTTTGGGAAGGATGTGGAAGTATTGGAAAAGGTGCAGAGGAGATTGACCAGGATGTTGCCTGGGCTGGAGAGGAGTTCTTATGAGGAAAGGCTGAGAGACTGGGGTCTGTTCTCATTGGAAAGAAGAAGGCTAAGGGGGGTTTTGAATCAAACATACAAGACGGTCAGAGAATTAGATGGGGTAGACAGTAAAAGTCTTATTCCTGGGATGATGATGTCAGCTTGTATGGGGGGGGGGGGGGGGGGCATAACTACAAATTGAGGGATGACAGATTTAAGACAGATGTTAGAGGCAGCTTTTTTACTCAGAGAGTAGAAAGGGCGTGGAATGCCCTACCTGCTAATGTTGTTAACTCAGCCACATTAGGGAGATATAAACAATCGTTGAATGAACACATGGATGATGATGATGGGATAGTGTAGGGGGCTGAGTTTAGTATAGTTCACAGGTTGGTCAAACATTGAGGGCCGAAGGGCCTGTGCTGCGCAGTATGTTCTATGTTCTAGACCGTGAGCTTAACCTATATGGAGTGTGAAAGATGTTTGAGTCTGTTATCGTGGAAAAAATAGCAAGACAGACATCTGGATTGAAGTTGTCCCGTTGGGCAGATGCAGCATGGGTTCATGAAGGGCAGGTCATGCTAAACTAATTTACTGGAATTCTTTGAGCACATTGCGAGCACGTTCTATATCTTGATTTCCAAACGGTATTCAACAAGGTGCCGGACAGAGGGCTACTGCACAGGATAAAGGTGGGCATTACGGGCAATGTATTAGCATGAACAGAGGATTGGTTAACAAATAGGAAGCAAAGAGTGGGGATAAATGAGTGCTTTTCCAGTTGACAATCAGGAACTCGTGGTGTGCCTCAGGGATCATTATTGGGACTACAATTCACCACAGTTTACATCGATGGATTAGAGTTGGGGACCATGTGTAGTGTGTCAAAGTTTGTGGATGACACGAAGATGAGTAGTTGGGCAAAGTGTGCAGATTTGGTCTCCTGACTTGAGAAAGGATGTACTGACACTAGAGGGGGTGCAGAGGAGGTTCATTAAATTGATTCTGGATTTGATGAGTTTGGCTTATGAGTAGAGACTGAGTAGACTGGGATTATATTCGTTTGAATTTGGGAAGAATGAGGGGAGGATCTTTCAGAAATGTACAAAATTCTGAAGGGAATAGATGAGATGGAAGTAGAGAGGGTGTTTCCACTGGTGGGTGAACCTAGGACAAGAGGAAACAGCCTCAAAGTTAGGAGGAGCAGATTTAGGACTGAATTGAGAAGGAACTTCTTCACCCAGAGGGATGTGAATCTGTGGAATTCCCTGCTCAGGGATGTAGTGGAGGCTTTCTCAGTGAATGTTTTTAAAGCTAAGATAGATAATTTTCTGAACAGTCAAGGAATTAAGGGTTACGGTGAGAGGGTGGGTAAGTTGAGCTGAGGCCATGAAAAGATCAGCCATGATGTTATGGAATGGCAGAGCAGGCTCGAAGGGTCAGATGGCCTCCTCCTGATCCTAGTTCTTATGTTCTTATGATTGGGATTGTTATCAGTCTCTCTCTCCCACAAACCCATTTCCAGGTTCCCAAATATTCTGCAGAATTCATTTTGCATTTTCTCTGGTGGAAACAGACACACGTGTTCTCTGCCCCCACCAGTTCCTTGTCGCTGATGATCAATCCATCAGACTCACCCTCTGAGGGACTTTAATTCCTCTCACTGAACAGAGAGCGGTTACTGGTTGGGTGTTTGGACTGGAGAAAGTAAACAGGGATATTCCACAGCTGGTGAAATCTCAACTGGTAACAGCACAGACAGTGACCCTTTGGCCCATCTTTCCTGTCCTGTTCCTCAAGCCCCATTTCCCAGCCTCTCGCCTTGTGGTGCTGTCTGAATGCCTCTCCAGTCTTCTGAGTGTTCCTGCCTCTCCCACCCTTTTGAGAAGTGACTCCCAGAATCCCCATCACCCTCCGGGTTAAAACAATCTTCCCCCAACCACTCCCCCCGACTACCCCACCTCTTCTAAACCTCCTAAACCTGACATCTTTTTCCCTGTTGATTGACCCCTCTATTTCAGGGTAAACGCTTTCCCCTGCCCGTGCGCCTCAGAGCTTTGTACACATTCCCTCACCCTTCTCTGCTCCCAGTAATACACCCCGGGTTTATCCAGCCCATGTCTACGCCGATTTCCGCCCTCCTGGTGAATCTCCTCTTCACTCCCACCCTCCTCCTCCAGTGCAGTCACCTCCTTTTCCTAACCAGTACTCCAGCAGAGGGTCTGCCAAACGTTCTGTACAGCCCGTCACAGAGAGAGAGAGAGAGAGAGACAAGCACACAGTCTCAGAGCCAGCTCCATCAGACCCACAAAAATTCCCTACAGGGTTATCTCCAGGATTATCACAGCTGGCCGGGTAGCCCCTCCGACTGCAGCGTCCTGTCTCAGACACAGGTTACCTGTTGGTCAGCAGAGCCAGGGCAGACCACCGTGCCCCTCGAATCCGAGGGTCCAGCTCCTCAGGCCGCTGGCAGGAGGGCCGAAGGAAACACACAGACCGTGTCGCAGACCCTGCCTTACATTCCCAAACTGTAACCCAAACCCCCACCCAGAGGACACTCTGTGACCTTGTCACCCTTAGTGCCTCCTTCAAGTGTTGTCCATTCTGGAGGAGTATTGGTCTCATCAGCCGAGGGAGGGTGGATCAGCCGATGGTGGGTGGATCAGCCGAGCGAGGGTGGATCAGCCGAGGCAGGGTGGTAGGGTAGTCAACGGCAGGAGGTCTCCTTGTCCGTCGTTAATCTGAGGCCATGAGTTTTCACGCGGTCTGGAGTCATGTCGAGGGAAAACAGCCCCAGCCTGTTCAGCCTCTCTATATAGCTCAAATCAACCAACCCTGGCAACATCCTTGAAAATCTTTTCTGAACCTTTTCAAGTTTCACAACATCTTTCCAATAGGAAGGCGATCAGAATTGCACGCAATATTCCAACAGTGGCCTAACCAATGTCCTGTACAGCCGCAACATGCCCTCCCAATTCCAATACTCATTCACCTAACCAATAAAGGAAAGCATACAAACGCCTTCTTCACTATCTTATCTACCTGCGACTCCACCTTCAAGGAGTTATGAACCTGCACTCCAAGTGAAAATATTGGTTCCAGTTCTGTTATTCACCAAGTGACTCTCTATAATCGAACATTTTTGAGATTGTAGTGGATCCTGCACAGAAGAAGCCTTGGTTGGTATAGTTCCCAGGTCAGAGACAGTCATTATGTGATCATTGTGCCCTGTTCAGGAAGACTGTCTCAGGGAGAGAGTGTTGTACAATGTCCTCTTACTGCTGTGACATGTTGCTGCTTTGCTGCTATGTTTGCAATGTATCACAAATAAAGTTAAAATGATTTGACCAACACTGTGTGGTTGTGCCATGGGGAATGCAGTTATACGATTACAAGATGCTCTTTGTCGGGTCAGTATGGACTTAATGGGCCGAATGATCTACTTCCCCACGTTCTCTGTGTATCCCGGAGCTTCCCACCTGCTTTGAAGGTTTCCACACCTCACATCAGGAACTGTCTCAGACGATTTGTGACTTGTTAGTCAACACATAACCACGTTTACCGGTTTACCAGAAAGGGCAGTTACCCATCAATCTCACTCCTTCCTGATACAGTTCCCATCATCCCTGCATCTCACAGAGAACACTGAATGGCCTGGACAGGGTGGATTGTTGACGAGAATGGGCTCAGGAATGAAACACTTAACGTATGAGGAACGTTTGGGGACTCGAGGTTTATACTTGATGGAGTTGAGAAGGATGAGGGTACATCTAATTGAAACATACAGAATACTGAATGGCCTGGACAGAGTGGATGTTGTGAAGATACTTCCATTGGTGGGAGAGACTAGGACCAGAGGGCACAGCCTTAGAGTAAAGGGAATACCCTTTCGAACAGAGATAAGGAGAAATATCTTCAGTCAGAGAGTGGGGAATCGATGCGATTCACTACCACAGAAGGCTGTGGAGGCCATGTCAGTGAGGATATTTAAGACTGAGGTAGATAGATTCTTGAGTATCAATAGGGTCAAGGTTATAGGGAGAAAGTGGGAGAATGTGGATGAGAAACTTATCAGCCATGATTGAATGGCGGAGCAGACTGAATGGGATGAATGGCCTAATTCCTGCTCCTATGCCATACGGTCTGATGGAATCCTTCCCCTCTTTCTCCAGCTCCTGTGATGATGCCTTACATGTGCACGGATCTCTCCTTCCATTGTCTAATTTCAACAACAAAAAAATAGTTCCTACCTTTGGGCCAGAACACCTTGAGCCAGTAAAACCAGTAGCAAGACTGGAACAGCTCACGTAATCCCTCAGGACCTGGACAACAGAGGAGAAAGGAACACTGGGTTAGCACCAAACCTTCACTGACCAGGAAGGACGCTGTGAAACTTGAAAGCGTTCAGAAAAGTATGTTGCCTGGGATTGAGCTACAGGGAGAGAATGAAGAGATTGGGGCTGTTTTCCCTGGAGCGTCGAAGGCTGAGGGGTGACCTTATGGAGGTGTACAAAATTATGAGGGGCTTAGACAGAATAAATAGACAAGGTCTTTTCCCTGGGGTGGGGGAGTCCAGAACTAGAGCGCATAGGTTTAGGGTACACAGTTCATAGAACATTAAAACATAGAACATTACAGCACAGTACAGGCCCTTCGTCCCTCAATGTTGCGCCGACCTGTCATACCAATCTGAAGCCCATCTAAGCTACACTATTCCATGTACATCTATGTGTTTGTCCAATGACGTCTTAAATGTACTTAAAGTTGGCGAATCTACTACCGTTGCAGGCAAAGCATTCCATACCCTTACTACTCTCTGAGTATAGAAACTACCTCTGACATCTGTCCAATATATATTACCCCTCAATTTTAAGCTGAGGCCCCTCGTGCTCGCCGTCGCCATACTTGGAAAAAGGCTCTCCCTGTCCACCCTATCTAACCCTCTGATTATCTTATATGTCTCTATTAAGTCATCTCTGAACTTTCTCATCTCGAACGAAAACAGCCTCAAGTTCCTCAGCCTTTCGTCGTAAGACGTTCTCTCCATACCAGGCAACATCCTAGTAAATCTTCTCTGCACCCTTCCCAAGTCTTCCACATCCTTCTTATAATGTGGTGACCAGAACTGTGCACAATATTCTAAGTGCAGCCACACCAGAGTTTTGTACAGCTACAGCATAACCTCATGGTTCTGGAACTCGATCCCTCTATTAATAAAAGCTAAAACACTGTATGCCTTCTTAACAACCCTGTCAACCTGAGTGGCACCTTTCAAGGATCTGTGTACCTGGACACCGAGATCCCTCTGCTCATCTACAGTACCAAGAATCTTACCATTAGCCCAGTATTTTGCATTCCGGTGACTCTGACCAAAGTGAATCATCTCACACTTGTCCGCATTAAACTCCATTTGCCACCTCTCAGCCCAATTCTGCAGCTTATCTATGTCTCTCTGTAATCTACAACATCCTTCGTCACTATCCACAACTCCACCGACCTTAGTGTCATCTACAAATTTACTAACCCACCCTTCTACGCCCTCATCCAGGTCGTTTATAAACATGACGAACAGCAGTGGACCCAACTCCGACGCTTGCAGTACACCGTTGGTAACTGGACTCCAGGATGATCATTTCCCATCAACCACCACCCTCTGTCTTCTTTTAGCAAGCCAATTACTGATCCAAACTGCTATATCTCCCACAATCCCATTCCTCCGCATTTTGTACACTGACCTACTGTGGGGAACCTTATCGAACGCCTTGCTGAAATCCATATACACCACATCAACCGGTTTACTCTCAACTACCTGTTTGGTCACCTTCTCAAAGAACTCAATAAGGTTTGTGAGGCACAAACTACCCTTCACAAAACCGTGCTGACTATCCCTAATCAAATTATTCTTTTCTAGATGATTATAAATCATATCTCTTATAACCTTTTCCAACACTTTACCAACAACTGGAGGAAGGCTCACTGGTCTATAATTACCAGGGGTGTCTCTACTCCCCTTCTTGAATAGGGGAACCCACATTTGCCATTCTCCAGTCTTCTGGCACTATTCCTGTAGACAATGACGATTTAAAGATCAATGCCAAAGGGTCGGCAATCTCCTCCCTGGCTTCCCAGAGGATCCTAGGATAAATCCCATCCGGCCCAGGGGACTTATCTATTTTCACACTCTGCAGGATTTCTATTACCTCTTCCTTGTCAACCCCAATCCCACCTAGTCTAGTAACCTGTATCTCAGTATTCTCCTTGACAAAATTGTAGAAGTTTATAAAATCATGAGGGGCATGGATAGGACAAATCTATAGAGTCTTTTCCTTGGGGTGGGGGAGTCCAGAGCTAGAGGGCATCGGTTTAGGGTGAGAAGCAAAAGATGTAAAAGAGACCTAAGGCGCAGCTTTTTCACTCAGAGGGTGGTACGTGTATGGAATGAGCTGCCAGAGGAAGTGGTGGAGTCTAATATAACTGCAATGTTTAAAAGGCATCTTGATGGGCATATGAATAGGAAGGGTTTGGAGGGATATGGGCCGGGTGCTGGCAGATGGGACCACAGCCAGGGCCGGGCACTACATGAAACTTCTCGATGGCTTTGCCCGTGAGCTGGTGCTTCTCCAAGGAGACATGTGGGACTTGTTCTTCCAGAGATATCCAACCCACTGCCTCCACCTCACTGATACTGGTTGCCATGGCAACACAAGGCCCTCCCCTCAGCTAGCGACAGGAGCCCCTATTGGTGGAAGCACAGACTCAATTCCCACCCCACCACCCCCGTCCTTGCTCAGATCCCCACCCTCTTTCTAGCAGAGGGGATGGAGCTGACGACAACTCCAAGTATCGGTCAGAGCCCCGCTGGTTCTGGGCCCCGCTCCACCTCAGGCAGCTGAGACAGACAGCTCCCTTCTCCTCATTATTGGGAGAACTATTGAATAGCTGGTGTCAGGAAGCTCACACCCACCTGAATTAATCTCCATCAGCATCTTTGTCCACACTCAGTCCTGCACGGAGCCAATGTACTTGCACATATTTATTAAAGGGGAAACTTGCAGTGGGTCTGGGAGAGTTTGCTTCACTCTGAAACAGGAGATAAATGTCACTATTGGATCATTCCAGGGTGGGGAATGGATATGTTAGAAATAAAACTCAAGCCAAGGATGGAAGCTTTCCCTTCTCTGTGCATCCAGAGATTTCTGCAGAACAAGAACAATCTTTACGGTTTGTGTTCAGAGAACGCTATCACAAAAAAAGTAAAGTCCCAGACTGGATTCCCAAAACATGAAGAAAAAAATAGGTCCGCAGATGCTGGAGATCAGAGATGGAAATGTGTTGCTGGAGAAGCGCAGCAGGTCAGGCAGCATCTAGGGAACAGGAGATTCGACGTTTCGGGCATTAGCCCTTCTTCAGGAATGAGGAAAGTTTATGGGCATTTAAACGGGCATTGGATATGCATATGGAGGATAGTGGGCTAGTATAGATTAGGTGGGCTTGGATCGGCGCAACATCGAGAGCCAAAGGCCCTGTACTGTGCTGTATTTTTCTATTTTCTTTACTGCTGATTTACAGAAGTAAATTGCAGTTCAAAGATAAGGGCTAATGCCCGAAACGTCGATTCTCCTGTTCCCGAGTTGCTGCCTGACCTGCTGCGCTTCTCCAGCAACACATTTCCATCTCATTCCCAAAACATGAACATTGTAAATTCAGGAAGTTATTGGACTGTCTTTTCCTGTCCTTATTGGACTCGGTTATTCCACAATATTACAAATAGCTCAATTTTCCTGCATAGAAGAACTCAGAGATACAATCCAATAGGAAAATCCTCATGGGATTCGGATTGTTGGGCTTAGTTTATTATTTACAGAGAATCCCTTTAATTCTTCCATAGTATAATATGTATTTGTCCTAGAGACAGGTATTTATGGGAATTTACACCAGGATTGTCCAATAGGAATCTCTGACTCTCCGGTAAAGAGAGCAAACCTGCAATGATAGTTTTATTGTCAGCATCAGGACTCATCAAACAGCCTCTGAATCTTTGTCAAAAATGTGTCACTGGAAAAGTACAGCAGGTCAGGCAGCATCCGAGGAGCAGGAGAATTGATGTATAGGCATAAACCCTTCATCAGGAAGGTCTGATGAATGACTTATGAGAGAAATATCAATTCCCCTGCTGTTTTTGACGCTGCCTGACCTGCTGTACTTCACCAGCGCCACACTTTTCGACTCTAACTCTCCAGCATCTGCAGTCCTCACTTTCTGCCTCTGAATGTTTGTCTACAGTTATACTTCAGATCGAGTGCCAGCCCACTCTGTGTAACCTGAAACCCTGAACCAGATATAATGAATGATAATGTCAGGGAGACTCAATGTGAGTCACTCTGAGCTCAATGACCAAGCAGCTGAGTGACACCTTCATTGTCAGAGGGACAGGGTTTCAGCTGAGACCTATCTCAGGTCACGGAGAGCCTCACATTCCTCAGGGATACGATCACCTATGTGCAGGTCAGGGGGATGGACACCTGCCTCATCAGCCTGGATCAGGAGAATGTCTTGGACAGGATATCACACACTTGTATGTGGGACGTGCTCCCCAAAATGGGCTTTGGAGAGGGAATCTGCAACTGGATCTGTCTGCTCTACACCAACATCGTTAGCGCAGTCTCAATCAATGGGTGGGAATCAGAAAGCTTCCCGATCAGATCCAGAGTCAGGCAGGGCTGCCCACTTCCTCGTGCCTTGCTTGTGTGTTGTATTGAGCCCCTTCGCTGAATCCAGAACTTTCCAACAAGCCCCAAGATATCGCTTGGCAGGTGCAGGGGCACAGAGGCTGTCACACATCTCCTCCTGAAATGTGCCTTTGCAAAGTAACTCTGGAGAAAGATGCAGTGGTTTTGTCGAGGTTCGTTGCGAGCAGCTCCGTGATGTGGGACTCTGTGCTTCCCAGAACACACACCGAGACAAACACCTGGACGACCAGCAATTCAGTGACAGACGCTCTTTGGTCTGCCCGAAGCTTGTTGGTCTTCCAGAGGAAGGAGTTGATCCTGACCAAGTGTTGCAGACTGGCACATTCCAAGCTCCAGGACTACATGCCGAGGGATGCATGAACACCTGGGGCAGCTGCTGCCAAGGTGCTGTGGGGAAAGACCACTATCTGAGCTCTTTCTGCTGAAGGGAAATGGGGGTCTGTCCAGTTATTGGACCCTCCCAGTGTCTCAAACATATGTAAATAAAGTCTTGTATGTATAAGAGAGGTCTTTGGTTTGTTGGATAGAGTCAACGTTTGTTCGTTTACTTGACATGCTACTGCACAAGACCAAACTGCGTTTGTGACCGTTTATTGATGTGAAAAGATTTTCTGATGAATAAAGCGTATTTTTAAATTATTAAAAGAAAGTCATTGAGTAATATATCTGGCTTCAAAAGTTGCTGAATTGTTTTTTCTGCATCATTCTCCAACTCCCACTGCCTGAGGACACGTTCAGTCTTACAACATCATTCCAATTAATTACCGATGGAACAAACAGCTTCAGACCTGCCCATACCTGTGACAGGAACTGTTTCACTGCTGTGAACTCCCAGGACTTTTACAAACTGAGACACCCTCTGGATGGGAGTGGAACAAAGATTGGGTTAGATTTATGAAAGCCATTCTACTCATCGTGACTCTGATGGCTCTGTACACCATCAAATTAGTCCCGTACCTCACCCCCTTCTTTTTCCCATGACCCTGAAAACTTTTTTTCCCTGGAAACACCTTCTCAATTCCCAATACCAGCTCACGGTGGAACTGAGGAATGTGAAGCAATAAATTAGATAGCTATTAGGCTGATGTGATCTGGATCATTGACAATAAAATAAAGATCTGGGGAGTTAGGAGACATGAAACTACCAGAACCTGCTGAAGAAACTCAATAGGTCTCGTACGGATTACAGAGAGAGACAGAGTTAACGTTTCGGGTCTAGTGACCCTTTTTCCATGATGACCATCTCAAGTCATACTGAGAAAGTTGACACCCCCTACTATAATTAACCACATTGGTGTTTTCATGCTAATTATGCTCACAATGTTACTAAATACATAAATCACACACGTTTTATCACAGGCTCCAGGGTCGAGACCAAGAGAAATAGTGAGTCTGCCTTTGTACAAACAATGATGATTCAATGTCCATCTCCCACTGAGTTCCAATGGGAACCACCTATTCCGACAGCCGTGACCTCTCACAAACTATTCAGGAGAGAGCAGCACCTAATCCCCACCCATTCACTGCATTCACAGGCAGCGGGTTGTGTTCATGTTTTGACAGAGATATACCCAGTACATCTGACAGGGGGTGGAGGTTTTAAAAACCAGCCCCCACCTCCATCCTCATTGTTTACCTCAATCTTTACTCCGAGGCTGTGGGTGATGGATAAACATAGTAGGACATGAAGAGGAACAACACAGGGATACAGATAGACCATACTGTGGGAGGTCAGTGCTGAGGGAGTGCCATCCGCTCAGTGCTGAGGGAATGTAGCACTCTTGGAGGGTGAGTATTGAGGGGGCACTAACCTGTTGGAGAGTCAGTGAAGGTGGAATGCTGCACTGTCAGAGGGTCAGTGCTGAGGGAGTGCCACACTGTCAGAGGGTCAGTGCTGAGGGAGTGCCACACTGTCAGACGGTCAGTGCTGAGGGAGTGCCTCACTAAAAGAGGGTCAGTGCTGAGGGAGTGCCACACAGTTAGAGTGTCAGTGCTGAGAGAGTGCTGCATTGTCAGAGGGTCAGTGCTGAGAGAGTGCCACACTGTCAGAGGTTCAGTGCTGAGGGAGTGCTGCACTGTCAGAGGGTCAGTGCTGAGGGAGTGCCACACTGTCAGAGGGTCAGTGCTGAGGGAGTTCCACACTGTCAGAGGGTCAGTGCTGAGGGAGTGCCAACTGTCAGAGGGTCAGTGCTGAGATACTTTCACACTGTTGGATAGTCTGTGTGGAGGAAGCGCACCACTGTCAGTGGGTCTGTGCTGAGGAATTGCCACTGTTTCAGAGCTGTGCAAAGATCTCATTTGTTTGTTTGTGAAGTGATTTAAGTGTATTCTGAGCTGGTGAAATGTTATAGGCGCGGGTCTCTGTACTGTCAGTGCTCCGGTTGAAACAAAGATTTCCAGCAGATATTGTCATTTCAAGGATCCGCAAAACACGATCAGAAACATCACTTAGGGGAGGGGCAGAAATTGTACCCATGTTCCAGTATAACCAAATTGGTGAAGAAATCCAGTCAATGGGACAATTTAAATCCTCGGTCAAACTCTCTCCCTGCTGTCTGAAATCCATGTGCACACTCAGCATTTCTGACTTTGTTTCAGAAAGGAAACGTGCCATTCTAATCTCACAATGTCCTCGAGGTGTTTAAGCTGCAGCAAAGTGGTTAATTGCTAACTGCCTGCTGTGGTAGTGTACAAATCACTTGGAAAAACTACAATCCAAATGGAATACAGCAAATAGGTCGAAAATTGCTTCATCTTAATTTTCTCATGGGGAGTTGGGAATGCCAATAACAGGAGGTCTGGCCGGTGATAACTGAACCCTGTAATGGATTAAAAATGGCTATGCCATGTGTCCAAAGAACTCCCTGCTCTTTCCTCACGTACCAGCAGAAATGAAATACATGCCCTGGAATCTCGATGACAATCTGATCTTGAAAGTTTCTCACAGGAAAGATTTCCTAAACCACGCCACATTCTGGGGCATCACTGAGCTTACACCTGGCTGCTGGAGCTCTTCTTGCTAAAATCGCTGGTATGTGTAGGACTCGACGATATTCGTTTCTATATCTGTGACTACGCTTCACCATTAATTCCCAAAAAGTCATCTCTACAACACCATAACCCGTGTGTAATCATGGCCATGCTCCAGTTTTCAATGGTAGTCCTGCTACCCATCATGAATAGGAAGATGGAATCCCTTCTATCATTTGTTCTGTGAGATACAATGGGCTTGCGTGGATCAACCCGGACACCACTTGGTCACATTCGCAGTGGGAGGGTTTGGCATCTCTCCACCCACCCTCCACGTCTGTGTGTGTTTATCTCTCTCTCCGTCTGTGTGTGTTTATCTCTCTCTCTCTCTCCGTCTGTGTGTGTTTATCTCTCTCTCTCTCTCCGTCTGTGTGTGTTTAGCTCTCTCTCTCTCTCTGTGTCCGTCTGTGTGTGTTTATCTCTCTCTCTCCGTCTGTGTGTTTATCTCTCTCTCTCTCTGTCTGTGTGTTTATCTCTCTCTCTCTCTCTCCGTCTGTGTGTGTTTATCTCTCACTCTCTCTCCGTCTCTCTCTGCCCCACAGTCCCGTCCCTTCTCTCTCGGTGTGTGTGTCTGTGTGTTTGTGTCAGTGTGTTTGTGTATATATATATATATATATATATATATATATATATATTATGGTTCACATCCCGGGGCAGGGCTGTGTAAAACAAGAACTTTCACTCTCGGGGAAAACAGTGAAGCCTCTGATTTTCAATGGGGAAGGAAACCCTGGGAGAGGGAGCAGAGGAGATAATTCACAAAACCTGCGTCTCCTTGAATCAAAGGCATAGAGTCCTGCAGCATGGTGACAGGCCCTTCCACCCAAACTGGTCTCAGAGTCACAGAGATGCACAGCACAGAGACAGACCCTTCGGTCCAACTCGTCCATGCCGACCAGATATCCTGACCTAATCTCGTCCGATTTGCCAGCACTTTGCCCATATCTCTCCTAACCCTTTCTTGTCTTATACTCATCCAG
Source organism: Chiloscyllium plagiosum (assembly GCF_037043375.1). NCBI lineage: Eukaryota > Metazoa > Chordata > Chondrichthyes > Orectolobiformes > Hemiscylliidae > Chiloscyllium > Chiloscyllium plagiosum. The sequence goes on along the minus strand of NW_028270173.1, from coordinate 1,311,577 downwards.
CAGCCTCTAGAACATATAGAACATTACAACGCAGTACACCCCTTTTCCCTTGGTGTTGTGCGACCCTGAAACCAATCTGATGCCCATATAATCTACACTATTCCATTTTCATCCATATGTCCATCCAATGTCTATTTCAAATGCTGTAATTGTATCAACCTCCACCACTTCCTCTGGCAACTCATTCCATTCACGCACTACCCTCTGCATGAAGAGGTTGCTCCTTAAATCCCTTTTGTATCTTTCCCATCACACCCTGACCTCTGTCCTCTAGTTCTGGACTCCCCTACCTTGTCTATCTATCTTATCCATGCCCCTCATGATTTTATAACCTCAAAAAGGTCACCCCTCAGCCTCCGATGTTCCAGGGAAAACAGCCCCAGTCTTTTCAGCCTCTCCCTATAACTCAAATCGTCCAAACCTGGCAACATCCTTGTAAATCATTTCTGAATCGTTTCAAGTTTCACAACATGAAACCGTTACTGCAGTGGTTCCAGTGCACAGCCAGACAGAACTAGCCAAATGGAGCCTTTCAGACACGTCTGCTGTTACCGACCAGAGCAGACACCTTCAGAATATATTGGGAAGTTAGCCTGGACCCTGACTTTTTCTCATTTTAAAGGCAACTGTGAGGTGTTCTGTTCCAGATATAATTCAATTGGTCAAACTGCCCGATGTGAAGCAAAACACAATTTATTCAAACACTATCGTTAAAATACAACAAAAGGACGATGAACGTGGAATAACGACTCTCTTGGAAAACTTAAACGAACAATGTTAACTTTAAAAGTAAAATCCCCAAGGCCTCACAAGTTGTTTATCTTCTGATCGACTGGGTGCCGCCTGCCCCCCAATCTCCTCTAACAGAAACCACAACATCACCCCACTACAGCCTTCCCACTGGGACAAATACCTTCATAACCAAACCCTTAAACCAGAAGGATTCCCTTTCATTAAATATCGCACAGGACTGAGAAATGACTCAGGACAAACCACAGGAGATAACTTTGCAAACATCAATTTTATTTCATCGCTGATCAGACAGAGCAAAGCAAAGGGAGCAGACCGGGAGCGGGGACAGCAGCAGGTTTCGGGACGGGCCGAAGGGTCTCATTCCGTGTTGCAGCAGCCGGCCCATCACTTTGCCGGAGTTTTGTGGAGCAGCTTCAGGGATTTTAGCGAAAGACTGACCCACACAGCTGGGGGTTTGAGGGGGTGGGGGAATTATTGGGACCCTGGGAGGTGATTAAACATCACCCCGCCCCATATTCCCATCCCCCAAGATATCGAAGTCCCCGCTCCCCAGGCTAGCAATTTTCCTGTTTTCCCATCGATAGCTTCTTACACTCAGATGGAGGGGTAACTGTGGCTGCGCTGAGCAGTTGAATGGAACTGAACTTTTGGTCAAACAGCCCCAGTTTCTCAGGACGTGGGATCTCAGTGTTCTCCTCCTCCTGGAACAGTTCCCATCGCTGCTTCTCAGAAAACAGCAGGGCCAGGAGGGGTGGAGTGTTGTTGATCTTGGCCCTGCCTTACAGTGTACCATTGATACCAGTGCTCCTAATCTCAGGTCTGAGTCACTTCGGCATTATCATTTATGAGCCTGAATTGATTAGAGAACATGATCTTATCACAGCCCAATGTTAACTCGCCCCTTTTGTCCTTTTCAACTTTCTCCCTATTCTCCTGGACCTTTCAACTTTTCCGCACTGACTCACCTTTCTTTCTGAGTAGATTCGGTCAGCCAGAGATGATAAACTGATAACCTCATTTCTTTCTTTTTCTCCTTCTCTCTCTGTCCCGGGAAATCTGCCAATTTTTGAAGCGAATGGAATTAAACATACCGTTCGGGGAAATGGCTTCCCAGTTTTCTGTGGCCATTTCATGCATTTGGTGACAGGTTTGACAGAATCAGGGCAGTAATGGACATACATGTGTGTTCAAGGTGGTCCCTTCTGAGAGTACACCTTATGAGAGATGTCTTTCGCCATTCTGTTGACAATTCTTATGCTCTTGTGTTCTAACACACACACACACACGATTCGAAGATGCCGGTGTTGGACTGGGGTGTGCAAAGTTAAAAATCGTACAACACCAAGTCATAACCTGGTGTGTGTATGTGTGAGTTCGTCTGGATGTATGTGCGTTTTCATGTCTGTTTGTATGCATGGCTGTGTGTGTAAAAATCACACAACACCAGGTAATAACTTTTTAACTTCACATGCACATACATGCATACAAACAGAAATGCACACACACACATACCGACAGACGAACTCACACATACACACACAAGCACACAATCACAAAAACACACAATTCTCGGGAGTAGATTAGGTGAGGATATCTAATGGGCATGGATCGGTTGGACTGATGAGTCTGTTTCCGTTTTGCACATCTCTATGACCGAATTGTTGACGTTACCAGCTGATGTAGAATATCTCACTGACTGACACACACACACACACACACACACATACACACACACACACACACACACACACACACACACTCACACACACACTCACACACAGTCACATACACACACATACACACACTCACATACACACACATACACACACACACACTCACACACACACACACTCACACACACACACGCACATACACACACACATGCACAGACACACACACACACACACTCACACACACACATACACATACACACACACTCACACACACACACACAAACAGACACGCTTCTGAGCAGACTCTAATCCCTTTTGTCTGGAGGATTTTCTCCCCTTTTCTCTGTCAGAATTCTAGCCCATTCCCTCTGGGGTGCCTCAAATCCCTTCTCTCTTGGGGGACTCTAACCCATTCTCTCTGGATGGACTCTGACCCCTTTTGTCTGGTTCCTGTAGGCGACTCCAAGCGATTTCCTTTACTTCATAAATATTCAGACACTCTGGACCTACATTTCCAACAAATTCAAATTTATTTTATCTTCTCTCCTGATTGGTTTACCATTACTCCAACACAGGTCACAACCCTATTTCGCCATCTCGGTAAACCTCCACAAGTTGTTGAGCAAATGATTAAAAAATGTATAAAATAAAAGAAAGTAACTACTGTTGTAAGGAACCTCATAACAGAATTTGAGTTTGGATAATTTTGCACAGAAGTATATCAAATCGCTAGACTGAGTTATAATGGAAGTTTAAGATTTATGGGTCATCTTCGAGAAAGAACAAACAAAATATATATTTTTTAATCAAACAGATATGTTTGACTTCATTTTTACCTATTACAAAATGACTTACCTTGGGCCACAGATCTCTCCAGACGCCTGGGATTAGATTGGTGGTAATAATTCAATAGCAAAATTGGATATAATTAAGCAATTAAGGATAGAGAGAAGTGTCAGAAGAAAAGCAAGTCAGAATAATGGGTTGAAATGCTAATTAAAGGTAACAACGTCGAAGAGTATGGTGCTGGAAAAACACAGCCAGTGGGGAGTAGGAGAGTCAACGTTTCAGCATAAGCCCTTAATCAGAAATGAGGCTTGTGGGCTGGGATGGAGGGGGCGCAGAGTGACAAAAGGGAAGGGGTGGGGCCGGGAGCAGAGGTAGCTGTGTAAGTGGTAGGTGGATGAAGGCGGAGGTGACAGTGATAGGTCAGAGAGGATGGAGGAGCAGATAGGTGGAAAGGAAGATGGACAGGTAGGACCATTCAAGAGGGCGGTGGCAAGTTGAAAGGTTGGGAATGGCATAAGGTAGGGGCAGGTAAATGGGGGAACTGGAGAAATCCACATTGATCCTGTGTGGTTGCAGGGTCCTAAGGTGGAAGATGAGGTATTCTTCCTCCAAGTGGTTAGCGTTTGGCGATAGAGGAGGCCCAGGACCTGCATATCCTTGGCAGAGTGGGAGGTGAGTTAATGTGTTCAGCCACAGGGCGGTGGAGTTGGTTAAATGCAGGTGTCCCAGAAATGTTCCTGAAATGATCTGCAAGTTGGCGTTCTGTCTCCCCAGTGTAGAGGAGACCATATTGTATGCAACGTATGCAGTAGCTGACCTATGTGGCAGTACAGACAAATTTCTGATGGATGTGGAAGGATCCTTTAGGGCCTTGGACGGAAATGAGGCAGGAGGTGTGGGTGCAGGATTTGAATTTCTTGCAATGGCAGGGAATGTGCCAGGAGCGGGGAGTGGGTTGGTGAGGGGCATGGGCCTGACAAGGGAGTCGCAGAGAAGATGATCTCTGCGAAATGCAAATAGGTGTGCGGAGGGAAATATATCCCTGATGGTGAGGACTGATTGCAGGTGGTGTCAATGGTGCAGGATGATGCGATGTGTACAGAAGTTGGTGGGATAGAATATGGGTCAGGGAGGTTTCTGTCCTTGTTGCTATTGGAGGGGTGGTTCAAGGGCGGAGATATAGGAAGTGGAGGAGACACGCTGGAAGGCATCTTCGTCCATGCAGGAGGGGAAATTGTGGTCTTTGAAGAAGGAGGCCATCTGGGATATTCTACAGTGGAATTGGTCCTCCTGGGAGCAAGTGTGGCAGAGATGGAGGAATTGGGTGTATGGCATTGCATTTTTACAGGAGGCAGGGTGGGAGGAGGTGTAGTCCAGGTAGCTGTGGGACTCCGTGGGTTTGTAGTGGATGTCTGTGTTGAGCCAGTCATGTATTTTAGTGAAAAGAAAGATTAGGTGAGAGTACTAAACGGACAGCTTTCCCTCAGTGATGATTTTTTTCCATGTTTTTCCTGGTGAATGTTGTGATCGAGCCACTAGCTGAGGCAGCGTGACTGTAGGTACTGATATAAGTCAAATTTCGGAGATCTTTTTTCGGAGATCAGATGAGAGTCAAGAATGTGTCACGTGGTCTTGGTATGCTGATGTCGGTGTGCAAAAGTGAAGTAATAAATATGAGTGAATTCTTGGTTTAAAAATAAGATTACATTGAAGAATGGGCCTCAGACATGTACATTTACTTGACAAACAGGTTAGTGTGGCTTGGAAGAGCATGGTTTAAACAATAAGACACTGACACATAATCCAGAGAGAAGTTGACTTAAAGCAGTGATAGTCAGCTGAATTGAAAGAAGTAAAACAAAACAAAAAAGAAATCATTTACAGATACCTCAGGAATAAGAACTGGGGAATTTTGAGTCCATGTATGATGATAACGAGTCGCCTCTTTGCAGAATCACATCACTCTGGACTGGATCTTATCTGAGAAAGTTGACACGTGTGCCCTCGAAGGTCGGGAATGTTGCACCTACATCCCTGATAACTCTGAAGAAACAAGACTGACAAGCACAAAGTCATGCAGCTTGTCACATAATCTAACCACACCTTGCTCCTTATCACCTTCAGTTAGATAAGAAGACATTATAAACCACATTGTGACAGTAATGTACAAACAAAAACGGGTGTTGCTATGCAATTATGTGCTTATCACAACTTGTTCCAGGTAAAACAGGTAAGAACAACAGAACTAGGAACAGAAGTAAGCCAGCTGGTCCTTGGAGCCAACTCTGCCATCAATAAAATCATGGCTGATCTTTCAGCTTCACTTATCCACCTCCTCACCATAAGCTTTAATTCCTTTACAATTCAAAAAATTATCTGGATTAACTTTAATAACACTCACCAAGGTAGCCTCAACTACTTCACTGGACAGGCAATTCCACAAATTCACAGCTCTCTGGGTGAAGACGTTCCTCCTCAATTCTGTCCTAAATCTGCTACCCCTAATTTTGAGGCTATGCCCTCTAGTCTTCGCATCTGCCACCATTGGGAACATCCTCCCTGCTTCTATCTTATCTGTTCCCTTCATAATTTTATATGTTTTGATAAGATCCCCCTCGTTCTTCTTAATTCCACTGAATATAATCCCAGTCCACTCTGTCACTCCTCTTAAACAAATCCAGTCAATTCTGGAATCAAACTAGTGAACCTCCTCGGCTCCCTTTCCAGTGACAGTGCATCCCGTAGAAAATAAGAGGAAGTTTTAAATCCCACTCAAACTGCAAAAGAGAATTTAAGGCAAATGAGCTACTGCTCAATGACATATTGCAAAAGCAATATGTGATTGGTCTGCAGTGTTTCCAAGGGTTGAAATTGATATGTTTTCTGTCAATAAGACTTCAGTTGAAGCAACAGGCTCATTATTGGTGTAAATCAACCAGTTGGGAAAATGGGAAACAATGTCTCTCAAGAGGCTCACCCTCAGAAGGGAACACCTCTAACATACATGTATATCCATTTTGGGCCGGATTTCATAATATTTGTCGACCAGCGGGTGAAATTGACCTCGAACACTGGGAAACCGTTTCTCCTGATGGTACCTTTAATTGGAATTGTCTGAAACAACCAGCAGATGTCCTAGGATAAATGGAGAAGGAGAAAAAGACTGAAATTGGGTGGTCAGTTTCTCATTCTTTACTGGCTAAATGTAATAAGAGATTGGTGGATTCAGTGTGGAAAAGTAGAGAAGTCGACGAGAGTAAGAGGAAAGTCATAATGGTCAATAGAGTCGGCAGTGATAAAATCATGGTCTTAAATACACCTACAGTCCAGAATGATAGTGATGAGGAGACTCAAACTCTTGACTGGGAGGATCCATGGGATGATATTGAAAAGTGTTGAGGATGTAGGGGTTACATTGTTGAAGAAGTGATCAGCCAAACGACAGTACATTTCACACACAGTTCCTTTTATTGCAGGCAATGAGAGTCAGACAGCAAGGTCCCAAGCATATTTAGCACAACACATGCAATTACAATCACATTACTATACACACGCACATTTCAATCATATTTAGTTTCTTCTTATTGACTGATTACTTTTTGATCACGAACATTAAGAAGAGTTATTCCTTGATAGGTCATCTCCATTAAACTTCTGCAGTTGAGTGTGGTTTAGAGTTTTCTCTTTTCTTGCTTTAGTGTAACAGGCTGGGTAGGCCTATGTGACCTGTGGTAAAAATATGTAAATACCCGCACAGCAACACAAGGATTCATCTGTACATTTCTCTGTTTCAATATAACTTTTCCACACTCCCCCCTTTTGCCCTGAAAGGACAACCTTAAATGTCAATCTTTGGAATTCGATATCCAGGATTATCACAGTTGAACCATAGCGCTGACTGTAGCTTGCATTACACTGTAGCTGGTGCAAAGGGTCCTGATACACCCTACTAGAACCAAAACAATTACAATCAGGAGCAGTATCCCAAGACCCCACTGATTGAGATTCCCCAATTTCCAAAAATACTGCTCAACCAACTAACAAATCCCCAGCAATCATTGAGTTCACGTAACTTGCCCAGTTCCTTTCGGATATGCTCAGCCAGGTTAGTGATTTCTTCGGAGTTATCAGGGATGTAGGTGCAACATTCCTGGTCTATCAGGGCACAGGTGCCACCTTTCTCAAAGGTGCTACAGGGTGGTTGGGTTGGTTTGTCTGGGTGGCCCAGTGGTGCTCTCTGAATCGGTCCGCAAGTAGGCGGCCTGTCTCCCCAATATAGAGGAGGCCACACCCGCTGCAGCGGATGCAGTAGATGATGTGGGTGGAAGTGCAGGTGAATCTGTGGCGGATATGGAAGTTTCCTTTGGGGCCTTGGAGAGAAGTGAGGGGGGAGGTGTGGGTGCAAGTGTTGCACCTCCTGCGGTTGCAAGGGAAGGTGCCGGGAGTGGAGGTTGGGTCGGTGGGGGGTGTGGATCTGACAAGGGAGTCGCGGAGGGAGTGGTCTCTACGGAAAGCTGATAGGGGAGGGGAGGGAAATATATCCTTGGTGCTGGGGTCTGTTTGGAGGTGGCGGAAGTGACGGCGGATGAAGCGCTGTACATGGAGATTGGTGGGGTGGTAGGTGAGGACCAGTGGGGTTCTGTCCTGGTGGCGGTTGGAGGGGCGGGGCTCAAGGGCGGAGGAGCGGGAAGTGGAGGAGATGCGGTGGAGGGCACCGTCGACCACGTCGGGGGGGAAATTGTGGTCCTTGAAGAAGGAGGCAATCTGTGTTGTACGTATTTTGAACTGGTCCTCCTGGGAGCAGATGCGGCGGAGACGAAGGAATTGGGAGAATGGGATGGCGTTTTTACAGGGGGCAGGATGGGAGGAGGTGTAGTCCAGGTAGCTGTGGGAGTCGGTTGGTTTGTAGTAGATGTCCGTGTTGATTCGGTCGCCTGAGATAGAAACAGAAAGGTCTAGGAAGGGGAGGGAGGAGTCCGAGACTCTCCAGGTGAATTTGAGTTCGGGGTGGTAGGTGTTAGTGTCGTGGATGAACTGTTCAACCTCCTCGTGGGAGCACGAGGTAGCGCCGATACAGTCATCAATGTAGCGAAGGAAAAGATGGGGGGTGGGGCCAGTGTAGTTGCAGAAGATGGATTGTTCCACATACCCTACGAAGAGGCAGGCATAGCTGGGGCCCATGCGGGTGCCCATGGCTACTCCTTTTGTTTGGAGAAAGTGGGAGGATTGGAAAGAAAAGTTGTTCAGGGTGAGGACCAGTTCGGTCAGTCGAAGGAGAGTGTCGGTGGAAGGGTACTGGGTGGTACGGCGGGAAAGGAAGAAGCGGAGTGCTTTGAGTCCTTCGTGATGGGGGATGGAGGTGTACAGGGACTGGATGTCCATGGTGAAGATGAGGCGTTGGGGACCAGGGAAGCGGAAATCCTGGAGGAGGTGGAGGGCGTGGGTGGTGTCACGAACGTAGGTGGGTAGTTCTTGGACTAATGGGGACAGGACCGTGTCGAGGTATGCCGAGATGAGTTCGGTTGGGCAGGAGCAGGCTGAGACGATGGGTCGTCCGGGGCAGTCAGGTTTGTGGATTTTGGGCAGGAGGTAGAAACGGGCGGTGCGGGGTTGTGGGACTATGAGGTTGGAGGCGGTGGATGGGAGGTCCCCTGAGGTGATGAGGTTATGGATGATTATGAGGCTACTGCATCCGCTGCAGCCGGTTTGGCCTCCTCTATATTGGGGAGACAGGCCGCCTACTTGCGGAGCGATTCAGAGAGCACCTCGGGGCCACCCGGACGAACCAACCCAATCACCCTGCAGCACAGCATTTCAACTCCCCCTCCCACTCCACCGAGGATATGCAGGTCATTGGACTCATCCACCGCCAAACCACAACAACGCGACGGTAGGAGGAGGAGCATCTTATCTTCCGACTGGGAACCCTCCAACCACAGGGGATGAACTTGGACTTCACCAGTTTCTTCATCCCCCCTCCCCGCACCTTGTCTCAGCCGAATCCCTCCAGCCCGGCACCGCCTTCCTGACCTGCAGTCTTCTTCTTGACCTCTCCGCCTCCATCCTACTCCGACCTATCACCCTCACCTTGACCTCTTTCCACCTATCACATTTCCAACGCCCCTCCTCCAAGTCCCTCCTCCCTACCTTTTATCTTCTCCTGCTGAACACTCTCTGCTCATTCCTGAGAAAGGGCCTGTGCCCGAAACGTCGAATCTCCTGTTCCCTGGATGCTGCCTGACCTGCTGTGCTGTTCCAGCAATAAAGTTTCAACGACCAATGATGTTCCACAGGGATCAGTGCTGGGGCCATTGTTGCTTGTAATTTAAACAAATGATCTGGAAGAGGGCATTGTTGGCCTGGTCAGTGAATTTGCAGATGACACGAAGATTGGTGGAGTAGCAGTAAGCCTAGTGGACTGTCAAAGAATACAGGAGAATATAGATAGTCTGGAGAGTTGGGCGCAGAAGTGGCAGATGGAGTTCAATCTAGGCAAATGTGAGGTGATGCATTTTGGCAAGTCTAATTTTAGAGCAAACTATGCTGTAAACAAAGAGTCTTGGGAAAAGTTGATGAGCAGAGAGATCTTGGAGTTCAGGTCCATTGCACCCTGAAGGTGTCTGCCCAGGTGGATACAGTGGTCAACAAGGCTTCGGGGATGCTTGCCTTCATTGGACGGGGTATTGAGGAAAAGAGCTGGCAGGTCATGTTAAAATTGTACAAGACATTGGTTCGGCGGCATTTAGAATACTGTGTACAGTTCTGGTCGCCACATTACCAAAATGATGTGGACGCTTTGGGGAGGGTGCAGAGAAGTTTTACGAGGATGTTGCCTGGTATGGAAAGTGCTACCTATGAAGAGAGGTTGAGTAGGTTAGGATTGTTTTCATTAGATAAAAAGGAGATTGATGGGGGGACCTATTTGAGATCTACAAAAGCATGAAGGGTATAGACAGGCTGGATAGAGATAAGTTTTAGAGGGTGAGGGGTTCAATAATAAGAGGTCACGTGTTCAAGGTGAGAGGTGAAAAGTTTAAGGGGGACATACGCGGCAAATACTTTACACAGAGGATGGTGGGTGCCTGGAATGCATTGCCAGCAGAGATAGTAAAGGCAGGTATGGTAGATTCATTTAAGATGCATCTGAACAGATACATGAGTAGGTGGGGAGCAGAGGGATACAAATGCTTAGGAAGTGGATGGATTTGGATCGGCTCAGATTGGAGTATTGAAGGGTCTGTTCCTGGGCTGTAATTTTTCTTTGTTCTTTGTTCATTTATTCTTTCTCTAAGATGACCCATTAACCTTCAACTTAATTTATAACTCATTCGAGATAATAGATATATTCCCTGACTGGCCCTACCTTCTCCATGATCGTAATTTGGAGATGCCGGTGTTGGACTGGAGTGTACAAAGTTAAAAATCATACAACACCAGGTTATAGTCCAACAAGTTTAAGTGGAAGCACTAGCTTTCAGAGCGCTGCTCCTTCATCAGGTGGATGTGGAGTACACATTGTAAGACACAGAATTTATAGCAAAAAATGCCAGTGTGATGTAACTGAAATTATACATTGAAAAATACCTTGATTGTTTGTTAAATCTCTCATCGGTTAGAATGACCATGTTAATTTCACTTCTTTTATATGTAAATCACAAAGTTTTTTAAAAGTTACATTCTCAGGTTATCTGTAACAATTGGGATCAGCCAAATAAGATGTTAAGATGTTGAAGGTGTTGGCTCCTCTGTGTTCCCTGTCTGTGCCATAATGTTTAGACTGATTCTAATCTAAAAAAAAAAGTGAATTAACAAAGTCTTACATGGATTCATGCAGTTTTCGAGCAAAGTACAATGTAACTCTGTAAGTACAAATTCACCCACAAAAATATGTGTATGTGTGCATGTGGTTTTGTGTTTGTCTTTATGTGTGTGTGTGAGTGTGAGAGTTATATGTGTGTGTGAGTGTAAAGGTGTATAAGTCTGTGAGAGGGTGCATGTGTGAGTGTGGGAGTGTGTGTGCCTGTAGGAGTGTATGTGTGTCTGTGCACGTGTGTGTGCACACATGTATGTGTGTGTGTGTGCGTAGGAGTGTTTGCGTGTGTGTCTCTTGCAATGGTGGTCACCTGTAGTGTGATATGAACCCAAGGTCCCGGTTGAGTCCCTCCCTATGGTTACTGAACTTCGCAATCAGCTTCTGCTCGGCCACTTTTCGCTGTTGACTGTCCTGAAGTCTGCCTTGGAGGATGGTCACCCGAAGGTCTGAGGTCGAATGTACTGGACCGCTGAAGTGTTCTCCAAATGGGAGGGAACACTCCTGTCTGTTGATTGTTGTGCGGTGCCCATTCATCCATTGCTGTATCCTCTGCTCGGTTTCACCAATGTTCCATGCCTCAGGCCATCCTAACCTGCAGCAAATGAGAGAGACAACGTTGGCTGAGTCGCTAGAGTACCTGCCTTCTCCCTGATCATTCGCTTATTCCTCATGTATGAGTAAAATACTTTTGGTTTCTCCCTAATGTTTCCTGCCAAGCATTTTTCGTGCCCTCTCCTGGCTCTCCTCAGTCCATGTCTGAGCTCCTTTCCCCAGTATCTATCCCCAATTAACGCTTTTTGGGTATCTCTCACCTGGAGATTTCTGTAATCCTTCCCAAAATTGTCTGGAGTGTGTTTGTTCCGAGGGCCCTCTGGCCAGTTACTTTTGCCCTTAACTTGTCTCCATTTATTGGTGCCCAAATACGCATCCATCATCAGCTCGATGTCCTCACAATTTGGGATGTGGCTTTCGCACATGATCTCTAACTTTTGTTGGTTATCCTCAATTTTTGATTTTGGTCTGGGCCTTATATCGACTATACCGCATAACTCGGAGTGTATCCGGGTCCAGTAGACATGGATGGTCTGGCTGTCTGGACCAGTAAATGTGTTCATAGGGAGCTTATGGACTGGTCCACTTCTGCCTGCCCCTTTGGAGCAGATGTTAGGTTAGATTCCCTAAAGTATGGAAACAGACCCTTCTCCCAACAAGTCCACACAGACCCAGGGAAGAGGAACCTACCCAGACCCATTCCCCTACCTTATATTTACCCCCGACTAATGCACCTCGTACTCTAGGCAAATTAGCGTGGCCAAATCACCAGACAAGCACACCTTTGGATAGAAACCAGAGTACCCAGAGCAAACCCACACAGATACGCGGAGAATGTGCAAACTCCACATAGACAGTCGCGCAAGGCTAGAATCGAATCTAGCTCCCTGGCGCTGTGAGGCAGCAGTGCTAACCACTGAGCCATTGTGACGCCTGTTGTGTTTTGCAATAGGAACACTAAGGGCGCTTGAGTGTAGGGACGGAGGTGTGGAGTGTCATTGACCTTGGTCCTGGACCTGCCTTACAATGTACCATTGCAGAGACCAGTCTTGGGACTGGGTCTCTTCAGCATCATCATGGTTGAGCCTGGTTTGATTGGAGATCATGATCTTACCACAGTCCTGTTTTAACTCTCCCCTATTGTCCTTTTCAACTTTCTCACTATACTCCTTGGCCTCTCTACTTTTCCACACTGACTCCTGTTTTTCCCTTAGGAGATGCGGTCATCCAGAGATGAGAAACTGACAACCTCATTTCTTTCTTTATGTCCTTTTCTCTCTGTCCCAGGAAGTATGCTCATTGTTTTAAGCGATTGCAATTAAACGTTCTGCTCTGGGGAAATTGCTTTTCAGTCTTCTGTGTACATTTCACCCAGGCCAAGAGTGATAGTTGGGGGAAAGGCAATTACGAGCACTTAGGCAAGATTTAAGATGCATAGGATGGAGAAGGAAACTGCAAAGAATGGGCATGGTTGAAATAAAGAACAAAAATAAGAGAGAAAATTTACAGCCCAGGAGCAGGCCCTTTGGCCCTCCAAGCCTGAGCTGATCGAAACCCACTGCCTAAACGTATTACCCAATTTCTAAGCATCTGCATCCCTCTGCTCACCATCTCCTCGTGCATCTGTCCAAATGCATCTTAAATGGATCCACCATACCTGCCTCTCCTAGCTCTGCTGGCAACGAGTTCCAGACACCTTTCACCCTTTGTGTGAAGTATTTTCTGCGCATATATCTCCTTAAAGTGTTCACCTGTCACCTTAAACACGTGTCCTCTCGTTATTGAATCCTTCACCCTGGGAAAACGCTTATCTCTATCCACTCTGTCTATACCCTTCATAATTTTATAGATCTCAATCAGGTTCCCCTTCAATCTCCTTTTTTCTAATGAAAACATTCCTAACCTACTCAACCTCTCTTCATAGCTAGCACCTTCCATATCAGTTAAAATCCTCGTAAACCTTCTCTGCACCCTGTCCAAAGCGTCCACATCCTTCTGGTAATGTGGCGACCAGAACTGTACACAGTATTCTAAATGCGGCCAAACCAATGTCTTGTGCAATTTTAACATGACTTGCCAGCACTTATACTCAATACCCTGTCTGATGAAGGCACGCATACCATATGCCTTCTTGACCACGCTATCCTCCTGTGCAGCCACCTTCAGGGTGTAATGGACCTGAACTCCCAAATCTCTCTGCTCATCAACTTCTCCCAAGGCTCTTTTACCCGGATTGAACTCCATCTGCCACTTCTCCGCCCAAATCTTCAGTCTATCTATATTCTTCTGTATTCTCTGACAGTTCCCTCTATTTTCTGATACTCCACCAATCTTCGTGTCATCTGCAAAATCACTGCTCAATCTAATAATGCCCTCTTCCACATCATTTTTGTATATTACAAGCAACAGTGGCCCAAGCACTGACCCCTATGGAAAACCTTTCTCCATTTCGAGAAACTCCCTTCAACTACTACTCTGTCTCCTGTTGTTCAACCAGTTCTTTATCCACCTAGCTAGAACACCCTGCACACCATGTGACTTCATTTTCTCCATTAGTGTACTACGGGGAACCTTATCAAACACCTTACGAAATTCCAAATATATGACATCTAGAACCTTTCCTTTATCTATCAGCTTGGTCCCTTCCTCAAAGAACTCTATTAATTTGGTAATGTGCGATCTACCCCCCACAAAACCAAGTTGCCTATAAGCTCATTCTTTACTAAATATAAATATATTTTATCCCTCAGTACTTCACCAGCAACTTTCCCACCACTGACAGCAGGGTCACTGGTCTGCAGTTATCTGGAATATCCCTAGTGTGTGTGAAAGTGTGTGTGGGGTGTGTAATGATGCGTGCGTGTGTGTGAGTATATTTCTGTGTGTATGTGAGTGTGAGAGATGAAGAGAGTATGTGTGTGTGGGGAGATGTAATGTGTGTGAGTGTGGGGGATGTAATAATGCGTGTGTGCATGTGTGTGTGGGGGTAATGCTGTGTTTGGGGGGATAATTTTGTGTGTGGGGGGGTGTAATGATGTGTGTGTGCGTGTGTGTGAGTATATGTCTGTGTGCATGTGAGAGATGAAGAGAGTATGTGTGTGCGGGGGGATGTAATGATGCGTGTGTGTGAGTATATGTCTGTGTATATGTGAGAGTGAGAGATGAAGAGAGTATGTGTGTGGGAGGTGATGATGTGTGTGTGTGGGGGCAGTAACAATGTGTGTGGGGGTGTAATGATGTGTGTGAGGGGGGGTTGTAATAATGTTTGTGTGGGTGGATGGGGTTATGATGTGTGTGTGGGGGTGTAATGATCTGTGTGTGTGTGTGCCTGTGTGTGTGTGTGGGTGAGTATATGTCTGTGTATATGTAAGTGTGAGAGATGAAGAGAGTATGTGTGTGTGTGGGGGGGGGGTGTAATGATGTGTGTGTGTGGGTGTGTGTAATGATGTGTGTGCGGGGGGGGGTTTAATGATGTGTGTGTGTGTGTGTGTGTGTGTGAACGCGTGTGGGTCTGATTTTCACGCCAAGTTTCCTGTATAACATTCCCACCCCTTCAAAGGAGTATTTTGGTGGAAAGCGACTCCCCAGCCCCCGTTATTCACAGAGAGCTTCAGGAAAATGGAAAAAAAATGAGAAAATCTGGGCACCACACCTTCAGAAGGAGAGGTTGGCCTCAGAGGGAGTACAGTGTAGGTGTCTCAGAACAACACCTGAACTGCATGGGTGATATGAAGTGAAGTGATTTTAGAAATGAGGCTAGTTTTGTCTAGAATTTAGAAGGTTAAGGCATGATCTGATTGCAATCTTCAAGATAATAACAGCAAAAGACAGGGTAGGTAAAGATACATGGCTCAGTGGGAAGCACTGCTGCCTCACAGTGCCAGGGACCCAGGTTCAATTCAACCCTCGGGCAACTGTCTGTGTGGAGTTTGCACATTCTCCCCATGTCTGCGTGGGCTTCCTTTGGGGGCTCCGGCTTCCTCACACAATCCAAAGATGTGCAGGTTAAGCAACTTGGCCATAGTGAGCAGGAATGTGCGGGTTATGTGGATTAGCTTTGGGAAACACAAGAATTGGGTAATAGGGTTGGTCTAGGAGAAATGATTTTCAGAGAGTCAGTGAGGGCTAAAGGCGCTGAATGGCCTGCTCCCACACTGTAAGGATTCTATGATATAATATTCCCACTGCTTGGGGAAAATGGAGTCTGAAAATGAGGTCCAGAGTGTTCAGGAGAATTGTTAGGAAGCACTCCCACACACAAAGGATGGGAGAAGTTTGGAACTCTCTTCCACAAATGGCAGTGGATGCTGGATCAGTTGTTAATGGATATATGTTTATTAAGCAAAGGGATGAAGGGATATGGGCCAAAGGCAGATAGATGGAGTTGGACCTTGATCTTACTGAATGGCAGAATACGACAATGAATGGTAAGTGCCTTTTCCCACGGATGGGAGGTTCAATACTGGGTGCACATTTTTAAAGTGAGAGGAAAGAGATTTAAGACAGACAGGAGGGGCAACATTTTTACACAGAGGGTGGTTCGGCTGTGGAATGAACTTCCTGAGGAAGGAGTGGATGTGGGCATAGTAACAATGTTTAAAAGACATTTGGATAAGTATGTGAATAGAAAAGATTTGGAGGGATATGATCCAGGAACAAGCAGGTGGGACT
The DNA here is from genome assembly GCF_037043375.1 of Chiloscyllium plagiosum. Classification (NCBI taxonomy): domain Eukaryota; kingdom Metazoa; phylum Chordata; class Chondrichthyes; order Orectolobiformes; family Hemiscylliidae; genus Chiloscyllium; species Chiloscyllium plagiosum. The sequence goes on along the minus strand of NW_028270173.1, from coordinate 1,295,326 downwards.
AGTTTAGTTTGGGATAATGTTTGGCATGGACGGGTTGGGCTGAAGGGTCTGTTTCCATGTTTTATGACTCTATGACTCTTTGAATCTCGAACAGGATTGAGGGGTTGAATGGCCTTCACCAGTTCCCATGGAATAGACAAGGCTGGCAGCCTTCAGGGAAGTACAGAGTGAGTGGGTAAACTCAGTTCATCCCATCTACCCCCTGACAGAATCCCCTCACTCACTGTTTGACACCATCCCTACAAATCGTCCAGACTTCATCAATTTTATAGTCACACATTGCCCACATCATCAATGGTCTCGGACCAGTGTTGAAACGCAAGGCTCTGCCTGGTTAACCCTGGTGAAACTTTGTGACACAGTTTGAGAATTTGTACTCTAAAGCAGAAGGAAATAGATTTGAGTTGTCAGTTCAGCGATTTTTATTTAAAAGTCACTTTTGAACAGTGAATTCATAGAACATAGAACAGGACAGCACAGGACAGGCCCTTCGGCCCTCGATGTTGCACCGATCTGTGGAACCAATCTGAAGCCCGTCAAACCGACACTGTTCCATTCTCGTCCATATGTCTAACCAATGACAATTTGAACGCCCTTAAAGTTGCCGAGTCCACTACTGTTGCAGGCAGTGCATTCTGTGCCCCTGCTACACTCTGAGTAAAGAAACTACCTCTGACATCTGTCCTATATCTATCACCCCTCAATTTAAAACTATGTCCCCTCGTGCTAGCCATCACCATCTGAGGAAAAAGGCTCTCACTCTCCACCCTATCGAACCTTCTGATTATCTGATATGTCTCAATTCAGTCACCTCTCAACCTTCTCTCTCAAGAAACAGGCTCAAGACCCTCAGCCTTTCCTCATCAGACCTTTCTTCCATACCAGACAACATTTTAGCAAATCTCCTCTGAACCCTTTCCAATTTTTCCACATCCCTCCTATAATGCAATGACCAGAACTGTACACAATACTCCAAATGTGGCCGCAACAGAGCTTTGTACAGCAGTAAAATGACCCAATGGTTCCAAAATGCAATCCCTCGACAATAAAAGCTAACACACCGTATGTCTTCTTACCAACCTTATCAACCTGGTTGGCAACCTTCAAGGATGTATGACCTGGGCTTAGAGATCTCTCTGCTCAAGTACACTACCAAGAATGTTACTATTCGCCTAGTACTCTGCTTTCCTGTTACACTTCCCGAAGTGAATCACCTCACGCTTTTCCACATTAAACTCCATTTGCCACCTTTTACCCCAGCTCTGCAGCTTATCTATGTCTCTCTGGAATCTAAAACCTTCTTTGTCACTATCCTCTACTCCACCGACCTCAGTGCCATCCACAGATTTTTAACCTATCCTTCTATGCCCTCATCCAGGTCATTTATATAAATGGGAAACAACAGTGTACCCAAAACAGGTCCTTGCGGTACCCCACTAGTAACTGAACTCCAGGATAAATATTTCCCATCAGCCACCACCCTCGGACTCTTTCAGCTGACCAATTTCTGATCCAAACCACTAAATCACCCTCAATCCCATGGCTCCGTATTTTGTGCAATAGCCTACCATGGAGAACCTTATCAAATGCCTTACTGAAATCCATATGTACCACATCAAACACTTTACCCTCAGCCATCTGTTTGGTCATCTTCTCAAGTAATCAATGAGGCTTGTGAGGCATGACCTACCCTTCACCAAACCAAGTTGTCTGTCTGTAATCAACCTATTCCTTTCTAGATTATTATAAATCCTATCTCTTATAACCGAAGTAAGGCTCACTGGTCTGTAATTTCCAGAGTTGTCTCTACTCCCCTTCTTAAACAAGGGAACGACATTTACTATCCTCCAGTCTACTGGCACTATTCCTCTTGACAATGGTGACATAAAGATCAAAGCCAAAGTCTTGGCAATCTCCTCCCTGGCTTCCCAGAGAATCCTAGGATAAATCCCATCCGGCCCAGGAGACTTACCTATTTCTACACTTTCCCGAATTTCTAACACATCCTCCTTCTGCACTTCAATCCCATCTAATCTAATAGCTTGTATCTCAGTACTCTCCTCGATAACATTGTCTTTTCAAGTGTAAATACTGATAAAAAGTGTTCATTTAGTTGTTCCCCTATCTCCTCTGACTCCACGCACAACCTCCCACTGCTATGCTTGATTGGCCTAATCTTACTGTCATTCTTTAAGTCCTGATAACGCGATAGAAAGCCTTTCCGGTTTGCCTTGATCGTATCTGCCAATGATTTCTCATGTCCCCTCCTGGCTCTTCTTAGCTCTCTCTTTAGGTCTTGCATGGCTACCTTGTAACTCTCAAGTGCCCTAACTGAGCCATCACATCTCATCCTAACTAAAGACTTTTTCTTCACCTTGAAGAGAGATTTGACTTCCTTCGTAAACCATGGCTCCTGCACTCGACAACTTCATCCCTGCCTGATAGGTATATACTTATCAAGCACCCGCAGTATCTGGTCCTTGAATAAGCTCCACATTTCAATTGTGCCCATCCCCTGCAGTTTCCTTCCCCATCCTATGCATCCTAAATCTTGTCTAATCGCATCATAATTGCCTTTTCCCCAGCTATAACTCTTCCCCTGCAGTATATCCCTTTTCATCATAAAGTAAAACTAACTTAATTGTGGTCACTATTACCAAAGTGCTCATCTACCTCCAAATCTAACACCTTACCAGGTTCATTACCCAGTACCAAATCACATATAGCCTTGTCCCTTGTTGGTCTGTCTACACACTGTGTCTGGACACCCTCCTACACACATTGCACAAAAATTGACCCATCTAAAGTACTTGAACTTCAGTATTCCCAGTCAATAATTGGAAAGTTAAAGTCCCCCATAACAACTACACTGTTACCCTCGCACCGATGGAGGATCATCTGTGCTATTCTTTCCTCTACATCTCTGGATCTATTTGGAGGCCTACAGAAAATTTCCAACAGGGTAACCTCTCCTCTTCTGTTTCTAACCTCAGTCGTAACTACCTCAGCAGATGACTCCTCAAATGTCCTTTCTGCAACTGTAATACTATCCTTGACTAACAATGCCACACCAGCCCTTCTTTTAACATTTTCTCTGTTCTTACTGAAATATCTGAATCCCGGAACCTGCAATAACTATTTCTGTCCCTCCTTTCGCCATATCTCTGAAATGCCCACAACATCGAAATCCCAGGTACAAACCCATGCTGCAAGTTCACCCACCTTATGCCGGATGCTCCTGATGTTGAAGTTCGCATTTCAAACCAACTTCTTGCCTTGCTGGAGTATTCTTGCGATCATGGAGTCTGAGTTCTGACCTCACAACTCTCATCCTACCGGATACTTGAACTACAGTTTTGGTTCCCAACCCCTGCTGAATTAGTTTAAACCTACCCGCAGAACATTAGTAAACTTTCCCCCTCCCAGGATATTAGTACACCACTGGTTCAGGTGAAGATCATCCTTTTGTAAAGGTCCCACCAACCCAGAAAGAGCCCCAATTATTCAGGGATCCAAGAGCCTCCCTCCTGTACCAACCCTGTAGCCACGTGTTCAACTCTTCTCTCTCCCTCACTTGCACTTGCTCGCCTCACTTGCACATGGCATCGGCAACAAGCCAGAGATAATAACTCTGTTTGTTCTCGCTCTAAGATTCCACCCTAGCTCCCTGAATTTCTGCTTTAAATCTCTAAATCTCTTCCTACCTCTGTCGTGGGTGCCGATGTGGAACATGACTTGGGGCTGCTCCCCCTCCCACTCAAGGATCCGCAAAACACGATCAGAAACGTCATGAACCCTAGTACCTGGGAGGCAACACAGCCACCATGAGTCTCTCTCGTTCCCACAGAACCTCCGATCTGTCCCTCTCTACGGAGTCCCCAACGATGAATACATTACTGCTAAGATTGCCAATAACAAGAGAAAGATGGAGGAACAGGCTGTGTTGAGGAAGGTGGGAGGCTGCAGAAGGAATTGGACAGGCTGGGAGAATGAGCAAAGAAGTGACAGATAGAATACAAGGTGGGAAAGTGTGAGGTTATGCACTTTGTCAGACGTACAGAGGCATAGACGATTTTTAAATGGGATAAAGCTTCAGGAATATGAAGCAAAAAGTGACTTATTTCAGAATTCCTAATTCAGGGTTCTCTTCAGGTTAACACGTAATATGTGTTTGTGTAAGTGTACAAATTTCCTTGAGTTTGTCAGGGTCCAATCATTTTCAGTTGCTTCATCAATGACCTTCCCTCCATCACAAGGTCAGAAGTCGGGTGTTCATCAATGATTTTAATGTATTCATGTGTGAGATGTGGGCATCGTTGGCTGACCGACATTTATTGCCTGTCCCTAATTGCCCCCCACACCACCCCTCCCCCTTGAAAAGGTGGTGGTGAGCTGCCTTCTTGAACCCCTGGAGTCCATTTGTTTTAGGTAGAGCCACAATGCCCTAGGTGGGTGGGTGGGGGTGGGGCGACGGAGGATTTCCAGGATTGTTACCCAGTGACACTGAAGGAACGATAATACATTTCCAAATCAGGATGTTGAGTGGCTCCGTGGCGAACTTGCAGGGACTGATCTTCCCATGTATCTGCTGTCCTTATGGTCTGGCCTGAATACCCTCTTTAATAAAGACAGATGCAAAGTAACCATTTTACACCGCCGTGATGAATTGGAGATGGAGAGATCCCTTGGAGAATGTGAGGAGGTTAGTTCCTCTCACGGCAGTGGAATTATTGAACCTACAATTCCCCGGGAGCTCTTTCAAATAGCTGCTCTCTCTTGTTTGTACAAAACTAAACTGTCAAAATGCAGTTTTTCAAACCTCAGTCAGAACAAACTGGAGATGGATCTGAATGTGACTGATAACTGACAATGGGCAGACAGTGAATGGGAGTTGGAAAACACTCTCACAATGTTAATCTCGCCTGTACAGTTATTTCATTCCTGATTGTGTTGGTTCATTCCGGATTCCTCAATCTGTGTGTCATTGAGTAATATATCTGTCTTTGAGAGTTGCTCAATTGTTTTTCTATATCATTTTACAAATCTCACTCCCTGAGGACATGTTCAGTCTGACAACATCATTCCAATTCATTACCGATGGGAACAAATAGCTTCAGACCTGCCCATACCTGTGACAGGAATTGTTTCACTGCTGTGAACTCCCAGGAACTTTACACAATGAGACACTCTCTGGGTGCGAGTGGAGCAAAGATTAGATTGGATTAGATTTATAAAGGCCATTCTTTCCATTGTGCCTCTAATGGCTCTTTACACCGTCAAATTAGACCCGTACCTCACCCCCTTCCTTTTTCCCTCAGCCGTACAAACCTTTTCCCAATTCTCAATTCCCAATACCAGCTCATGGTGGAACTGAGGAATGTGAAGCAATAAATTAGGCAGCTATTAGGCTGATGTAATCTGAATAGTCTACAATAAAATAAAGGTCAGGCGAGTTGGAGATGGGAAGCAATCCGAAAGTGCTGGAGAGAGATGATAGGTCTGGTAGCTGCTGGAGACAGAGAGACAGAGAGTGAGAGAGAGGCAGAGAGAAAGAGAGAGAGACAGAGACAGAGAGACAGAGTTAATATTTTGAGAATAGTGACACTTGTTCCAAAATGACCATCCCAAATCATGCTGGGGAAGTTGACACACCCTGCTATAATTACCACAATCATGTCACAATGTTAGCAAATACATAAAGCACACACATTTCATTACAGGCTCCACGATGGAGATCAAGAGGAATAGTGAGTCCTGGCTTGGTAAAAACAATGATAATTCAATATCAATCTGCTACTGAGTTTCAAAGGGAACCATTTATTCCCACAGCCATAACCTCTCACAAACTATTCAGGCGATAGTGGCATCTAATCCCCACCCACTCACTGCATTCACAGAAAGCAGGTGGTGTTCATGTTTTGACAGAGATGCACATTGTACATCTGAGGGATGTGGGAGGTGTGGGTGTTTCTAAAAACCAGCCCCTACCTCCAACCTCATCGTTTACCTCAATCTTTACTCCGAGGCTGTGAGTAATGGGGCAACCACAATAGGCCAGGAGGAGGAACAACACAAAGTTACAGATAGTCCATTCTGTGAGTGAGTCAGTGCTGACGGAGTGCCACACTGTCAGAGGGTCAGTATTGACATAAGATGTAGGAGCTGGAGTAAGCCACCCAGCCCTTTGAGCCTGCTCTGCTCTCAATAACATCATGGCTAATCTTTTCGTGGACTTAGCTCCACTTAGCCGTGTTTTCACCATATCACTGAATTCCTTTATTTTCCAAAAAGGTATCTACCTTAGCTTCAAAAGCAATTGTTGAAGTCGCGGCAACTACTTCCCTGAGCAAGGAATTCCATGGATTAACAAACCTTTGAGTGAAGAAGCTCCTTCTCAGTTCAGTTCTAAACTTGCTTCCTCTAATCTTGAGGCCATGCCCTCTCGTCATATTTTCACTATCGGTGGAAACATAGAACATATAGAAGAATACAGCGCAGTACAGGCCCTTTGGCCCTCGATGTTGCGCCGATCCAAGCCCACCTAACCTATACTAACCCACTATCCTCCATATACCTATCCAATGCCCGCTTAAACGCCCATAAAGAGGGAGAGTCCACCACTGCTACTGGCAGGGCATTCCATGAACTTACGACTCGCTGAGTGAAGAACCTACCCCTAACTTCAGTCCGATATCTTCCCCCCTTTAATTTAAAGCTATGCCCCCTTGTAATACCCGACTCCATACGCGGGAAAAGGTTCACACTGTCAACCCTATCTAACCCCCTAATCATCTTGTACACCTCAATCAAGTCACCCCTAAACCTTCTTTTCTCTAATGAAAACAGCCCCAAGTGTCTCAGTCTTTCCTCATACAATCTTCCTTCCATACCAGGCAACATCCTGGTAAACCTCCTCTGCACCCGTTCCAGTGCCTCCACATCCTTCCTATAGTATGGCGACCAAAACTGCACACAATATTCCAGATGCGGCCGCACCAGAGTCTTATACAACTGCATCATGACCTTAGGACTCCGGAACTCAATTCCTCTACCAATAAAAGCCAGTACGCCATATGCCTTCCTCACCGCACTATTTACCTGGGTGGCAACTTTCAGAGATCTGTGTACATGGACACCAAGATCCCTCTGCTCATCCACACTACCAAGTATCCGACCATTAGCCCAGTACCCCATCTTTTTGTTATTCTTCCCAAAGTGAATCACCTCACACTTAGCTACATTGAATTCCATTTGCCACCTTTCTGCCCAGCTCTGCAGCTTCTCTATATCCTGCTGTAACCTGCCACATCCTTCCTCACTGTCAACAACTCCTCCGATTTTCGTATCATCCGCAAACTTGCTCACCCAACCTTCTAACCCCTCTTCCAGGTCATTTATAAAAATGACAAACAGCAATGGTCCCAAAACAGATCCTTGCGGAACACCGCTAGGAACTGCACTGCAAGATGAACCTTTACCATCAACTACTACCCTCTGTCTTCTTCCATCCAGCCAATTCCTAATCCAAACCTCCAACTCACCCTCAATGCCATACCTCCGTATTTTTTGAAGTAGCCTACCATGGGGAACCTTATGAAACGCCTTACTAAAATCCATATATACCACATCTACCGCTTTCCCCTCATCAACCTCCTTCATCACCTTTTCAAAGAATTCAATAAGGTTTGTGAGGCACGACCTGCCCTTCACAAAACCATGCTGACTATCCTTGATCACATTATTCCTATCCAGATGTTCATAAATCCTATCCCTTACAATTCTCTCTAAGACTTTGCCCACAACAGAAGTGAGACTCACCGGCCTATAGTTACTAGGGTTATCCCTACTCCCCTTCTTGAACAAGGGAACCACATTTGCGATCCTCCAGTCTTCTGGCACTACTCCTGTAGACAAAGAGGACATAAAAATCAAGGCCAATGGCTCTGCAATCTCCTCCCTTGCTTCCCAGAGAATCCTAGGATAAATGCCATCAGGCGCAGGGGACTTATCTATTTTCACCTTTTCCAGGATTTCCAACACCTCTTCTCTACATACCTCAAAGCCATCCATTCTACTTATTTGTGACTCAGTATTCACATCGACGACAATGCCCTGTTCCTGAGTAAATACTGAAGAAAAGTATTCATTCAGTGTCTCCCCAATCTCTTCCGCCTCCACACGCAACTTCCCACTACTATCCTTGACTGGACCTATTCCTACCCTAGTCATTCTTTTATTCCTAACATACCTATAGAAAGCCTTAGGGTTTTCCCTAATCCTACCGACTAAGGACCTTTCATGTCCCCTCCTTGCTGCTCTTAGCTCTCTCTTCAGGTCCTTCCTGGCTACCCTATAACTCTCAATCGCCCCAATTGAACCTTCACGTCTCATCTTGAGATAGGCCGCCCTCTTCCATTTAACAAGGGATTCCAATTCCTTATTAAACCACGGCTCCCTCGCACGACCCTTTCCTCCCTGCCTGACAGGTACATAATTATCAAGGACACTCAATAGTTGCTCCTTGAACAAGCTCCACATATCATTTACACCCTTGCCTTGGAGATTACTTTTCCAAGCCACACATCCTAAGTCATGCCTCACCGCATCATAATTTCCCTGACCCCAGCTATAACTCTTGCCCTGTAGTACACACTTATCCCTCTCCATCACGAGAGTAAAAATCACCGAATTATGGTCACTATCCCCAAAGTGCTCACCTACCTCTAATTCTAACACCTGGCCTGGTTCGTTATCCAGAACCAAATCCAGTATGGCCTCACCTCTTGTTGGCCTGTCTACATATTGTGTCAGGAAACTCTCCTGCACACATTGAACAAACACTGACCCATCTAACGAACTTGAGCTATAGCTTTCTCAATCAATATCAGGAAAGTTAAAGTCCCCCATAACAACCACCCTATTACTGTCACTCATCTCCTGAATCACCTTCCCTATCCTTTCTTCAATGATTCTAGGACTATTAGGAGGCCTGTAAAAGACTCCTAACAGGGTGACCTCACCTTTCCTATTCCTAACCTCAGCCCAAACTACTTCAGATGGCAAGTCCTCATCCATCGTCCTTTCCACCACTGTAATACTATCTTTGACAAGCAATGCCACACCTCCCCCTCTTTTACCGCCACCTCTGACCCTACTAAAACATTTAAATCCTGGAACCTGCAACAGCCAATCCTGTCCCTGTTCTAGCCACGTCTCCGTAATAGCCACAACATCGAAGTCCCAGGTACCAACCCACGCTGCAAGTTCACCTACCTTATTTCGTATACTTCTTGCATTGAAGTATACACACTTCAAGCCACTTTCCTGTTTACAGGCAGGAGAAAGTGAGGTCTGCAGATGCTGGAGATCAAAGTTGAAACTTTATTGCTGGAACAGCACAGCAGGTCAGGCAGCATCCAGGGAACAGGAGATTCGACGTTTCGGGCACAGGCCGAAGAAGGGCCTGTGCCCGAAACGTCGAATCTCCTGTTCCCTGGATGCTGCCTGTCCTGCTGTGCTGTTCCAGCAATAAAGTTTCAACTGTTTACAGGCACCCTCCTTTGAAATTGATGCCATGTTCCTAACCTCCCTACACTCCAGGCCCTGCACCCTGAAGCTACAATCTGGGTTCCCATGCCCCTGCAGAGTTAGTTTAAACCCCCCCCCCCCAAGAGCACTAGAAAACCTCCCCCCAAGGATACTGGTGCCCCTCAGGTTCAGGTGTAGACCATCCTGTTTATAGAGGTCCCACCGTCCCCAGAAAGAACCCCAGTTATCCAAAAACCGGAATCCCTCCCTCCTGCACCATCCCTGTAGCCACACATTTAAGTGTTCTCTTTCCCTATTCCTCGAATCTCTATCACGTGGCACGGGTAACAAACCAGAGACAACAACTCTGTTCGTTCTAACTCTGAGCTTCCAACCTAGTTCCCTGAAAGCCTGTCTAACATCTTCGGCACTCCTCCTACCTATGTCGTTGGTGCCAATATGGACCACGACTTTGGGCTGCTCCCCCTCCCCCTCCAGGACCCGGAAAACACGATCAGAGACTGTTTTCTAAATGGGGAAAAGCTTCATAAATATGAATCCTAATTCAGGAATACCATCAGGTAAACATGCAGTATGTGGTCGTGTAAGTGTAATTTTTTTCCCTGAGTTTGTCAGGGTACAATCATTTTCAGTTGCTCCATCAATGTCCTTCCCTCCATCACCAGGTGAGAAGTGGGGATGTTCACCAATGATTTTCTTTTATTCATTTGTGGGAGGTAGGCATCATTGTCTGACCAGAGTTTAACGCCCATCCCTAATTGCTCCCTTGGAAAGGTGGTGGTGAGATGCTCTCTTGAACCCCTGGAGTCTATTTCCTGTTGGTAGACCCTCAATGCCCTTGGTGGAGGGTGAGTTCCAGGATTGTGACTCAGTGACATTGAAGGAACGGTGATAATTTCCAAGTCAGGATGGTGAGTGGATCAGAGGGGAACGTGCAAGAAGTGGTGTTCCCATATATCTGCTGACCTGGGTCTGGCCTGAATCCTCCTCTTTAAGAAAGACAGATGCTAGTATCCATTTCACTGCTCCGTCATGAATTGGCGATGGGGAGATGTCTTTGACCAGCTGAGGATGTTTGTTCCTCCTGTTTTAAGGGAATCTTTGAACCTACATTTCCCCGGGGAGCCCTTGAAAAGCTGCTCTCTTGCCTGTACAAAAGTGACCTGACAAAATGAAGTTTTTCCACACCCCAGGCAGAACAGGATGGAGGTGACCAGGATGTACCTGTTATCTGGCAGTGGGCAGGTGGTGAATAGCAGTTTGAAAATTGCCTTCGCTATGTTAATCTAGAGTGTACAGTAATTCTGTTCCTGACTATATTAGTTCATTCCATATTCCTCAATCTGTATGTCATTGAGTAATGTATCTGTCTTTAAGAGTTGCTCAATTATTTTTCTGCATCATTCTCCAAATCCCACAGCCTGAGGACACGTTCAGTCTTACAACATCATTCCAATTAATTACCAATAGGAACAAACAGTTTCAACTCAGGATAGTGAGTGGCTTGGAGGGGAACCTGCAGGGGGTGGTGTTCTCATGTATCTCCTGCCCTTGTCCTTTTAGGATCAAAGTGGCTGTGGGTTTGGAAGGTGCTGTCTGAGGAGGTTCGGTGAATTACCCACGCACTGCTGCTACTGAGCATCGGTGTGGAGGGAATGGACGTTGGTGAATGTGGGGTCAATCAAGTGGGAGCTGATTTGTTCGCGGGTAGTGTCGATCTTCTTGAGTGTTTTGGGCATTTACAGGGTCAACAGGAGAAAGTTACCTTCTTGGTAGAGAGATCAGAAACCAGGAGACATCTTCCTGTGTGTTAGCATTGACCAGAAACCGAAATGGGCTCTTGACATTAACACAGTTGCTACAAGAGCAGGTCAGAGGCTGGAATACTGCAGTGCCCACAGCCTTTCCTGATGGGACCCTTGTTAAAGGGAATTGTGAAGGAGCTGTTAATTATCTCACCAAGTTAGTTCATAAATAGATAAAGGTGGGACCACTTTAACCAGCCGGTCAGCATGGTTTCAGGGTCTGAGGTTGTTTAGTCTGTTTGCTCAATAGCAGGAAGCTCATGTTCATTCTTTCCTGATGATGATGTGTGTAATTAATAACAAACCACAAATATCCTGTCCCTTATCACAACCAACCAGAACTCACTTTATCGAAAAGAGCTTGTGCTCCTGTCCTTCCAGAGATGATATTGTACAGCAGTTGGATTTAGTTCGGTTCAGCTCGTGCCTTGTGTGACACCAAACTTCAGAGCGGTTCCCCCCGCCCCACCCAACCAATACGATTCCCAGGAGTCAGTGTTAGGCATTTTGCTTTGCCAGATATTTATTAATGATTGGGATCTTGCTGTGCAGGGGACAAGTTCAAAGTTTGGAGATGGCACCAAACCAGGAAGAATTGCAAACTGTGACAGGTACAGTGCGGGACTGTAAAATGACTTTGACAATCTGGGGGAGTAGGGTGAGCGAGGGGGAAGATGGGGTTCAGTGCAGAGAAGTGGGAGGTGAAGCATTTTGTTGGGAAGGACATTGAGAGACAATATAAAATGGGGAGGCAATTCTTAGGGAAGTGCTGCAGAGGCAGGTAGAGTTGGGCGTTATGTGTGCACAGATAATTGAATCTGGTAGGACAGGTAGAGAGAGCAGTGAATAAAGCACACGATGTCCCCAGTTTTATTAACAGGGGCACAGAGAGAGGGACAGACCCAGAAAGGGAGAGGTTGAAACAGTAAGAGTGACAGAGACACAGACAGTGAGAGAGATACAGAGACAAAGACAGAAATAGACAGAGGGAGACTGACATGGACAGAGAGAGAGAGTGACAGAGAGAGAGAGCGAGTGGAACAGAGAGAGAGAGAGAAAAACAGGGGCAGACAGAGACTCAGGCAGAGAGACAGACAGAGAGATGGAGTGGAATAGCAGAGAGAGACAAAATACTACAATCTGTGATTTCGCAGGAATCGGTGAATGCTGTGGGAAATTGGTGACATTTTTCATGGAAATTGATGAGATGCATCCTTTGATGAAAAAGCCAGGAGTGTTTCAGAGAGAACAGGACGTCTGGCTGTCTATACCTGGTGCCCTGATATTCCACACTATACTCGGTGTTCAATACCACATCATGCTAACCCTGGCAATGTTTACCACAGTAACTATACCAGCTCTGGTCTGTGATCAAATAAGTAGGTGGTACCTTAGTGCCAAGGGGAGCTCTGTTCTTAACACGGAGTGATATGCTGGATCGGAATTATCTCTCAATTAAAATATTCTGTCCCGAGACTATGTTACAATATCAGAGGTTAAGGTCATCAGAAATACTTGAATGTGATGCCCATGATACTGGGTGTGAGCTGATGAACTTCTCCCTGTTCTGCCTTTCCATTTCAATATTCCCAAGGCACAGGGAACAAAGCAGAGTGTTTTAACATTGAGGTAAGTCTCTGTCTCCCATCATCCACATCTCACAATCTTCCCTCCTACACAGACTTAGCTATATAGTACAGTCTGGAAGATCGGGTTTGTAACTGAGAACACAGTCACAGACAACACTGACTGGGTGCTCTTTTAGCCAAGCTCTCCTCATGTTTCACTGGGGCATTTGGACAGGAACGGCCTGACACTCTGTAAACTCTCATGGATTCTCTTCATCCCTGTCTCTCACCCTCTTTCTCCATCGCTATCTCTTTCTTTGTCTTTCTCTCTCTGTCTCTCTCTCTCTCTGTCCTTATCTGTCAAACACTCTTTCTTTGTTCCCATCTCTCATACATTCTATCTCTCTCTTTATCTCTCACACACTCCCTACCCCTTCTCTCAATCCCTTTCTCTCTGTCCCTAACTTTCACATGCTCTCTCTCTGCCCCTATCTTTCACTCCCTCTCTCTCTGTCCCTATCTTTCACATACTCTCCCTCTGTCCTAACCTTTCACACACTCTCTTTGTCCATATCTTTCACATACTCTCTCTCTGTCCCTATCTTTCACTCCCTCTCTCTCTGTTCATATCGTTCACATACTCTCCCTCTATCCTTACCTTTCACACACTCTCTCTCTGTCCCTATCTTTCGCATACTCTCTCTCTGTCCCTATCTCCCACACTCTCTTTCTGTCCCTATCTCTCACTCCCTCTCTCTCTGTCCTTACCTTTCACACTCTCTGTTCCACGCTTTCACACACTATCTCTCTGTCCCTCTCTCACTACCTCTATATCTGTCCCTATCTCTCACACACTCTGTCTCTGTCCCTATCTCCTATACTCTCTCTCTCTCCCTGTGCCTTCTCTCAGTACATCTCCCAGTCCCTCTCTTTTACACACACTCTCTCTCTGTCCCTATCTACCATATTCTCTCTCTCTTCCGGTGCCTTCTCTCAGTCCCTCTCCTTCTGTCCCTATCTCTCACTCCCTCTCTCTCACTCCCTCTCTCTATCCCTTCTCTCACTACCTCTATCTCTGTCCCTATCTCTCACACACACTCTCTCTGTCCCTATCTCCCATACTCTCTCTCTCTCCCTGTGCCTTCTGTCAGTACCTCTCCCCCGTCCCTCTCTTTTACACACACTCTCTCTCTGTCCCTATCTCCCATACTCTCTCTCCCTGTGCCTTCCCTCAGTCCCTCTCCCTCTGTCCCTCTCTCTCTCTCTCTCTCTCTCTATGTCCCTCTCTCACACTGGAGAGGGTGGGATGGTAGCTCAGTGGTTAATACTGTTGTCTCACAGCGCCAGAGACCCGGGTTTGATTCCAGCCTCAGGTGACTGTCTGTGTGGAGTTTGCACAGCCTCTCTCTGCCTGTGTGAGCTTCCTGCGAGTGCTCTGGTTTGCTCTCATAATCCAAAGATATGCACGTTCGGTGGATTGGCCATGCTAAATTGTCCATAGTTTCCAGGGGTGTGCACGTGAGCTGGTTTCGACATTGTAAATGTGGGATTACATGGTGGGGGTTGCGTCTCAGTGGGATGCTCTTCAGGAGGTCAGTGTGGGCAGAATGGCCTGTTTCCACACTATAGGATACTCTGTCCCTCTCCATCTGTCTCTCTCCATTATGGCGTTTGGATCATACTTTGTAAGGTTCTTTTAATTCCCAGGATCAGGGACTCGGCACAAATGAAAACGTGACATCACAGAAAAACTGTAAGTTCATTGGTTGCCAAATGTTATGAATTTAACTGTTTTATAATTTCAAATTTCAGTTTTATCACGGAAATATTTACAGGTCACAAAGTAAAAGGTGAGTCGCAAACATTTAAAGGGCTTTTGCCCGAAACGTCGACTTTCCTGCTCCTCGGATTCTGCCTGAACCCCAGCAAATCATTTCTGCACTTTTTCTCGTTTAACACTTTCCTTTCTACAGTAGGGTGACCAGAAATGCACAGTTCTCCAAATGTGGCCTCACCCCGTCTTGTTCAGCTGCAACAAGACATCCCAAATCCTGTACTCAATGCTCTGACTGATGAAAGCTTGCTTGCCAAAAGCCTTTGTCACCATTCTGTCTACCTGTGAATCCACATTCAAGGAGCTTTGAACCTGTACTCCGAGACTGCTTTGTTCTATAGCGCACCCCAGGATCTTCCCATTGACTTTGTAAACCCTGCCCTGGTTTGTCCCAACAAAATGAAACACCTTACGTTTATCTAAATTAAACTCCATTTGCCATCCCTCAGCTTACTGGCCTAGTTTATCAAGACCTCGCTGCCTTCCCAGATAACCTTCTTCACTGTCCACTACAACATCAATATTGGTGTCATCCACAAACTTACGAACCATTCCTCCGAAATTCTCATCTAAATCAGTTATATAAAGAACAAATAACATCATTTGTTGTGGTGGTTCTGTTCGCCGAGCTGGGAATTTGTGTGGCAGACGTTACGTCCCCTGTCGAGGTGACATACTCAGTGCTTGGGAACCTCCTGTGAAGCGCTTCTGTGATCTTTTCTCCGGCATTTGTAGTGGTTTGAATCTACCGATTCCGGTTGTCAGCTCCAGCTGTCCACTGCAGTGGCCAGCATATTGGGTCCAGGTCGATGTGCTTGTTGATTGAATCAGTGGATGAGTGCCATGCCTCGATGAATTCCCTGGCAGTTCTCTGTTTGGCTTGTCCTATAATAGGATGACTTACCAGGGGTATGCAGTGGGGTGCAGTCTCTGGAACCGATTCTGTCCCTGTTGCACAGAAGGGAAGCACGGTAAGGAGGAGAGTGTTAGTCATTGGGGACTCAATGGTGAGAGGGTCAGATGGAAGATTTGTTGGGAACGAAAGGGACTCATGGTTTGTGTGTTGCCTCCCAGGGGCTCGGGTCCGTGATGTCTCGGATTGTGTCTTTGGGGTCATGAAGGGAGAGGGTGACTAACTCTAAGTC
The DNA here is from genome assembly GCF_037043375.1 of Chiloscyllium plagiosum. NCBI lineage: Eukaryota > Metazoa > Chordata > Chondrichthyes > Orectolobiformes > Hemiscylliidae > Chiloscyllium > Chiloscyllium plagiosum. The sequence continues at coordinate 1,279,425 of NW_028270173.1, read as the reverse complement.
ATAGTCCATATCGGTACCAATGACATAGGTAGAAAGAGGGATAGGGATGTAATGCAGGATTTCGGGAGCGAGGGTGGAAGCTGAGAGCTAGAACAAACAGAGTTGTTATCTCTGGTTTGTTAGCTGAAAATGTGTTGCTGGAAAAGCGCAGCAGGTCAGGCAGCATCCAAGGAACAGGAGAATCGACGTTTCGGGCATAAGCCTTCTTCAGGAATCTATGGTTTGTTACCCGTGCCATGTGAGACTGAGGCGAAGAACAGGGAGAGATATCAGCTTAACACGTGGCTGCAGGAATGGTGCAGAGGGAGGGTTTCAGGTATACAAATAATTGGGCTTCATTATGGGGAAGGTGGGACCTGTACAAACAGGACGTTCTTCACTTGAACCAGAGAGGTATTAATATCATGAGTGGGAAATCTGCTGGCGCTATTTGGGTGAGATAAACTAGCTCACCGGGGGTGGGGGTGGGGGTGTGTTCCAATAGAAAGGTGGATAAGATTAGGGAGGACATGGACAAGATTTCATGGACACAGGAGCATGCTGGCAGACAGCAAACTGGTTTGAAGTGTATCTCCTTCAACACCAAGAGTATCTGGAAACAGGTAGGTGAGCTTGCAGCATGGATAGGTACCTAGGACTTCAATGTTTTGATCATGACTGAGACATGCATAAAGCAAGGTCAGGAATGGGTGTTGCAAGTTCCAGTGTTTAGATCTTTCAAAGAAATCAGGGAAGGCGGTCACAGAGAGGGTGGTGTGGCTTTGTTAGTCAAGGACAGTATAATGATGGATAGAAGAACTTTTGACGTGGTCTAATCGACATGGGCGGCATGGACTGAGGATAGAAACAGGAAAGGAGAGGTCACATCGCTAGGAGTTTTTTATAGTCCTCTGCAAAGTTCCTGGAATGTGGAGGAGAGGATTGGCAAATCGATTCTGGGCAGAAGTGAAAGGTACAGGGTGGTCATTATGGTGGAATTTAAATTCCCCAACATTGACTGGAAATGCTATAACTCTGTTACATCGGATGGATCAGCGTTTGTCCAATGTGTGCAGGAGGGTTTTCTGATACAGTACATCGAAGGGCCGACAAGTCGGGAGACCACATTAGATCTGGTGCTTGGTAATGAACAAGGCCAAGTGTTTGATTTAGAAATAGGTAAGCACATTAGAGAGAGTGACTACAATTCAAAGTTAAAAATCACATAACACCAGGTTATACTCCAACAGGTTTAATTGGAAGCACTAGTTTTTGTAATGCTGCTCCTTCATCAGGTGGTGTAATTTTTAACTTTGTACACCCCAGTCCAACACCGCCATCTCCAAATCATGACCATAATTCAGTTATATTTAGTTTAGTGATGGAAAAGAATACGTACATGCCACAGGGCAAGAGTTATAGATAGGGAGAGGGTAATTATAAGGCGATTAGGCAGGACTAAGGAGGTTACGAATGGGGCAGCAAAATGCAGGGGATGGAGACAATCGTAATGTGGTACTGGCTTTCGGAACAGATATTGTGTGTCTTTGATAGATATGTCCCTGTCAGGCAAGGAGGAGGTGGTAAGAGAACTGAAAAGATGGTAAGGGAACCGTGGTTTAAGAAAATAAAAGGTATTTCTCGTTCAGCAGAAGAGAGAGGCTAATGTGATGTTGGAATGAGATGGTTCAGATGAGGCGATGGTGAGTTACAGAAAAGCTAGATAGGATTTACAGGTCGAGTTAAGAAGAGCAAGGAGGGGACATGAGCAGTCTTTAGCAGGTACAATAAAGGAGAACACTAAAATTTTCTCCAGATATGTGAGGAATAAAATGATGACTTAGGTAGGAAAAGGCCATGTCAAAGACAGAAGTGGGAAGTTGTGTGTGGACCCTGTGGAGATTGAAGAGGTGCTGAATGAATATTTCCCATCCGTTCTCACGAAGGTAAAGGAGAATATTGTAGAGGAGAAGACTAAGATACACATTATGAGACTTGAAAGGAACTTAGTAAGGAGAAGGTGTTATTATTTCTAGAATGAGTGAAAGTCGGTAAGTCCCTGGGCCAGATGGGATGTTTCTGAGAATTCACTGGGAATCTAGGAAAGAGATGGCAGAACCTTTGGCCATGATGTTTGAGTCGTCATTGTCTACAGGTTTAGTACCAGAGGATTGGAGGATTGCAAATGTTGTGCCCATGTTCAAGAGGGGCAGTAGAGCTGACCTAGGTAATTGTCGACAAGTGAGCCTTATGTCTGTTGTAGGAAAAGTTTTAGAAAGGATTATAAGAGATAGGATTTATAGTCATCTCACAAGCAACAATTTGATTGGATATAGTAGATATGGAATTGTCAAGAGCAGGTTGTGTCTCACAAACCTCATTGATTTTTTTGGGACGGTGACCAAGCGTATTGATGATGGTAGGACAGTTGACATGGTGTACATAGACATCAGTAAAGCTTTAATCGGGTTCCACATGGTAGGCTACTGGATAAAATGCAGAGGCATGTGATCGAAGGTTAGTTAGCTTTTGGATTAGAAACTGGCTTTCTGTAAGAAGGCAACGAGTGATGGTTGATGGACAATATTCAGCCTGGAATCCGTTTACTAGTAGTGTGCCACAGGATCTGTTTTGTGACCATTGCTGTTTGCTATTTTTAGAAACGACTTGGACGCTGGCAGAGGTAAGTTTGCAGATGGTACTAAGTTGGTGGAATGGTGGACAGTGTGGAAGAATGTTGCAGAGAGACTTCAGAACTGGGCTGAAAGGTGGCAACTGGAGTTCAATGCAGATAAATGTGAGGTTATTCACTTTGGGAAGAATAACAGGAAGGCAGAATACTGGGTCAATGGAAAGATTCTTGGGAGTGTGGATTTGCAGAGGAAATTTGGTGTCCACATACTTAGATCCCTAAAAGTTGCCGCCCAGGGTTGATAGTGCTGTTAAGAAGGCATACAATATGTTAGGTTTTATTGGTAGAGGGATTGAGTTTAGCAGCTGTGTTGTTATGCTGCAACTGTACAAAATGCTAATACTGACTCGGAATGCTGTGTATAGTTCTGGTCACCCCATTACAGGAGCGATGAGGAAGCATCAGAAAAGACGCAGAGGAGAGTTACCAGACTGTTTCCTGATCTGACGCAAAGGTCTTATGAGGAATGGCTGAGGCACTTGGTCTACAAAGTTAATTTCCAATTAAACCTGTTGGACTATAACCTGGTGCTGTGTGGTTTTTAATTTTGTACACTCCAGTCCAACACCGGCATCTCCAAATCAGGACTTGGGTCTGTTCTCATTGGAGAGGAGAAGGATAAGAGGTGATTTAATAGAAACACACAAGATGGTCCGAGGATTAGATATTGTGGACAATGAGAGTCTATTTCCGAGGATGATGACATTGGCTTTTACGAGGGGATGTAGCTGCAAATTGAGGGGTGATAGATTCAAGACAGATGTCAGAGGCAGGTTCTTTACTCAGAGAGTGGTAAGGGTGTGGAAGGCCCAGCCTGTCACTGCAGTTAACTCAGCCACATGAGGGGCATTTAAACAGTCTTTGCATAAGCACGTGGATGATAATGGGATTGTATAGGAGAGGGGCTTAGATTAGTTCACAGTCGGCGCAATATCGAGGGCCAAAGGGCCTGTTCTGCCCTGTATTGTTCTATGTTCTATGTTCAACAAAGCCACTTGCAAACATCTGTGTTGGTCCTCATCAGAAACACTCTTTTGCCAGAAGCATTGCTTACCTCCCGCTCCCTGAGTATCTCTGATTTGTCGATGAGATGTTTGTGATATTTGAATCGTAGCAGTGTCACAGAATTTCTTGACACAGTATCACAACCTCCATCGAATGCAGCAAACAAGTCAGCTTCCCTTCCACGGAGTGTCAGCTGAGAAATCTCACAAAGGGTTCTCAGATACTACTCTGCTGACATCCCATGTTCACGGTCAACTTACACATCAGCTTCCCCAGAGTCCCATGTGTTACACCATCTCTTATTGACAACTCATGGAATCTTCCAGCAAACTCCAGACTTGTGCCTTGTTGATGATGGACAGGCTTTGGGGAGTCAGGAGGTGAGTTCCTTGATGTAGTATTCCCAGTCTCTGGCCTGATCTTGTAGCTACTGTGTTTCTGTCGTGAGTCCAGTTGAGTTTCTGGTCAATGGTGACTCTCAGGATGTTGGTATTGAGGGACTCATTGAAGGTAGCACCATTGAATGTCAAGAGATAATTGAGTCTTATCGGAGATGGTCATTGCCTGGCAAGTGTGTGTGGCAAATATTACTTGCCACATGTCATCCCAAGCCTGGATATTGTCCAGGGCTTGCTGCCTTTGAACATGGACTCCATCAGTATCTGAAGTCTAGCGAATGGTGCTGAACATTGAACAATCATCAGTGAGCATTCCCACTTCTGCCCTTAAGTTGGGGGGAATGTCGTTGATGAAGCAGCTGAAGAAGATTGGGCCCTGGAGAACTCAGAGATACAACCTCCAGAGAGTCCTAAACTCAGACTCATAAGATCCTTTTTGCTTCTTGTTTCTGAAGCTTTTCCCCTTTTAGAATATCGTCTATACCTCTATTCTTCCAAAGTGCATAACTTCACACTTTCCCACAGTGCATTCCATCTGCTACTTCTTTGCCCACTCTCCCAGTCTGTCCAAGTCCTTCTGCAGCCTCCCCATATCCTCGACAGCACCTGTCCCTCCACCTATCTCTGTGTCATTGACAAACTTAGTGACAATACCCCTTCGCCCAGATTGTTAATGTATAATGTGAACAGTTGTGGTCCCGACACTCACCCCTATAGGACTTCACTAGTCACTCAATGCCTTCCTGAAAAAAGACTCCTTTATACCCACTCTCTGCCACCTTCCAGCAGCCAATCCTTTATCCATGCCAGTACCTTGCCCCTAACACCATGGGCTCTTATCTGATTTAGCAGCCTCCTATATGGCACCCTGTCAAATATCTTCTGGAAATTCAAATAGATCACACCGAGTGGCTCTTCTTTGCCTCACTTCCTTGTTCCCTCCTCAAAGTATTAAAACAGACTTGTCAGGCATGTCCCCCTCACCCCGATGAAGCCATTCTGACTCAGTCCGATTTTACCATGCACTCTGCAATCTAATCTTTAATAATGCACTCGAAAATCTTACCAATGACCGAGGTCAGGCTAACCGAACTATAGTTTCCAGGCTTCTGTCTTCCTCCTTCCTTCAACAGGAATGTTACATTAGCCATTTTCCAGATCCCTGGGATCCTCCCTGATCTCAGTGATTCCTGAAAGATCACCACCAATAGCTCCACAATCTCCTCAGCTATCCCCTGGTGCAATCCGTGTGGTCTGGGTGATCTATCCACCTTCAGACGTTTTAGGTTCCCCAGTACATTCTCCTTAGTGTTGGCCACCACCCTCACCTCTGCCACTAGCATGGCATGCTGTTGGTATCTTCCACCATGAAAACTGATGCAAAGCATCTGCTCAATTCCCTCTCTGTTTCTTTGTTCCCCATTTCTACTTCCCCAGTCTCAGTTTCCACTGATCCAATGTCGACTCTTGCCTGTTCCTTCCTTTGTAAATATCGACAGAAAGCTCTTTCCAATCAGCTTTTGTATCACGGGCTAGCTTACTCTCAGATTTCATTTTCTTCACCCTTATTGATTTTTTAGTAATGCTCTGCCGTTTTCAAAGGATTCACAATCCTGTGGCTTCCCAATAATCTTCACTTTCTGTGTGCTTTACCTATAAATATAGACATGTTCACTGAGTCAAACATCAGCATGGAACGTAATGGTGTGCATTTTCAAAAACACATATCTACAAATGTGGACATCTACATTGCAACACACAGACACGTGCAGTGATAAGTGCTCACACACACACACGCAGAGATACACACACAAACACACACACACACACACACACACATACAGGTAGATAGGGTATCTGGTATCTTGCCTTTATTTGTCGGGGAATTGAATTCAAGAGTCAGGATGTCATGTGGCCGTTTTATCAGCCTTTGTATCAGCCATATGTAGAGTATTGTGTTCACGTCTGTTTGTGGAAGATTTGTAGAGGTCGCAGAAGATGTTTACCAGGATGTCTCAATGAGAGGGCATGCGCTACACGGAGAGACGTGAAAAAACTTGTGTTGTGTTCTCTGGAGCGGTTATGAGCTGCATAGGGTTGGTGTTCAGAACCTTTTTACCAGAGTTGAAATGTCTCGTACTAAGGGTCATGCATTTAATGTTAGAGGGGAAAGTGTTTTACACAAAGAGAGGATAGAGTGTGAGTGGCACTGCTGGAGTGGTGATGGAGGTAGATAAGATAAGGGCATTTAAGGGACTTTTAGATAAGCACATGAGTATGCAAGCAATGGAGGGATATGGACCACTTGCAGGCAGAAAGGATTAGTTTAAGTTGGCGTCATGGTCGACAACATAGTGGGTCTAAGTGCCAGTTCCTGAGCTGTACTGTTCTATGTTCTATACACAAAATGTCACATAAACTCACACTCACTTACTCACACACAGAATGCACACAGGCACAAAGATTCTCTCACTCGCACACGCAAGGAAACAAGCACTTCCACAAAGCCATATGAATCGAGACATACACAGCCACAGACGCATACACACAGACACATGGACACACACTCAGACACACTTACATACACACACTCACATACACACACACAAACAATACACTCTCAAAGGCAAAAAAAGTATACACACACACACACTCACGTATGCTTACACGCATACACACACACAAACACAGACACATACTCACACAGACACAGAAACACATGCACTCACACACAGATGCACACATGCACACGATAGTCACACACATACACGTACACACACCCACACAGACTCACACACTGAGACACACATGGGCAAAGACTCCCAGTCATACATGCACTCACATACACACACTTAAACAACACACTCTCAAAGGCACAAACACACACACACGCACCACACACACAGACACATACTCACACAGACACAGAACCATATGCACTCACACACACATGGACACGACGCAGTTACACACATACACACACACACACTCACACTGAGACAAACATGGGCACCAACACACACACACACACACACACACACGATATATGCTCACTCTCCCACACACACAAACAGTCTCAAACGTTTTCCAGTTCTCTGGGAGAAAGTGAGGAGTCCAGATGCTGGAGATCAGAGCTGAAAATGTGTTGCTGGAAAAGCGCGGCAGGTAGGCAGCATCCAAGGAGCAGGAGAATCGACATTTCGGGCATGGGCCCTTCTTCAGGAATGAGGAAAGTTTGCCAAGCAGGCTAACATAAACGGCAGGGAGGAGGGACTTTGGGGAGAGGCGTTGGAAATGCGATAGGTGGAGGGAGGTTAAGGTGAGGGTGATAGGCCGGAGTGGCACACTTTCCTCATTCCTGAAGAGGGGCTCATGCCCGAAACGTCGACTCTCCTGCTCCTTGGATGCTGCCTGACCTGCTGCGCTTTTCCAGCAACACATTTTCAGCTCCAGTTCTCTGGGACCCTCCCTGATCTCACTGATTCCTGATAGATCATCAACAATGACTCCACAATTTCCTCAGCTATTCCCTGCTGTAGTCCGTGTGGTCGAGGCAATTTATCCATTTTCAGACCTTTTAGCTTCCCCAGACCATTATCCTAAGTGATGGCCACCACCCTCACCTCTGCCCCCGAACTCTCTGTCATGCTGTTGGTATCTTCGATTCACATTTTCCAGCGATCTAATGTCCACGCTTGCCTGTTCCTTCCTTTGTACACAGTATATCTACAAAAAGCTATTTCCAATCTCCTTTTGTATAACAAGCTAGCTTACTCTCAGATTTCATCTTCTTCCGTTTATTGATGTTTTAATTATCCTTTGGTGGTTTTCGAAAGCTTCCCAATCCTGTGGATTCTCAATAATCTTTACTTTCTATTTGCTTCACCCATAAACATAGACATGGCCACCGAGAAAAACATCAGCATGGAACGTAACGGTGTGTATTTTCAAAAACATATATCTATAAACGTGAACATTTTTATGGCAACGCACATATCCGTCCACCCACCACCGCCACCCCCCCTCCCACACACACACACACAACCCCCACACACAGACACAAACACAGACACACACACACAAACAGACACATACATACGTACATAGATAGGTCGGTAAAGAAGGCGTATGGCATCTTGCTTTCATTGGTCAGGGAATAGAGTTCAAGAGTCAGGATGTCATGTTGAAGTTTTATCAGATGTTGTACAGGCCACTTGTAGAGTATTGTGTTCATTTTTGTTTGTCACATTACAGGAAGGATATGGAGGCGTTGGAGAGGGTGCAGAAGAGGTTTACCAGGATGCCTCGATGAGAGGGTATGAGTTAAAAGGAATGATGTGAACAAACTTGAGTTGCGTTCTCTGGAGCAGTGGAGGCTGTGGGGAGTCTCAATAGAAGTTTATAAAGTTATGAGCTGCTTATGTCGGGTTAATGTTCAGAATCTTTTTCCCAGAGTTGAAATATATGATACTAAGGGTCTTGCATTTAACGTTAGAGGGGAAAGCTTTTACACAGAGAGAGGTAGGAGTGTGAGTGGCACTGCTGGGGTGGTGGTGGAGTTCGATAAGATAAGGGCATTTAAGGGACTTTTAGATAAGCACATGAGTATGCAAGCAATGGAGGGATATGGACCATTTGCAGGCAGAAAGGCTTAGTTTAATTTGGCGTCATGGTAGACAACGGGTCTAAGGGCCCGTTCGTGTGCTGTACTATTCTATGTTCCGTACACAAAATGTCACATAAACTCACACTCACTCACTCACACACAGAATGCACTCAGACACAAAGATTCTCTCACTCACACAAACACAGGAAAACAAACACATCCACACAGACACGCACACTGAGACACACACACTGGGACACACACTGCCTCGCAAACACAGGGAGAAAAGCACATCCACACAGACACGCACACTGAGACACACGCACTGAGACACACACAGCCACAGACATGTATACTCGGACACACTTACATACACACACTCACACACACACACTCAAACAACACACTCTCAAGGGCACAAATGCATACACACACATGTACACATGCACACGACACAGTCACACACATACACATAAACACACCCATGCCGACACACACACTGAGACACACATGGGCAAAGACCCTTACGCGCGCACACACACACACACACACACACACACATGCACACTGAGACACACATGGGCAAAGACGCATACGCGCGCGCGCACACACACACATGCACACAGACACACACTCTCAGATTTATTCTCTCTCTCTCTTGCGCACATGCACACACATAAATACACAAACGTGTGTGACGTGTCATTTTAGAGTAGGGAGGGTAGAAGTGACATAGAACAACACAATTATGAATCTTTTGAAACGGTTGGAATATGTTCAGAGGGTTTTCAAAGAAACATATTTCTTTCAATTCTTTAATTGGGATGTTGGCATTGTTGACTGGGCCCAGCATTTATTGCTCCATCCCTAGTTGCCCTTGAGAAGGTGGAGGTGAGCTCCCTTCTTGAACCGCTGTAGTCCGTGTGTTGTAGGTGACCCACAATACCCTCAGGAAGAGAAATCTGCAATTTTGAGTCAGCGACACTGAAGAGACGGCGATATATTTCCAAGTCAGGGTGAAGAGTGTTTTCAAAAGGATCTTGCTGGGAATGGTCTCCCCATATAATTTGCGGACACTGTTGATTTATTTGAACATTTACATTTTGGAGGATTGTGGAAAATATTTCATATTTTGTATAAACACCTCGAGTGATTTCTTTCAAGGTCATGGGTACTGCTTTTCTAAAAATCAAACTTCCATGAAATGACATGACTTGTGCTCACTGCTCGCTGTGCTGTACACCGTGCTGCGGCTGTTTGTACCGTAACTGGATGGAGAGAGTGCTTTGTGTCAGTAATTGGATGAGGGACACAAAGCCTGTGAGGAAGGGCTCCGAGCTGATCACTCACATGGTTGGCGAAAGAAACAACCCACTTGTTGAGTTCAGGATGAAACCTTTCCCTTCCTTCTGAAAGAGTGATCGAATGAACTTCTCGATTGTATTTCCCTGAACAAGCTGATAGATACCGGGGACAGCCCTGTGTGTGTGTGTGTGATTAGTGATGGCCACACGTGGAAGGAGACAGAGGTGATAGACTTTGGAAGATTTTATGCTTCAGACATTCTGTCCTCAATAATGACCTATTGGCCAAAGTGTTCTTGCTTTTAGAAATACAATCCCTGCAGAGAATATTTGTTTTTCTGTTTTCATGAAGAGTGAGACTGTGTTAGAGAGAACGACAGTGAAGCTCAGCAGGTCGAGCAGCATCTGTGGAAACAAATCAGAGTTAACTTTTTGGGTCCAGACACCCTTCCTCAGAAGCACTAACTCTTTTCATTTCTCTCCACAGATGCTGCCAGACCTGCTGAGGTTTTACAGCATCTCCTGCTTTTGTTCCTGATTTACAGCATCTGAAGTTCTTTCAGTTTTTGTTGAGGTTATGTTGGTGTGTTTTGGGGATGGTTCGAGAGATAACTATTTATATGTGTGTGTTACTTGACTTTGTGTTAACAAATGATTGTATCTTCAATTAATATTTGGTTTTGATGATAAGCTTTGGTCAGTGCATTGCGTATAGGAGTTGGGAGGTCATGTTGCAGCTGCATAGGGCATTGGTGCGGCCACGTTTGGAATACTGCGTTCAATTTTGGTCACTCTGCTGTAGGAAACATTTTGTGAAACTTGAAAAGCCGCAGAACAGATATACAAGGATGTCGCCAGGATGGAGAGTTTGAGCTCCAGGGAGAGGTTGATAGGACTGGGGCTATTTTCTCTGGAGCATTGGACGGTGAAGGGTGACCCTGTAAAGGTTTATTTTTTTCCAGGGTAGGGCAAGCCAAAACTTGAGGGCATCGGTTTAAGGTTGAATGGGGAGTTCTGGTTAAGTGGGGAGTCATTGGGAGGATATCTCTGATAGCTCTGAGGAATGACTTTACGTGAGACTCTGGGGAGTGAGACTGACTGTGAAGGTCCGCACCCGCTGGCAGGGCCTCTCGTTCTCGGGATCGGTCAAAAGAATCACTAGGTGTACGATCTGTTAAAAGCAAGGTTACTGGTTTAATAAATTAAGGCAGCCTGGCACAGATTTGTCCAGCAACACGGAGGTTAAAAGCTTCTGTGTTCCGTGGAGAAATGGCACAATTACATTCGAAATTACACATTATTTATATGTTTATTAAAAGAGATAGTACAGCCTTAATTACAAATGTAATAAAGTGATATGATTTACAGCAGGCTGATCCAATGATATTTCCTTGGAAAATGCTCTGAATTACAAGAAAAATCCAATCAACTGTCATATGGTGACATGATTGACAACAGGCTAATCCAATGATATTCAATGGGAAAGGGGTCATAATTACATAAATGATCATGTCATGGTCGCAGTTCAAGGTTAGTTTGAATATCAAGTCACCGTCTTACAATTCATACTGTGAAAACTCCATTGTGTTCTCTTATCTCTAAATACAACCAACTCAGCAAAGCATCAGTTCAATTTCACAGAGTCAAATAAAAATCTTAAGCCATTTTGTTATGTTATTTTAAACTGAAAAGTTACTTGTGGTGAATAAAAATCTACAGAAACTTGTTGCTTCTGACAACATCTTAAATTCAAATTTTAAATCCTCAACCGGAAATGCTGTACAAATAGCCGGCACATGCACGATGGGCCGAACAAACTCTTTTATTAGTGCGATGGAGCCAGGGCAGTTCCAGACAGAACTATCCACACGGAGCTTTCCAGATAGACACGTCTACTATTATGGACCAGAGCAGAACCTTTCAGAATGGATTCGGAAGGTTGCCAAGACGTTCCCTTTCTCTGACTTGAAAGGTAAATGTAAGGTGTTGCATTCGAGACGCAACTGAATTGGTCAAACTGCCTCACGTTATGCGGTGAGCTACCAGAGCATCTGGGAGGGATGGGAACAATCTCTGTGTCTGAGAGGAGCACCCTTTATATCTGTGTCAGATCCCTGACAGCTCAGCAACTGTGACCAGGAGGTGGGATCTCAGTGTCCTCTATCTCCGCCTCTTCTGTCCATCTTCCCTCCCACCTATTTACTCCACCCTGCACTCTGACCAATCAGCAACAAGCCGAACCTTCATCTACTTATCACGTTCCCAGCTAATTTCCCCCAGACCCATACCCCTCCCATTTATCTCTGAGACCCCTTGGCAACCCCTGCCACACCCCTTATTCCTGATGAAAAGCTTTCGCTCAAAACATCAACTCTCCTGTTAATCGGATGCTGCCTGACTGGCTGTGCTTTTCCAGCATCACACGTTTTGTCTCTGAGCTCAGCAACTGTGACCAGGAGGTGGGATCTCAGTGTCCTCCTTCTCTTCCTGGAACAGTTCCCATCGCTGCTTCTCAGAAACCAGCATCACTGACGGACAGGAACGCACGGTGTTATCACACTCTGGTTTTTGGGGAAGTTTATACAGAGCAGCTCTGTGATGTGGGACTCCATAATCCCTGGTCTGTTCCCGATGATGCACGATTAGACTGATGCTGGAAATGACCAGCAGATCAAGCAGCATCCAAGGAAAATTGGCCTTTTGGGCAAAATACCTTCATCAGAAATGAGAATGGGAGTCTCCAGGGTAGGAGGTGAAATGAGGAAACTGGTGAAGTCCACATTGATGCCATGGGTTTGAAGAGTCCTGAGGCAGAAGATGAGGCATTCTTCCTCGAGGCGTGGTGTGGTGAGAGAGTGGAGATGGAGGAGGCCCAGGACCTGCATGTCCTCAGTGGAATGGGAGTCGGAGTTGAAATTTTCAGCCACAGAGAGGCGCGGTTGATTGGTGCGGGTGTCCCGGAGATGTTCTCTGAAGCACTCTGTGAGAAGGTGTCTGGTCTCCCCCATGTAGAGGAAACCACATCAGGTGCAATGGTTACAATAAATGACATGTGTTGAAGTGCAGGTAAACTTTGATCGATGTAGAAGGCTCCTTTGGGTTCTTGGATGGAGGTGAGGAGGGAGGTGTGGACGCAGATATTGCAATTCCTGCGCTGGCAGGGGAAGGTGCCAGGATGGGAGGGTGGGTTGCAGGGCATGTGGACCTGACCAGGCAATCGCAGAGGGAATGGTCTTTATGGAAAGCAGTTAGGGGTGGAGAGGGATATCTATCCCTGGTGGTGGAGTCCATTTGTATGTTGCAGAAATATCGGCGGATGATGCAATTTATGCAGAAGTTGGTGGGGTGGAAGGTGAGGACCAGGGGTGGTTCTGTCCTTTTTGAGTTTGGAGAGGTGGGGTTCGAGGACAGAGGTATGGGATGTGGATGAGATCTGTTGGAGGGCATCTTGAACTATGTGGGAGGGGAAATTGTGGTCTTTAAAGAAGGAGGCCATCTGGTGTGCTCTGTGGTGGAACTGGTCCTCCAGGGAGCAGATACTGCGGAGGAGGAGGAATTGGAAATACGGGATAGCTCTTTTGCAGGAGTTAGGGTGGGATAAGGTGTAATCCAGGTAGCTGTGGGAAAAAGTGGATTTGTAGCAAATGTCAGTGTTGAGTTGGTCATCCTTGATGGAGATGGAGAATTCCAGGAAGGGGAGGGAGATGTCATAAATGGTCCAGGTATATTTAAGATCAGAGTGAAATGTATTGGTGCAGTTGATGAACTGTTTAACCTCCTCTTGGGAGCACGAGGTGGCGCTAATGCAGACATCAATGTCAGGGAGGAAGAGGTAGAGAGTGTGGGAAACAGGGACAGAGATAGAATATGAGAGAGATAGGGACGCAGAGAGAGTGTTTGAGAGATAAGGACAGAGAGAGAGAGAGAGAGAAAGTGAAAGAGAGATAGATAACGGTGGAGAAAGCGCGCTAGAGTCAGGGATGGAGAGAATCCATGAGAGTTTACAGAGTGTCAGGCCGTTCCTGTCCAAATGCTCTAGTGAAACATGAGGAGAGTTTGGATAAAAGAGTATTCAGTCAGTGCTGACTGTGACTGTGTACTCAGTTACAAACCCAACCTTTCAGATCAGACCATTTAGCTGAGGATGTGCAAGAGGGAAGATTGTGAGATGTGGATGATGAAAGACAGAGACTTACCACGATGTTAAAAAAATCTGCTTTGTTCCCTGTGACTGTGGAATATTTAAATTGAAAGGCTGAACAGGTGGGAATTCATCAGCTCACACACAGCATCATGGGGATCACATTCAAATGTTTTCTGATGGTCTTAACCATTGATATTGTGTCACAGTCTTGCAACAGAAACATTATAATTGAGAGATAATTCAGATCCAGCACATCACCCCATGTTGATGTCAGAGCTTCCCCTGGCACCAAGGTGCCACCTGCTAATTACTTCATAGACCTGAACTGGTATTGTTACTGTGGGAAACATTGCCAGGGTTACAATGATATGGGATTGAACACCGAGTACAGTGTGGAATGTCAGGGCACCAGATGGAGACATTCAGAGTTCCGGTTTATCTGAAACACTCCTGGCTTTTTCATCAAAGGATGCATCTTAGCAATTTCCCTGAAAAATATCATCAATTTCCCACAGCATTCACTGATTCCTGTGGAATCACAGATTATGGCACTTAGCCTCTCTCGGGCTGTACAACACATCCCCCTCTGTCTCTCTGTCTGAGGCTCTGTCTGCCCCTGTTTCTCTCTCTCTTTGTTCCAGTAGGTCTATCTCTGTCTCTCTCTCGGAATCTCCCTCTCTCTCTCTCTCTCTCTGTCCATGTCAGTCTCCCTCTGTCTATTTCTGTCTGTGTCTCTGTATCTCTCTCACTGTTGCGTCTCTGTCATTATCATTGTTTCAGCCTCTCCCTTTCTGAGTCTGTTCCTCTCTCTGTGCCCCACTGTGTGCTTTATTCACTGCTCTCTCTACTTGTTCTGCCACCTTTCGTGATCTGTGCACATATACCCCCAACCCGCCCTGCTCCTGCCTCACCCCCTTTAGAAATGCCCCTCCCCCATTTTATAAGTCTCTCAATGTCCTTCCCACCAAAGGGCATCACCTCTCAGTTGTCTGCAGTGAACCCCCATCTGTCCCCTCTCTCCCCCACTCCCCCAAATTGTCAAAGACCTTTTACAGTCCTGCACTGTACTCGTCACAGTTTGCAATTCTTCCTGGTTTGGTGCCATCTCCAAACTTTGAACTAATCCCCTGCACAGCAAGATCTCAATCATTAATTAACGTCAGGAAAAGCAAAATGCCAAACACTGACCCCTGGGAATCCAGGAAGAAACCGCTCTGCAGTTTGGAGTCACACAAGGCACAAACTGAACCGAATTAAATCCAATTGTTATACAAAGCCATGTCTGGAAGGACAGGAGCATACACACTTGGCATTAAAGTGGATTCTGGGTGGGTGAGATAAGGAGCAAAATATTTGTGGTTTGTCATTAATTACACACCATGTCACCAGGAGAGAACGAACATGAGCTTCCTGCTATTGAACAAACAGATTGAACAACCTCAGACCCTGAAACCATGCTGCCCGGCTATTTAAAGTGGTCCCACCTTTATCTATTTATGAACTAACTAATTAACAGCTCCTTCACTATTCCCTTTTAAAAGGGGCACATCAGGAAAGGCTGTGGGACATCATGATGTCAAATCTAGTGTCTATTTTCGAAATAATTTGGGAGACTGGTGAGATGAACATTTCTTGTCGATGGTGGAGATGCTTTGGGGAGTCGGCAGTATTCCAGCCTCTGACCTGCTCTTGGAGCCACTGTGTTTATGTTGTGAATCTAGTTGGGTTTCTGGTCAATGGTAACACACAGGAAGATGTCTACTTGTTTCTGATCTCTCTACCAAGCAGGAAACGTTCTTCTGTTGACCCTGTCAATATCCAAAACATTCAAGAAACATGACACCACCCAGAGAGAAAGCAGCACCCGCTTGATTGGCCCCACATTCACCAACGTCCACTCACTCCACACCGATTCTTAGTAGCAGCAGTGCGTACCATTTCCAAGATGGGCTGGGAAATTCACCGAACATCCTCAGACAGCACCTTCCAAACCCACAACCACTTTGATCCGAAAAGGACAAGGGCAGGAGATACATGAGAACACCACCCCCTGCAGGTTTCCCTCCAAGCCACTCACTATCCTGAGTTGAAGCTGTTTGTCCCTTTTGGTAACTATTTGGAATGATGTTGTAAGACTGAATGTGTCCTCAGGCTGTGGGATTTGGAGAATGATGCAGAAAAATAATTGAGCAACTCTTAAAGACAGATACATTACTCAATGACATACAGATTGAGGAATATGGAATGAACTAATACAGTCAGGAACAAAATTACTGTACACTCTCGCTTAGCATAGAGAAGGCATTTTTATAATTGTCATTCACTATCAGCCCACTGCCAGATAACAGGTACATCCTGTTCACCTCCATCCTGTACTGCCTGGGATGTGAAAAACTTCATTTTGTCAGATCACTTTTATAAAGGCAAGAGAGCAGCTTTTCAAGGGCTCCCCAGGGAATTGTAGTTTCAAAGATTCCCTTACAACATGAGGAACCAATTACCTTACCTGGTCAAAGACATCTTCCCATCTCCAATTCATGATGGAGCAGTGAAATGGATACTAGCAACTGTCTTTCTTCAGGAGGAGGATTCAGGCCAGACCATATGGACAGCAGATACATGGGAACACCACTCCCTGCAAGTTCCCCTCTGAGCCACTCACCATCCTGATTTGGAAATTATCACCATTCCTTCAATTTCGCTGGGTCACAATCCTGGAACTCCACCTGCCCCCCACCACTCCCACCAAGAGCATCGAGGGTCGACCAACAGCAATATGGCCTCCAGGGGTCCAAGAAGACAGCTCACCACCACCTTTTCGAGGGGGCAATTAGGGACGTTGGTCAGACAACGATGCCCACCTTCCACAAATAAATAAAAGAAAACCATTGGTGAACACCCCCACTTTTGACTTTGTGATGGAGGGAACGTCATTGATGAAGCAACTTAAAATGATTCGACCCTCATTTTCAGGGAAAATTGTACGCTTACACAAACACATACTGCATATTAACCTGAAGGTAATCCTGAATTAGGACTCTTAAGTCCCTTTTTGCTTCAGATTTATATAGCTTTTCTCCATTTAGAAAATAGTCTGTGCCTCTGTTCATCCTTCCAAGTGCGTAACCTCAAATTTTCCCACATTGTATTCTATCTGCCATTTGTTTGCCCACTCTCCCAGCCTGTCCAAGTCCTTCTGCAGCCTCCCTGCTTCCTCTATACAACCTGTCCCTCCACCTATCTCTGTGACATCCACAAACATACAACAATGCCCTCAGTTCCTTCCTCCAGCTCGTTATTGTATAACGTCAATCGGTGCGAGTCAAGATTAGAGTGGTGTTGGAAACGCACAGCAGGTCGGGCAGCATTCGAGGAGCAGGGAAAATCAACGTTTCAGACAAAAGCTCTTCACCAGAAAAATCAACGTCGATTTTTCTGCTCCTTGGATGCTGCAAGTCCTGCTGAGCTTTTCCAGCACCACTCTAATCTTGACTCTAATCTCCAGTATTTGCAGTAACCATTTCTGCCTTATCAACGGTTGTGATCCTAACACTGAGCCCTGTGGAACCCCACCAGTCACTGAGTACCAACCTGTAAAAGAGCCCTTCATCACTGCTGTCTGCCATCTGCCAGTCAGCCAATCGTCTATCCATGCCAGTACATTGTCCCTAACACCATGGGGAGAAAGTGAGGTCTGCAGGTGCTGGAGATCAGAGATGGAAATGTGTTGCTGGAAAAACGCAGCAGGTCAGGCAGCATCTAGGTAACAGGAGAATCGACGTTTCGGGCATTAGCAAGTTAGACAAAGCAGAGACAGCACACGTAACATATTTAGATTTCCTGAAGGGCTTTGACAAGGTGCCGTACAGGAGTTTACTAAATAAGATATGAGCCCATGGTGTTAGGAAAAACGCAGCAGGTCAGGCAGCATCTAGGGAACAGGAGAATCGACGTTTCCTGAAGAAGGGCTAATGCCTGAAACGTCGATTCTCCTGTTCCCTAGATGTTGCCTGACCTGCTGCGTTTTTCCTAACACCATGGGCTCACATCTTATTTAGTAAACTCCTGTACGGCACCTTGTCAAAGCCCTTCAGGAAATCTAAATATGTTACGTGCGCTGTCTCTGCTTTGTCTAACTTGCTCATTACATCCTCAAAGAATTCTAACAGATTTGTCAGGCATGACGTCCCCGAGATGAAGACCGTTGTTACCATGTACTCTTCAATCTCAACTGTAATAATGGACTCCAACACCTTACCAATGACCGAGATCAGGCTTAATAGCCTATAGCTTCCTGTCTTCTGTCTCCTTCCCCTCTTAAAAAAGGATGTTACATTAGCTATTTTCCAGTTGTCTGGAACCCTTCCTGACGACAGTGATTCCCGAAAGGTATTGTGGAAGCCATGGTCGAGTGGTGAACTGTTAATCCAGAGATCCATGTAATGTTCCGGGGACCTGGGTTCAAATGCACCATGGGAAAAGATGGAATTTGAATTCAATGAATATTTGGAGTTAAGAATCTAATAACTCCTATAAATTCATTGCCAGTTGTCGGAAAAACCCAGTTGTTCACGAACATTCTTTAGGGAAACAAACGGCCATCCTTACCTGGTCTGGCCTACATGGGACTCCAGACTCATATCAAAATGGTTGACTCTTGAATGTCCTCTGGACAATTCGGGATGGGCAATAAATGCTGCCCAGCCAGTGATACCGTCATCATCCTGTGAAAGAATGAAGAAAGAAAAGATCCTCACCAATGCTCCTACTATCTCCTCAGCTATCTCCCACAGAGGGTCAGGGTGTAGTTCATCTCCTTCAGGTGATTTATTCACATTCATACCTTTCAGCTTACCCAGCACCTTCTTGTTTCATTTGCAAATCATTGGAAATCTATGCCCCTCTCATTCTTTATCCTGTTCCGAGAGGGAACTATTTCTTCCTCTCTCCTCTATCCAGCTCATGATCAGGATTTCGAAAACGTCAATCATATCTCCCTTTCAGCCTTCTTCTCTCGCAGAGAAAATAGTCCCACCCTCTTCAACCTATCCACATTGCTCACGTTTCCCATCCCTGGAACCATTCTTGTAAATTGTTCCTGGCCTTGCTCCGCTGTGTTCTCGATCTTTCAGATAATGTGGGGCCCACACCTGGACACAATACACCAGCTGGGGTCAAACAAGGGGCTTTTACAAGTTCAGCAACACCTCCTTTCTCTTGTACTCTGTGCCCGTGTTAGTAATGAGGAGGAGACTGTGTGCTTTATTCACTGCTTTCTCTCCCTGTACTGCCACCTTGAATGATCTGTGCACACATACCCCTAGTTCCCACTGCTCCTGCTGCACCCCCTTTAGAATTACACCCCCACAATTTTACATTGACTCTCAATTTCCTTCCCACCGAAGTGCATCACCTCCCATTTCTCTGCACTGAACCTTATCCGCCTCCCCTCCTCCCCCAACTCCCACACTTATCAATATGCTTTGGAGTTCTGAACTGACCCCCTCATATTTTACAATTCTTCCAGGTTTGGTGCCATCTACAAACTTTGAATTTGTCCCCTTCACAGCAAGATCCCAATCATTACTAAATATCAGGAAAAACAAGGATCCTAACATCGACCGCTGGAATTCTGGGGGGTCTTCTCCGCAGTTTCGAGTCAAACAAGGCACCAGCTGAGCCCAACTCAACAATGTCACTCTCCCTCAATACTCCTCCTCCTACAGTATGAGACTCCCTCAGCTGTGACTTTATGACAGTGCGGTGTTTCCTCAGTACTGACCCTTCTACAGTACAGCATCCCTTCAGTACTGACCCTCCAAAAGTACAACACCCTCTCAGTAGTGACCCTCCCATAGTGCGGTATTGTCATAGCATTGACCCTCTGACAGTGCAATGCTCCCTCAGCCAGACTCCCTGACAGTGTGATGGTCCCCCAAAGCTGACTCTCCGACAGTGCACTCTCTCTCAGTATTGACCCTGAGACAGTATAGCACCCCCACAGTACTGACCCTTCCACAGTGCGGTATTATCTGAGTATTGACCCTCTGACAGTGCAATGCTCCCTCAGCCAAGACCCTCTGACAGTGTGATGGCCCTCCAAAGCTGACTCTCTGACAATGCAACACTCCCTCAGTACTGACCCTCCGATAATGTGACACTCCTCAGCACGGATCCTCCAACTGTGTGGAAACCCCCCAGCACTGAGCCTCTGGTAATACAATACTCCATTAGCACTGACCCTCTGACAGTGCAGCATTCCACCAGCACTGAACTTCCAACAGGGCAGTGCTCCCTTAATACTCACCCTCCAAGAGTGCGACACTGCATCAGCCCTGATCCTCTGAGAGTGTGGCACTCCGTCAGCACTGTCCCTCTCACAGTGCAGCACTCCGTCAGCACTGAACCTCCCACAGTATGGTCTATCTGTAACCCTGCGCTGTTCCCCTTCCGGGCCTATTGTGGGAGTTTCATCACTCAAAGCCTTGGAGTAAGATAGGGGCTGGTTTATCGATGCCCCACATCCCTCAGATGTGCTGCATGTTAAAACATGAACACAACCTGCTGCCTGTGAATGCAGTGAGTGGGTGGGGATTAGGTGCTGCAATCTCCTGAATAGTTTACGAAAGGTCACGGCTGTGGGAATAGATGGTTCCCATTGGAACTCAGTGGGAGATGGACATTGAATCATCATTGTTTGTACAAAGCCAGGACTCTCAATTTCTCTTGAGCTCGATCCTGGAGCCTGTGATGAAATGTGTGTGTTTTATGTAATTACTAGCATCGTGAGCATAATTAGCGTTAAAACACCAATGTGGTTAATTATAATGGGGGGTGTCAACTTCCTCAGCATGACTTGAGATGGTCATCATAGAACAAGGGTCACGAGACTCGAAACGTTAACTCTGTATCTCTCTGTAGTATGTACTAGACCTAATGAGTTTCCCCAGAATTTTCTGATATTTTCAGATCTCCTCATAACCCAGATCTTTATTTTATTGTAGACTATCCAGAACACATCAGCCTAAGAGCTGTCTAATGTATTGCTTCACATTCCTCAGTTCCAACATGAGCTGGTATTGGGATTGAGAATGTGTTTACAGGGAAAAGGTTTGCAGTGCCGAGGGAAAAGGAAGGGGGTGAGGCATGGGACAAATTTGATGGCGTAAAGAGCCATGAGAGACACGATGAATAGAACGGCCTTTACAAATCTAATCCAATCCAATCTTTGTTTCACTGCTGTGAACTCCAAGGAATTTCACAAACTGAGACGCCACTGGATTGGTGTGGAACAAAGATTGGATTGGATTGGACTTATAAAGGCCATTCTACCCATCCTGCCACTGATGGCTCTTTACAACAATGAATTAGTCCTGTACCTCACACTCTTCCATTTCCCTGCAAACCTTTTCCCAGTAAACACCTTCTCAATTCCCAATACCAGTTCATGTTGGAACTGAGGAATGTGAAGCAATAAATTAGACAGCTCTTAGGCTGATGTGATCTGGATAGTCTGCAATAAAATAAAGACCTGGGGAGTTAGGAGATCTGTAACAATCAGAAGGTGCTGGAGAAACTCAGCAGTTCTGGGAGTTACTACAGAGAGAGACAGAGTTAACGTTTCGGGTCTAGTGACCCTTGTTGCATGATGACCATTGCAAGTAATGCTGGGGAAGTTGACACCCCTTAGTATAATTAGCCACATTGGTGTTTTCATGCTAATTATGCTCCTAACGTTAGTAAATACATGAAGCACAAACATTTTATGACCCGTTCCATGATTGAGAGCAAGAGAAATAGTGAGTCTTGGCTTTATACAAACAATGATGATTAAATGTCAATCTCCCACTGAGTTCCAATGGGAGCCATCTATTCCCACAGCCGCGACCTCTCACAAACTATTCAGGAGATAACAGCACCTAATCCCACCCACTCACTGCATTCACCGGCAGCAGGTTGTGTTCATGTTTTGACAGAGATATACCCGGTACATCTGACAGGGTGTGGGGGTTCTAAAAACCAACCCCTACCTCCAACCTCATCGTTTACCTCAATTTTTAATCCGAGGCTGTGAGTGATGGTGCAACACAACAGGCCAGGAAGAGGAACAGCACAGTATAGACCATACTGTGGGAGGGTCTGTGCTGAGGGATTGCCAAACTGTCAGAGGGTCAGAATTGAGTGCGCGCCTCACTGTCAGAGGGTGAGTGCTGAGGGAGTGCTGCAGTCTCGGAGAGTCAGTGCTGAGGGAGTGCCATATTGTCAGAGGGTCAGTTCTGAGGGTGTGCTGTACTGATGGAAGGTCAGTGCTGAGGAAGAGCACTGTTGGAAAGTCAGTACTGAGGGAGTGCCCAGTGACAATAGAGTCACTGCTAAGAGAGTGCAGCATTATGGGAGTGTCTGTACTGAGGGAGTGCTGCACTTTCGGAGTGTCAGTATTGAGGGAACATCGCGCTGTCATAAACTTACTGCTAAGGTAGTACTACCCTATTGGATGGTCAGTGCTGAGGGATCGCCACACTGTCAGAAGGTCGGTGCTGAGGGATTGCCGCACGTTCTGAGGGTCAGCACTGTGCAAGTGCTGCACTGTCATGGGGGTCAGTGCTGAGCGAGTGCCGCACTATCGGGGAGGTGGCGGGGTCAGTGCTTAGGGAGTGCCGCACTGTCAAAGGGTTTGTGCTGTCGATACTGGTTCAGAGCTGTGCAGGTATATTGCTAATTTGTTTGTGAAGGTTTTTTTGGTGTATTCTGAGCTGGTGAAATAGTATGGACGTTACAAATCACACAACACCAGTTCTCGTCCAACAGGTTTAATTGGAAGCATCAGCTTTTGGAGTGCTGCTCCTTCATCAGATGGCTTTCTAAATCATGTTAGAGAGGTGTATGAGTCTCTGTACTGTCAGAGTACTTAGTGCTAAGGGTGAAACAAAGATTTCCAGCAGCTATTGCAAGAGGGAGTTGTGTTTGAATTGTGAACATTTCAGAAATTTTCTGTGGCTCCTGTTTAATGAGATATTTTTTGCCCGAGGATTAATTTGCCAGATATCGGGAAGAGCGATTACCCAGAGCAATGTTGCGTTTATTTATAACAACAGGTAATAAGGTCACGGTGTCGCACTGAAGTAAAGGTGGTACAGTGATCCCTTTC
Organism: Chiloscyllium plagiosum; assembly: GCF_037043375.1. Lineage (NCBI taxonomy): Eukaryota > Metazoa > Chordata > Chondrichthyes > Orectolobiformes > Hemiscylliidae > Chiloscyllium > Chiloscyllium plagiosum. Next base: position 1,256,149 of record NW_028270173.1, on the reverse strand, counting down.
CTCAGAGACCAGTTGAACCAGCTGGGCAGCATGGTCTCAGGGTTTGAGCTTGTACAATCTGTTTGCTCAATAGCAGGAAGCTCACATTAATTCTGTCCTGATGGTGTGGGAAATAATTAATATTCAACCACAAATATCTTGCTTCTTATCTCACCCACACAGAATCCACCTGATCTTCAAGGGTGTGTGTTCCTGTCCTTCCAGAGACTTTGTACAGCAAAGGGATTGAATTGGGTTCGGTTGGTGCCCAGTGTGACTCGAAACTGCGTTATGGATCCCCCCCAGATTGTCAGGGATCGATGTTGGGATCATTGATTTTCTTGATATTTAATTAATGATCGGGATCTTGCTGTGCAGGGGGACAAGTTCAAAGTTTGTAGATGGCACCAAACCAGGAAGAATTCGAAACTGTGACAGGGAAATGCAGAACTCCAAAAGGACATTGACAAATTGGGGAAGTAGGGGTCAAGATCTAAGGCCGAGATCGGTCAAAAGAGATGACAAATGCGGTCTATTCAAAAAGCAAGGGTCATTAGTTTCTTGAATTAAGGTACCTTGACGCAATTCTATCCAGCAACACACAGATTGAAGCTTCTGTGTTCCGTGGTGAAGTTCCACAATTACATTTGAAAATTACACATTATTTCCATGATTTTTCGAGTAATGGTACAACCTTAATCACAAGAAAGACCAATCACATATAATAAGGTGACATGACTTACAGTAAGTTAATCCAATGATATTTCCTGGGAAAGAGTTCTTAACTACAAAAAAGTCCAAACAACTGTATTATGGTGATATGATTGACAACAGGCTAATCCAATGTTTTTTTTTGAGAAGGATATCTTATTTACGTAAATTGTCATGCCATGTTTCAGTTCAAGGTTAGTTCAAATGGTCAATTAATGTGTCAATATTCATCTTATGAAAACTCTATTGTCCTCTTATCTTTGAACTGCAATTTACTTCTGTAAATCAGCAGTAAAGAAAATAGAAAAATACAGCACAGTACAGGGCCTTTGGCTCTCGATGTTGCGCCGATCCAAGCCCACCTAATCTATACTAGCCCACTATCCTCCATATGCATATCCAATCCCCGTTTAAATGCCCATAATGAGGGAGAGTCTACCACTGCTACTGGTAGGGCATTCCATGAACTCACGACTCGCTGAGTAAAGAATCTACCCCTAACATCTGTCCTATACCTACCACCCCTTAATTTAAAGCTATGCCCCCTCGTAATAGCTGACTCCATGTTATTTTGTTCAGCAGTATGGTTCACAGGCCATTTTATAGTATTCTTTTAAATCGAGAAACCATTTTGTTAAAATAAAAATCTACATATTTTTGTTGCCGAAAGTCAAAGTTTCGATCCTCATTCCCCCCTTTGGTCATTCTATGACCACACCATAAAGGCATGGATCAAATTAATCCAATTCAATGGCAGCAAAAGACTGCAATACTTCATCTTCCTCCGAAGGGGAACCAAGGGCAGCCAATGATGTTTCCTCATCATGATTTAAGGAAAGAAGAAGCATTTTCTGGATGGAATCAATATTGTCAATAGAATATTGATATTAATAATATTTGATTAATATTAATGATAATATTTTAGCAATAATACGCTTAATTATAGCAATACCAACAAAAAGACCATTTAAAACACTAGCACCATACAAAGACACATTAATTAATCTGTTGTCCCATGAGCCAAAACCCCAATCTTCCCATCCCGCCCCTTCATTCTTTTGGTTGACAAAAGTGCGAATATTATCAATATGTCTAGTAATGTTTTCGAAAAGATCAGTGACACTCATAATGCATTTTCCTTTAACAATAGCGCAAAATCCACCTTCCTTCGCAAGTATGTAATGGGTTTTGTTGGGCAAATAGGCGCAATTGTGAAAGCATGTCCCTATTTCTATTAAGGCAGCAATTGTCTCACTCCCCAGAATTGTGAGTCCACCAATGAGATAATAATGGTCTTGATGACGAATAATTCTTAAGGACTCTACTAATGAAAGCACACTGAGAGCTGCATATGCCAATGAGTGTGTTTTACTTCCTGATATGGTCTTTGGATTCTTCCATTCTGCATAGAAGCCAGGAGAAACTGTCTGTTTAAAAGGGAAATTATGATCTCCTTGGCAAGTAATTGCACCGGGAACAGGAGTCGGAAGTAGTGTTTCTACAGCGCTGGCATGAGGACGACTTGCTCTATTCAGGACAGGGGAGTTAGCTGCCTTATTATAACTGAAAAAAAATCCAGGTTTAGCATAGGCAATAGAGGGTCCTTCCCAGTAAGAAGCGGGCCTATCTTGATGACTTCCTCGGGTATGTAGATAATCCATGACTACATAATTTGGCCCTGGGTGCTGAGGGTGAAAATCATCCACTACTAATGAGGTGAGTTTATTGATAAGAAACATGGTCAACATCCCAAAATGGTTCTACCCCTCCAATAACTGGGAAAATATTAGTGCCATTAGGGGTACCGGAATGACGGTGGGTATTGTTACCCTCTCCACATAGAGTTTGAATTCCAGTGATATTAGGGATTCATTTTTCGTTAAGGCATACAAATGAGATGCAAGGTCCTTCAGAAAAGCAGTGATGACTAATACGTTTAATCATAGCACAGAAATAAAAATTAGGCACTCTTACATAACCAGACCCCCATTCCTTACCTTTGTAGTAATTTGGATAGGATATTGCGGATTTATTGGAGGAAGTCCATAAACAAGTAGCAGGTGGGGATAAGTAATAACGAAAAAGATTGTGAATTGGCACTGAACAGACAGTATCATTCCCTTACGTCCTATAAATACCTTAGTACTATTCCATACCCCCATGTTAGGATTTGGAAGGATAAAAGAGGTCGGGGGTCTCTTACTGAAATAAGGGCGTAACAAATTATTTCATCCTCTCCGATTTATGGGTTTCTAGAAACATCCCCCCTTTGTCTCTTTTACTACGTGATCTATCTGAAAGGGGATAAGGCTTATCAGGGATACCCATGGTACAAATGTAATCAAACTGGCACACAACACCTTTACATAGTAAAGACCATTTAGACTTGTTCTGCAAATAAACTGCTTTTTTTATGCACTTGCCCACTGCGAAAGTCATTCTTGGCTACATTTAATCTTCCAACAAACAAGGACATCTTCCTGTCATAGTTGGTACACAGTCTGTGTTTGCTCAGGATCACACGGGTAAACTGTCCCTCCTTGTGCACCAATGCTGGCAATGGCAAGTCGACACAGCAGGTCAAGTTCAATCTGTATCATCTCCCCCTTTGCAAGTTTGGAGACCGCGAAGTGCTAATTGTAATAAAGTATATACAGTATACATATATTCAATTAAAATAGGCAGCAGCAAAGAAGTAACACAAACTAATCTGATAGAGGTCACCCATATTCTGGTCTGAGTATTGCGGAAGTACCTTATTTAAGAACATAGTTTGTGCTCTTCAGCTGGCTCGAAGCCCTAAGAGCAATTTTGAAATAAATAATTCTTAAATTAATCAAACTCAAATATCCCACTGGAATATATATTGCCAATACTGGCAAAAAGATCGTTCATTTTAAATTACTCACGAAAGATTCCATTCCTCCCCATTATTTTCTTATTTTATATGGAAAAGCCCAGCCATGGGTGAATTAAGCAAAACCTGTCCTTATAAATCCAGCCTTGCTGGGGTGTAATAGTCATTGAAGTTTTGCTACTAAAAAAATCTATATTATCTAAAATTTAGATTAGTTTTGCGATATATTGTGCTCTCTCTTTAAAATAATAACATTATTCCCAATTAAATGGCCCAATCTACAGCTTTAATTAACAGTAATTAGAATTAAATGTAGAAATCTGGAGATGATTTTGAGCAGAAAAGTTGGTCATAAATATTAGCTGCAGGGCAATGCTGTCCCTAAATTATGGAACATGATACAAAGTTTTCAAACTACACTGAAATCTTTCAAATATTGAGCTAACCCGAGAATTTAGACAGCGGTGCAATCTTAAAATTATAAACCATCACTGTTCAGTATTAAATATCTACATGAAGATAATAGCTCAGCCAGACACTCCTTCTTAGATCTAACAGCCCAATCCAAAAGTAAATCAAATCAGCCAGCGTGTATTCTTACAAGCTCCAGACACAAAGCAAAGATATTCAGGCTGAACGTCCATGCATGAAATCGAATCACTTGATAATTCAGACAGTAGTATATTGTATTACAAAGTGCCTATAATCATTTCAGAAATGGAAATTTACAAATTACTTTCAAATTTCAAAACCATATTTAAAACAATCCAACCATTAAACCCGTGTGATTACAGTCAATAAGCAACAGAGAAATCAACTTCTACATTGTGAATTGGCACTGAACAGACAGTATCATTCCCCCATGATTTTTGCACCTTACCCAGGTCTCGCATACAGGTCCTTATACTCTGTCTAAATGTGTTTTGCTGATGACCCAATGGGATCAGATGTTTGGGGCGTATGGCTGTCTGCTTGGCAGCTGCATATACTTGTTCATTACTTTATAAACTGTATCATTTTCATCAGAATGAGCCAGATATCTCGATAACTGTCAGATTGATTGGACAAAATAGCATCACTGTAACGCTGCCCAAACCCCCACTTGGGAGTTAAAAATCTTCAATGTTCCCACAAGGCTCCAATATCATGGATCATATTAAAAGTACAATGAAGAGTCAGTGTATATTAGTAGATTTTCCTTTTGATAGGTTGAAATCCTGTCGATTCTCAACGTCAGCTCCGAGCTAACATTAAAGACACATTCCTCCCTATTGGCCACATGTCAACAGTTAAAGCAAGGGCCAGGCATTTGCCCCTGGGTGTTTTTTGATGTCTTGTTGCCAGTCTCAAAGATGAAATGCTGGGGTCTGCCTGTCCCCATATTCAGGATCCCCTCGGGAAAAGGTTATCCAGCAGTGGTCATCGGGTAGATACCCAGTGGGTATCCTGGTTCCAATTAACCCGATCAGGGCTGGTATGCAGAATTTGGGATCACGAGGACGCAGAATATAATTTCTTTTACCTGCAACGTGCATCATGGTTTAGTCCAATTCTGGCCATCCCAATAGAAAACCACCGCTCACCTCATTTGTGACTGGAAATTCCTGGATTGGTTTGTAGTGTTGGTCTGGATCATGTCAGTGACTCCTGCCAGAAAACATTGCAAAAGTTTAGGGTTAAATAAAGGTAATTGAGGTTCTTGATTATTGTTCAGTTATTTGTCACTTCTGTCAGACAGATAAGCGCATCTTTCAGTCTTGTAACACATGCCATTCGTATTCAGGCTACTCAGAGAATTTTACTGCATTTGCATTCGTATCACACTTGAACATATTGAGCAAGTCTGGCCGGTTTGATCTTGCAATCAGGGGCATGCTTTATTAACATAATTCTCATCCCCGGGATGGGACCCGGTTTAGGATGGCGCAAGTCACTCATTCCCATGAAATCGGCTATGATGTCTGGATGCTTCATTTTCAAAAGGAGGAAACGTTTCAACAAGTGGATGGTTTAAATTAAAGCTGGGAAAAATCAGGAGATGAGTTGATTCTCTTCAGTGTGGAAATAGGCCCAACAAGTCCCAACGTTCTCCCCATGTCTGTGTGGGTTTCCTCCTGGTGCTCCGATTTCCTCCCACGGTCCAAAGATGTGCAGGTCAAGTGAATTGGCCATGCTAAATTGCCTGTAAGGGGTAAATGCAGAGGTATGGTTGGGTTGCGCTTCGGTGGGGCGGTGTGGACTTGTTGGGCTGAAGGGCCTGTTTCCACACTGTAGGGAATCTAAAAAAAAAAGTCCACACCAATCCTACGAAGAATACCCCACCTTGACCCATTTCCCTCTGATCAATGAACCTAACACAATGGGTAATTTAGCATGGCCAATTCACCTGACCTGCACATCTTTGGATTGTGGGAAGAAAACGGAGCTCCCAGAGGAAACACACACAGACACAGGGAGAATGTGCTAACCCCTCACAGACAGCCATCCAAGGCTGACATTAAACCCGGGACCCTGGCACCGCGAGGCTGCAGTGCTAGCTACATAGCAATAGGGTTCTGCACGTATACAGGAACAAAATCCCAATTCTCAAAAAGGGTTGGTATGCCAGACATGGGCTCGGGATTCTGAGTAGAATCTAAGTTTTTTTATTTTATGGTATTGTTGCTTTAACCTTGTTTATATGTTCCTCAACCTTAGTGGCCTTATATTATTTTCTCATGACATGTCTAATTTTTTATACATATATACACCCATTCACAGTCACCTCCCCAGCCTTTGGGAGTTTGCTCTGACATATTTATGTATCTATCTCTATCCACAATCATATACAGCATTTCTTCAATTGGTCAGTAATGTAGCTTTACATTCTAAATTAACAACGAATTAATGCAGGGTAAAAACAAGGACAGCAGATGCTGGAAACCAGAGTCTAGATGAGAGTGGTGCTGGAAAAGCACAGCAGGTCAGGCAGCATCAGAGGAGCAAGAAAATCGACGTTTGGGGCAAAAGCCCTTTATCAGGAATGAACTAATGCATATTTTAAATTAACTATGAATCAACATGACATGTCACTAACAATGTGTGACGGAATCCTGCCAATTAATTTTGAATCGGGCTAATACAATAATAAATATTTATAATAATAATAAATATAATAATTATCTGCAATTCATGGTGGAAACCCAACAAGTGACCCAACATTTTAGAACTGTTACTCTGCTGTTTTATCCTTCTTATTGCTTTATTCTCTTCCCTTCTTTAATTGATCTCCTTGCCTCCTTTTTCATTTTAACCTCACTTAACGCATTTATCAATGTTTGCTTGTCTAACTTTAAAGCCTGTTCCGAACTATACATTTTGGAATCTTGATTGTCATAATCTGAAAGCTAGTTTTAAGATTTGAATTTTCAGCTCATCAAAAACTGCAAGAGGAGATTTGTCTCATTCACTTGTCTTGGTCACTACATCACATAGCTGTGACATTATGGAGCTTTCCAACTCCATGGCAATTGGGCAGTGATGCTACAAAAGAAAGTGATTGATATACCATCCTATTCCTCGATATGTTTGGCTGTCCCTAATTTCCAAAGGTTGGAATTCTGGGAGACAGCAGTGCCTGCATAAGTCAGGCAGGAGTCCTTTTTCATCCATTTGGGACACCTAATGGTATGGATAGAATTCAGTCTGAATTTTGGAGAGAGCACTGAGTGGAGTGGTACCAAGCATACTTTATGCATTACTGAGTGGGGATCCAGCTGAAGAAGATTATGGAAAATAAGTTTTCAATTACTTTTGTGGACATTGGAGAATCAACAGAGCTTACTTCCCATTGTCTTGTTTGAGATCAGATCTCCTCTGTGGTGACATATCAATGGTCACTATTTTTTACAATATATATCTGAGTAACATACAACATTTTATTTTCTTATATAATTTATAAATATATATTTTGAATATATATATAATTTATAAATATATATTTATATATTATATATATATTCAAAATTCATTTAATCAGTATTTAATATTTAAAATGTAAAATGCATACTGTTCCCAACTTTGAAATCTACTATAATTACCCAGTTTTAGTCCTTTAATTTAAATCCAAAATTATATTTGTTCAGTAGTCCTGACCAGTCATTGCTCAATTTTAATGGTTATAGGTCGTGAAATAATCAGAGGTGCTTCAAACGGATTTGTCTATTCAAGTAGAAAAAAACTTCTAATGCATGAATAATGGCCGAATCCAAGGACACACATATTAACCATGGGATTTTTATGATGACTTATCACAAGCTAATTTTGGACTGAACATTCAACTGTCATTGAGGGAGGGGACTTCCTAAATAAAGCTACGGGTGGCACATCATAATCACCAATGAAACATATCAGTCTTAAAATTAAGTGGAAATAAATGAATCTGAATTCACGAAAAAAGGTTATTGTGTTGTTTTCCTCCATATTAAGCTGCTTTGAAATCAAATAAGGCTGGCTTTTATGTAAGGATAAAAGAGATTCGTTAGAAACTGACAGTAAGGCAGTCATGATCTGTAAAAAGAACAGGAGTTAATATTTTAATTCATAATCACTGAAAAATCCTTAACCTAAAAAGAAATCATGTCAAATTTCCATAATAGAAATCAGATTCAAAACAGTCCCGGATCTCAAGCTCCAGGGAACAAAGTACAAACATTCAATCACCAACAAACAAATGTGCATTCAAACCGAATCACAAGAGGTTCAACTTTCTATTAGCTCCACAGCTCTTTTTCTCTCTCTCTCCGGCTCACACACACATACACCATATCTCAGTTTTTAGCTTGGGAGTTTAGTCTGATAAATCCTGGCTGTGGCATCATTGCTTAAACAAGTGTGGAAGAATTGTTACCACTGGCCAGCCTTATCTTTTAACAGATCAAGAAAGAACAACGGCCACCCTCGATATTCCATAAACAAAGAACAGTGACCAAAATGAACAAAAAAGCCACAAAGCAAGACAAGCCAAGCTTGTATTACAGGTACAACAGGTACAACAAACAACAATCCAGCAGATACAGCAGCGAGATTATTATCTTGTCGCTGTTGTTCCTGGACTACAGCAGTAAAGTTAATAAAAAAGAATGAAGTGAAACAGCTGTACATTCCAAAGACTGATCAGCCTGTAAGGAAGAGTTTGAAACGGGAGCCGCAAAAAGAAAGTATAAGAAAAAGCACCACTCATCTAATTCCGAATTATCATTGTCTTTCTCGTTAAAACTAAGGCCAACAACTGAAATGCGCAGCTCTGTTTATTTATCGGTCACTTGTGACTTCTCCTTTTGTTTCTGTAATTGTTTTGCTCGAGCATTTCACTTTTAAGAATCTCAACAGATTTCAGAGCACCATTTGCAGTTAATTCAATCCCCAATTTGGTTGCAGTGTCCCACCACGAGCTCAAAACTGACTCTTTGTGCCTCTCATCGCAAAACTGTCGCCATAGTCCAATTAACTCTTTCACTCCCATCCCCATGTTACGTTGCCAAATCAATTGCTGAGCTGATTTAACCAACTGAACAGATTTAGGGACCACCTCATAATATTCTTCATCACCCAATGTTTTGTTCTGACCTCCATACAGTTGTCTAAAGGCCTCAGACTTGTCGGGACATTTTCACATTTTTTCACTAATGTTGACGACGAACCATCTGCTCTGTCTATGTAATTACCCATTTTAAAATTACTTCAGTTTTTTCGCAACTAATTTTTTAAAAAGATTACTTACTGATCAGACTTCCACAAACGCTAATCAATTTAACAAACCATTTTATAAAAAAAACTTTCATTATGGAATATCACGATATTTCTTTTCTTTTAAAAAATCAACTTATGTATTTTTTATGATTAGTTTATTGTTATTTATTAACTTATCAAATATTATATTTTATTAGATTAATAATAACCTATAATTAAACTCCTGGGGCCTCTTGCCTCCTTAGAAACTTCAAATATCGATGGCCGCTTGCTCCCTATAACTTCAAATACCAGGAGCCTCTTGCTCCCTATAACTTCAAATACCAGGGGCCTCTTGCTCCCTATAAACTTCAAATACCGGGGGCCTCTTGCTCCCTAACAACTTTACATACCGGGGTCCTCTTACTCCCTATAACTTCAAATACCGGGGGCCTCTTGCTCCCTATAAACTTCAAATACTAGGGGCCTCTTTAATAACTATCTATATTGATTCTTTTGATGCCTCTGAAAATTGCTGAATATACAAGCATCCGATTTTTATAACCCGGAAATAAACGAAGTTTAAGCAGTTGAATTTTTCTTTTAAAGCCGAAAATTAACAAAGTTCGAGAGATTCAATTTTTTTTAAAACTGAAAACAAGCGAAGTTCACACAACCCGAACGCCAAAATAATCAAAGTTTCAGCGATCGAAGTTTGTTTTATAAAAGCCGGAAAATAACAAATCTCGGGAGATTTTGTTTTTACTTCGGAAATCAACGAAGCTCGGGTGAAAGAAGTTTTTTTAAAAACCCAAAAGTTAACAAAGTTTGGGAATTCAGATTTCAACCCTCCCCTCAGAGTTCAACAATTTTCAATCCCACTGTCCGTAAGTACCAAATTACGCTCAACTTCAATTAATCCCTCCCCACTTTTTAACATTTAAAAAGACCCCCAGACTCAACCCTTGCTAAGACCAATCCTTTCGGGCTGGACTGGCAAATAAACAGCGAGGGGTCACGTCAGACATCACTTGAATGAGAGGAAAACCAAACGTTCTTAAAATACTCACGTCTGGCCGGCCGAATTCCTCAACACTCAACAGTGAAGGACATTTAACTGTTACAATGCTGTTCACAGTCTGTCCGAGCCGAAACGTGTCGCGGCACCAAAATGTAGATCTAAGACCCTTCAAGAGGGGCCTCTTGGTTCGAGATCGTTCATAAGAATTGACAAATGCGGTCTGTTCAAAAAGCAAGGGTCCCGTTCACGTTTTTCCCGCACCATAACATCAAACTGGCTGTCCATGAACTGAACTTCAACTCCTTCATCTTTACCGTTAGCTTTTGCTTCGTGCTGTGACTTATAATAGTGAGATCTTGTTACTACACAGTCTTGGAAAATGCCAGGATATTTCTGTTTTAACTCCTCAGTTTATTGGTCTTCCTATGGCTTCTCCACAACAGGAGGTAACACTCCCATCTTCGATCCTGCTAAATCATTCCCAAGAACAAACTGGATTTCTGGAACTGATACTCTCTCAATCACTCCCATTCTTGCTTCCCCAGTCTTGAGTAGGCCCTCCAGCCTGATCTTACACAGGGGAATGCGACATTTCTGTCCATCTATCTCACAAGTCACCACACGCTTGGGAAACAGATTAGAATGAGTGCAAGTTCGCTCATCTCTGACTATTAGAGACTGGTTAGATCTTATATCTCTCAGAATTATAAATTCTTGCCCTTCTCCCCTGTTCTGTCAGAGTAAACTTTCCCCACAGAGGTGGATTCTTTATAGAGATCAGGCAGTATCTCCATACCCAGCCCCTGCCGAGGCTGTGCACTCTCCTGGGGCTCCTTGGCTTTGCCTTTACTATTCTCACTGATGCCAATGGTAAACCACATCTTCTCCCACAGTGCCTTTCTTTAACTACCAGCACTGTGACTTTACGTGTCCCAATTTAACACAGTGGAAACACGTGAGGCATTTCGGCTCCTTTCCACCCTCTTGGGCTTTTTTGTTCACCTGTGGTAAACATTTACCGGTGTTCTCTGCTCTTTATTTCCAAATGTAGGCTCTCCCTTTCTCCCAACTTCTGTCCCTCACAGGACGAAACTCTGACTGGAAGCTTGTCCTATCCACCAACATGTTGTCATCTGCTAATGCTGCTGCCCTATTTACTTCCTGACATTTCCGTTCCTCTGCGTGAATTCTTATCATCTCTGGAAGAGCGTTTTTAAACTCCTCCAGCAGAATATTCTCTCTTAGAGCTTCAAAACTCTTATCTATTTTTAAAGGCTGCACCCATTTATCAAGATGACTATGTTTATTTCTTTCAAACTCAACATAAGTCTGACCTGGTTCCTTCCTTATGTATCTGAACCACTGTCTATGCGCTTCCGGTACCAATTCATAAGCACTTAAAATAGCCTGTTTAACCTCTTCATAATCTCTTGACCCCTCATCTGACAGCGCGGCAAATATCTCACCAGCTCTGCCGACCGGTTTGGTCTGAATTAGCATTACCCATAAATCCACAGACCACACCATCTGTCCAGCCAATGTTTCAAATGAATTACAAAAGTCTTCAACATCTTTCTCATCAAAATGTGGCAGAATTTTGATGTATTTGTATCTCTCACTACCTTCTCTTTTTATCTCCATCCCGTTAACTTGACTTTGCTGACAAAGTCGCAACTTCTCAAGTCAAATGCTCTCTCTTTCTGCTTGGCTAAAAACCTTCTCTCATTTTCTTTTTCCTCTCTCACTTCCTCTCTCTTCTCTCTCTTTCTTTCTTCCTCCCTTTCTTCTCTCTCTGTTCAGCCAAGAACCTTCTGTCTCTCTCTTTCCTCTTTCTCTCTCTCTCTCTCCATGTTTATCTTCTAACTCCATTTTCCTCAATTATAATTGAAGTTTTTTTCTATCTTGACTGCACTTGTCTGTTTCTCTGACACATCGAAATGCTTGTGTAATTCCCCTACTATTTTAGCTTTACTTTTGTCCTTGATCAAACCCAAATCTGCTGGGATGCTTTGTCCCATCAAATCTATTAAAATCTGTCTAAACAAGTTCAACTCTTGGATAAAAACCTCCAGATTGTTACAACATGGGGTAAACCCCCTGCCAATTAATTTCCCCATCACCCATCCCCATATGTATGGAGCAGCCATCATTTTGTCCTTCTGAGGCTGCACACAGATGGGCCTAGAGGGAGGGGATGGGCAGCTCGAGGTTTTTGTGGGCTCCACCAACTGTTGTAGCTGATCACTGGAGCATTCTTTAAGTTGCTCCACCAAGGTGAACTGGTCCTTCACTTTCAGGGAATCCCAACCAAACAGGTTTCTTCCTCCAGTGGCCTTCAAGACCACATTTAAAACAGTGTCCAGAACATTTATTGGGATTATTCTCAGGTTTAGGGGAGGGTGCTGTCATTTGCATAATCCGCAATCAGTCCTCTATATCCCTTTCCAAATGCCTGGCTTTGTTGGTGAGGGTGGCTACATCTTTTCTTTTTATTTCAAAAATAGACTTTATTCATAAAATATTTTGATGGTCTGTACAGTTGGCCATGCCATACATACGTAAGCATTTACAGACAGAGATCAAAATTTATCATTATTTTTATATTCAAAGTTTGTGCGAAGATTTGTAGCTCAGGTGCTCGTTGTTGTGGTTCTGTTCGCCGAGTGGAAGTTTTTGTTGCAAACCTTTCGTCCCCTGGCTAGGCGACATCATCAGTGCTTGGGAGCCTCCTGCGAAGCGCTTCTTTGATGTTTCCTCCGGTGTTTATAGTAGTCTGTCCCTGCCGCTTCTGGTTATCAGTTTCAGCTGTCCACTGTAGTGGTTGGTATATTGGGTCCAGGTCGATGTGTTTGTTGATGGAGTTTGTGGATGAATGCCCTGCCTCTAGGAATTCCCTGGCTGTTCTCTGTCTGGCTTGCCTATGATAGTAGTATTGTCCCAGTCGAATTCATGTTGCTTGTTGTCTGCGTGTGTGGCTACTCAGGATAGCTGGTCGTGTCGTTTCGTGGCTAGTTGATGTTCATGTATGCGAATGTGTGTGTGTATGTGTGTGTATATGTGTGTGTGAATGTTTGTGTGTGAGAGAGATTGTGTGTGAATGTGTGTGTGAGATTGTGTGTGTGTGTATGTGTGTGTGTGTGATTGTGTGTGTCTGAATGAGTGTGTGTGTGACACTTTGTGTGTGTATGTGCGTGTGTGTGAATGTGTGTGTATGTGTTTGTGAGAGAGATTGTGTGTTCGTGTGTGTGTTTGTGTGTGTGTGAGTATGTGTGTGAGATTGAGTGTCTGTGTGTGAATGTGTGTGTGTGAGTGAATGCGTTTGTGTTTGTGTGTGTGAGTGTGTGTGTGTGTGTGTGGGAATGTGTGTGTGGGTGTGTGTGAATGTGTGTGTATGTGTGTGTGTGAGAGATTGTGTGTTCGTGTGTGAATGTGTGTGTGTGAATGAGAATGTGTGTGTGTGAGATGGTGTGTGTGTACGTGTGTGTGTGAATGTGTGTGTGTGAGATTGTGTGTGTGACTGTGTGTGTGCGTGCGATTGTGTGTGTGTGTATGTGTGTGTTTGTGAATGCGTGTGTTTGTGTGAGATTGTGTTGTGTTTGTGTGTGAGATTGTGTGTGTGTGTGAGAGAGTGTGTGTGTACATGTGAGTATGTGTGAAAATGCGTGTGTGTGAGAATGTGTGTGAGATTGTGTGTGTGAATGTGTGTGTGAGATTTTGTGTGTGTGCGTGAGAGTGTGTTTGTCTGTGTGAATGTGTGTGTGTGAGATTGTGTGTGTATATGTGTGAGTGAATGTGTGTTTGAGATTGTGTGTGTGTGAGATTGTGTGTGTATGTATGTATGTGTATATGTGCGTGTATGTGTATGTGTGAGATTGTGTGTTCTTGTGTGAATGTGTGTGTGTGTGAGAATGTGTGTGAGATTGTGTGTGTGAATGTGTGTGTGTGTGATTGTGTGTGTGTCTGAATGTGTGAGTGTGAAATTGTGTTTGTGTGTGAATGTGTGTGTGTGAATGTGTGTGAGTGTGTGAACGTGTGTGTGTGAGAGTGTGTGTGTATGTGTGTGTGAGAATGTGTATGTGTATGTGTGTGTGAGATTGCATGTGTGTGTGTGAGAGATTATGTGTTTGAGTGTGTGTGTGTGGTTGAATGTGTGTGTGAATGTGTGTGTGTGAGATTGTGTATGTGTGAATGTGAGTGTGAGATTGAGTGTGTGTGAGTGTGTGAGTATGTGTGTGTGTGAATGTGTGTGTGTGAGATTGTGTGTATGTGTGTGTGTGAGAATGTGTGTGTATGTGTGTGAGAGAGATTTTGTCTGTGTGCGTGAATGTGTGTATGTGTGTGTGTGTGAGAATGTGTGAGATTGTTTGTGTGTGAATGTGTGAGATTGTGTGTGTATGAGTGTGTGCGTGTATGTGTGTGTGTGAATGTGTGTCTGTGTGTGAGATTGTGTGTGTGTATGTGTGTGTGAGAGAGAATGTGTGTGTGTGTGAAAGTGTGTGCATGTGTGTGTGAGAATGTGTGTGAGATTGTGTGTGTGAATGTGTGAGATTGTGTGTGTGAGTGTGAGAGTGTGTGAGTGTGTGTGTCTGTGTGTGTGAATGTGTGTGTGTATGTGTGTGTGTGTGTGATTGTGTGTGCGTGTGTGAGATTGTGTGTGTATGTGTGTGTGTGATTGTATGTGTGAATGTGTGTGTGAGATTGTGTGTGTGTGTGTGTGAATGTGTCTGTATCAGTGTGCGTGAGAGATTGTGTATTCGTGTGTGAATGTGTGTGTGTACGTGTGAGATTCTGTGTGTGTGAGTGAGTGTGATTGAGTGTGTGTGTATGTGTGGGTGAGAATGTGTGTGTGTGTGAATGTGTGTGTATGTGTGTGTGTATATGTGTGTGTGTGTGCGTGTGAATGTGTGTGAATGTGTGTGTGAATATGTATGTGTGAGATTGTGTGTGTATGTGTGTGTGAATGTGTGTGTGTGAGAGAGATTGCGTGTGCGTGTGTGTGATTGTGTGTGTGTATGTTTGTGTGTATGTGTGTGTGTATATGTGTGTGTGAGATTGTGTGTGTGTATGTGTGTGTATGTATGTGTGTGTGATTGTGTGTGTGTGTGTGAATGTGTGTGTGTATATGTGTGTGTATATGTGTGTGTGTGAGATTGTGTGTATGTGTGTGAGAGAGATTGTGTGTGCGTGTGTGAGAGAGAGAGATTGTGTGTATGTATGTGTGTGTGAATGTGTGTGTGAGATTGTGTGTGTATGTATGTGTGAATGTGTGAATGTGTGTGTGAGATTGTGTGTGTGTCAGATTGTGTGTGTGTGTACGTGTGTGATTGTGTGTGTGTATGTGTGTGTATGTGTGTGTGAGATTGTGTGTGTCTGAATGAGTGTGTGTGTGACATTGTGTGTGTGTATGTGCGTGTGTGTGAATGTGTGTCTATGTGTGTGTGAGATTGTGTGTTCGTGTGTGAATGTGTGTGTGTGTGAGTATGTGCGTGAGATTGTGTGTGTGTGAATGTGTGTGTGTGAGATTGTGTGTGTGAGTGAATGTGTGTGTGTTTGTGTGTGTGAGTGTGTGTGTGTGTGAATGTGTGTGTATGTGTGTGTGAGAGATTGTGTGTTCGTGTGTGAATGTGTGTGTGTGTGTGAATGAGATTGTGTGTGTGTGTGAGATTATGTGCGTGTGAATGTGTGTGTGTGTGAATATGTGTGTGTGTATGTGTGTGTGTGAATGTGTGTGTGTGAGATTATGTGTGACTGTGTGTGTGTGTGTGTGAATGAGAATGTGTGTGTGTGAGAGATTATGTGCGTGTGAATGTGTGTGTGTGTGAATATGTGTGTGTGTATGTGTATGTGTGAAAATGTGTGTGTGTGAGATTATGTGTGACTGTGTGTGTGTGTGCGATTGTGTGTGTGTATGTGTGTGTGTGTGAATGCGTGTGTTTGTGTGAGATTGTTTTGTGATTGTGTGTGTGTGTGAGAGAGTGTGTGTCTACGTGTGAGTGTGTGTGAAAATGTGTGTGTGTGAGAATGTGTGTGAGATTATGTGTGTGTGAATGTGTGTGAGAGAGATTGTGTGTGTGTGCGTGAGAGTGTGTTTGTCTGTGTGAATGTGTGTGTGTGAGAGTGTGTGTGTGTATGTGTGAGTGAATGTGTGTGTGAGATTGTGTGTGTGTATGTGTGTGTATGTATGTGTGTGTGATTGTGTGTGTGTGTGTGAATGTGTGTGTGTATATGTGTGTGTATATGTGTGTGTGTGAGATTGTGTGTATGTGTGTGAGAGAGATTGTGTGTGCGTGTGTGAGAGAGAGAGATTGTGTGTGTGTATGTGTGTGTGAATGTGTGTGTGAGATTGTGTGTGTATGTATGTGTGAATGTGTGAATGTGTGTGTGAGATTGTGTGTGTGTCAGATTGTGTGTGTGTGTACGTGTGTGATTGTGTGTGTGTATGTGTGTGTATGTGTGTGTGAGATTGTGTGTGTCTGAATGAGTGTGTGTGTGACATTGTGTGTGTGTATGTGCGTGTGTGTGAATGTGTGTCTATGTGTGTGTGAGATTGTGTGTTCGTGTGTGAATGTGTGTGTGTGTGAGTATGTGCGTGAGATTGTGTGTGTGTGAATGTGTGTGTGTGAGATTGTGTGTGTGAGTGAATGTGTGTGTGTTTGTGTGTGTGTGAGTGTGTGTGTGTGTGAATGTGTGTGTATGTGTGTGTGAGAGATTGTGTGTTCGTGTGTGAATGTGTGTGTGTGTGTGAATGAGAATGTGTGTGTGTGTGAGATTATGTGCGTGTGAATGTGTGTGTGTGTGAATATGTGTGTGTGTATGTGTGTGTGTGAATGTGTGTGTGTGAGATTATGTGTGACTGTGTGTGTGTGTGTGTGAATGAGAATGTGTGTGTGTGAGAGATTATGTGCGTGTGAATGTGTGTGAGTGTGAATATGTGTGTGTGTATGTGTATGTGTGAAAATGTGTGTGTGTGAGATTATGTGTGACTGTGTGTGTGTGTGCGATTGTGTGTGTGTATGTGTGTGTGTGTGAATGCGTGTGTTTGTGTGAGATTGTTTTGTGATTGTGTGTGTGTGTGAGAGAGTGTGTGTCTACGTGTGAGTGTGTGTGAAAATGTGTGTGTGTGAGAATGTGTGTGAGATTATGTGTGTGTGAATGTGTGTGTGAGAGATTGTGTGTGTGTGCGTGAGAGTGTGTTTGTCTGTGTGAATGTGTGTGTGTGTGAGAGTGTGTGTGTGTGTGAGATTGTGTGTGTGTGTGTGTGTGTGTGTGTGTGAATATGTGAGTGTGAGATTGTGTGTGTGAGAATGTGTATGTGTGTATATGTGTGTGTATATGTGTGTGTGTGAGATTGTGTGTATGTGTGTGAGAGAGATTGTGTGTATGTGCGTGTGTGAGAGAGAGAGATTGTGTATATGTATGTGCGTGTGCGTGCGTGTGTGTGAATGTGTGTGTGTGAGATTGTGTGTGTATGTGTGTGTGAATGTGTGTGTGAGATTGTGTGTGTGTGAGATTGTGTGTGTGTGTACGTGTGTGTATGTGTGTGTGTGATTGTGTGTGTGTATGTGTGTGTGTGTGATTGTGTGTGTCTGAATGAGTGTGTGTGTGACATTGTGTGTGTGTATGTGCGTGTGTGTGAATGTGTGTCTATGTGTGTGTGTGAGATTGTGTGTTCGTGTGTGAATGTGTTTGTGTGAGTATGTGCGTGAGATTGTGTGTGTGTGTGAATGTGTGTGTGTGAGATTGTGTGTGTTTGAGTGAATGTGTGTGTGTTTGTGTGAGTGTGTGTGTGTGTGTGAATGTGTGTGTATGTGTGTGTGAGAGATTGTGTGTTCGTGTGTGAATGTGTGTGTGTGTGTGAGAGATTGTGTGTGTGAGAGATTGTGTGTGTGTGAATGTGTGTGTGTGTGTATGTGTGTGTGTGTGAATGTGTGTGTGCGTGAGATTGTGTGTGACTGTGTGTGTGCGTGCGATTGTGTGTGTGTATGTGTGTGTGTGTGAATGCGTGTGTTTGTGTGAGATTGTGTTGTGATTGTGTGTGTGTGTGAGAGAGTGTGTGTCTACGTGTGAGTGTGTGTGAAAATTTGTGTTTGTGAGAATGTGTGTGAGATTGTGTGTGTGTGAATGTGTGTGTGAGAGATTGTGTGAGTGTGCGTGAGAGTGTGTTTGTCTGTGTGAATGTGTGTGTGTGAGAGTGTGTGTGTGTGTGTGTGTGTGAATGAGAATGTGTGTGTGTGTGAGATTATGTGCGTGTGAATGTGTGTGTGTGTGAATATGTGTGTGTGTATGTGTGTGTGTGAATGTGTGTGTGTGAGATTATGTGTGACTGTGTGTGTGTGTGTGTGAATGAGAATGTGTGTGTGTGAGAGATTATGTGCGTGTGAATGTGTGTGAGTGTGAATATGTGTGTGTGTATGTGTATGTGTGAAAATGTGTGTGTGTGAGATTATGTGTGACTGTGTGTGTGTGTGCGATTGTGTGTGTGTATGTGTGTGTGTGTGAATGCGTGTGTTTGTGTGAGATTGTTTTGTGATTGTGTGTGTGTGTGAGAGAGTGTGTGTCTACGTGTGAGTGTGTGTGAAAATGTGTGTGTGTGAGAATGTGTGTGAGATTATGTGTGTGTGAATGTGTGTGTGAGAGATTGTGTGTGTGTGCGTGAGAGTGTGTTTGTCTGTGTGAATGTGTGTGTGTGTGAGAGTGTGTGTGTGTGTGAGATTGTGTGTGTGTGTGTGTGTGTGTGTGTGAATATGTGAGTGTGAGATTGTGTGTGTGAGAATGTGTATGTGTGTATATGTGTGTGTATATGTGTGTGTGTGAGATTGTGTGTATGTGTGTGAGAGAGATTGTGTGTATGTGCGTGTGTGAGAGAGAGAGATTGTGTATATGTATGTGCGTGTGCGTGCGTGTGTGTGAATGTGTGTGTGTGAGATTGTGTGTGTATGTGTGTGTGAATGTGTGTGTGAGATTGTGTGTGTGTGAGATTGTGTGTGTGTGTACGTGTGTGTATGTGTGTGTGTGATTGTGTGTGTGTATGTGTGTGTGTGTGATTGTGTGTGTCTGAATGAGTGTGTGTGTGACATTGTGTGTGTGTATGTGCGTGTGTGTGAATGTGTGTCTATGTGTGTGTGTGAGATTGTGTGTTCGTGTGTGAATGTGTTTGTGTGAGTATGTGCGTGAGATTGTGTGTGTGTGTGAATGTGTGTGTGTGAGATTGTGTGTGTGTGAGTGAATGTGTGTGTGTTTGTGTGAGTGTGTGTGTGTGTGTGAATGTGTGTGTATGTGTGTGTGAGAGATTGTGTGTTCGTGTGTGAATGTGTGTGTGTGTGTGAGAGATTGTGTGTGTGAGAGATTGTGTGTGTGTGAATGTGTGTGTGTGTGTATGTGTGTGTGTGTGAATGTGTGTGTGTGAGATTGTGTGTGACTGTGTGTGTGCGTGCGATTGTGTGTGTGTATGTGTGTGTGTGTGAATGCGTGTGTTTGTGTGAGATTGTGTTGTGATTGTGTGTGTGTGTGAGAGAGTGTGTGTCTACGTGTGAGTGTGTGTGAAAATTTGTGTTTGTGAGAATGTGTGTGAGATTGTGTGTGTGTGAATGTGTGTGTGAGAGATTGTGTGAGTGTGCGTGAGAGTGTGTTTGTCTGTGTGAATGTGTGTGTGTGAGAGTGTGTGTGTGTATGTGTGAGTGAATGTGTGTGTGAGATTGTGTGTGTGTGAAATTGTGTGTGTGTGAGATTGTGTGTGTGTGTGTGTGTGAATATGTGAGTGTGAGATTGTGTGTGTGTGAATGTGTGTGTGTGAATGTGTGTGTGTGAATGTGTGTGAGTGTGTGAATGTGTGTGTGTATATGTGTGTGAGAATGTGTGTGTGTGTATGTGTGTGTGAGATTGTGTATGTGTGAATGTGCGTGTGAATGTGTGTGTGTGAATGTGTGTGTGTGAATGTTTGTGAGTGTGTGAATGTGTGTGTGTATGTGTGTGTGAGAACGTGTGTGTGTGAGATTGTGTGTGTGTGTGTGAGAGAGAGATTATGTGTTTGAGTGTATGTGTGTGGTTGAATGTGTGTGTGAATGTGTGTGTGTGAGATTGTGTATGTGTGAATGTGAGTGTGAGATTGAGTGTGTGTGTGTGTGTGTGAGTATGTGTGTGTGTGAATGTGTGTGTGTGAGATTGTGTGTGTGTATGTGTGTGTGTGAGAATGTGTGTGTATGTGTGTGAGAGAGATTTTGTCTGTGTGCGTGAATGTGTGTATGTGTGTGTGTGTGTGAGAATATGTGAGATTGTTTGTGTGTGAATGTGTGAGATTGTGTGTGTATGAGTGTGTGTGTGTATGTGTGTGTGTGAATGTGTGTCTGTGTGTGAGATTGTGTGTGTGTATGTGTGTGTGAGAGAGATTGTGTGTGAGTGTGAAAGTGTGTGCATGTGTGTGTGAGAATGTGTGTGAGATTGTGTGTGTGAATGCGTGAGATTGTGTGTGTGAGTGTGAGAGTGTGTGTGTGTGTCTGTATGTGTGTGTATGTGTGTGTGTGTGTGATTGTGTGTGCGTGTGTGAGATTGTGTGTGTATGTGTGTGTGTGATTGTATGTGTGAAACTGTGTGTGAGATTGTGTGTGTGTGTGTGAATGTGTCTGTATCTGTGTGCGTGAGAGATTGTGTATTCGTGTGTGAATGTGTGTGTGTACATGTGAGATTCTGTGTGTGTGTGTGATTGAGTGTGTGTGTATGTGTGGGTGAGAATGTGTGTGTGTGTGAATGTGTGTGTATGTGTGTGTGTATATGTGTGTGTGTGCGCGTGTGAATGTGTGTGAATGTGTGTGTGAATATGTGTGTGAGATTGTGTGTGTATGTGTGTGTGAATGTGTGTGTGTGAGAGAGATTGCGTGTGCGTGTGTGTGATTGTGTGTGTGTGTATGTTTGTGTGTATGTGTGTGTGTATGTGTGTGTGAGATTGTGTGTGTATGTGTGTGTATATGTGTGTGTGTGAGATTGTGTGTATGTGTGTGAGAGAGATTGTGTGTGCATGTGTGTGTGAGAGAGATTGTGTGTATGTATGTGTGTGTGAATGTATGTGTGAGATTGTGTGTGTATGTGTGTGTGAATGTGTGAATGTGTGTGTGAGATTGTGTGTGTGTGAGATTGTGTGTGTGTGTACGTGCGTGTATGTGTATGTGTGATTGTGTGTGTGTATGTGTGTGTATGTGTGTGTGTGATTGTGTGTGTCTGAATGAGTGTGTGTGTGACATTGTGTGTGTGTATGTGCGTGTGTGTGAATGTGTGTCTATGTGTGTGTGAGATTGTGTGTTCGTGATTGAATGTGTGTGTGTGTGAGTATGTGCGTGAGATTGTGTGTGTGTGAGATTGTGTGTGTGAGTGAATGTGTGTGTGTTTGTGTGTGTATGAGTGTGTGTGTGTGTGAATGTGTGTGTATGTGTGTGTGAGAGATTGTGTGTTCGTGTGTGAATGTGTGTGTGTGTGTGAATGTGTGTGTGTGAGATTATGTGTGACTGTGTGTGTGTGTGCGATTGTGTGTGTGTGTGAATGCGTGTGTTTGTGTGAGATTGTGTTGTGATTGTGTGTGTGTGTGAGAGAGTGTGTGTCTACGTGTGAGTGTGTGTGAAAATGTGTGTGTGTGTGAATGTGTGTGAGATTATGTGTGTGTGAATGTGTGCGTGAGAGATTGTGTGTGTGTGCGTGAGAGTGTGTTTGTCTGTGTGAATGTGTGTGTGTGTGAGAGTGTGTGTGTGTATGTGTGAGTGAATGTGTGTGTGAGATTGTGTGTGTGTGAGATTGTGTGTGTGTGTGTGTGTGTGAATATGTGAGTGTGAGATTGTGTGTGTGAGAATGTGTGTGTGTGAATGTGTGTGTGTGAATGTGTGTGTGTGAATGTGTGTGAGTGTGTGAATGTATGTGTGTATATGTGTGTGTATATGTGTGTGTGTGAGATTGTGTGTATGTGTGTGAGAGAGATTGTGTGTGCGTGTGTGAGAGAGAGAGATTGTGTATATGTATGTGCGTGTGTGTGCGTGTGTGTGAATGTGTGTGTGTGAGATTGTGTGTGTATGTGTGTGTGAATGTATGTGTGAGATTGTGTGTGTGTGAGATTGTGTGTGTGTGTATGTGTGTGTGTGTGAATGTGTGTGAGTGTGTGAATGTGTGTGTGTATATGTGTGTGAGAATGTGTGTGTGTGTGTGTGTGTGTATGTGTGTGTGAGATTGTGTATGTGTGAATGTGTGTGTGAATGTGGGTGTGTGAATGTGTGTGTGTGAATGTTTGTGAGTGTGTGAATGTGTGTGTGTATGTGTGTGTGAGAATGTGTGTGTGTGTATGTGTGTGTGAGATTGTGTGTGTGTGTGAGAGATTATGTGTTTGAGTGTGTGTGTGTGGTTGAATGTGTGTGTGAATGTGTGTGTGTGAGATTGTGTATGTGTGAATGTGAGTGTGAGATTGAGTGTGTGTGAGTGTGTGAGTATGTGTGTGTGTGAATGTGTGTGTGTGAGATTGTGTGTGTGTATGTGTGTGTGTGAGAATGTGTGTGTATGTGTGTGAGAGAGATTTTGTCTGTGTGCGTGAATGTGTGTATGTGTGTGTGTGTGAGAATGTGTGAGATTGTTTGTGTGTGAATGTGTGAGATTGTGTGTGTATGAGTGTGTGCGTGTATGTGTGTGTGTGTGAATGTGTCTCTGTGTGTGAGATTGTGTGTGTGTATGTGTGTGTGAGAGAGATTGTGTGTGAGTGTGAAAGTGTGTGCATGTGTGTGTGAGAATGTGTGTGAGATTGTGTGTGTGAATGTGTGAGATTGTGTGTGTGAGTGTGAGAGTGTGTGTGTGTGTCTGTGTGTGTGAATGTGTGTGTGTATGTGTGTGTGTGTGATTGTGTGTGCGTGTGTGAGATTGTGTGTGTATGTGTGTGTGTGTGATTGTATGTGTGAATGTGTGTGTGAGATTGTGTGTGTGTGTGTGAATGTGTCTGTATCTGTGTGCGTGAGAGATTGTGTATTCGTGTGTGAATGTGTGTGTGTACATGTGAGATTCTGTGTGTGTGTGTGAGTGTGATTGAGTGTGTGTGTATGTGTGGGTGAGAATGTGTGTGTGTGTGAATGTGTGTGTATGCGTGTGTGTATATGTGTGTGTGTGCGCGTGTGAATGTGTGTGAATGTGTGTGTGAATATGTGTGTGAGATTGTGTGTGTATGTGTGTGTGAATGTGTGTGTGTGAGAGAGATTGCGTGTGCGTGTGTGTGATTGTGTGTGTGTGTATGTTTGTGTGTATGTGTGTGTGTATGTGTGTGTGAGATTGTGTGTGTATGTGTGTGTATATGTGTGTATATGTGTGTGTGTGAGATTGTGTGTATGTGTGTGAGAGAGATTGTGTGTGCATGTGTGTGTGAGAGAGATTGTGTGTATGTATGTGTGTGTGAATGTGTGTGTGAGATTGTGTGTGTATGTGTGTGTGAATGTGTGTGTGAGATTGTGTGTGTATGAGATTGTGTGTGTGTGTACGTGCGTGTATGTGTGTGTGTGATTGTGTGTGTGTATGTGTGTGTATGTGTGTGTGTGTGATTGTGTGTGTCTGAATGAGTGTGTGTGTGACATTGTGTGTGTGTATGTGCGTGTGTGTGAATGTGTGTCTATGTGTGTGTGAGATTGTGTTCGTGATTGAATGTGTGTGTGTGTGTGAGTATGTGCGTGAGATTGTGTGTGTGTGAATGTGTGTGTGTGAGATTGTGTGTGTGAGTGAATGTGTGTGTGCTTGTGTATATGTGAGTGTGTGTGTGTGTGAATGTGTGTGTATGTGTGTGAGAGAGATTGTGTGTTCGTGTGTGAATGTGTGTGTGTGTGTGTGAATGAGAATGTGTGTGTGTGTGAGATTATGTGCGTGTGAATGTGTGTGTGTGTGAATATGTGTGTGTGTATGTGTGTGTGTGAATGTGTGTGTGTGAGATTATGTGTGACTGTGTGTGTGTGTGCGATTGTGTGTGTGTATGTGTGTGTGTGTGAATGCGTGTGTTTGTGTGAGATTGTGTTGTGATTGTGTGTGTGTGTGAGAGAGTGTGTGTCTACGTGTGTGTGTGAAAATGTGTGTGTGTGAGAATGTGTGTGAGATTATGTGTGTGTGAATGTGTGTGTGAGAGATTGTGTGTGCGTGCGTGAGAGTGTGTTTGTCTGTGTGAATGTGTGTGTGTGTGAGAGTGTGTGTGTGTGTATGTGTGAGTGAATGTGTGTGTGAGATTGTGTGTGTGTGAGATTGTGTGTGTGTGTGTGTGTGTGAATATGTGAGTGTGAGATTGTGTGTGTGAGAATGTGTGTGTGTGAATGTGTGTGTGTGAATGTGTGTGTGTGAATGTGTGTGAGTGTGTGAATGTATGTATGTATATGTGTGTGTATATGTGTGTGTGTGAGATTGTGTGTATGTGTGTGAGAGAGATTGTGTGTGCGTGTGTGAGAGAGAGAGATTGTGTATATGTATGTGCGTGTGTGTGCGTGTGTGTGAATATGTGTGTGTGAGATTGTGTGTGTATGTGTGTGTGAATGTATGTGTGAGATTGTGTGTGTGTGAGATTGTGTGTGTGTGTACGTGTGTGTATGTGTGTGTGTGATTGTGTGTGTGTATGTGTGTGTATGTGTGTGTGTGTGATTGTGTGTGTCTGAATGAGTGTGTGTGTGACATTGTGTGTGTGTATGTGCGTGTGTGTGAATGTGTGTCTATGTGTGTGTGTGAGATTGTGTGTTCGTGTGTGAATGTGTTTGTGTGAGTATGTGCGTGAGATTGTGTGTGTGTGAATGTGTGTGTGTGTGATTGTGTGTGTGAGTGAATGTGTGTGTGTTTGTGTGTGTGTGTGTGTGTGAATGTGTGTATGTGTGTGTGAGAGATTGTGTGTTCGTGTGTGAATGTGTGTGTGTGTGTGAGAGAGAGATTGTGTGTGTGTGAATGTGTGTGTGAGATTGTGTGTGTGTGTATGTGTGTGTGTGTGTGAATGTGTGTGTGTGAGATTGTGTGTGTGTGAATGTGTGTGAGTGTGTGAATGTGTGTGTGTATATGTGTGTGAGAATGTGTGTGTGTGTGTGTATGTGTGTGTGAGATTGTGTATGTGTGAATGTGTGTGTGAATGTGGGTGTGTGAATGTGTGTGTGTGAATGTTTGTGAGTGTGTGAATGTGTGTGTGTATGTGTGTGTGAGAATGTGTGTGTGTGTATGTGTGTGTGAGATTGTGTGTGTGTGAGAGATTATGTGTTTGAGTGTGTGTGTGTGGTTGAATGTGTGTGTGAATGTGTGTGTGTGAGATTGTGTATGTGTGAATGTGAGTGTGAGATTGAGTGTGTGTGAGTGTGTGAGTATGTGTGTGTGTGAATGTGTGTGTGTGAGATTGTGTGTGTGTATGTGTGTGTGTGAGAATGTGTGTGTATGTGTGTGAGAGAGATTTTGTCTGTGTGCGTGAATGTGTGTATGTGTGTGTGTGTGAGAATGTGTGAGATTGTTTGTGTGTGAATGTGTGAGATTGTGTGTGTATGAGTGTGTGCGTGTATGTGTGTGTGTGAATGTGTGTCTGTGTGTGAGATTGTGTGTGTGTATGTGTGTGTGAGAGAGATTGTGTGTGTGTGTGAAAGTGTGTGCATGTGTGTGTGAGAATGTGTGTGAGATTGTGTGTGTGAATGTGTGAGATTGTGTGTGTGAGTGTGAGAGTGTGTGAGTGTGTGTGTCTGTGTGTGTGAATGTGTGTGTGTATGTGTGTGTGTGTGATTGTGTGTGCGTGTGTGAGATTGTGTGTGTATGTGTGTGTGTGATTGTATGTGTGAATGTGTGTGTGAGATTGTGTGTGTGTGTGTGAATGTGTCTGTATCTGTGTGCGTGAGAGATTGTGTATTCGTGTGTGAATGTGTGTGTGTACATGTGAGATTCTGTGTGTGTGTGTGAGTGTGATTGAGTGTGTGTGTATGTGTGGGTGAGAATGTGTGTGTGTGTGAATGTGTGTGTATGTGTGTGTATATGTGTGTGTGTGTGTGCGTGTGAATGTGTGTGAATGTGTGTGTGAATATGTGTGTGTGAGATTGTGTGTGTATGTGTGTGTGAATGTGTGTGTGTGAGAGAGATTGCGTGTGCGTGAGATTGTGTGCGTGTGTATGTTTGTGTGTATGTGTGTGTGTATATGTGTGTGTGAGATTGTGTGTGTGTCTGTGTGTGTATGTATGTGTGTGTGATTGTGTGTGTGTGTGTGAATGTGTGTGTGTATATGTGTGTGTATATGTGTGTGTGTGAGATTGTGTGTATGTGTGTGAGAGAGATTGTGTGTGCGTGTGTGTGTGAGAGAGATTGTGTGTATGTATGTGTGTGTGAATGTGTGTGTGAGATTGTGTGTGTATGTGTGTGTGAATGTGTGAATGTGTGTGTGAGATTGTGTGTGTGTGAGATTGTGTGTGTGTGTACGTGCGTGTATGTGTATGTGTGATTGTGTGTGTGTATGTGTGTGTGTGATTGTGTGTGTCTGAATGAGTGTGTGTGTGACATTGTGTGTGTGTATGTGCGTGTGTGTGAATGTGTGTCTATGTGTGTGTGAGATTGTGTGTTCGTGTGTGAATGTGTGTGTGTGTGTGAGTATGTGCGTGAGATTGTGTGTGTGTGAGATTGTGTGTGTGAGTGAATGTGTGTGTGTTTGTGTGTGTGTGAGTGTGTGTGTGTGTGAATGTGTGTGTATGTGTGTGTGAGAGATTGTGTGTTCGTGTGTGAATGTGTGTGTGTGTGTGAATGAGAATGTGTGTGTGTGTGAGATTATGTGAGTGTGAATGTGTGTGTGTGTGAATATGTGTGTGTGTATGTGTGTGTGTGAATGTGTGTGTGTGAGATTATGTGTGACTGTGTGTGTGTGTGCGATTGTGTGTGTGTATGTGTGTGTGTGTGAATGCGTGTGTTTGTGTGAGATTGTGTTGTGATTGTGTGTGTGTGAGAGAGAGTGTGTCTACGTGTGAGTGTGTGTGAAAATGTGTGTGTGTGAGAATGTGTGTGAGATTATGTGTGTGTGAATGTGTGTGTGAGAGATTGTGTGTGTGTGCGTGAGAGTGTGTTTGTCTGTGTGAATGTGTGTGTGTGTGAGTGTGTGTGTATGTGTGAGTGAATGTGTGTGTGAGATTGTGTGTGTGTGAGATTGTGTGTGTGTGTGTGTGAATATGTGAGTGTGAGATTGTGTGTGTGAGAATGTGTGTGTGTGATTGTGTGTGTGTGAATGTGTGTGTGTGAATGTGTGTGAGTGTGTGAATGAATGTGTGTATATGTGTGTGTATATGTGTGTGTGTGAGATTGTGTGTATATGTGTGAGAGAGATTGTGTGTGCGTGTGAGAGAGAGAGAGATTGTGTATATGTATGTGCGTGTGTGTGCGTGTGTGTGAATGTGTGTGTGTGAGATTGTGTGTGTATGTGTGTGTGAATGTGTGTGTGAGATTGTGTGTGTGTGAGATTGTGTGTGTGTGTACGTGTGTGTATGTGTGTGTGTGATTGTGTGTGTGTATGTGTGTGTATGTGTGTGTGTGTGATTGTGTGTGTCTGAATGAGTGTGTGTGTGACATTGTGTGTGTGTATGTGCGTGTGTGTGAATGTGTGTCTATGTGTGTGTGTGAGATTGTGTGTTCGTGTGTGAATGTGTGTGTGTGAGTATGTGCGTGAGATTGTGTGTGTGTGTGAATGTGTGTGTGTGAGATTGTGTGTGTGTGAGTGAATGTGTGTGTGTTTGTGTGAGTGTGTGTGTGTGTGTGAATGTGTGTGTATGTGTGTGTGAGAGATTGTGTGTTCGTGTATGAATGTGTGTGTGTGTGTGTGTGAGATTGTGTGTGTGTGAATGTGTGTGTGTGAGATTGTGTGTGTGTGTGTATGTGTGTGTGTGTGTGAATGTGTGTGTGTGAGATTGTGTGTGACTGTGTGTGTGCGTGCGATTGTGTGTGTGTATGTGTGTGTGTGTGAATGCGTGTGCTTGTGTGAGATTGTGTTGTGATTGTGTGTGAAATTGTGTGTGTGTGTGATTGTGTGTGTGTGTGTGTGAATATGTGAGTGTGAGATTGTGTGTGTGAATGTGTGTGTGTGAATGTGTGTGTGTGAATGTGTGTGAGTGTGTGAATGTGTGTGTGTATATGTGTGTGAGAATGTGTGTTTGTGTATGTGTGTGTGAGATTGTGTATGTGTGAATGTGTGTGTGTGAATGTGTGTTTTGTGAATGTGTGTGTGTGAATGTTTGTGAGTGTGTGAATGTGTGTGTGTATGTGTGTGTGAGAATGTGTGTGTGTGTATGTGTGTGTGAGATTGTGTGTGTGTGAATGTGTGAATGTGTGAATGTGTGTGTGTGAATGTTTGTGAGTGTGTGAATGTGTGTGTGAGAGTGTGTGTGTGTCTACGTGTGAGTGTGTGTGAAAATTTGTGTTTGTGAGAATGTGTGTGAGATTGTGTGTGTGTGAATGTGTGTGTGAGAGATTGTGTGTGTGTGCGTGAGAGTGTGTTTGTCTGTGTGAATGTGTGTGTGTGAGAGTATGTGTGTGTATGTGTGAGTGAATGTGTGTGTGAGATTGTGTGTGTGTGAAATTGTGTGTGTGTGAGATTGTGTGTGTGTGTGTGAATATGTGAGTGTGAGATTGTGTGTGTGTGAATGTGTGTGTGTGAATGTGTGTGAGTGTGTGAATGTGTGTGTGTGTGTGTGTGTGTGTGAGATTGTGTATGTGTGAATGTGTGTGTGAATGTGTGTGTGTGAATGTGTGTGTGTGAATGTTTGTGAGTGTGTGAATGTGTGTGTGTATGTGTGTGTGAGAATGTGTGTGTGTGTATGTGTGTGTGAGATTGTGTGTGTGTGAATGTGTGTGTGTGTGAATGTGTGTGTGTGAATGTTTGTGAGTGTGTGAATGTGTGTGTGAGAGTGTGTGTGTATGTGTGTGTGGGAATGTGTGTGTGTATGTGTGTGAGATTGTGTGTGTGTGTGAGAGAGATTATGTGTTTGAGTGTGTGTATATGTGTGTGTGGTTGAATCTGTGTGTGTGAATGTCTGTGTGAATGTGTGTGTGAGAGTGTATGTGTGTGAATGTGAGTGTGTGAATGTGTGTGTGTGTGAGATTGTGTGTGTGTATGTGTGTGTGTGTGAGAATGTGTGTGTATGTGTGTGAGAGAGAGAGAGATTGTGTGTGTGAGTGCAAGTGTGTGCATGTGTGTGTGTGAGAATGTGTGTGAGATTGTGTGTGTGAATGTGTGTGCGTGTGTGAATGTGTGAGATTGTGTGTCTGTGAGTGTGAGAGTGTGTGAGTATGTGTGTGTGAAAGTGTGTGCGTGTGTGACATTGCGTGTGTATGTGTGTGTGTGATTGTATGTGTGAATGTGTGTGTTAGATTGTGTGTGTGTGAATGTGTATGTGTGTGTGTGAGAGATTGTGTATTCGTGTGAGATTGTGTGTGTGGACATGTGAGATTCTGTATGCGTGTGTGTGAATGTGTGTGTGTGAGATTGTGTGTGTGTATATGTGTGTGTGTGTACGTTTGTGTGTGAGAGAGATTGTGCGTGCGTGTGTGTGACTGTGTGTGTGTGTGTGTGAATGTTTGTGTGTATGTGTGTGTGCGTGATTGTGTGTGTGTGAATGTGTGTGTGTATGTATGTGTGTATATGTGTGTGTGAGATTGTGTGTGTGTATGTGTGTGTGAGAGATTGCGTGTGCGTGTGTGTGAGAGAGAAATTGTGTGTGTGTATGTGTGTGTGAATGTTTGTGTGTGAGAGAGATTGAGCGTGTGTGTGTGTGAGATTGCGTGTGTGTGTGTGAATGTGTGTGTGTATGTGTGTGTATGTGTGTGTGTGAGATTGTGTGTATGTAAGTATGCGTGAGAGATTGTGTGTGCATGTGTGTGTGAGAGAGATTGTGTGTGTATGTGTGTGTGAATGTGCGTGTGTGTGAATGTGTGTGTGTGAGATTGTGTGTATGTGTGTGTGAATGTGTGTGTGAGATTGTGTGTGCGTGTGAGATTGTGTGTGTGTGTGAGTGTGTGTGATTGTGTGTGTGTGTGATTGTGTGTGTATGTGTGTGTGTGATTGTGTGTGTCTGAATGAGTGTGTGTGTGACATTGTGTGTGTGTATGTGCGTGTGTGTGAATGTGTGTCTATGTGTGTGTGTGGGAATGTGTGTTCGTGTGTGAATGTGTGTGTGTGTGAGTATGTGTGTGAGATTGTGTGTGTGTGTGTGTGAATGTGTGTGTGTGAGAATGTGTGTGTGTGAGTGAATGTATGTGTGTTTGTGCGTGGGTGAGTGTTTGTTTGAGATTGTGTTGTGTTTGTGTGTGAGATTGTGTGTGTGTGTGAGAGAGAGTGTGTCTACGTGTGAGTGTGTGTGAAAATGTGTGTGAGATTGTGTTTGTGTGTGAATGTGTGTGTGTGAGATTGCGTGTGTGTGCGTGAGAGTGTGTTTGTCTGTGTGAATGTGTGTGTGTGTGAGATTGTGTGTATGTGTGAGTGAATGTGTGTGTGAGATTGTGTGTGTGTGAAATTGTGTGTGTGAGAGAATGTGTGTGTGTGTGTGTGAATATGTGAGTGTGAGATTGTGTGTGTGTAAATGTGTGTCTGTGAATGTGTGTGTGTGAATTTGTGTGTGAGATTGTGTGTGTGTGAATGTGTGTCTGTGAATGTGTGTGTGTATATGTGTGTGAGAATGTGTGTGTGTGTATGTGTGTGTGAGATTGTGTATGTGTGAATGTGCGTGTGAATGTGTGTGTGTGAATGTGTGTGTGTGAATGTTTGTGAGTGTGTGAATGTGTGTGTGTGTATGTGTGTGTGAGAATGTGTGTGTGTGTATGTGTGTGTGAGATTGTGTGTGTGTGTGAGAGAGATTATGTGTTTGAGTGTATGTGTGTGGTTGAATGTGTGTGTGAATGTGTGTGTGTGAGATTGTGTATGTGTGAATGTGAGTGTGAGATTGAGTGTGTGTGAGTGTGTGAGTATGTGTGTGTGTGAATGTGTGTGTGTGAGATTGTGTGTGTGTATGTGTGTGAGAATGTGTGTGTATGTGTGTGAGAGAGATTTTGTCTGTGTGCGTGAATGTGTGTATGTGTGTGTGTGTGAGAATATGAGATTGTTTGTGTGTGAATGTGTGAGATTGTGTGTGTATGAGTGTGTGCGTGTATGTGTGTGTGTGAATGTGTGTCTGTGTGTGAGATTGTGTGTGTGTGTATGTGTGTGTGAGAGAGATTGTGTGTGTGTGAAAGTGTGTGCATGTGTGTGTGTGAGAATGTGTGTGAGATTGTGTGTGTGAATGTGTGAGATTGTGTGTGTGAGTGTGAGAGTGTGTGTGTGTGTGTGTCTGTGTGTGTGAATGTGTGTGTGTATGTGTGTGTGTGTGTGATTGTGTGTGCGTGTGTGAGATTGTGTGTGTATGTGTGTGTGTGATTGTATGTGTGAATGTGTGTGTGTATGTGTGTGTGTGTGAATGCGTGTGTTTGTGTGAGATTGTGTTGTGATTGTGTGTGTGTGTGAGTGAGTGTGTGTCTACGTGTGAGTGTGTGTGAAAATGTGTGTGTGTGAGAATGTGTGTGAGATTATGTGTGTGTGAATGTGTGTGTGAGAGATTGTGTGTGTGTGCGTGAGAGTGTGTTTGTCTGTGTGAATGTGTGTGTGTGTGAGAGTGTGTGTGTGTATGTGTGAGTGAATGTGTGTGTGAGATTGTGTGTGTGTGAGATTGTGTGTGTGTGAATATGTGAGTGTGAGATTGTGTGTGTGAGAATGTGTGTGTGTGAATGTGTGTGTGTGAATGTGTGTGTGTGAATGTGTGTGAGTGTGTGAATGTATGTGTGTATATGTGTGTGTATATGTGTGTGTGTGAGATTGTGTGT
Organism: Chiloscyllium plagiosum; assembly: GCF_037043375.1. Classification (NCBI taxonomy): domain Eukaryota; kingdom Metazoa; phylum Chordata; class Chondrichthyes; order Orectolobiformes; family Hemiscylliidae; genus Chiloscyllium; species Chiloscyllium plagiosum. The sequence goes on along the minus strand of NW_028270173.1, from coordinate 1,224,050 downwards.
ATGTGTGTGAGAGAGATTGTGTGTGCGTGTGTGTGAGAGAGAGATTGTGTATATGTAGGTGCGTGTGTGTGCGTGTGTGTGTATGTGTGTGTGAATGTGTGTGTGAGATTGTGTGTGTGTGAGATTGTGTGTGTGTGTACGTGTGTGTATGTGTGTGTGTGATTGTGTGTGTGTATGTGTGTGTATGTGGGTGTGTGTGATTGTGTGTGTCTGAATGAGTGTGTGTGTGACATTGTGTGTGTGTATGTGCGTGTGTGTGAGATTGTGTGTTCGTGTGTGAATGTGTGTGTGTGAGTATGTGCGTGAGATTGTGTGTGTGTGTGTGAATGTGTGTGTGTGAGATTGTGTGTGTGTGAGTGAATGTGTGTGTGTTTGTGTGAGTGTGTGTGTGTGTGAATGTGTGTGTATGTGTGTGTGAGAGATTGTGTGTTCGTGTGTGAATGTGTGTGTGTGTGAGAGATTGTGTGTGTGTGAATGTGTGTGTGAGAGATTGTGTGTGTGTATGTGTGTGTGTGTGTGAATGTGTGTGTGTGAGATTGTGTGTGACTGTGTGTGTGCGTGCGATTGTGTGTGTGTATGTGTGTGTGTGTGAATGCGTGTGTTTGTGTGAGATTGTCTACGTGTGAGTGTGTGTGAAAATTTGTGTTTGTGAGAATGTGTGTGAGATTGTGTGTGTGTGAATGTGTGTGTGAGAGATTGTGTGTGTGTGCGTGAGAGTGTGATTGTCTGTGTGTGTGAGAGAGTGTGTGTCTACGTGTGAGTGTGTGTGAAAATTTGTGTTTGTGAGAATGTGTGTGAGATTGTGTGTGTGTGAATGTGTGTGTGAGAGATTGTGTGTGTGTGCGTGAGAGTGTGTTTGTCTGTGTGAATGTGTGTGTGTGAGAGTGTGTGTGTGTATGTGTGAGTGAATGTGTGTGTGAGATTGTGTGTGTGTGAAATTGTGTGTGTGTGAAATTGTGTGTGTGTGTGTGTGAATATGTGCGTGTGAGATTGTGTGTGTGTGAATGTGTGTGTGTGAATGTGTGTGTGTATATGTGTGTGAGAATGTGTGTGTGTGTATGTGTGTGTGAGATTGTGTATGTGTGAATGTGTGTGTGAATGTGTGTGTGTGAATGTGTGTGTGTGAATGTTTGTGAGTGTGTGAATGTGTGTGTGTATGTGTGTGTGAGAATGTGTGTGTGTGTATGTGTGTGTGAGATTGTGTGTGTGTGAATGTGTGTGTGTGTGTGTGAATGTTTGTGAGTGTGTGAATGTGTGTGTGAGAGTGTGTGTGTATGTGTGTGTGGGAATGTGTGTGTGTATGTGTGTGAGATTGTGTGTGTGTGAGAGAGAGATTATGTGTTTGAGTGTGTGTATATGTGTGTGTTATTGAATCTGTGTGTGTGAATGTCTGTGTGTATGTGTGTGTGAGAGTGTATGTGTGTGAATGTGAGTGTGTGAATGTGTGTGTGTGTGAGATTGTGTGTGTATGTGTGTGTGTGAGAATGTGTGTGTATGTGTGTGAGAGAGAGAGATTGTGTGTGTGAGTGCAAGTGTGTGCATGTGTGTGTGAGAATGTGTGTGAGATTGTGTGTGCGTGTGTGAATGTGTGAGATTGTGTGTCTGTGAGTGTGAGAGTGTGTGAGTATGTGTGTGTGAAAGTGTGTGCGTGTGTGAGATTGTGTGTGTATGTGTGTGTGTGATTGTATGTGTGAATGTGTGTGTGAGATTGTGTGTTTGTGAATGTGTATGTGTGTGTGTGAGAGATTGTGTATTCGTGTGAGATTGTGTGTGTGGACATGTGAGATTCTGTATGCGTGTGTGTGAATGTGTGTGTGTATATGTGTGTGTGTGTGTACGTTTGTGTGTGAGAGAGATTGTGCGTGCGTGTGTGTGATTGTGTGTGTGTGTGTGTGAATGTGTGTGTGAATGTGTGTGTGAGAGATTGTGTGTGTGTGCGTGAGAGTGTGTTTGTCTGTGTGAATGTGTGTGTGTGAGAGTGTGTGTGTGTATGTGTGAGTGAATGTGTGTGTGAGATTGTGTGTGTGTGAAATTGTGTGTGTGTGAAATTGTGTGTGTGTGTGTGAATATGTGCGTGTGAGATTGTGTGTGTGTGAATGTGTGTGTGTGAATGTGTGTGTGTATATGTGTGTGAGAATGTGTGTGTGTGTATGTGTGTGTGAGATTGTGTATGTGTGAATGTGTGTGTGTATGTGTGTGTGTGAATGTGTGTGTGTGAATGTTTGTGAGTGTGTGAATGTGTGTGTGTATGTGTGTGTGAGAATGTGTGTGTGTGTATGTGTGTGTGAGATTGTGTGTGTGTGAATGTGTGTGTGTGTGTGTGAATGTTTGTGAGTGTGTGAATGTGTGTGTGAGAGTGTGTGTGTATGTGTGTGTGGGAATGTGTGTGTGTATGTGTGTGAGATTGTGTGTGTGTGTGAGAGAGATTATGTGTTTGAGTGTGTGTATATGTGTGTGTGGTTGAATCTGTGTGTGTGAATGTCTGTGTGTATGTGTGTGTGAGAGTGTATGTGTGTGAATGTGAGTGTGTGAATGTGTGTGTGTGTGAGATTGTGTGTGTGTATGTGTGTGTGTGAGAATGTGTGTGTATGTGTGTGAGAGAGAGAGATTGTGTGTGTGAGTGCAAGTGTGTGCATGTGTGTGTGAGAATGTGTGTGAGATTGTGTGTGCGTGTGTGAATGTGTGAGATTGTGTGTCTGTGAGTGTGAGAGTGTGTGAGTATGTGTGTGTGAAAGTGTGTGCGTGTGTGAGATTGTGTGTGTATGTGTGTGTGTGATTGTATGTGTGAATGTGTGTGTGAGATTGTGTGTTTGTGAATGTGTATGTGTGTGTGTGAGAGATTGTGTATTCGTGTGAGATTGTGTGTGTGGACATGTGAGATTCTGTATGCGTGTGTGTGAATGTGTGTGTGTATATGTGTGTGTGTGTGTACGTTTGTGTGTGAGAGAGATTGTGCGTGCGTGTGTGTGATTGTGTGTGTGTGTGTGTGAATGTTTGTGTGTATGTGTGTGTGCGTGATTGTGTGTGTGTGAATGTGTGTGTGTATGTATGTGTGTATATGTGTGTGTGAGATTGTGTGTGTGTATGTGTGTGTGAGAGATTGTGTGTGCGTGTGTGTGAGAGAGAAATTGTGTGTGTGTATGTGTGTGTGAATGTTTGTGTGTGAGAGAGATTGAGCGTGTGTGTGTGTGAGATTGCGTGTGTGTGTGTGAATGAGTGTGTGTATGTGTGTGTATGTGTGTGTGTGAGATTGTGTGTATGTAAGTCTGCGTGAGAGATTGTGTGTGCATGTGTGTGTGAGAGAGATTGTGTGTGTATGTGTGTGTGAATGTGCGTGTGTGTGAATGTGTGTGTGTGAGATTGTGTGTATGTGTGTGTGAATGTGTGTGTGTGAGATTGTGTGTGTGTGAGATTGTGTGTGTGTATATGTGTGTGTGTGTGTACGTTTGTGTGTGAGAGAGATTGTGCGTGCGTGTGTGTGATTGTGTGTGTGTGTGTGAATGTTTGTGTGTATGTGTGTGTGCGTGATTGTGTGTGTGTGAATGTGTGTGTGTATGTATGTGTGTATATGTGTGTGTGAGATTGTGTGTGTGTATGTGTGTGAGAGAGATTGTGTGTGCGTGTGTGTGAGAGAGAAATTGTGTGTGTGTATGTGTGTGTGAATGTTTGTGTGTGAGAGAGATTGAGCGTGTGTGTGTGTAAGATTGCGTGTGTGTGTGTGAATGAGTGTGTGTATGTGTGTGTATGTGTGTGTGTGAGATTGTGTGTATGTAAGTCTGCGTGAGAGATTGTGTGTGCATGTGTGTGTGAGAGAGATTGTGTGTGTATGTGTGTGTGAATGTGCGTGTGTGTGAATGTGTGTGTGTGAGATTGTGTGTATGTGTGTGTGAATGTGTGTGTGTGAGATTGTGTGTGTGTGAGATTGTGTGTGTGTACGTGTGTGTATGTGTGAGTGTGTGTGATTCTGTGTGTGATTGTGTGTGTATGTGTGTGTGTGATTGCGTGTGTCTGAATGAGTGTGTGTGTGACATTGTGTGTGTGTATGTGCGTGTGTGTGAATGTGTGTCTATGTGTGTGTGTGGGAATGTGTGTTCGTGTGTGAATGTGTGTGTGTGTGCGTATGTGTGTGAGATTGTGTGTGTGTGAAATTGTGTGTGTGAGATTGTGTGTGTGTATGTGTGAGTGAATGTGTGTGAGAGATTGTGTGTGTGTGAAATTGTGTGTGTGAGAGATTGTGTGTGTGTGTGTGTGTGAATATGTGAGTGTGAGATTGTGTGTGTGTGAATGTGTGTCTGTGAATGTGTGTGTGTATATGTGTGTGAGAATGTGTGTGTGTGTATGTGTGTGTGAGATTGTGTATGTGTGAATGTGCGTGTGAATGTGTGTGTGTGATTGTGTGTGTGTGAATGTTTGTGAGTGTGTGAATGTGTGTGTGTGTATGTGTGTGTGAGAATGTGTGTGTGTGTATGTGTGTGTGAGATTGTGTGTGTGTGTGAGAGAGATTATGTGTTTGAGTGTATGTGTGTGGTTGAATGTGTGTGTGAATGTGTGTGTGTGAGAATATGAGATTGTTTGTGTGTGAATGTGTGAGATTGTGTGTGTATGAGTGTGTGCGTGTATGTGTGTGTGTGAATGTGTGTCTGTGTGTGAGATTGTGTGTGTGTGTATGTGTGTGTGAGAGAGATTGTGTGTGTGTGAAAGTGTGTGCATGTGTGTGAGATTGTGTGTGTGAATGTGTGAGATTGTGTGTGTGAGTGTGAGAGTGTGTGTGTGTGTGTCTGTGTGTGTGAATGTGTGTGTGTATGTGTGTGTGTGTGTGATTGTGTGTGCGTGTGTGAGATTGTGTGTGTATGTGTGTGTGTGATTGTATGTGTGAATGTGTGTGTGTATGTGTGTGTGTGTGAATGCGTGTGTTTGTGTGAGATTGTGTTGTGATTGTGTGTGTGTGTGAGTGAGTGTGTGTCTACGTGTGAGTGTGTGTGAAAATGTGTGTGTGTGAGAATGTGTGTGAGATTATGTGTGTGTGAATGTGTGTGTGAGAGATTGTGTGTGTGTGCGTGAGAGTGTGTTTGTCTGTGTGAATGTGTGTGTGTGTGAGAGTGTGTGTGTGTATGTGTGAGTGAATGTGTGTGTGAGATTGTGTGTGTGTGAGATTGTGTGTGTGTGTGTGTGTGAATATGTGAGTGTGAGATTGTGTGTGTGAGAGTGTGTGTGTGTGAATGTGTGTGTGTGAATGTGTGTGTGTGAATGTGTGTGAGTGTGTGAATGTATGTGTGTATATGTGTGTGTATATGTGTGTGTGTGAGATTGTGTGTATGTGTGAGAGAGAGATTGTGTGTGCGTGTGTGTGAGAGAGAGATTGTGTATATGTAGGTGCGTGTGTGTGCGTGTGTGTGTATGTGTGTGTGAATGTGTGTGTGAGATTGTGTGTGTGTGTACGTGTGTGTATGTGTGTGTGTGATTGTGTGTGTGTATGTGTGTGTATGTGGGTGTGTGTGATTGTGTGTGTCTGAATGAGTGTGTGTGTGACATTGTGTGTGTGTATGTGCGTGTGTGTGAATGTGTGTCTATGTGTGTGTGTGAGATTGTGTGTTCGTGTGTGAATGTGTGTGTGTGAGTATGTGCGTGAGATTGTGTGTGTGTGTGAATGTGTGTGTGTGAGATTGTGTGTGTGTGAGTGAATGTGTGTGTGTTTGTGTGAGTGTGTGTGTGTGTGAATGTGTGTGTATGTGTGTGTGAGAGATTGTGTGTTCGTGTGTGAATGTGTGTGTGTGTGAGAGATTGTGTGTGTGTGAATGTGTGTGTGAGAGATTGTGTGTGTGTATGTGTGTGTGTGTGTGAATGTGTGTGTGTGAGATTGTGTGTGACTGTGTGTGTGCGTGCGATTGTGTGTGTGTATGTGTGTGTGTGTGAATGCGTGTGTTTGTGTGAGATTGTGTTGTGATTGTCTGTGTGTGTGAGAGAGTGTGTGTCTACGTGTGAGTGTGTGTGAAAATTTGTGTTTGTGAGAATGTGTGTGAGATTGTGTGTGTGTGAATGTGTGTGTGAGAGATTGTGTGTGTGTGCGTGAGAGTGTGTTTGTCTGTGTGAATGTGTGTGTGTGAGAGTGTGTGTGTGTATGTGTGAGTGAATGTGTGTGTGAGATTGTGTGTGTGTGAAATTGTGTGTGTGTGAAATTGTGTGTGTGTGTGTGAATATGTGCGTGTGAGATTGTGTGTGTGTGAATGTGTGTGTGTGAATGTGTGTGTGTGAATGTGTGTGAGTGTGTGAATGTGTGAATGTGAGATTGTGTGTGTGTGAGATTGTGTGTGTGTACGTGTGTGTATGTGTGAGTGTGTGTGAGTGTGTGTGTGTGTGATTGTGTGTGTATGTGTGTGTGTGATTGCGTGTGTCTGAATGAGTGTGTGTGTGACATTGTGTGTGTGTATGTGCGTGTGTGTGAATGTGTGTCTATGTGTGTGTGTGGGAATGTGTGTTCGTGTGTGAATGTGTGTGTGTGTGAGTATGTGTGTGAGATTGTGTGTGTGTGAAATTGTGTGTGTGAGATTGTGTGTGTGTATGTGTGAGTGAATGTGTGTGAGAGATTGTGTGTGTGTGAAATTGTGTGTGTGAGAGATTGTGTGTGTGTGTGTGTGTGTGAATATGTGAGTGTGAGATTGTGTGTGTGTGAATGTGTGTCTGTGAATGTGTGTGTGTATATGTGTGTGAGAATGTGTGTGTGTGTATGTGTGTGTGAGATTGTGTATGTGTGAATGTGCGTGTGAATGTGTGTGTGTGAATGTGTGTGTGTGAATGTTTGTGAGTGTGTGAATGTGTGTGTGTGTATGTGTGTGTGAGAATGTGTGTGTGTGTATGTGTGTGTGAGATTGTGTGTGTGTGTGAGAGAGATTATGTGTTTGAGTGTATGTGTGTGGTTGAATGTGTGTGTGAATGTGTGTGTGTGAGATTGTGTATGTGTGAATGTGAGTGTGAGATTGAGTGTGTGTGAGTGTGTGAGTATGTGTGTGTGTGAATGTGTGTGTGTGAGATTGTGTGTGTGTATGTGTGTGAGAATGTGTATGTATGTGTGTGAGAGAGATTTTGTCTGTGTGCGTGAATGTGTGTATGTGTGTGTGTGTGAGAATATGAGATTGTTTGTGTGTGAATGTGTGAGATTGTGTGTGTATGAGTGTGTGCGTGTATGTGTGTGTGTGAATGTGTGTCTGTGTGTGAGATTGTGTGTGTGTAAGTGTGTGTGAGAGAGATTGTGTGTGTGTGAAAGTGTGTGCATGTGTGTGTGTGAGAATGTGTGTGAGATTGTGTGTGTGAATGTGTGAGATTGTGTGTGTGAGTGTGAGAGTGTGTGTGTGTGTGTCTGTGTGTGTGAATGTGTGTGTGTATGTGTGTGTGTGTGTGATTGTGTGTGCGTGTGTGAGATTGTGTGTGTATGTGTGTGTGTGATTGTATGTGTGAATGTGTGTGTGTATGTGTGTGTGTGTGAATGCGTGTGTTTGTGTGAGATTGTGTTGTGATTGTGTGTGTGTGTGAGTGAGTGTGTGTCTACGTGTGAGTGTGTGTGAAAATGTGTGTGTGTGAGAATGTGTGTGAGATTATGTGTGTGTGAATGTGTGTGTGAGAGATTGTGTGTGTGTGCGTGAGAGTGTGTTTGTCTGTGTGAATGTGTGTGTGTGTGAGAGTGTGTGTGTGTATGTGTGAGTGAATGTGTGTGTGAGATTGTGTGTGTGTGAGATTGTGTGTGTGTGTGTGTGTGAATATGTGAGTGTGAGATTGTGTGTGTGAGAATGTGTGTGTGTGAATGTGTGTGTGTGAATGTGTGTGTGTGAATGTGTGTGAGTGTGTGAATGTATGTGTGTATATGTGTGTGTATATGTGTGTGTGTGAGATTGTGTGTATGTGTGTGAGAGAGATTGTGTGTGCGTGTGTGTGAGAGAGAGATTGTGTATATGTAGGTGCGTGTGTGTGCGTGTGTGTGTATGTGTGTGTGAATGTGTGTGTGAGATTGTGTGTGTGTGAGATTGTGTGTGTGTGTGTACGTGTGTGTATGTGTGTGTGTGATTGTGTGTGTGTATGTGTGTGTATGTGATTGTGTGTGTCTGAATGAGTGTGTGTGTGACATTGTGTGTGTGTATGTGCGTGTGTGTGAATGTGTGTCTATGTGTGTGTGTGAGATTGTGTGTTCGTGTGTGAATGTGTGTGTGTGAGTATGTGCGTGAGATTGTGTGTGTGTGTGAATGTGTGTGTGTGAGATTGTGTGTGTGTGAGTGAATGTGTGTGTGTTTGTGTGAGTGTGTGTGTGTGTGAATGTGTGTGTATGTGTGTGTGAGAGATTGTGTGTTCGTGTGTGAATGTGTGTGTGTGTGAGAGATTGTGTGTGTGTGAATGTGTGTGTGAGAGATTGTGTGTATGTATGTGTGTGTGTGTGAATGTGTGTGTGTGAGATTGTGTGTGACTGTGTGTGTGCGTGCGATTGTGTGTGTGTATGTGTGTGTGTGTGAATGCGTGTGTTTGTGTGAGATTGTGTTGTGATTGTCTGTGTGTGTGAGAGAGTGTGTGTCTACGTGTGAGTGTGTGTGAAAATTTGTGTTTGTGAGAATGTGTGTGAGATTGTGTGTGTGTGAATGTGTGTGTGAGAGATTGTGTGTGTGTGCGTGAGAGTGTGTTTGTCTGTGTGAATGTGTGTGTGTGAGAGTGTGTGTGTGTATGTGTGAGTGAATGTGTGTGTGAGATTGTGTGTGTGTGAAATTGTGTGTGTGTGAAATTGTGTGTGTGTGTGTGTGAATATGTGCGTGTGAGATTGTGTGTGTGTGAATGTGTGTGTGTGAATGTGTGTGTGTGAATGTGTGTGAGTGTGTGAATGTGTGTGTGTATATGTGTGTGAGAATGTGTGTGTGTGTATGTGTGTGTGAGATTGTGTATGTGTGAATGTGTGTGTGAATGTGTGTGTGTGAATGTGTGTGTGTGAATGTTTGTGAGTGTGTGAATGTGTGTGTGTATGTGTGTGTGAGAATGTGTGTGTGTGTATGTGTGTGTGAGATTGTGTGTGTGTGAATGTGTGTGTGTGTGTGAATGTGTGTGTGTGAATGTTTGTGAGTGTGTGAATGTGTGTGTGAGAGTGTGTGTGTATGTGTGTGTGGGAATGTGTGTGTGTATGTGTGTGAGATTGTGTGTGTGTGTGAGAGAGATTATGTGTTTGAGTGTGTGTATATGTGTGTGTGGTTGAATCTGTGTGTGTGAATGTCTGTGTGTATGTGTGTGTGAGAGTGTATGTGTGTGAATGTGAGTGTGTGAATGTGTGTGTGTGTGAGATTGTGTGTGTGTATGTGTGTGTGTGAGAATGTGTGTGTATGTGTGTGAGAGAGAGAGATTGTGTGTGTGAGTGCAAGTGTGTGCATGTGTGTGTGAGAATGTGTGTGAGATTGTGTGTGCGTGTGTGAATGTGTGAGATTGTGTGTCTGTGAGTGTGAGAGTGTGTGAGTATGTGTGTGTGAAAGTGTGTGCGTGTGTGAGATTGTGTGTGTATGTGTGTGTGTGATTGTATGTGTGAATGTGTGTGTGAGATTGTGTGTTTGTGAATGTGTATGTGTGTGTGTGAGAGATTGTGTATTCGTGTGAGATTGTGTGTGTGGACATGTGAGATTCTGTATGCGTGTGTGTGAATGTGTGAGTGTATATGTGTGTGTGTGTGTACGTTTGTGTGTGAGAGAGATTGTGCGTGCGTGTGTGTGATTGTGTGTGTGTGTGTGTGAATGTTTGTGTGTATGTGTGTGTGCGTGATTGTGTGTGTGTGAATGTGTGTGTGTATGTATGTGTGTATATGTGTGTGTGAGATTGTGTGTGTGTATGTGTGTGTGAGAGATTGTGTGTGCGTGTGTGTGAGAGAGAAATTGTGTGTGTGTATGTGTGTGTGAATGTTTGTGTGTGAGAGAGATTGAGCGTGTGTGTGTGTGAGATTGCGTGTGTGTGTGTGAATGAGTGTGTGTATGTGTGTGTATGTGTGTGTGTGAGATTGTGTGTATGTAAGTCTGCGTGAGAGATTGTGTGTGCATGTGTGTGTGAGAGAGATTGTGTGTGTATGTGTGTGTGAATGTGCGTGTGTGTGAATGTGTGTGTGTGAGATTGTGTGTATGTGTGTGTGAATGTGTGTGTGTGAGATTGTGTGTGTGTGAGATTGTGTGTGTGTACGTGTGTGTATGTGTGAGTGTGTGTGAGTGTGTGTGTGTGTGATTGTGTGTGTATGTGTGTGTGTGATTGCGTGTGTCTGAATGAGTGTGTGTGTGACATTGTGTGTGTGTATGTGCGTGTGTGTGAATGTGTGTCTATGTGTGTGTGTGGGAATGTGTGTTCGTGTGTGAATGTGTGTGTGTGTGAGTATGTGTGTGAGATTGTGTGTGTGTGAAATTGTGTGTGTGAGATTGTGTGTGTGTATGTGTGAGTGAATGTGTGTGAGAGATTGTGTGTGTGTGAAATTGTGTGTGTGAGAGATTGTGTGTGTGTGTGTGTGTGTGAATATGTGAGTGTGAGATTGTGTGTGTGTGAATGTGTGTCTGTGAATGTGTGTGTGTATATGTGTGTGAGAATGTGTGTGTGTGTATGTGTGTGTGAGATTGTGTATGTGTGAATGTGCGTGTGAATGTGTGTGTGTGAATGTGTGTGTGTGAATGTTTGTGAGTGTGTGAATGTGTGTGTGTGTATGTGTGTGTGAGAATGTGTGTGTGTGTATGTGTGTGTGAGATTGTGTGTGTGTGTGAGAGAGATTATGTGTTTGAGTGTATGTGTGTGGTTGAATGTGTGTGTGAATGTGTGTGTGTGAGATTGTGTATGTGTGAATGTGAGTGTGAGATTGAGTGTGTGTGAGTGTGTGAGTATGTGTGTGTGTGAATGTGTGTGTGTGAGATTGTGTGTGTGTATGTGTGTGAGAATGTGTATGTATGTGTGTGAGAGAGATTTTGTCTGTGTGCGTGAATGTGTGTATGTGTGTGTGTGTGAGAATATGAGATTGTTTGTGTGTGAATGTGTGAGATTGTGTGTGTATGAGTGTGTGCGTGTATGTGTGTGTGTGAATGTGTGTCTGTGTGTGAGATTGTGTGTGTGTAAGTGTGTGTGAGAGAGATTGTGTGTGTGTGAAAGTGTGTGCATGTGTGTGTGTGAGAATGTGTGTGAGATTGTGTGTGTGAATGTGTGAGATTGTGTGTGTGAGTGTGAGAGTGTGTGTGTGTGTGTCTGTGTGTGTGAATGTGTGTGTGTATGTGTGTGTGTGTGTGATTGTGTGTGCGTGTGTGAGATTGTGTGTGTATGTGTGTGTGTGATTGTATGTGTGAATGTGTGTGTGTATGTGTGTGTGTGTGAATGCGTGTGTTTGTGTGAGATTGTGTTGTGATTGTGTGTGTGTGTGAGTGAGTGTGTGTCTACGTGTGAGTGTGTGTGAAAATGTGTGTGTGTGAGAATGTGTGTGAGATTATGTGTGTGTGAATGTGTGTGTGAGAGATTGTGTGTGTGTGCGTGAGAGTGTGTTTGTCTGTGTGAATGTGTGTGTGTGTGAGAGTGTGTGTGTGTATGTGTGAGTGAATGTGTGTGTGAGATTGTGTGTGTGTGAGATTGTGTGTGTGTGTGTGTGTGAATATGTGAGTGTGAGATTGTGTGTGTGAGAATGTGTGTGTGTGAATGTGTGTGTGTGAATGTGTGTGTGTGAATGTGTGTGAGTGTGTGAATGTATGTGTGTATATGTGTGTGTATATGTGTGTGTGTGAGATTGTGTGTATGTGTGTGAGAGAGATTGTGTGTGCGTGTGTGTGAGAGAGAGATTGTGTATATGTAGGTGCGTGTGTGTGCGTGTGTGTGTATGTGTGTGTGAATGTGTGTGTGAGATTGTGTGTGTGTGAGATTGTGTGTGTGTGTGTACGTGTGTGTATGTGTGTGTGTGATTGTGTGTGTGTATGTGTGTGTATGTGATTGTGTGTGTCTGAATGAGTGTGTGTGTGACATTGTGTGTGTGTATGTGCGTGTGTGTGAATGTGTGTCTATGTGTGTGTGTGAGATTGTGTGTTCGTGTGTGAATGTGTGTGTGTGAGTATGTGCGTGAGATTGTGTGTGTGTGTGAATGTGTGTGTGTGAGATTGTGTGTGTGTGAGTGAATGTGTGTGTGTTTGTGTGAGTGTGTGTGTGTGTGAATGTGTGTGTATGTGTGTGTGAGAGATTGTGTGTTCGTGTGTGAATGTGTGTGTGTGTGAGAGATTGTGTGTGTGTGAATGTGTGTGTGAGAGATTGTGTGTATGTATGTGTGTGTGTGTGAATGTGTGTGTGTGAGATTGTGTGTGACTGTGTGTGTGCGTGCGATTGTGTGTGTGTATGTGTGTGTGTGTGAATGCGTGTGTTTGTGTGAGATTGTGTTGTGATTGTCTGTGTGTGTGAGAGAGTGTGTGTCTACGTGTGAGTGTGTGTGAAAATTTGTGTTTGTGAGAATGTGTGTGAGATTGTGTGTGTGTGAATGTGTGTGTGAGAGATTGTGTGTGTGTGCGTGAGAGTGTGTTTGTCTGTGTGAATGTGTGTGTGTGAGAGTGTGTGTGTGTATGTGTGAGTGAATGTGTGTGTGAGATTGTGTGTGTGTGAAATTGTGTGTGTGTGAAATTGTGTGTGTGTGTGTGTGAATATGTGCGTGTGAGATTGTGTGTGTGTGAATGTGTGTGTGTGAATGTGTGTGTGTGAATGTGTGTGAGTGTGTGAATGTGTGTGTGTATATGTGTGTGAGAATGTGTGTGTGTGTATGTGTGTGTGAGATTGTGTATGTGTGAATGTGTGTGTGAATGTGTGTGTGTGAATGTGTGTGTGTGAATGTTTGTGAGTGTGTGAATGTGTGTGTGTATGTGTGTGTGAGAATGTGTGTGTGTGTATGTGTGTGTGAGATTGTGTGTGTGTGAATGTGTGTGTGTGTGTGAATGTGTGTGTGTGAATGTTTGTGAGTGTGTGAATGTGTGTGTGAGAGTGTATGTGTATGTGTGTGTGGGAATGTGTGTGTGTATGTGTGTGAGATTGTGTGTGTGTGTGAGAGAGATTATGTGTTTGAGTGTGTGTATATGTGTGTGTGGTTGAATCTGTGTGTGTGAATGTCTGTGTGTATGTGTGTGTGAGAGTGTATGTGTGTGAATGTGAGTGTGTGAATGTGTGTGTGTGTGAGATTGTGTGTGTGTATGTGTGTGTGTGAGAATGTGTGTGTATGTGTGTGAGAGAGAGAGATTGTGTGTGTGAGTGCAAGTGTGTGCATGTGTGTGTGAGAATGTGTGTGAGATTGTGTGTGCGTGTGTGAATGTGTGAGATTGTGTGTCTGTGAGTGTGAGAGTGTGTGAGTATGTGTGTGTGAAAGTGTGTGCGTGTGTGAGATTGTGTGTGTATGTGTGTGTGTGATTGTATGTGTGAATGTGTGTGTGAGATTGTGTGTTTGTGAATGTGTATGTGTGTGTGTGAGAGATTGTGTATTCGTGTGAGATTGTGTGTGTGGACATGTGAGATTCTGTATGCGTGTGTGTGAATGTGTGTGTGTGAGATTGTGTGTGTGTATATGTGTGTGTGTGTGTGTACGTTTGTGTGTGAGAGAGATTGTGCGTGCGTGTGTGTGATTGTGTGTGTGTGTGTGTGAATGTTTGTGTGTATGTGTGTGTGCGTGATTGTGTGTGTGTGAATGTGTGTGTGTATGTATGTGTGTATATGTGTGTGTGAGATTGTGTGTGTGTATGTGTGTGTGAGAGATTGTGTGTGCGTGTGTGAGAGAGAGAAATTGTGTGTGTGTATGTGTGTGTGAATGTTTGTGTGTGAGAGAGATTGAGCGTGTGTGTGTGTGAGATTGCGTGTGTGTGTGTGAATGAGTGTGTGTATGTGTGTGTATGTGTGTGTGTGAGATTGTGTGTATGTAAGTCTGCGTGAGAGATTGTGTGTGCATGTGTGTGTGAGAGAGATTGTGTGTGTATGTGTGTGTGAATGTGCGTGTGTGTGAATGTGTGTGTGTGAGATTGTGTGTATGTGTGTGTGAATGTGTGTGTGTGAGATTGTGTGTGTGTGAGATTGTGTGTGTGTACGTGTGTGTATGTGTGAGTGTGTGTGATTGTGTGTGTGTGTGATTGTGTGTGTATGTGTGTGTGTGATTGCGTGTGTCTGAATGAGTGTGTGTGTGACATTGTGTGTGTGTATGTGCGTGTGTGTGAATGTGTGTCTATGTGTGTGTGTGGGAATGTGTGTTCGTGTGTGAATGTGTGTGTGTGTGAGTATGTGTGTGAGATTGTGTGTGTGTGTGAGTGAATGTGTGTGTGTGAGATTGTGTGTGTGTGAGTGAATGTGTGTGTGTTTGTGCGTGGGTGAGTGTGTGTGTGTGTTTGTTTGAGATTGTGTTGTGTTTGTGTGTGAGATTGTGTGTGTGTGTGTGTGAGAGAGTGTGTCTACGTGTGAGTGTGTGTGAAAATGTGTGTGAGATTGTGTTTGTGTGTGAATGTGTGTGTGTGAGATTGTGTGTGTGTGCGTGAGAGTGTGTTTGTCTGTGTGAATGTGTGTGTGTGTGTGAGATTGTGTGTATGTGTGAGTGAATGTGTGTGTGAGATTGTGTGTGTGTGAAATTGTGTGTGTGAGAGAATGTGTGTGTGTGTGTGTGTGAATATGTGAGTGTGAGATTGTGTGTGTGTAAATGTGTGTCTGTGAATGTGTGTGTGTGAATTTGTGTGTGTGAATGTGTGTGTGTGTATGTGTGCGTGAGAATGTGTGTGTGTGAATGTATTTGTGTGTGAGATTGTGTGTGTGTGAGACAGATTATGTGTTTATGTGTGTGTGTGTGGTTGAATGTGTGCTTGTGAATGTGTGTGTGTGAGATTGTGTGTGTGTGAATGTGAGTGTGAGATTGTGTGTGTGTGTGTGAGTATGTGTGTGTGTGAATGTGTGTGTGTGAGAGATTGTGTGTGTGTGTGAGAATGTGTGTGTATGTGTGTGAGAGAGAGATTTTGTGTGTGAGCGTGAATGTGTATATGTGTGTGTGAGAGAATGTGTGAGATTGTGTGTGTGTGAATGTGTGAGATTGTGTGTGTGCATGTATGTGTGTGTGTGAATGTGTGTGTGATTTTGTGTGTGTATGTGTATGTGATTGAATTTGTGTGTGATTTTGTGTGTGTGAGAGATTGTGTGTGTGTATGTGTGTGTGTGACAATGTGTGTGTATGTGTGTGTGAGAGAGAGATTGTGTGTGTGTGTGAAAGTGTGTGCATGTGTGTGTGAGAATGTGTGTGAGATTGTGTGTGTGTGTGAATGTGTGAGATTGTGTGTGTGAATGTGTGAGATTGTGTGTCTGTGAGTGTGAGAAAGTGTGAGTGTGTGTGTATGTGTGTGTGTGAATGTGTGTGCGTGTGTGAGATTGTGTGTGTATGTGTGTGTGTGAGAGATTAAGTATTCGTGTGAGATTGTGTGTGTGTACATGTGAGATTCTGTGTGTGTGTGAGTGTGATTGAGTGTGTGTGTATGTGTGTGGGAGAATGTGTGTGTGCGAATGTGTGTGTGTATATATGTGTGTCTGTGAATGTGTGTGTGTGCGTGTGAATGTGTGTTAATGTGTGTGTGTGAATGTGTGTGTGTGAGATTGCGTGTGTATGTGTGTGTGAATGTGTGTGTGAGATTGTGTGTGTGTATATGTGTGTGTGTGAATGTTTGTGTGTGAGAGAGATTATGTGTGTGTGTGATTGTGTGTGTGTGAATGTTTGTGTGTATGTGTGTGTGTATATGTTTGTGTGAGATTGTGTGTTCGTGTGTGAATGTGTGTGTGTGAATGAGAATGAGTGTGTGTGAGATTGTATGTGTGTATGTGTGCGTGTGTGAATGTGTGTGCGTGCGATTGTGTGTGTGTGCATGTGTGTGTTTGTGAATGCGTGTGTTTGTGTGAGATTGTGTTGTGTTTGTGTGTGAGATTGTGTTGTGTTTGTGTGTGAGATTGTGTGTGTGTGTGTGAGAGTGTGTGAAAATGTGTGAGTGTGAGAGAATGTGTGTGAGATTGTGTGTGTGAATGTGTTTGTGTGAGATTGTGTGTGTGTGCGTGAGAGTGTGTTTGTCTGTGTGAATGTGTGTGTGTGAGATTGTGTGTGTGAGAGATTGTGTGTGTGTGTGTGTGTGAATATGTGAGTGTGAGATTGTGTGTGTGTGAATGTGTGTCTGTGAATGTGTGTGTGTGAATTTGTGTGTGTGAATGTGTGTGTGTGTATGTGTGCGTGAGAATGTGTGTGTGTGAATGTATGTGTGTGTGAGATTGTGTGTGTGTGTGAGACAGATTATGTGTTTGAGTGTGGTTGAATGTGTGCTTGTGAATGTGTGTGTGTGAGATTGTGTGTGTGTGAATGTGAGTGTGAGATTGTGTGTGTGTGTGTGTGTGAGTATGTGTGTGTGTGAATGTGTGTGTGTGAGAGATTGTGTGTGTGTGTGAGAATGTGTGTGTATGTGTGTGAGATTGTGTGTGAGCGTGAATGTGTGTATGTGTGTGAGAGAATGTGAGAGATTGTGTGTGAGTATGAAATTGTGTTTGTGTGTGAATGTGAGTGTGTGAACGTGTGTGTGTGAGAGTGTGGGTATGTGTGTGTGAGAATGTATGTGTGTGTGTGAGTGAGATTGTGTGTGTGAGAGAGAGATTATGTGTTTGAGTGTGTGTGTATGTGTGTGTGCTTGAATGTGTGCGTGTGAATGTTTGTGTGTTCGTGTGTGAATGTGTGTGTGTGACTGAGAATGTGTATGAGTGAGATTGTGTGTGTGTATGTGTGCGTGTGTGAATGTGTGTGCGTGCGATTGTGTGTGTGTATGTGTGTGTTTGTGTGAGATTGTGTTGTGTTTGTGTGTGAGATTGTGTTGTGTTTGTGTGTGAGATTGTGTGTGTGTGTGTGAGAGAGAGTGTGTGTGTACGTGTGAGTGTGTGTGAATGTGTGTGTGTGAGATTGTGTGCGTGAGAGTGTGTTTGTCTGTGTGAATGTGTGTGTGTGAGATTGTGTGTGTGTATGTGTGAGTGAACGTGTGTTTGAGATTGTGTGTGTGTGAAATTGTGTGTGTGAGATTGTGTGTGTGTATGTATGTCTATATGTGTGTGTATGTGTGTGTGTGAGATTGTGTGTTCGTGTGTGAATGTGTGTGTGTGTGAGAATGTGTGTGAGATTGTGTGTGTGAATGTGTGTGTGTGATTGTGTGTGTGTGAATGTGTGAGTGTGAAATTGTGTTTGTGTGCGAATGTGTGTGTGTGAACGTGTGTGTGTGAATGTGTGTGAGTGTGTGAACGTGTGTGTGTGAGAGTGTGTAAATGTGTGTGTATGTGTGTGTGAGATTGTGTGTGTGTGAGAGAGAGATTATGTGTTTGAGTGTGTGTGTATGTGTGTGTGGTTGAATGTGTGTGTGTGTGAATGTGTGTGTGTGTGATTGTGTGTGTGTGAATGTCAGTGTGAGATTGTGTGTGTGTGAGTGTGTGAGTATGTGTGTGTGTGAGATTGTGTGTGTATGTGTGTGTGTGAGAATGTGTGTGCATGTGTGTGAGAGAGATTTTGTGTGTGTGCGTGAATGTGTGTGTGTGAGAATGTGTGAGATTGTGTGTGTGTGAATGTGTGAGATTGTTTGTGTGTGAATGTGTGAGATTGTGTGTGTGTGAGTGTGTGCGTGTAAGTGTGTGTGTGAATGTGTGTCTGTGTGTGAGATTGTGTGTGTGTATGTGTATGTGATTGAATGTGTGTGTGTGATTGTGTGTGTGTGTGAGATTGTGTTGTGTTTGTGTGTGAGATTGTGTTGTGTTTGTGTGTGAGATTGTGTGTGTGTGTGTGAGAGAGTGTGTGTGTACGTGTGAGTGTGTGTGAATGTGTGTGTATGAGATTGTGTGTGTGTGCGTGAGAGTGTGTTTGTCTGTGTGAATGTGTGTGTGTGAGATTGTGTGTGTGTATGTGTGAGTGAATGTGTGTTTGAGATTGTGTGTGTGTGAAATTGTGTTTGTGAGATTGTGTGTGTGTATGTATGTCTATATGTGTGTGTATGTGTGTGTGTGAGATTGTGTGTTCGTGTGTGAATGTGTGTGTGTGTGAGAATGTGTGTGAGATTGTGTGTGTGAATGTGTGTGTGTGATTGTGTGTGTGTGAATGTGTGAGTGTGAAATTGTGTTTGTGTGCGAATGTGTGTGTGTGAACGTGTGTGTGTGAATGTGTGCGAGTGTGTGAACGTGTGTGTGTGAGAGTGTGTAAATGTGTGTGTATGTGTGTGTGAGATTGTGTGTGTGTGTGAGAGAGATTATGTGTTTGAGTGTGTGTGTATGTGTATGTGATTGAATTTGTGTGTGATTGTGTGTGTGTGTGAGATTGTGTGTGTGTATGCGTGTGTGTGACAATGTGTGTGTATGTGTGTGCGTGAATGTGTGTGTGATTGTGTGTGTGTATGTGTATGTGATTGAATTTGTGTGTGATTGTGTGTGTGTGTGAGATTGTGTGTGTGTATGTGTGTGTGTGACAATGTGTGTGTATGTGTGTGTGTGAGAGAGATTGTGTGTGTGTGTGAAAGTGTGTGCATGTGTGTGTGAGAATGTGTGTGAGATTGTGTGTGTGTGAATGTGTGGGATTGTGTGTGTGAATGTGTGAGATTGTGTGTCTGTGAGTGTGAGAAAGTGTGAGTGTGTGTGTATGTGTGTGTGTGAATGTGTGTGCGTGTGTGAGATTGTGTGTGTATGTGTGTGAGAGATTATGTATTCGTGTGAGATTGTGTGTGTACATGTGAGATTCTGTGTGTGTGTGAGTGTGATTGAGTGTGTGTGTATGTGTGTGGGAGAATGTGTGTGTGATTGTGTGTGTGTATGTGTATGTGATTGAATTTGTGTGTGATTGTGTGTGTGTGTGAGATTGTGTGTGTGTATGTGTGTGTGTATGTGTGTGTGTGAGAGAGATTGTGTGTGTTTGTGAAAGTGTGTGCATGTGTGTGTGAGAATGTGTGTGAGATTGTGTGTGTGTGAATGTGTGAGATTGTGTGTGTGAATGTGTGAGATTGTGTGTCTGTGAGTGTGAGAAAGTGTGAGTGTGTGTGTATGTGTGTGTGTGAATGTGTGTGCGTGTGTGAGATTGTGTGTGTATGTGTGTGAGAGATTATGTATTCGTGTGAGATTGTGTGTGTACATGTGAGATTCTGTGTGTGTGTGAGTGTGATTGAGTGTGTGTGTATGTGTGTGGGAGAATGTGTGTGTGATTGTGTGTGTGTATGTGTATGTGATTGAATTTGTGTGTGATTGTGTGTGTGTGTGAGATTGTGTGTGTGTATGTGTGTGTGTGACAATGTGTGTGCATGTGTGTGTGTGAATATGTGTGTGATTGTGTGTGTGTATGTGTATGTGATTGAATTTGTGTGTGATTGTGTGTGTGTGTGAGATTGCGTGTGTGTGTGTGTGTGACAATGTGTGTGTATGTGTGTGTGTGAGAGAGATTGTGTGTGTGTGTGAAAGTGTGTGCATGTGCGTGTGAGAATGTGTGTGAGATTGTGTGTGTGTGAATGTGTGAGATTGTGTGTGTGAATGTGTGAGATTGTGTGTCTGTGAGTGGGAGAAAGTGTGAGTGTGTGTGTATGTGTGTGTGTGAATGTGTGTGCGTGTGTGAGATTGTGTGTGTATGTGTGTGAGAGATTATGTATTCGTGTGAGATTGTGTGTGTGTACATGTGAGATTCTGTGTGTGTGTGAGTGTGATTGAGTGTGTGTGTATGTGTGTGGGAGAATGTGTGTGTGCGAATGTGTGTGTATGTGTGTGTATATATGTGTGTCTGTGAATGTGTGTGTGTGCGTGTGAATGTGTGTTAATGTGTGTGTGTGAATGTGTGTGTGTGAGATTGTGTGTGTATGTGTGTGTGAATGTGTGTGTGAGATTGTGTGTGTGTGTATGTGTGTGTGTGAATGTTTGTGTGTGAGAGAGATTATGTGTGTGTGTGATTGTGTGTGTGTGAATGTTTGTGTGTGTGTGTGTGTATATGTGTGTGTGAGATTGTGTGTTCGTGTGTGAATGTGTGTGTGTGAATGAGAATGTGTGTGTGAGAGATTGTATGTGTGTATGTGTGCGTGTGTGAATGTGTGTGCGTGCGATTGTGTGTGTGTGCATGTGTGTGTTTGTGAATGCGTGTGTTTGTGTGAGATTGTGTTGTGTTTGTGTGTCAGATTGTGTTGTGTTTGTGTGTGAGATTGTGTGTGTGTGTGTGAGAGTGTGTGAAAATGTGTGAGTGTGAGAGAATGTGTGTGAGATTGTGTGTGTGAATGTGTTTGTGTGAGATTGTGTGTGTGTGCGTGAGAGTGTGTTTGTCTGTGTGAATGTGTGTGTGTGAGATTGTGTGTATGTATGTGTGAGTGAATGTGTGTTTGAGATTGTGTGTGTGTGAAATTGTGTGTGTGTGAGATTGTGTGTGTGTGTGTGAATATGTGAGTGTGAGATTGTGTGTGTGTGAATGTGTGTGTGTGAATGTGTGTGTGTGAATGTGTGTGAGTGTGTGAATGTGTGTGTGCATGTGTGTGAGAGAATGTGTGTGTGTGTATGTGTGTGTGAGATTGTGTATGTGTGAATGTGTGTGTGTGAATGTGTGTGTGTGAATGTGTGTGTGAGATTGTGTGTGTGTGAGACAGATTATGTGTTTGAGTGTGTGTGTGTGTGGTTGAATGTGTGCTTGTGAATGCGTGTGTGTGAGATTGTGTGTGTGTGAATGTGAGTGTGAGATTGTGTGTGTGTGTGTGAGTATGTGTGTGTGTGAATGTGTGTGTGTGAGAGATTGTGTGTGTGTGAGAATGTGTGTGTATGTGTGTGAGATTGTGTGTGAGCGTGAATGTGTGTATGTGTGTGCGAGAGAATGTGTGAGATTGTGTGTGTGTGAATGTGTGAGATTGTGTGTGTGTGTGAGTGTGTGCATGTATGTGTGTGTGTGAATGTGTGTGTGATTGTGTGTGTGTATGTGTATGTGATTGAATTTGTGTGTGATTGTGTGTGTGTGTGAGATTGTGTGTGTGTATGTGTGTGTGTGACAATGTGTGTGTATGTGTGTGTGTGAAAGAGAGATTGTGTGTGTGTGTGAAAGTGTGTGCATGTGTGTATGAGAATGTGTGTGAGATTGTGTGTGTGTGAATGTGTGAGATTGTGTGTGTGAATGTGTGAGATTGTGTGTCTGTGAGTGTGAGAAAGTGTGAGTGTGTGTGTATGTGTGTGTGTGAATGTGTGTGCGTGTGTGAGATTGTGTGTGTATGTGTGTGAGAGATTATGTATTCGTGTGAGATTATGTGTGTGTACATGTGAGATTCTGTGTGTGTGTGAGTGTGATTGAGTGTGTGTGTATGTGTGTGGGAGAATGTGTGTGTGCGAATGTGTGTGTATGTGTGTGTATATATGTGTGTCTGTGAATGTGTGTGTGTGCGTGTGAATGTGTGTTAATGTGTGTGTGTGAATGTGTGTGTGTGAGATTGTGTGTGTATGTGTGTGTGAATGTGTGTGTGAGATTGTGTGTGTGTATATGTGTGTGTGTGAATGTTTGTGTGTGAGAGAGATTATGTGTGTGTGTGATTGTGTGTCTGTGAATGTTTGTGTGTATGTGTGTGTGTATATGTGTGTGTGAGATTGTGTGTTCGTGTGTGAATGTGTGTGTGAATGAGAATGTGTGTGTGAGATTGTATGTGTGTATGTGTGCGTGTGTGAATGTGTGTGCGTGCGATTGTGTGTGTGTATGTGTGTGTTTGTGAATGCGTGTGTTTGTGTGAGATTGTGTGTGTTTGTGTGTCAGATTGTGTTGTGTTTGTGTGTGAGATTGTGTGTGTGTGTGAGAGTGTGTGAAAATGTGTGAGTGTGAGAGAATGTGTGTGAGATTGTGTGTGTGTGTGAATGTGTTTGTGTGAGATTGTGTGTGTGTGCGTGAGAGTGTGTTTGTCTGTGTGAATGTGTGTGTGTGAGATTGTGTGTATGTATGTGTGAGTGAATGTGTGTTTGAGATTGTGTGTGTGTGAAATTGTGTGTGTGAGATTGTGTGTGTGTATGTATGTCTATATGTGTGTATGTGTGTGTGTGAGATTGTGTGTTCGTGTGTGAATGTTTGTGTGTGTGAGAATGTGTGTGAGATTGTGTGTGTGCGAATGTGTGTGTGTGAATGTGTGTGTGTGAATGTGTGTGAGTGTGTGAACGTGTGTGTGAGAGAGTGTGTGTATGTGTGTGTGAGAATGTGTGTGTGTATGTGTGTGTGTAATTGTGTGTGTTTGTGAGAGAGATTATGTGTTTGAGTGTGTGTATATGTATGTGTGTGGTTGAATCTGTGTGTGTGAATGTGTGTGTGTGAATGTGTGTGTGTGAGATTGTGTGTGTGTGAATGTGAGTGTGTGAATGTGTGTGTGTGTGAGATTGTGTGTGTGTATGTGTGTGTGTGAGAATGTGTGTGTATGTGTGTGAGAGAGAGAGATTGTGTGTGTGAGCAAATGTGTGCATGTGTGTGTGAGAATGTGTGTGAGATTGTGTGTGTGAATGTGTGTGCGTGTGTGAATGTGTGAGATTGTGTGTCTGTGAGTGTGAGAGTGTGTGAGTATGTGTGTGTGAAAGTGTGTGCGTGTGTGAGATTGTGTGTGTATGTGTGTGTGATTGTATGTGTGAATGTGTGTGTGAGATTGTGTGTGTGTGTGTGTGTGTGTGAATGTGTATGTGTGTGTGAGAGATTGTGTATTCGTGTGAGATTGTGTGTGTGTACATGTGAGATTCTGAATGCGTGTGTGTGAATGTGTGTGTGTGAGATTGTGTGTGTGTATATGTGTGTGTGTGTATGTTTGTGTGTGAGAGAGATTGTGCGTGCGTGTGTGTGTGTGATTGTGTGTGTGTGAGTGTGAATGTTTGTGTGTATGTGTGTGTGCGTGATTGTGTGTGTGTGAATGTGTGTGTGTATGTATGTGTGTATATGTGTGTGTGCGATTGTGTGTGTGTATGTGTGTGTGAGAGATTGTGTGTGCGTGTGTGTGAGAGACAAATTGTGTGTGTGTATGTGTGTGTGAATGTTTGTGTGTGAGAGAGATTGTGCGTGTGTGTGTGTGAGATTGTGTGTGTGTGTGTGTGAATGTGTGTGTGTATGTGTGTGTATGTGTGTGTGTGAGATTGTGTGTATGTAAGTATGCGTGAGAGATTGTGTGTGCATGTGTGTGTGAGAGAGATTGTGTGTGTATGTGTGTGTGAGAATGTGTGTGTGTGAGATTGTGTGTGTGAATGTGTGTGTGTGAGATTGTGTGTGTGTGAGATTGTGTGTGTGTGTACGTGTGTGTATGTGTGAGTGTGTGTGATTGTGTGTGTGTGATTGTGTGTGTATGTGTGTGTGATTGTGTGTGTCTGAATGTGTGTGTGTGTGACATTGTGTGTGTGTGTGTATGTGCGTGTGTGTGAATGTGTGTCTATGTGTGTGTGTGTGGGAATGTGTGTTCGTGTGTGAATGTGTGTGTGTGTGAGTATGTGTGTGAGATTGTGTGTGTGTGTGTGTGTGTGTGTGTGTGAATGTGTGTGTGTGAGATTGTGTGTGTGTGAGTGAATGTGTGTGTTTGTGTGTGGGTGAGTGTGTGTGTGTGTTTGTGTGAGATTGTGTTGTGTTTGTGTGTGAGATTGTGTGTGTGTGTGTGAGAGAGTGTGTGTCTACGTCTGAGTGTATGTGAAAATGTGTGTGTGTGAGAATGTGCGTGAGATTGTGTTTATGTGTGAATGTGTGTGTGTGAGATTGTGTGTGTGTGCGTGAGAGTGTGTTTGTCTGTGTGAATGTGTGTGTGTGTGAGATTGTGTGTGTGTATGTGTGAGTGAATGTGTGTGTGAGATTGTGTGTGTGTGTGTGTGAATAAATGAGTGTGAGATTGTGTGTGTGTGAATGTGTGTGTGTGAATGTGTGTGTGTGAATGTGTGTGAGTGTGTGAATGTGTGTGTGCATGTGTGTGTGAGAATGTGTGTGTGTGTATGTGTGTGTGAGATTGTGTATGTGTGAATGTGTGTGTGTGAATGTGTGTGTGTGAATGTGTGTGTGTATGTGTGTGTGAGAATGTGTGTGTGTATGTGTGTGTGAGATTGTGTGTGTGTGAATGTGTGTGTGTGAATGTGTGTGTGTGAATGTTTGTGAGTGTGTGAATGTGTGTGTGAGAGTGTGTGTGTATGTGTGTGTGGGAATGTGTGTGTGTATGTGTGTGAGATTGTGTGTGTGTGTGAGAGAGATTATGTGTTTGAGTGTGTGTATATGTGTGTGTGTGGTTGAATCTGTGTGTGTGAATGTGTGTGTGTGTGAATGTGTGTGTGAGATTGTGTGTGTGTGAATGTGAGTGTGTGAATGTGTGTGTGTGTGAGATTGTGTGTGTGTATGTGTGTGTGTGAGAATGTGTGTGTATGTGTGTGAGAGAGAGAGATTGTGTGTGTGAGTGCAAGTGTGTGCATGTGTGTGTGAGAATGTGTGTGAGATTGTGTGTGTGAATGTGTGTGCGTGTGTGAATGTGTGAGATTGTGTGTCTGTGAGTGTGAGAGTGTGTGAGTATGTGTGTGTGAAAGTGTGTGCGTGTGTGAGATTGTGTGTGTATGTGTGTGTGTGATTGTATGTGTGAATGTGTGTGTGAGATTGTGTGTGTGTGTGTGTGTGTGTGAATGTGTATGTGTGTGTGAGAGATTGTGTATTCGTGTGAGATTGTGTGTGTGTACATGTGAGATTCTGTATGCGTGTGTGTGAATGTGTGTGTGTGAGATTGTGTGTGTGTATATGTGTGTGTGTGTATGTTTGTGTGTGAGAGAGATTGTGCGTGCGTGTGTGTGTGTGATTGTGTGTGTGTGTGTGTGAATGTTTGTGTGTATGTGTGTGTGCGTGATTGTGTGTGTGTGAATGTGTGTGTGTATGTATGTGTGTATATGTGTGTGTGCGATTGTGTGTGTGTATGTGTGTGTGAGAGATTGTGTGTGCGTGTGTGTGAGAGACAAATTGTGTGTGTGTATGTGTGTGTGAATGTTTGTGTGTGAGAGAGATTGTGCGTGTGTGTGTGTGAGATTGTGTGTGTGTGTGTGTGAATGTGTGTGTGTATGTGTGTGTATGTGTGTGTGTGAGATTGTGTGTATGTAAGTCTGCGTGAGAGATTGTGTGTGCATGTGTGTGAGAGAGAGATTGTGTGTGTATGTGTGTGTGAGAATGTGTGTGTGTGAGATTGTGTGTGTGAATGTGTGTGTGTGAGATTGTGTGTGTGTGAGATTGTGTGTGTGTGTACGTGTGTGTATGTGTGAGTGTGTGTGATTGTGTGTGTGTGATTGTGTGTGTATGTGTGTGTGATTGTGTGTGTCTGAATGAGTGTGTGTGTGTGTGTGTATGTGCGTGTGTGTGAATGTGTGTCTATGTGTGTGTGTGTGGGAATGTGTGTTCGTGTGTGAATGTGTGTGTGTGTGAGTATGTGTGTGAGATTGTGTGTGTGTGTGTGTGTGTGAATGTGTGTGTGTGAGATTGTGTGTTTGTGAGTGAATGTGTGTGTTTGTGTGTGGGTGAGTGTGTGTGTGTGTTTGTGTGAGATTGTGTTGTGTTTGTGTGTGAGATTGTGTGTGTGTGTGTGAGAGAGTGTGTGTGTCTACGTCTGAGTGTATGTGAAAATGTGTGTGTGTGAGAATGTGCGTGAGATTGTGTTTATGTGTGAATGTGTGTGTGTGAGATTGTGTGTGTGTGCGTGAGAGTGTGTTTGTCTGTGTGAATGTGTGTGTGTGTGAGATTGTGTGTGTGTATGTGTGAGTGAATGTGTGTGTGAGATTGTGTGTGTGTGTGTGTGAATAAATGAGTGTGAGATTGTGTGTGTGTGAATGTGTGTGTGTGAATGTGTGTGTGTGAATGTGTGTGAGTGTGTGAATGTGTGTGTGCATGTGTGTGTGAGAATGTGTGTGTGTGTATGTGTGTGTGAGATTGTGTATGTGTGAATGTGTGTGTGTGAATGTGTGTGTGTGAATGTGTGTGTGTATGTGTGTGTGAGAATGTGTGTGTGTATGTGTGTGTGAGATTGTGTGTGTGTGAATGTGTGTGTGTGAATGTGTGTGTGTGAATGTTTGTGAGTGTGTGAATGTGTGTGTGAGAGTGTGTGTGTATGTGTGTGTGGGAATGTGTGTGTGTATGTGTGTGAGATTGTGTGTGTGTGTGAGAGAGATTATGTGTTTGAGTGTGTGTATATGTGTGTGTGTGGTTGAATCTGTGTGTGTGAATGTGTGTGTGTGTGAATGTGTGTGTGAGATTGTGTGTGTGTGAATGTGAGTGTGTGAATGTGTGTGTGTGTGAGATTGTGTGTGTGTATGTGTGTGTGAGAGAATGTGTGTGTATGTGTGTGAGAGAGAGAGATTGTGTGTGTGAGTGCAAGTGTGTGCATGTGTGTGTGTGAATGTGCGTGAGATTGTGTGTGTGAATGTGTGTGCGTGTGTGAATGTGTGAGATTGTGTGTCTGTGAGTGTGAGAGTGTGTGAGTATGTGTGTGTGAAAGTGTGTGCGTGTGTGAGATTGTGTGTGTATGTGTGTGTGTGATTGTATGTGTGAATGTGTGTGTGAGATTGTGTGTGTGTGTGTGTGTGTGTGTGTGAATGTGTATGTGTGTGTGAGAGATTGTGTATTCGTGTGAGATTGTGTGTGTGTACATGTGAGATTCTGTATGCGTGTGTGTGAATGTGTGTGTGTGAATGTGTGTGTGTGTATATGTGTGTGTGTGTATGTTTGTGTGTGAGAGAGATTGTGCGTGCGTGTGTGTGTGTGATTGTGTGTGTGTGTGTGAATGTTTGTGTGTATGTGTGTGTGCGTGATTGTGTGTGTGTGAATGTGTGTGTGTGTATGTATGTGTTTATATGTGTGTGCGCGATTGTGTGTGTGTATGTGTGTGTGAGAGATTGTGTGTGCGTGTGTGTGAGAGAGAAATTGTGTGTGTGTATGTGTGTGTGAATGTTTGTGTGTGAGAGAGATTGTGCGTGTGTGTGTGTGAGATTGCGTGTGTGTGTGTGTGTGAATGTGTGTGTGTATGTGTGTGTATGTGTGTGTGTGAGATTGTGTGTATGTAAGTATGCGTGAGAGATTGTGTGTGCATGTGTGTGTGAGAGAGATTGTGTGTGTATGTGTGTGTGAATGTGCGTGTGTGTGAATGTGTGTGTGTGAGATTGTGTGTGTGAATGTGTGTGTGTGAGATTGTGTGTGTGTGAGATTGTGTGTGTGTGTACGTGTGTGTATGTGTGAGTGTGTGTGATTGTGTGTGTGTGATTGTGTGTGTATGTGTGTGTGATTGTGTGTGTCTGAATGAGTGTGTGTGTGACATTGTGTGTGTGTGTGTATGTGCGTGTGTGTGAATGTGTGTCTATGTGTGTGTGTGCGAATGTGTGTTCGTGTGTGAATGTGTGTGTGTGTGAGTATGTGTGTGAGATTGTGTGTGTGTGTGTGTGTGTGTGAATGTGTGTGTGTGAGATTGTTTGTGTGTGAGTGAATGTGTGTGTGTTTGTGTGTGGGTGAGTGTGTGTGTGTGTTTGTGTGAGATTGTGTTGTGTTTGTGTGTGAGATTGTGTGTGTGTGTGTGAGAGAGTGTGTGTCTACGTCTGAGTGTATGTGAAAATGTGTGTGTGTGAGAATGTGTGTGAGATTGTGTTTGTGTGTGAATGTGTGTGTGTGAGATTGTGTGTGTGTGCGTGAGAGTGTGTTTGTCTGTGTGAATGTGTGTGTGTGAGAGATTGTGTGTGTGCATGTGTGAGTGAATGTGTGTGAGAGATTGTGTGTGTGTGAAATTGTGTGTGTGAGAGATTGTGTGTGTGTGTGTGTGTGTGTGTGAATATGTGAGTGTGAGATTGTGTGTGTGTGAATGTGTGTCTGTGAATGTGTGTGTGTGAATTTGTGTGTGTGAATGTGTGTGTGTGTATGTGTGCGTGAGAATGTGTGTGTGTGAATGTATGTGTGTGTGAGATTGTGTGTGTGTGAGACAGATTATGTGTTTGAGTGTGTGTGCATGTGTGTGTGTGTGGTTGAATGTGTGCTTGTGAATGTGTGTGTGTGAGATTGTGTGTGTGTGAATGTGAGTGTGAGATTGTGTGTGTGTGTGTGTGAGTATGTGTGTGTGTGAATGTGTGTGTGTGAGAGATTGTGTGTGTGTGTGAGAATGTGTGTGTATGTGTGTGAGATTGTGTGTGAGCGTGAATGTGTGTATGTGTGTGTGAGAGAATGTGTGAGATTGTGTGTGTGTGTGAATGTGTGAGATTGTGTGTGTGTATGAGTGCGTGCATGTATGTGTGTGTGTGAATGTGTGTGTGATTGTGTGTGTGTATGTGTATGTGATTGAATTTGTGTGTGATTGTGTGTGTGAGATTGTGTGTGTGTATGTGTGTGTGTGACAATGTGTGTGTATGTGTGTGTGTGAGAGAGATTGTGTGTGTGAAAGTGTGTGCATGTGTGTGTGAGAATGTGTGTGAGATTGTGTGTGTGTGAATGTGTGAGATTGTGTGTGTGAATGTGTGAGATTGTGTGTCTGTGAGTGTGGGAAAGTGTGAGTGTGTGTGTATGTGTGTGTGTGAATGTGTGTGCGTGTGTGAGATTGTGTGTGTATGTGTGTGAGAGATTATGTATTCGTGTGAGATTGTGTGTGTGTACATGTGAGATTCTGTGTGTGTGTGAGTGTGATTGAGTGTGTGTGTATGTGTGTGGGAGAATGTGTGTGTGCGAATGTGTGTGTATGTGTGTGTATATATGTGTGTCTGTGAATGTGTGTGTGTGCGTGTGAATGTGTGTTAATGTGTGTGTGTGAATGTGTGTGTGTGAATGTGTGTGTGTGAGATTGTGTGTGTGAATGTGTGTGTGAGATTGTGTGTGTGTATGAATGTATGTGTGTGAGAGAGATTATGTGTGTGTGTGATTGTGTGTGTGTGAATGTTTGTGTGTATGTGTGTGTGTATATGTGTGTGTGAGATTGTGTGTTCGTGTGTGAATGTGTGTGTGAATGAGAATGTGTGTGTGTGAGATTGTATGTGTGTATGTGTGCGTGTGTGAATGTGTGTGCGTGCGATTGTGTGTGTGTATGTGTGTGTTTGTGAATGCGTGTGTTTGTGTGTCAGATTGTGTTGTGTTTGTGTGTGAGATTGTGTGTGTGTGTGTGAGAGTGTGTGAAAATGTGTGAGTGTTAGAGAATGTGTGTGAGATTGTGTGTGTGTGTGAATGTGTTTGTGTGAGATTGTGTGTGTGTGCGTGAGAGTGTGTTTGTCTGTGTGAATGTGTGTGTGTGAGATTGTGTGTATGTATGTGTGAGTGAATGTGTGTTTGAGATTGTGTGTGTGTGAAATTGTGTGTGTGAGATTGTGTGTGTGTATGTATGTCTATATGTGTGTATGTGTGTGTGTGAGATTGTGTGTTCGTGTGTGAATGTGTGTGTGTGTGATAATGTGTGTGAGATTGTGTGTGTGTGAATGTGTGTGTGTGATTGTGTGTGTGTGAATGTGTGAGTATGAAATTGTGTTTGTGTGCGAATGTGTGTGTGTGAATGTGTGTGAGTGTGTGAACGTTTGTGTGTGAGAGTGTGTGTATGTGTGTGTGTGAGAATGTGTGTGTGTATGTGTGTGTGAGATTGTGTGTGTGTGAGAGAGATTATGTGTTTGAGTGTGTGTGTATGTGTGTGTGGTTGAATGTGTGCGTGTGAATGTTTGTGTGTATGTGTGTGTATATGTGTGTGTGTGAGATTGTGTGTTCGTGTGTGAATGTGTGTGTGTGAATGAGAATGTGTGTGAGTGAGATTGTGTGTGTGTATGTGTGCGTGTGTGAATGTGTGTGCGTGCGATTGTGTGTGTGTATGTGTGTGTTTGTGAATGCGTGTGTTTGTGTGAGATTGTGTTGTGTTTGTGTGTGAGATTGTGTTGTGTTTGTGTGTGAGATTGTGTGTGTGTGTGTGAGAGAGTGTGTGTGTACGTGTGAGTGTGTGTGAATGTGTGTGTGTGAGATTGTGTGTGTGTGCGTGAGAGTGTGTTTGTCTGTGTGAATGTGTGTGTGTGAGATTGTGTGTGTGTATGTGTGAGTGAATGTGTGTTTGAGATTGTGTGTGTGTGAAATTGTGTGTGTGAGATTGTGTGTGTATGTATGTCTATATGTGTGTGTATGTGTGTTTGTGAGATTGTGTGTTCGTGTGTGAATGTGTGTGTGTGTGAGAGAATGTGTGTGAGATTGTGTGTGTGAATGATTGTGTGTGTGTGAATGTGTGAGTGTGAGATTGTGTTTGTGTGCGAACGTGTGTGTGTGAATGTGTGTGAGTGTGTGAACGTGTGTGTGTGAATGTGTGAATGTGTGTGTATGTGTGTGTGAGATTGTGTGTGTGTGAAAGAGAGATTATGTGTTTGAGTGTGTGTGTATGTGTGTGTGGTTGAATGTGTGTGTGTGTGAATGTGTGTGTGTGAATGTCAGTGTGAGATTGAGTGTGTGTGAGTATGTGTGTGTGTGAGATTGTGTGTGTATGTGTGTGTGTGAGAATGTGTGTGCATGTGTGTGAGAGAGATTTTGTGTGTGTGCGTGAATGTGTGTGTGTGAGAATGTGTGAGATTGTGTGTGTGTGAATGTGTGAGATTGTTTGTGTGTGAATGTTTGAGATTGTGTGTGTGTGTGAGTGTGTGCGTGTAAGTGGGTGTGTGAATGTGTGTCTGTGTGTGAGATTGTGTGTGTATGTGTATGTGATTGAATGTGTGTGTGTGATTGTGTGTGTGTGTGAGATTGTGTGTGTGTATGTGTGTTTGTGAGAATGTGTGTGTATGTGTGTGTGAGACAAATTGTGTGTGTGTGTGAAAGTGTGTGTATGTGTGCGTGAGAATGTGTGTGAGATTGTGTGTGTGAATATGTGAGATTGTGTGTGTGTGAGTGTGAGTGTGTGTGTATGTGTGTGTGAATGAATGTGTATGTATGTGTGTGTGTGAATGTGTGTGCGTGTGTGAGATTGTGTGTGTATGTGTGTGTGTGAATGTATGTGTGAATGTGTGTGAGATTGTGTGTGTTTGTGTGTGTGAATGTGTCTGTATGTGTGTGTGAGAGATTGTGTATTCGTGTGTGAATGTATGTGTGTACATGTGAGATTTTGTGTGTGTGTGTGTGAGTGTGATTGAGTGTGTGTGTATGTGTGTGTGTGAATGTGTGTGTGTGAATGTGTGTGTATGTGTGTGTATATGTGTGTGTGTGAATGTGTGTGTGCGTGTGAATGTGTGTGAATGTGTGTGTGAATACGTATGTGTGAGATTGTGTGTATGTGTGTGTGAATGCGTGTGTGTGTGTGAGATTGTGTGTATATGTGTGTGTGTGTGAATGTTTGTTTGTGAGAGAGATTGCGTGTGCGCGTGTGTGTGATTGTGTGGGTGTATTTTTGTGTGTATGTGTGTGTATATGTGTGTGTGTGATTGTGTGTGTGTATGTGTGTGTGTGTGATTGTGTGTGTGTGTGAATGTGTGTGTATATATGTGTGTATATGTGTGTGTGTGAGATTGTGTGTATGTGTGTGAGAGAGATTGTGTGTGTGTATGTGTGTGTGAATGTTTGTGTGTGAGAGAGAATGTGTGTGCATGTGTGTGTGTGAGATTGCGTGTGTGTGTGTGAATGTGTGTGTGTATGTTTGTGTGTACATGTGTGTGTGAGATTGTGTGTGTGTATGTGTGCGTGAGAGATTGTGTGTGCGTGTGTGTGTGAGAGAGATTGTGTGTGTATGTGTGTGTGAATGTGTGTGTGTGTGAGATTGTGTGTGTGTGTATGTGTGTGTGTGAATGTTTGTGTGTGAGAGAGATTGTGTGTGAATATGTGAGTGTGAGATTGTGTGTGTGAATGTGTGTGTGTGTATGTGTGTGTGTATATTTGTGTGTGTGTGAGATTGTGTGTGTGTATGTGTGTGTGTGAGTGTGTGTGTCTGAATGAGTGTGTGTGTGACATTGTGTGTGTATCTGCGTGTGTGTGAATGTGTGTCTATGTGTGTGCGAGATTGTGTGTTCGTGTGTGAATGTGTGTGTGAGTATGTGTGTGAGGTTGTGTGTGTGTGTGAATGTGTGTGTGTGAGATTGTGAGTGTGAGTGAATTTGTGTGTTTGTGTGTGTGAGTGTGTGTGTGAATGTGTGTGTGGGTGTGTGCGTGCGATTGTGTGTGTGTATGTGTGTGTTTGTGAATGCGTGTGTTTGTGTGAGATTGTGTTGTGTTTGTGTGTGAGATTGTGTTGTGTTTGTGTGTGAGATTGTGTGTGTGTGTGAGAGAGAGTGTGTGTGTACGTGTGAGTGTGTGTGAATGTGTGTGTGTGAGATTGTGTGTGTGTGCGTGAGAGTGTGTTTGTCTGTGTGAATGTGTGTGTGTGTGAGATTGTGTGTGTGTATGTGTGAGTGAATGTGTGTTTGAGATTGTGTGTGTGAAATTGTGTGTGTGAGATTGTGTGTGTGCATGTATGTCTATATGTGTGTATGTGTGTGTGTGAGATTGTGTGTTCGTGTGCGAATGTGTGTGTGTGTGAGAATGTGTGTGAGATTGTGTGTGTGAATGTGTGTGTGTGTGATTGTGTGTGTGTGAATGTGTGAGTGTGAAATTGTGTTTGTGTGCGAATGTGTGTGTGTGTGAACGTGTGTGTGTGAATGTGTGTGAGTGTGTGAACGTGTGTGTGTGTGAATGTGTGAATGTGTGTGAATGTCAGTGTGAGATTGTGTGTGTGTGTGTGTGTGAATATGTGTGTGTGTGAGATTGTGTGTGTATGTGTGAGTGTGAGAATGTGTGTGCATGTGTGTGAGAGAGATTTTGTGTGTGTGCGTGAATGTGTGTGTGTGAGCATGTTTGAGTTTGTGTGTGTGTGAGTGTGTGCGTGTAAGTGTGTGTGTGAATGTGTGTCTGTGTGTGAGATTGTGTGTGTGTATGTGTATGTGATTGAATGTGTGTGTGTGATTGAATGTGTGTGTGTGATTGTGTGTGTGTGTGATTGTGTGTGTGTATGTGTGTGTGTGAGAATGTGTGTGTGAGAGAAATTGTGTGTGTGTGTGAAAGTGTGTGTATGTGTGTGTGAGAATGTGTGTGAGATTGTGTGTGTGAATGTGTGAGATTGTGTGTGTGTGAGTGTGAGTGTGTGTGTATGTGTGTGTGAATGTGTGTGTATGTATGTGTGTGTGTGAATGTATGTGTGAATGTGTGTGAGATTGTGTGTGTTTGTGTGTGTGAATGCGTCTGTATGTGTGTGTGAGAGATTGGGTATTCGTGTGTGAATGTATGTGTGTACATGTGAGATTTTGTGTGTGTGTGTGAGTGTGATTGAGTGTGTGTGTATGTGTGTGTGTGAATGTGTGTGTATGTGTGTGTATATGTGTGTGTGTGAATGTGTGTGTGATTACGTATGTGTGAGATTGTGTGTATGTGTGTGTGAATGTGTGTGTGTGAGATTGTGTGTATATATGTGTGTGTGTGAATGTTTGTTTGTGAGAGAGATTGCGTGTGCGCGTGTGTGTGATTGTGTGTGTGTATTTTTGTGTATATGTGTGTGATTGTGTGTGTGTGTATGTGTGTGTGTGTGATTGTGTGCGTGTGTGACTGTGTGTGTATATATGTGTGTATATGTGTGTGTGTGAGATTGTGTGTATGTGTGTGAGATTGTGTGTGTGTATGTGTATGTGATTGAATGTGTGTGTGTGATTGTGTGTGTGTGAGAGATTGTGTGTGTGTATGTGTGTGTGTGAGAATGTGTGTGTATGTGTGTGTGAGAGAAATTGTGTGTGTGTGTGAAAGTGTGCGTATGTGTGTGTGAGAATGTGTGTGAGATTGTGTGTGAGAATGTGTGAGATTGTGTGTGTGTGAGTGTGAGTGTGTGTGTGTGTGTGTGAATGTGTGTGTATGTATGTGTGTGTGTGTGTGAATGTGTGTGCGTGTGTGAGATTGTGTGTGTATGTGTGTGTGTGAATGTATGTGTGAATGTGTGTGAGATTGTGTGTGTTTGTGTGTGTGTGTGAATGTGTCTGTATGTGTGTGTGGGAGATTGTGTATTCGTGTGTGAATGTATGTGTGTACATGTGAGATTTTGTGTGTGTGTGTGAGTGTGATTGAGTGTGTGTGTATGTGTGTGTGTGAATGTGTGTGTATGTGTGTGTATATGTGTGTGTGTGTGAATGTGTGTGTGCGTGTGAATGTGTGTGAATGTGTGTGTGAATATGTATGTGTGAGATTGTGTGTATGTGTGTGTGAATGTGTGTGTGTGTGAGATTGTGTGTATATATGTGTGTGTGTGAATGTTTGTGTGTGAGAGAGATTGCGTGTGCGCGTGTGTGTGATTGTGTGTGTGTATTTTTGTGTGTATGTGTGTGTGTATGTGTGTGTGTGTGATTGTGTGTGTGTGTGTATGTGTGTGTGTGATTGTGTGTGTGTGTGTGAATGTGTGTGTATATATGTGTGTATATGTGTGTGTGTGAGATTGTGTGTATGTGTGTGAGAGAGATTGTGTGTGTGTATGTGTGTGTGAATGTTTGTGTGTGAGAGAGATTGTGTGTGCGTGTGTGTGTGTGAGATTGCGTGTGTGTGTTTGAATGTGTGTGTGTATGTTTGTGTGTACATGTGTGTGTGAGATTGTGTGTGTGTATGTGTGCGTGAGAGATTGTGTGTGCGTGTGTGTGTGAGATAGATTGTGTGTGTGTGTATGTGTGTGTGAATGTGTGTGTGTGTGAGATTGAGTGTGTGTGTATGTGTGTGTGTGAATGTTTGTGTGTGAGAGAGATTGTGTGTGAATGTGTGAGTGTGAGATTGTGTGTGTGAATGTGTGTGTGTGTGTATGTGTGTGTATATTTTTGTGTGTGTGAGATTGTGTGTGTGTATGTGTGTGTGTGAGTGTGTGTGTCTGAATAAGTGTGTGTGTGACATTGTGTGTGTATCTGCGTGTGTGTGAATGTGTGTCTATGTGTGTGCGAGATTGTGTGTTCGTGTGTGAATGTGTGTGTGAGTATGTGTGTGAGGTTGTGTGTGTGTGTGAATGTGTGTGTGTGAGATTGTGAGTGTGAGTGAATTTGTGTGTTTGTGTGTGTGAGTGTGTGTGGGTGTGTGTGAATGTGTGTGAGAGAGATTGTGTGTTCGTGTGTGAATGCGTGTGTGAATGAGAATGTGTGTGTGTGAGAGATTGTGTGTGTGACTGCGTGTGTGTATGTGTGTGTGTGAGATTGTGTGTGACTGTGTGTGTGCGTGCGATTGTGTGTGTGTGTGTGAATGCGTGTGTTTGTGTGAGATTGTGTTGTGTTTGTGTGTGAGATTGTGTGTGTGTGTGTGTACGTGTGAGTGTGTGTGAAAATGTGTGTGTGTGAGAATGTGTGTGAGTTTGTGTGTGTGCGAATGTGTGTGTGTGAGATTGTGTGTGTGTGCGTGAGAGTGTGTTTGTCTCTGTGAATGTGTGTGTGTGATTGTGTGTGTATGTGTGAGTGAATGTGTGTGTGAGATTGTGTGTGTGTGAAATTGTGTGTGTGTGAGATTGTGTGTGTATGTGTGTGTATATGTGTGTGTATGTGTGAGTGTGCGATTGTGTGTTCGTGAGTGAATGTGTGTGTGTGTGAGAATGTGTGTGAAACTGTGTGTGTGAATGTGTGAGTGTGGGATTGTGTGTGTGTGAATGTGTGTGTGTATGTGTGTGTGAGAATGTGTGTGTGTGTATGTGTGTGAGATTGTGCGTGTGTGAGAGAGATTATGTGTTTGAGTGTGTGTGTATGTGTGTGTGTGTGTGGTTGAATCTGTGTGTGTGAATGTGTGTGTGTGAATGTGTGTGTGTGAGATTGTGTGTGTGAGTGTGTGAGTATGTGTGGGTGTGAATGTGTGTGTGTTTGAGATTGAGTGTGCGTATGTGTGTGTGAGAATGTGAGTGTATGTGTGTGTGAGAGAGATTTTGTGTGTGTGCGTGAATGTGTGTGTGAGAATGTGTGAGATTGTGTGTGTGTGAATGTGTGAGATTGTGTGTGTGTGTGCGTGTATGTGTGTGTGTGAATGTGTGTGTGTGTGTGATTGTGTATGTGTATGTGATTGAATGTGTGTGTGTGATTGTGTGTGTGTGAGAGATTGTGTTGTGTTTGCGTGTTGGATTGTGTGTGTGTGTGAGAGAGTGTGTGAGATTGTGTGTGTGAGATTGTGTGTGTGTGCGTGAGAGAGTGTTTGTCTGTGTGAATGTGTGTGTGTGAATGTGTATGCGTATGTGTGAGTAAATGTCTGTTTGAGATTGTGTGTGTGTGAAATTGTGTGTGTGAGATTGTGTGTGTGTGTATGTGTATATGTCTGTGTATGTGTGAGATTGTGTATTCGTGTGTGAATGTGTGTGTGTGAGAATGTGTGTGAGATTGTGTGTATGTGTGTGTGTGTGTGTGAATGTGTGTGTGTGATTGTGTGTGTGTGAATGTGTGAGTGTGAAATTGTGTGTGTGTGTGAATGTGTGTGTGGGAATGTGTGTGTGAATGTGTGTGTGTGAATGTGTGTGAGTGTGTGAACGTGTGTGTGAGAGAGTGTGTGCGTATGTGTGTGTGAGAATGTGTGTGTGTGTGAATGTGTGTGTGAGATTGTGTGTGTGTATGTGTGTGTGAGAATGTGTGTGTATGTGTGTGAGAGTGATTTTGTGTGTGTGCGTGAATGTGTGTATGTGTGTGTGTGAGAGAATGTGATATTGTGTGTGTGTGAATGTGTGCGTTTATGTGTGTGTGTGAATGTGTGTCTGTGTGTGAGATTGTGTGTGTGTATGTGCATGTGATTGAATGTGTGTGTGATTGTGTGTGTGTAAGAATGTGTGTGTATGTGTGTGTGAGAGAGATTGTGTGTGTGAAAGTGTGTGTATGTGCGTGAGAATGTGTGTGAGATTGTGCGTGTGAATGTGTGAGATTGTGTGTGTGTGAGTGTGAGAGTGTGTGAGCGTGTGTGTATGTGTGTGTGAATGTGTGTGTGTGTATGTGTGTGTGTGTGAATGTGTGTGTGTGTGTGTGTGTGAGATTGTGTGTGTGTATGTGTGTGTGTGAGAATGTGTGTGTATGTGTGTATGGGAGAGATTGTGTGTGTGTGAAAGTGTGTGTATGTGTGTTTGAGAATGTGTGTGAGATTGTGTGTGTGTGTGAGTGTGAGAGTGTGTGAGTGTGTGTATGTGTGTGTGTATGTGTGTGTGTGAATGTGTGAGATTGTGTGTGTGCGTGAATGTGTGTATGTATGTGTGTGTGTTTGAATGTGTGTGTGCATGTGTGTGTGCGTGTGAATGTGTGTGAATGTGTGTGTGTGAATGTGTGTGTGTGAGATTGTGTGTGTATTTGTGTGTGAATGTGTGTGTGTGAGATTATGTGTGTGTATGTGTGTGTGTGTGATTGTGTGTGTGTGTGAATGTGTGTGTATATATGTGTGTATATGTGTGTGTGTGAGATTGTGTGTATGTTTGTGAGAGAGATTGTGTGTGTGCATGTGTGTGTGTGAGATTGCGTGTGTGTGTGTGAATGTGTGTGTGTATGTTTGTGTGTACATGTGTGTGCGAGATTGTGTGTGTGTATGTGTGCGTGAGAGATTGTGTGTGCGTGTGTGTGAGAGAGAGATTGTGTGTGTGTGTATGTGTGTGTGAATGTGTGTGTGTGAGATTGAGTGTGAATGTGTGTGTGTGTGAATGTTTGTGTGTGAGAGAGATTGTGTGTGAATGTGTGAGTGTGAGATTGTGTGTGTGAATGTGTGTGTGTGTATGTGTGTGTGTATATTTTTGTGTGTGTGAGATTGTGTGTGTGTATGTGTGTGTGTGAGTGTGTGTGTCTGAATGAGTGTGTGTGTGACATTGTGTGTGTATCTGCGTGTGTGTGAATGTGTGTCTATGTGTGTGCGAGATTGTGTGTTCGTGTGTGAATGTGTGTGTGAGTATGTGTGTGAGGTTGTGTGTGTGTGTGAATGTGTGTGCGTGAGATTGTGAGTGTGAGTGAATTTGTGTGTTTGTGTGTGTGAGTGTGTGTGTGAATGTGTGTGTGGGTGTGTGCGTGCGATTGTGTGTGTGTATGTGTGTGTTTGTGAATGCGTGTGTTTGTGTGAGATTGTGTTGTGTTTGTGTGTGAGATTGTGTGTGTGTGTGAGAGAGAGTGTGTGTGTACGTGTGAGTGTGTGTGAATGTGTGTGTGTGAGATTGTGTGTGTGTGCGTGAGAGTGTGTTTGTCTGTGTGAATGTGTGTGTGTGAGAGTGTGTGTGTGTATGTGTGAGTGAATGTGTGTTTGAGATTGTGTGTGTGTGAGATTGTGTGTGTGAGATTGTGTGTGTGTATGTATGTCTATATGTGTGTGTATGTGTTTGTGTGAGATTGTGTGTTCGTGTGTGAATGTGTGTGTGTGTGAGAATGTGTGTGAGATTGTGTGTGTGAATGTGTGTGTGTGTGATTGTGTGTGTGTGAATGTGTGAGTGTGAAATTGTGTTTGTGTGCGAATGTGTTTGCGTGAACGTGTGTGTGTGAATGTGTGTGAGTGTGTGAACGTGTGTGTGTGAGAGTGTGTGAATGTGTGTGTATGTGTGTGTGAGATTGTGTGTGTGTGAGAGAGAGATTATGTGTTTGAGTGTGTGTGTATGTGTGTGTGGTTGAATGTGTGTGTGTGTGAATGTGTGTGGGTGAATGTCAGTGTGAGATTGTGTGTGTGTGAGTGTGTGAGTATGTGTGTGTGTGAGATTGTGTGTGTATGTGTGTGTGTGAGAATGTGTGTGCATGTCTGTGAGAGAGATTTTGTGTGTGTGCGTGAATGTGTGTGTGTGAGAATGTGTGAGATTGTGTGTGTGTGAATGTGTGAGATTGTTTGTGTGTGAATGTGTGAGATTGTGTGTGCGTGAGTGTGTGCGTGTAAGTGTGTGTGTGAATGTGTGTCTGTGTGTGAGATTGTGTGTGTGTATGTGTATGTGATTGAATGTGTGTGTGTGATTGTGTGTGTGTGAGAGATTGTGTGTGTGTATGTGTGTGTGTGAGAATGTGTGTGTATGTGTGTGTGAGAGAAATTGTGTGTGTGTGTGAAAGTGTGTGTATGTGTGTGTGAGAATGTGTGTGAGATTGTGTGTGTGAATGTGTGAGATTGTGTGTACGTGAGTGTGTGCGTGTAAGTGTGTGTGTGAATGTGTGTCTGTGTGTGAGATTGTGTGTGTGTATGTGTATGTGATTGAATGTGTGTGTGTGATTGTGTGTGTGTGAGAGATTGTGTGTGTGTATGTGTGTGTGTGAGAATGTGTGTGTATGTGTGTGTGAGAGAAATTGTGTGTGAGTGTAAAAGTGTGTGTATGTGTGTGTGAGAATGTGTGTGAGATTGTGTGTGTGAATGTGTGAGATTGTGTGTGTGTGAGTGTGAGTGTGTGTGTGTGTGAATGTGTGTGTATGTATGTGTGTGTGTGTGTGAATGTGTGTGCGTGTGTGAGATTGTGTGTGTATGTGTGTGTGTGAATGTATGTGTGAATGTGTGTGAGATTGTGTGTGTTTGTGTGTGTGAATGTGTCTGTATGTGTGTGTGAGAGATTGTGTATTCGTGTGTGAATGTATGTGTGTACATGTGAGATTTTGTGTGTGTGTGTGAGTGTGATTGAGTGTGTGTGTATGTGTGTGTGTGAATGTGTGTGTGTGTGTGAATGTGTGTGTATGTGTGTGTATATGTGTGTGTGTGTGTGTGTGAATGTGTGTGTGCGTGTGAATGTGTGTGTGAATATGTATGTGTGAGATTGTGTGTATGTGTGTGTGAATGTGTGTGTGTGTGAGATTGTGTGTATATATGTGTGTGTGTGAATGTTTGTGTGTGAGAGAGATTGCGTGTGCGCGTGTGTGTGATTGTGTGTGTATTGTTGTGTGTATGTGTGTGTGTATGTGTGTGTGTGATTGTGTGTGTGTGTATGTGTGTGTGTGTGTGATTGTGTGTGTGTGTGAATGTGTGTGTATATATATGTGTATATGTGTGTGTGTGAGATTGTGTGTATGTGTGTGAGAGAGATTGTGTGTGTGTATGTGTGTGTGAATGTTTGTGTGTGAGAGAGATTGTGTGTGCGTGTGTGTGTGTGAGATTGCGTGTGTGTGTGTGAATGTGTGTGTGTATGTTTGTGTGTACATGTGTGTGTGTGAGATTGTGTGTGTGTATGTGTGCGTGAGAGATTGTGTGTGCGTGTGTGTGTGAGAGAGATTGTGTGTGTGTGTATGTGTGAGATTGAGTGTGTGTGTATGTGTGTGTGTGAATGTTTGTGTGTGAGAGAGATTGTGTGTGAATGTGTGAGTGTGAGATTGTGTATGTGAATGTGTGTGTGTGTATGTGTGTGTGTATATTTTTGTGTGTGTGAGATTGTGTGTGTGTATGTGTGTGTGTGAGTGTGTGTGTCTGAATAAGTGTGTGTGTGACATTGTGTGTGTATGTGCGAATGTGTGTCTATGTGTGTGCGAGATTGTGTGTTCGTGTGTGAAGGTGTGTGTGAGTATGTGTGTGAGGTTGTGTGTGTGTGTGAATGTGTGTGTGTGAGATTGT
Organism: Chiloscyllium plagiosum; assembly: GCF_037043375.1. Taxonomy (NCBI): domain Eukaryota; kingdom Metazoa; phylum Chordata; class Chondrichthyes; order Orectolobiformes; family Hemiscylliidae; genus Chiloscyllium; species Chiloscyllium plagiosum. Next base: position 1,183,627 of record NW_028270173.1, on the reverse strand, counting down.
GAGTGTGAGTGAATTTGTGTGTTTGTGTGTGTGAGTGTGTGTGGGTGTGTGTGAATGTGTGTGAGAGAGATTGTGTGTTCGTGTGTGAATGCGTGTGTGAATGAGAATGTGTGTGTGTGAGAGATTGTGTGTGTGACTGCGTGTGTGTATGTGTGTGTGTGAGATTGTGTGTGACTGTGTGTGTGCGTGCGATTGTGTGTGTGTGTGAATGCGTGTGTTTGTGTGAGATTGTGTTGTGTTTGTGTGTGAGATTGTGTGTGCGTGTGTGTACGTGTGAGTGTGTGTGAAAATGTGTGTGTGAGAATGTGTGTGAGTTTGTGTGTGTGTGAATGTGTGTGTGAGATTGTGTGTGTGTGAAATTGTGTGTGTGTGAGATTGTGTGTGTATGTGTGTGTATATGTGTGTGTATGTGTGAGTGTGCGATTGTGTGTTCGTGAGTGAATGTGTGTGTGTGTGAGAATGTGTGTGAAACTGTGTGTGTGAATGTGTGAGTGTGGGATTGTGTGTGTGTGAATGTGTGTATGTATGTGTGTGTGAGAATGTGTGTGTGTGTGTATGCGTGTGAGATTGTGCGTGTGTGAGAGAGATTATGTGTTTGAGTGTGTGTGTATGTGTGTGTGTGTGGTTGAATCTGTGTGTGTGAATGTGTGTGTGTGAATGTGTGTGTGTGAGATTGTGTGTGTGAGTGTGTGAGTATGTGTGTGTGTGAATGTGTGTGTGTGAGATTGTGTGTGCGTATGTGTGTGTGAGAATGTGAGTGTATGTGTGTGAGAGAGATTTTGTGTGTGTGCGTGAATGTGTGTGTGAGAATGTGTGAGATTGTGTGTGTGTGAATGTGTGAGATTGTGTGTGTGTGTGTGCGTGTATGTGTGTGTGTGAATGTGTGTGTGTGTGATTGTGTATGTGTATGTGATTGAATGTGTGTGTGTGATTGTGTGTGTGTGAGAGATTGTGTTGTGTTTGCGTGTGAGATTGTGTGTGTGTGTGAGAGAGTGTGTGAGATTGTGTGTGTGCGCGTGAGAGAGTGTTTGTCTGTGTGAATGTGTGTGTGTGAATGTGTATGTGTATGTGTGAGTAAATGTCTGTTTGAGATTGTGTGTGTGTGAAATTGTGTGTGTGAGATTGTGTGTGTGTATGTGTATATGTCTGTGTATGTGTGAGATTGTGTATTCGTGTGTGAATGTGTGTGTGTGTGAGAATGTGTGTGAGATTGTGTGTGTGTGTGTGTGTGTGTGTGAATGTGTGTGTGTGTGAATGTGTGAGTGTGAAATTGTGTGTGTGTGTGAATGTGTGTGTGGGAATGTGTGTGTGAATGTGTGTGTGTGAATGTGTGTGAGTGTGTGAACGTGTGTGTGAGAGAGTGTGTGCGTATGTGTGTGTGAGAATGTGTGTGTGTGTGAATGTGCGTGTGAGATTGTGTGTGTGTATGTGTGTGAGAGAGATTTTGTGTGTGTGCGTGAATGTGTGTGTGAGAATGTGTGAGATTGTGTGTGTGTGAATGTGTGAGATTGTGTGTGTGTGTGCGTGTATGTGTGTGTGTGAATGTGTGTGTGTGTGTGTGATTGTGTATGTGTATGTGATTGAATGTGTGTGTGTGATTGTGTGTGTGTGAGAGATTGTGTTGTGTTTGCGTGTGAGATTGTGTGTGTGTGTGTGAGAGAGTGTGTGAGATTGTGTGTGTGAGATTGTGTGTGTGTTCGTGAGAGAGTGTTTGTCTGTGTGAATGTGTGTGTGTGAATGTGTATGCGTATGTGTGAGTAAATGTCTGTTTGAGATTGTGTGTGTGTGAAATTGTGTGTGTGAGATTGTGTGTGTGTGTGTGTGTGTATGTGTATATGTCTGTGTATGTGTGAGATTGTGTATTCGTGTGTGAATGTGTGTGTGTGTGAGAATGTGTGTGAGATTGTGTGTGTGTGTGTGTGTGTGTGTGTGTGAATGTGTGTGTGTGATTGTGTGTGTGTGAATGTGTGAGTGTGAAATTGTGTGTGTGTGTGAATGTGTGTGTGGGAATGTGTGTGTGAATGTGTGTGTGTGAATGTGTGTGAGTGTGTGAACGTGTGTGTGAGAGAGTGTGTGCGTATGTGTGTGTGAGAATGTGTGTGTGTGTGAATGTGTGTGTGAGATTGTGTGTGTGTATGTGTGTGTGAGAATGTGTGTGTATGTGTGTGAGAGTGATTTTGTGTGTGTGCGTGAATGTGTGTATGTGTGTGTGTGAGAGAATGTGAGATTGTGTGTGTGTGAATGTGTGCGTGTATGTGTGTGTGTGAATGTGTGTCTGTGTGTGAGATTGTGTGTGTGTATGTGCATGTGATTGAATGTGTGTGTGATTGTGTGTGTGTGAGATTGTGTGTGTGTAAGAATGTGTGTGTATGTGTGTGTGAGAGAGATTGTGTGTGTGAAAGTGTGTGTATGTGCGTGAGAATGTGTGTGAGATTGTGCGTGTGAATGTGTGAGATTGTGTGTGTGTGAGTGTGAGAGTGTGTGAGCGTGTGTGTATGTGTGTGTGAATGTGTGTGTGTGTATGTGTGTGTGTGTGAATGTGTGTGTGTGTGTGTGTGTGAGATTGTGTGTGTGTATGTGTGTGTGTGAGAATGTGTGTGTATGTGTGTATGGGAGAGATTGTGTGTGTGTGAAAGTGTGTGTATGTGTGTTTGAGAATGTGTGTGAGATTGTGTGTGTGTGTGAGTGTGAGAGTGTGTGAGTGTGTGTATGTGTGTGTGTATGTGTGTGTGTGAATGTGTGAGATTGTGTGTGTGCGTGAATGTGTGTATGTATGTGTGTGTGTGAGAATGTGTGTGTGTATGTGTGTGTATATGTGTGTGTGCATGTGTGTGTGCGTGTGAAAGTGTGTGAATGTGTGTGTGTGAATGTGTGTGTGTGAGATTGTGTGTGTATGTGTGTGTGAATGTGTGTGTGTGAGATTATGTGTGTGTATGTGTGTGTGAGATTGTGTGTGCGTGTGTGTGAGAGAGAGATTGTGTGTGTGTGTATGTGTGTGTGAATGTTTGTGTGTGAGAGAGATTGTGTGTGCGTGTGTGTGTGTGAGATTGCGTTTGTGTGTGTGAATGTGTGTGTGTATGTGTGTGTGTATATGTGTGTGTGTGAGATTGTGTGTGTGTAAGTGTGCGTGAGAGATTGTGTGTGTAAGAGAGAGAGATTGTGTGTGTGTATGTGTGTGTGAATGTGTGTGTGTGAGATTATGTGTGTGTGTATGTGTGTGTGAGATTGTGTGTGCGTGTGTGTGAGAGAGAGATTGTGTGTGTGTATGTGTGTGTGAATGTTTGTGTGTGAGAGAGATTGTGTGTGCGTGTGTGTGTGTGAGATTGCGTTTGTGTGTGTGTGAATGTGTGTGTGTATGTGTGTGTGTATATGTGTGTGTGTGAGATTGTGTGTGTGTAAGTGTGCGTGAGAGATTGTGTGTGTAAGAGAGAGAGATTGTGTGTGTGTATGTGTGTGTGAATGTGCGGGTGTGTGAATGTATGTGTGTGAGATTGTGTGTGTATGTGTATGTGAATGTGTGTGTGTGAGATTGTGTATTTGTGTGTGTGAATGTTTGTGTGTGAGAGAGATTGTGTGTGAATGTGTGAGTGTGAGATTGTGTGTGTGTGAATGTGTGTGTATATGTGTGTGTGTGAGATTGTGTGTGTGTGTATGTGTGTGTGTGATTGTGTGTGTCTGAATGAGTGTGTGTGTGACATTGTGTGTGTGTATGTGCGTGTGTGTGAATGTGTGTCTATGTGTGTGTGTGAGATTGTGTGTTCGTGTGTGAATGTGTGTGCGTGTGAGTATGTGTGTGAGATTGCGTGTGTGTGTGAATGTGTGTGTGTGATTGTGTGTGTGAGATTGTGTGTGTATGTGTGTGTGAGAATGTGTGTATATGTGTGTGTGAGAGAGATTGTGTGTGTGTGAAAGTGTGTGTATGTGTGTGTGAGAATGTGTGTGAGATTGTGTGTGTGAATGTGTGTGTTTGTGTGTGTGTGTGTGTGAATGTGTGTGTGGGTGTGTGTGAATGTGTGTATAGGTGTGTGTGAGATTGTGTGTTCGTGTGTGAATATGTGTGTGTGAATGAGAATGTGTGTGTGTGTGAGAGATTGTGTGTGTATGTGTGTGTGTGAATGTGTGTGTGTGTGTGTGAGATTGTGTGTGACTGTGTGTGTGCATGCGATTTTTTGTGTGTGTATGTGTGTGTGTGAATGCGTGTGTTTGTGTGTGAGATTGTGTGTGTGAGAGAGAGAGTGTATGTGTACGTGTGAGTGTGTGTGAAAATGTGTGTGTGTGAGAATGTGTGTGAGATTGTGTGTGTGTGAATGTGTGTGTGAGATTGTGTGTGTGTGCGTGAGAGTGTGTTTGTCTGTGTGAATGTGTGTGTGTGAGATTGTGTGTGTGTATGTGTGAGTGAATGTGTGTGTGAGATGTGTGTGTGTGAAATTGAGTGTGTGAGATTGTGTGTGTGTGTATGTGTGTGTATATGTGTGTGTGAGATTGTGTGTTCGTGTGTGAATGTGTGTGTGTGTGAGAATGTGTGTGAGATTGTGTGTGTGTGTGAATGTGTGTGTGTGTGAATGTGTGAGTGTGAGATTGTGTGTGTGTGACTGTGTGTGTGTGAATGTGTGTGTGTGAATGTGTGTGTGTATATATGTGTGAGAATGTTTGTGTGTGTGTATGTGAATGTGTGTGTATGTATGTGAGAGATTATGTATTCGTGTGAGATTGTGTGTGTGTGAGTGTGTTTGAGTGTGTGTGTATACGTGTGTATATGTGTGTCTGTGAATGTGTGTGTCTGTGAATGTGTGTGAATGTGTGTGTGTGAATGTGTGTGTGAGATTGTGTGTGTATGTGTGTGTGAATGTGTGTGTGTGTGTATATGTGTGTGTGTGAATGTTTGTGTGTGAGACAGATTGTGTGTGCGTGTGTGTGTGTGATTGTGTGTGTGTGAATGTTTGTGTGTATGTGTGTGTGTATATGTGTGTGTGAGAGATTGTGTGTGTGTGTATGTGTGTGTGTGATTGTGTGTGTGTGTGAGATTGTGTGTGTGTGAATGTGAGTGTGAGATTGTGTGTGTGAGTGTGTGTGTATGTATGTGTATGAATGTGTGTGTGTGTGCGAGATTGTGTGTGTGTATGTGTGTGTGTATGTGTGTGTGAGAATGTGTGTGTACGTGTGTGTGAGAGAGATTTTGTAAGTGTGTGTAAATGTGTGTATGTATGTGTGTGTGAAAGTGTGAGATTGTGTGTGTGAGTGTGTGTGTGTATGTGTATGTGATTGAATGTGTGTGTTTGTTATTGTGTGTGTGTGAGATTGTGTGTGTGTATGTGTATGTGATTGAATGTGTGTGTGTGTTATTGTATGTGTGTGTGAGAATGTGTGTGTATGTGTGTGTGAGAGCGATTGTGTGTGTGTGAACGTGTGTGTGTGTGTGTGTGTGTAAGAATGTGTGTGAGATTGTGTGTGTGAATGTGTGAGATGGTGTGTGTGTGAGTGTGTGAGATTGTGTGTGTGTGTCAGTGTGTGAGTGTGTATGTGTGTGTGTGTGAATGTGTGTGCGTGTGTGAGATCGTGTGTGTGTATGTGTGTGTGTGTGTGAATGTGTGCGCGTGTGTGAGATTGTGTGTGTGTAGTGTGTGTGATTGTATGTGTGAATGTGTGTGTGAGATTGTGTGTGTGTGTATGTGTGTGTGTGAATGTGTGTGTATGTGTGTGTGTGAGATTGTGTGTTCGTGTGTGAATGTGTGTGTGTACGTGTGAGATTGTGTGTGTGTGAGTGTGATTGAGTGTGTGTGTATGTGTGTGTGAGAATTGTTTGTGTGTGAATGTGTGTGTATGTGTGTGTGTATATGTGCGTGTGTGAATGTGTGTGTGCGTGTGAATGTGTGTGAATGTGTGTGTGTGAATGTGTGTGTGTGAGATTATGTGTGTATGTGTGTGAACGTGTGTGTGAGAGAGATATTGTGTGTGTATGTGTGTGTGAATGTTTGTGTGCGAGAGAGATTGTGTGTGCGTGTCTGTGTGTGAGATTGCGTGTGTGTGTGTGTGTGAATGTGTGTGTGTGTGTGTGTATGTGTGGGTGTGAGATTGTGTGCGCGTGTGTGTGTGAGAGAGATTGTGTGTGTGTGTGAATGTGCATGTGTGTGAATGTGTGTGTGTGAATGTGTGTGTGTATATATGTGTGAGAATGTTTGCGTGTGTGTATGTGAATGTGTGTGTATGTATGTGAGAGATTATGTATTCGTGTGAGATTGTGTGTGTGTGAGTGTGTTTGAGTGTGTGTGTATACGTGTGTGAGAATGTGTGTGCGAATGTGTGTGCATGTGTGTGTATATGTGTGTCTGTGAATGTGTGTGTCTGTGAATGTGTGTGAATGTGTGTGTGTGAATGTGTGTGTGAGATTGTGTGTGTATGTGTGTGTGAATGTGTGTGTGTGTGTGTATATGTGTGTGTGTGAATGTTTGTGTGTGAGACAGATTGTGTGTGCGTGTGTGTGTGTGATTGTGTGTGTGTGAATGTTTGTGTGTATGTGTGTGTGTATATATGTGTGTGTGAGAGATTGTGTGTGTGTGTATGTGTGTGTGTGATTGTGTGTGTGTGTGAGATTGTGTGTGTGTGAATGTGAGTGTGAGATTGTGTGTGTGAGTGTGTGCGTATGTATGTGTGTGAATGTGTGTGTGTGCGAGATTGTGTGTGTGTATGTGTGTGTGAGAATGTGTGTGTACGTGTGTGTGAGAGAGATTTTGTAAGTGTGTGTGAATGTGTGTATGTATGTGTGTGTGAAAGTGTGAGATTGTGTGTGTGAGTGTGTGTGTGAGTATGTGTGTGTGTTAATGTGTGTGTGTGAGATTGTGTGTGTGTATGTGTATGTGATTGAATGTGTGTGTGCGTTATTGTATGTGTGTGTGAGAATGTGTGTGTATGTGTGTGTGAGAGCGATTGTGTGTGTGTGAACGTGTGTGTGTGTGTGTGTGTAAGAATGTGTGTGAGATTGTGTGTGTGAATGTGTGAGATGGTGTGTGTGTGAGTGTGTGAGATTGTGTGTGTGTGTCAGTGTGTGAGTGTGTATGTGTGTGTGTGTGAATGTGTGTGCGTGTGTGAGATCGTGTGTGTGTATGTGTGTGTGTGTGTGAATGTGTGCGCGTGTGTGAGATTGTGTGTGTGTAGTGTGTGTGATTGTATGTGTGAATGTGTGTGTGAGATTGTGTGTGTGTGTATGTGTGTGTGTGAATGTGTGTGTATGTGTGTGTGTGAGATTGTGTGTTCGTGTGTGAATGTGTGTGTGTACGTGTGAGAATGTGTGTGTGAGTGTGATTGAGTGTGTGTGTATGTGTGTGTGAGAATTGTTTGTGTGTGAATGTGTGTGTATGTGTGTGTGTATATGTGCGTGTGTGAATGTGTGTGAATGTGTGTGTGAGTATGTGTGTGTGTTAATGTGTGTGTGTGAGATTGTGTGTGTGTATGTGTATGTGATTGAATGTGTGTGTGCGTTATTGTATGTGTGTGTGAGAATGTGTGTGTATGTGTGTGTGAGAGCGATTGTGTGTGTGTGAACGTGTGTGTGTGTGTGTGTGTAAGAATGTGTGTGAGATTGTGTGTGTGAATGTGTGAGATGGTGTGTGTGTGAGTGTGTGAGATTGTGTGTGTGTGTCAGTGTGTGAGTGTGTATGTGTGTGTGTGTGAATGTGTGTGCGTGTGTGAGATCGTGTGTGTGTATGTGTGTGTGTGTGTGAATGTGTGCGCGTGTGTGAGATTGTGTGTGTGTAGTGTGTGTGATTGTATGTGTGAATGTGTGTGTGAGATTGTGTGTGTGTGTATGTGTGTGTGTGAATGTGTGTGTATGTGTGTGTGTGAGATTGTGTGTTCGTGTGTGAATGTGTGTGTGTACGTGTGAGAATGTGTGTGTGAGTGTGATTGAGTGTGTGTGTATGTGTGTGTGAGAATTGTTTGTGTGTGAATGTGTGTGTATGTGTGTGTGTATATGTGCGTGTGTGAATGTGTGTGAATGTGTGTGTGTGAATGTGTGTGTGTGAGATTGTGTGTGTATGTGTGTGTGAACGTGTGTGTGTGAGAGATATTGTGTGTGTATGTGTGTGTGAATGTTTGTGTGTGAGAGAGATTGTGTGTGCGTGTCTGTGTGTGAGATTGTGTGTGTGTGTGTGAATGTGTGTGTGTGTGTGTGTGTATGTGTGGGTGTGAGATTGTGTGTGCGTGTGTGTGTGAGAGAGATTGTGTGTTCGTGTGTGAATGTGTGTGCGTGTGAGTATGTGTGTGAGATTGCGTGTGTGTGTGAATGTGTGTGTGTGATTGTGTGTGTGAGATTGTGTGTGTATGTGTGTGTGAGAATGTGTGTATATGTGTGTGTGAGAGAGATTGTGTGTGTGTGAAAGTGTGTGTATGTGTGTGTGAGAATGTGTGTGAGATTGTGTGTGTGAATGTGTGTGTTTGTGTGTGTGTGTGTGTGAATGTGTGTGTGGGTGTGTGTGAATGTGTGTATAGGTGTGTGTGAGATTGTGTGTTCGTGTGTGAATATGTGTGTGTGAATGAGAATGTGTGTGTGTGTGAGAGATTGTGTGTGTATGTGTGTGTGTGAATGTGTGTGTGTGTGTGTGAGATTGTGTGTGACTGTGTGTGTGCATGCGATTTTTTGTGTGTGTATGTGTGTGTGTGAATGCGTGTGTTTGTGTGTGAGATTGTGTGTGTGAGAGAGAGAGTGTATGTGTACGTGTGAGTGTGTGTGAAAATGTGTGTGTGTGAGAATGTGTGTGAGATTGTGTGTGTGTGAATGTGTGTGTGAGATTGTGTGTGTGTGCGTGAGAGTGTGTTTGTCTGTGTGAATGTGTGTGTGTGAGATTGTGTGTGTGTATGTGTGAGTGAATGTGTGTGTGAGATGTGTGTGTGTGAAATTGAGTGTGTGAGATTGTGTGTGTGTGTATGTGTGTGTATATGTGTGTGTGAGATTGTGTGTTCGTGTGTGAATGTGTGTGTGTGTGAGAATGTGTGTGAGATTGTGTGTGTGTGTGAATGTGTGTGTGTGTGAATGTGTGAGTGTGAGATTGTGTGTGTGTGACTGTGTGTGTGTGAATGTGTGTGTGTGAATGTGTGTGTGTATATATGTGTGAGAATGTTTGTGTGTGTGTATGTGAATGTGTGTGTATGTATGTGAGAGATTATGTATTCGTGTGAGATTGTGTGTGTGTGAGTGTGTTTGAGTGTGTGTGTATACGTGTGTATATGTGTGTCTGTGAATGTGTGTGTCTGTGAATGTGTGTGAATGTGTGTGTGTGAATGTGTGTGTGAGATTGTGTGTGTATGTGTGTGTGAATGTGTGTGTGTGTGTATATGTGTGTGTGTGAATGTTTGTGTGTGAGACAGATTGTGTGTGCGTGTGTGTGTGTGATTGTGTGTGTGTGAATGTTTGTGTGTATGTGTGTGTGTATATGTGTGTGTGAGAGATTGTGTGTGTGTGTATGTGTGTGTGTGATTGTGTGTGTGTGTGAGATTGTGTGTGTGTGAATGTGAGTGTGAGATTGTGTGTGTGAGTGTGTGTGTATGTATGTGTATGAATGTGTGTGTGTGTGCGAGATTGTGTGTGTGTATGTGTGTGTGTATGTGTGTGTGAGAATGTGTGTGTACGTGTGTGTGAGAGAGATTTTGTAAGTGTGTGTAAATGTGTGTATGTATGTGTGTGTGAAAGTGTGAGATTGTGTGTGTGAGTGTGTGTGTGTATGTGTATGTGATTGAATGTGTGTGTTTGTTATTGTGTGTGTGTGAGATTGTGTGTGTGTATGTGTATGTGATTGAATGTGTGTGTGTGTTATTGTATGTGTGTGTGAGAATGTGTGTGTATGTGTGTGTGAGAGCGATTGTGTGTGTGTGAACGTGTGTGTGTGTGTGTGTGTGTAAGAATGTGTGTGAGATTGTGTGTGTGAATGTGTGAGATGGTGTGTGTGTGAGTGTGTGAGATTGTGTGTGTGTGTCAGTGTGTGAGTGTGTATGTGTGTGTGTGTGAATGTGTGTGCGTGTGTGAGATCGTGTGTGTGTATGTGTGTGTGTGTGTGAATGTGTGCGCGTGTGTGAGATTGTGTGTGTGTAGTGTGTGTGATTGTATGTGTGAATGTGTGTGTGAGATTGTGTGTGTGTGTATGTGTGTGTGTGAATGTGTGTGTATGTGTGTGTGTGAGATTGTGTGTTCGTGTGTGAATGTGTGTGTGTACGTGTGAGATTGTGTGTGTGTGAGTGTGATTGAGTGTGTGTGTATGTGTGTGTGAGAATTGTTTGTGTGTGAATGTGTGTGTATGTGTGTGTGTATATGTGCGTGTGTGAATGTGTGTGTGCGTGTGAATGTGTGTGAATGTGTGTGTGTGAATGTGTGTGTGTGAGATTATGTGTGTATGTGTGTGAACGTGTGTGTGAGAGAGATATTGTGTGTGTATGTGTGTGTGAATGTTTGTGTGCGAGAGAGATTGTGTGTGCGTGTCTGTGTGTGAGATTGCGTGTGTGTGTGTGTGTGAATGTGTGTGTGTGTGTGTGTATGTGTGGGTGTGAGATTGTGTGCGCGTGTGTGTGTGAGAGAGATTGTGTGTGTGTGTGAATGTGCATGTGTGTGAATGTGTGTGTGTGAATGTGTGTGTGTATATATGTGTGAGAATGTTTGCGTGTGTGTATGTGAATGTGTGTGTATGTATGTGAGAGATTATGTATTCGTGTGAGATTGTGTGTGTGTGAGTGTGTTTGAGTGTGTGTGTATACGTGTGTGAGAATGTGTGTGCGAATGTGTGTGCATGTGTGTGTATATGTGTGTCTGTGAATGTGTGTGTCTGTGAATGTGTGTGAATGTGTGTGTGTGAATGTGTGTGTGAGATTGTGTGTGTATGTGTGTGTGAATGTGTGTGTGTGTGTGTATATGTGTGTGTGTGAATGTTTGTGTGTGAGACAGATTGTGTGTGCGTGTGTGTGTGTGATTGTGTGTGTGTGAATGTTTGTGTGTATGTGTGTGTGTATATATGTGTGTGTGAGAGATTGTGTGTGTGTGTATGTGTGTGTGTGATTGTGTGTGTGTGTGAGATTGTGTGTGTGTGAATGTGAGTGTGAGATTGTGTGTGTGAGTGTGTGCGTATGTATGTGTGTGAATGTGTGTGTGTGCGAGATTGTGTGTGTGTATGTGTGTGTGAGAATGTGTGTGTACGTGTGTGTGAGAGAGATTTTGTAAGTGTGTGTGAATGTGTGTATGTATGTGTGTGTGAAAGTGTGAGATTGTGTGTGTGAGTGTGTGTGTGAGTATGTGTGTGTGTTAATGTGTGTGTGTGAGATTGTGTGTGTGTATGTGTATGTGATTGAATGTGTGTGTGCGTTATTGTATGTGTGTGTGAGAATGTGTGTGTATGTGTGTGTGAGAGCGATTGTGTGTGTGTGAACGTGTGTGTGTGTGTGTGTGTAAGAATGTGTGTGAGATTGTGTGTGTGAATGTGTGAGATGGTGTGTGTGTGAGTGTGTGAGATTGTGTGTGTGTGTCAGTGTGTGAGTGTGTATGTGTGTGTGTGTGAATGTGTGTGCGTGTGTGAGATCGTGTGTGTGTATGTGTGTGTGTGTGTGAATGTGTGCGCGTGTGTGAGATTGTGTGTGTGTAGTGTGTGTGATTGTATGTGTGAATGTGTGTGTGAGATTGTGTGTGTGTGTATGTGTGTGTGTGAATGTGTGTGTATGTGTGTGTGTGAGATTGTGTGTTCGTGTGTGAATGTGTGTGTGTACGTGTGAGAATGTGTGTGTGAGTGTGATTGAGTGTGTGTGTATGTGTGTGTGAGAATTGTTTGTGTGTGAATGTGTGTGTATGTGTGTGTGTATATGTGCGTGTGTGAATGTGTGTGAATGTGTGTGTGTGAATGTGTGTGTGTGAGATTGTGTGTGTATGTGTGTGTGAACGTGTGTGTGTGAGAGATATTGTGTGTGTATGTGTGTGTGAATGTTTGTGTGTGAGAGAGATTGTGTGTGCGTGTCTGTGTGTGAGATTGTGTGTGTGTGTGTGAATGTGTGTGTGTGTGTGTGTGTGTATGTGTGGGTGTGAGATTGTGTGTGCGTGTGTGTGTGAGAGAGATTGTGTGTGTGTGTGTGAATGTGCATGTGTGTGAATGTGTGTGTGAGATTGTGTGTGTGTATGAGATTGTGTGTGTCTGTATATGTGTGTGTGTGAATGTTTGTGTGTGAGAGAGATTGTGTGTGAATGTGTGAGTGTGAGATTGTGTGTGTGTGAATGTGTGTGTGTATGTGTGTGTGTATGTGTGTGTGCGAGATTGTGAGTGTGTATGTGTGTGTGAGATTTTGTGTGTCTGAATGAGTGTGTGTGACATTGTGTGTGTGTATGTGCGTGTGTGTGAATGTGTGTGTATGTGTGTGCGTGAGATTGTGTGATCGTGTGTGAATGTGTGTGTGTGAGTATGTGTGTGAGATTGCTTGTGTGTGTGAATGTGTGTGTGTGAGATTGTGTGTGTGTGAATGTGTGTGTATATGTGTATGTGTGAGATTGTGTGTGTGTATGTATGTGTGAGACTGTGTGTGAGAGAGATATTGTGTGTGTATGTGTGTGTGAATGTTTGTGTGTGAGAGAGATTGTGTGTGCGTGTCTGTGTGTGAGATTGTGTGTGTGTGTGTGTGTGTGTGAATGTGTGTGTGTGTGTGTGTGTATGTGTGGGTGTGAGATTGTGTGTGCGTGTGTGTGTGAGAGAGATTGTGTGTGTGTGTGTGAATGTGCATGTGTGTGAATGTGTGTGTGAGATTGTGTGTGTGTATGAGATTGTGTGTGTCTGTATATGTGTGTGTGTGAATGTTTGTGTGTGAGAGAGATTGTGTGTGAATGTGTGAGTGTGAGATTGTGTGTGTGTGAATGTGTGTGTGTATGTGTGTGTGTATGTGTGTGTGCGAGATTGTGAGTGTGTATGTGTGTGTGAGATTTTGTGTGTCTGAATGAGTGTGTGTGACATTGTGTGTGTGTATGTGCGTGTGTGTGAATGTGTGTGTATGTGTGTGCGTGAGATTGTGTGATCGTGTGTGAATGTGTGTGTGTGAGTATGTGTGTGAGATTGCTTGTGTGTGTGAATGTGTGTGTGTGAGATTGTGTGTGTGTGAATGTGTGTGTATATGTGTATGTGTGAGATTGTGTGTGTGTATGTATGTGTGAGACTGTGTGTGACTGTGTGTGCGTGCGATTGTGTGTGTGTGAATGAGAATGTGTGTGTGTGTGAGATTGTGTGTGTGAATGTGTGTGTGAGACTGTGTGTGACTGTGTTTGCGTGCGATTGTGTGTGTGTGTATGTGTATGTGTGTGAATGCGTGTGTGTGAGAGATTGTGTGAATGTGTGTGTGAATGTGTGTGAGATTGTGTGTGTGAAAATGTGTGTGTGTGTGAATGTGTGTGTGTGAATGTGTGTGTGAGATTGTGTGTATGTGTGTGAGATTGTGTGTGCGTATGTGTGTGTGTGAATGTGTGTGTGTGTGAATGTGTGTGTATAAGATTGTGTGTATATGTGTCGGTGTGAATGTGTGTGTGTGAGATTGTGTGCGTGTATGTGTGTGTGTGAATGTGTGTGTGTAAGATTGATTGTGTGACGGTGTGTGCGTGCGATTCTGTGTATTTATATGTTTGTGTGAGAGTGTGTGTGTGTGAGAGATTGTGTGTGTGTGTGTGAATGTGTGTGAGATTGTGTGTGTGTATGTGTGTGTGTGAATGTTTGTGTATGTGCGTGTGTGAGTGTGTGTGTGTGTGAGATTGTGTTTGTGTGTGAGATTGTGTGTGTGTGTGAGATTGTGTGTGTGTATGTGTGTGTGTGAATGTGTGTGTGTGAATGTGTGTGTGAGTGTGTGTGTGAATGTGCGTGTGTGACAGCGAGAGAGAGGAGAGAGAAAGGAAGAGAGAGAGTGTGTGTGTATGTGTCTGTGTATGTGCGTGTGAGATTGTGTGTGTGTGAGATTGTGTGTGTGTGTGAATGTGTGTGTGTGTGTGTGAATGTGTGTGTGAGTGTTTGTGTGTGAGATTGTGTGTGTGTGAGAGATTGTGTGCGTGTATGTGTGTGTGTGAATGTGTGTGTGTTAGATTGATTGTGTGACTGTGTGTGCGTGCGATTCTGTGTATTTAAATGTTTGTGTGAATGCGTGTGTGTGTGAGAGATTGTGTGTGTGTGTGTGAATGTGTGTGAGATTGTGTGTGTGTATGTGTGTGTGAATGTTTGTGTATGTGCGTGTGTGAGTGTGTGAGATTGTGTTTGTGTGTGAGATTGTGTGTGTGTGTGAGATTGTGTGTGTGTATGTGTGTGTGTGAATGTGTGTGTGTGAATGTGTGTGTGAGTGTGTGTGTGAATGTGCGTGTGTGACAGCGAGAGAGAGGAGAGAGAAAGGAAGAGAGAGAGTGTGTGTGTATGTGTGTGTGTATGTGCGTGTGAGATTGTGTGTGTGTGAGATTGTGTGTGTGTGTGAATGTGTGTGTGTGTGAATGTGTGTGTGAGTGTTTGTGTGTGAGATTGTGTGTGTGTGTATGAGATTGTGTGTGTGTGAGTGAACGTGTGTGTGTGTGTGTGTGTGTGAGTGTATGTGTGTGTGAATGTGTGTGTGGGTGTGTGTGAATGTGTGTGTATCTGTGTGTTTGAGAGATTGTGTGTTCGTGTGTGAATATGTGTGTGTGAATTAGAATGTGTGTGTGTGAGATTGTGTGTGTATGTGTGTGTGTGAATGTGTGTGTGAGAGATTGTGTGTGTGTATGTGTGTGTGTGAATGTGTGTGTTTGAGATTGTGTGTGTGACTGTGTGTATGCGTGCGATTGTGTATGTGTATGTGCGTGCGTGAGATTTTGTGTGTGTGAGAGAGATTGTGTGTGTGTGAATGTGTGTGAGATTGTGTGTGTGTATGTGTGTGTGTGTGAATGTGTGTGTGTATATGTGTGTGTGTGGTGAATGTGTGTGTGTGAGATTGTGTGTGTGCGCGTGTGAGAGAGATTGTGTGTGTATGTGTGTGTGTGAATGTGGATGTGTGAATGTGTGTGTGAGTGTGTGTGTGTGAATGTGTGTGTGTGAGAGAGAGGAGAGAGAGGAAGAGATAGAGAGTGTGTGTATGTGTGTGTGAGATTGTGTGTGTGTGTGATTGCGTGTGTGTGAGATTATGTGTGTGTTTGAATGTGTGTGTGTGAATGTGTGTGTGAGTGTGTGTGTGTGTGTGTGAATGTGTGTGTGTGAGAGAGAGCTAGAGAGAGAGGAGAGAGAGAGAGAAAGAGAGAGTGTGTGTGTGTGTGAGATTGTGTGTGTATGTGTGTGTATGTATGTGTGTTTGAATGTGTATGTGCGTGTGTGTATGTGTTTGTGTATGTGTGTGTGTATGAGATTGTGTGTGTGTGTGTGTGTATATATGTGTGTGTGTGTGTGTGTGTATGTGTGTGTGTATGTGAGTTGTCATCAGATTGGGGAAAGGGCTAACTCTCAAAAGGGAACACCTTGTACACACATATGTCTATTACAGACCAGATTTTGTATAATTCGACACGTAGAACATAGAACATTACAGCACAGTACAGGCCCTTCAACACTCATGTCGTGCAGCATGACCTCATGTGTCTGAGACTCAATCCCTCCACTAATAAAAGCTGATGCACCATATGCCTTCTGAACAATCCCATCAATCTGGGTGGCAACCTTCAGGGATCTATGCACTTGGACACCGAGATTTCTCTGCGCATTTACACTGCCAAGAACCTTACCATTAGACTAGTACTCTGCATTCCTGTTACTCCTTCTAAAATGAATCACATCATACTTATCTGAAATAAACTCCATTTTCCACCTCTCAGCCCAGCTCTGCAGCTTATCTATGTCCCTCTGTAACCTACGAGGAGAAAGTGAGGTCTGCAGATGCTAGAGATCAAAGTTGAAACTTTATTGCTGGAACAGCACAGCAGGTCAGGCAGCATCCAGGGAACAGGAGATTCGACGTTTCGGGCATAGGCCCTTCTTCAGGAATGAGCAGAGAGTGTTCAGCAGGAGAAGATAAAAGGTAGGGAGGAGGGACTTGGAGGAGGGGCGTTGGAAATGTGATAGGTGGAAAGAGGTCAAGGTGAGGGTGATAGGTCGGAGTAGGATGGAGGCGGAGAGGTCAAGAAGAAGACTGCAGGTCAGGAAGGCGGTGCCGGGCTGGAGGGATTCGGCTGAGACAAGGTGGGGGGAGGGGGGATGAAGAAACTGGTGAAGTCCAAGTTCATCCCCTGTGGTTGGAGGGTTCCCAGTTGGAAGATAAGACACTCCTCCTCCGACCGTCGCGTTAAAGTGGTTTGGCGGTGAATGAGTCCAATGACCTGCATATCCTCGGTGGAGTGGGAGGGGGAGTTGAAATGCTGTGCTGCAGGGTGGTTGGGTTGGTTCGTCTGTAACCTACAACATCCTTCATCTCTATCCACGAATCTACCGACTTTAGAGTCATCCGCAAATTTCCTAACCAATCCTTCAATGCCCTCATCCAGGTCACTTATAAAAATGACAAACAGCAGTGGACCAAAACAGATCTTTACAGTACACCACTAGTAACTGAACTCCAGGATGAATATTTCTCATCAACCACCACCCTCTGTCTTCTTTCAGCTCACCAATTTCTGATCTAAATCACTAAGTCCCCCTCAATCTCACGTCTCCACATTTTGTGCAATAGCCTACCATGGGGAAACATATTAAATGCATTACTAAAATCGATGTAAACCATATCAGCTGCTTTATTCTCATCCACCTTTGAAAAGCTTTGCAAGGCTGGTCATGGCATTAATCAACTCCAGCCTCCCCACTACTCTTGATCCACTTCAATTTGCCTATCGGACCAACAGATCCACGTCAGATGCCATATCACTTGCCCTTCACTCCTTCCTCGGACACCTTGACACCAAGAACAGCTACGTAAGAATCCTACTCATTGACTACAGTTCAGCCTTCAACACTATTATCCCCTTGAGACTGATTACTAAACTTAGTGATCTTGGTCTAAGTCCCACTCCCTGCAACTGGACCCTCAGTTTCCTGACGCACAGGCCACAATCAGTGAAGTTTGGAGACAATATTTCATCCTCACGAACACTCAACACTGGAGCTCCCCAGGGGTGCATACTCAGCCCCCTCCTGTATTCACTGTATGTCCATGACTGTGTCACCAAATACCAGACTACTGCCATTTACAAGTTTGCTGATGACACCACCATAGTCGGTCGAATCTCAGATGGCGACGAAACAGACTAGAGACGGGAGGTGAAAGACCTGGTAAAATGGTGCACTGAGAACAACCTCGCTCTCACTGCCAGCAAAACCAAGGAACTCATTATTGACTTTCGGTGGGATGTTACTCATGCCCCCTTCACATTAACAGCACAGAGATGGAACGAGTGGAGAGTGTCAAGTTCCGGGGAATGGTTATCCATAACAACCCTTTTTGGACCCTTCATGTGGCCATCAATCCTACATATGCAGCTCATAATATTATAAACTCCTATCAAGTCTCCCCTCAGCCTCCACCACTCCAGAGAATACAACACGATTTTTTTTATATTCTCTTCTTAATCCTCATACCCTCGAATCCAGGCAGCATCCTGATAAACCTCTTCTGCATTCTCTACAAAACCTCCATATCCTTCCCGTTATGTGGTGCACAGAATTGAACACAATACTCTACGTGTGGCCTTACTGAAGTCTGATAAAACTGCAACAAGACGTCCTGACTCTTGAAATCAATTCTCTGACCAATAAAGGCAAGGTGTCATACACCTTCTCTACCACCCAATTTACTTTCTTGTGTGTGCGTGTGTTTGTGTTACATTTTGTGTGTGTGTGAAAGAGAGAGTGTGCATGAGTGCCTGTGTGTGTCTGCTGCCCGTGAACATGTCTACATTTGTACAAATATATCTTTGAAAATGCACACCTTTACGTTCTTTGTTGATTTTATCCAAGTGAACATGTCTATATTTATAAGTAACACAAACAGAAAGTGAAGATTATTGGGACGCCACAGGATTGGGAAGGCTTTGAAAACCAGCAGAGGACAACTAAAACAGCAATAAGGGGGAAGAAGAGGAAATCTGAGAGTCAGCTGAGTTGTAACATAAAGGAGATTGGAAAGAGCTTTTTGTCAATATATACAAAGTAAGGACAGTCAAGAATGGACATTGGATCGCTGGAAAATAAGAATGGAGAAGTTGTCATGGGGAACAAAGAAACAGAGCAGGATCTGAACATATGCTTTGCATCAGTTTTCATAGTGGAAGATACCAACAGCATCACTAAGGAGAATGTGGCCATCACTAAGGAGAAGATGCTGGGAAGCAGAAAGTTCTGAAGGTGGATAAATCACTCAGACCACACAGACTACACCAGGAGCTAACTGAGGAGATTGTGAAGCCATTTGTGGTGATCTTTCAGGAATCACTGAGATCAGGAAGAGTCCCAAGGATCTGGAAAATGTCTAATGTAACATCACTGTTGAAGAAGGGAAGGAGGCCGAAGCCAGGAAACTATAGCCCAGTTAGACTGACCTCAGTCGTTGTTAAGATTTTAGTGTATTTTTTGGTTGAGATTGTGGAGTGCATGGTAAAATCAGACTGAGTCAGCATGCTTCATCGAGGTGGGGAATGGGGTCGGGGGGATGAGGTGGTGGGGGGGTAATGCCTGATAAGTCTGTTTTAATACTTTGAGGAGGGAACAAGCAAGTGAAACAAAGGGGAGCCAGTCGGTGTGATCTATTTGAATTTCCAGAAGATATTTGACAGGGTGCCATGTAGGTGGCTGCTAAATCGGATAAGAGCCCATGGTGTTAGGGGCAAGGTACTGGCATGGATAGAGGATTGGCTGACAGGAAGGTGGCAGAGAGTGGGGATGAATGGGGTCTTATTCAGGATGACACTGAGTGACTAGTGGAGTCCCACAGGGGTCAGTGTCGGGATCATAACTGTTCACATTATTCATTAACAATGTGGGTGAAAGATTTGAGAGGCATAGATAAGGAAGATAGCTGACATATTTTAAAAAGGACCTCGGGGTAAACACAGAGGACAGAACATGTATGGATCAAACTTCCTGTGGAAGTGGTGGAGGCAGGTACAATTCCAAAATTAAAAAGGCATCTGGATGGGTATATAAATAGGAAAGGTTGAGAGGGAAATGGGACAAGTGCTAGCAAATGGAATTAGGTTAGGTTAGGATATCTGGTCGGCATGGACCAAAGGGTCTGTTTTTATGCTGTACATCTCTGTGACTATAATTAATGGATGTCATAGTTCGGGATCCTCCTGGAAGGAGCGATAACAGTGTGGTGGAATTTCAAATACAGCTGGAAAGTGCAAAGATAAAAGCCAATACCAGGGTCCAGTGTTTAAACAAAGGAGACTGCAATAGGATGAGGGTGGAGTTGGCTAAATTAGACTGGAAGCAAAGACTTTATGGTGGGACAGTTAATGAACAGTGGAGGATTTTCAAAACAAATTTTCAAAGTGCTCAGCAAAGGTATCTCCCAATGAAAATGGAGGACTGTCGGTAAAGGGGTTATCTGCCATGAGTGTCTTAGGAAATAAGGGAAACAATCAAAATGAAAGACAAGGCATACAAAGTGGCCGAGATCAGCAGGATACTGGAAGACTGGGAACGCTTTAAAGCTCGACAGAAAGCCACAAAATGAACTATAAAGAAAAGTCAGATAGAATGTGAGAAAAATTAGCACAGAATATAAAGACAGATCGGAAAAGTATTTATAAATATGTAAAACGAAAAAGACAGGCTCAAGTCCTTTAGAGGACGAGAAGGGGCATTTAGTAATGGGATCGGAGGAAATGGCCGAGGCATTGAACTGGTAGTTTGTGTCAGTATTCACAGTGGAAGACACAAATAACATGCCAGTACATGACAAAGAGATGAAGATAGGCGAGGAAACAATCATTATCACAAAGAGCTAGTGTTGGGCAAGCTAATGAAGATCTGGATAGACAATTCTCCTGGCCATGATGGAATCCATCCTGGGGTACTTAGCGAGAGAAGGTGGGAGAAATAACCGATGCACTTGAGGTAATTTTCCAAACTCCACTGGAATCTGGGGCAGTTCCAGCAGATTGAATACAGCAAACGTGATGTCACCGTTTAAGAATGGAGGTAAACAAAAGATAGGGAATTATAGATGAGTTAACTTAACTCAGTAGTGGGGTAAATGCTTGAGCAAATTACCAAGGAAGAAACAGCAAGGCATCTGAATAGAAATTGTCCCATTGGACAGATGCAAAATGGGTTCATGAAGGGCATGTCATGCTTTACTAATCGAACGAAATTCTATTAAGACATTACCAGTACGGTAGACAATGGGAACACAGTAGATGTGGTGTACCTCTATTTCCAAAAGGTTTTTAACAAGGTGCCAAATAAAAGGCTGCTGCATAAAATAAAGATGCATGGTATTATGGGTAAAGTATTAACATGGAGAGAAGATTAGTCAATGAACAGGAAGCAAAGATTGGGGATAAATGAGAGCTTTTCTGGTTGGCAATCAGTGACTAGTGGTGTACCTCGGGGATCAGTAATGGGACTGAAATTATTCACAATTTACATCACTGATTTGGAGTTGGGGACTATGTGTAGTGTGCTAAAGTTAGTGGATGACACTAAGATGAGCAGTAGGGTAATGCATGCAGAGGATTGTAAAACTTTGCAAAGGAACATAGCTACTTTAAATGAGAGGTCAAAGGCTTGTCAGATGGAATGAATAAGTCATCCACTTTGGTAGGAATGCTGGTAAAAATGACTGTTACTTTAATGGCAAGAAATTGCAGCATGCTGCTGTGTAGAGGGACCTGGGTGTCCTTGTGCACGAATCACAGAAGGTTGGTCTGCAGGTGCAGCAAGCAATGAAGAAGTCAAATGGAACTTTTTCCTTGATTGATAAAGGGATTAAGTTTCAAAGTGGGAAGGTTATGTTGCAGCTGTATAGGGTGTTGGTGAGGCTGCACCTGGAGCACTGTGAGCAGTTTTGGTCTCCTATCTTGGGAAAGGATGTATTGGTGTGAGAGGGGGTGCAGAGGAGGTTCACTAGATTGATTCCGGAGATGAGGGGGTTGGTTTATTAAGAGAGACCAAGTAGAGTGTGATTATAGTCATTGGAATGTTGAAGAATGAAGGGGGATCTTATAAAAACATGTAAAATTATCAAGGGAATAGATAAGATAGAAGCAGAGAGGATATTTCCACTGGTGGATGAAACTAGGACAAGAGGGAGGAACCACAAAATTAGTGGGAGCAGATTTAGGACTGAATCGAGGAGAAACGTCTTCAGCCAGAGGGATATGAATCTATGGAATTCCCTGCCCAGTGAAGTAGTTGAGGCTTCCTCAGTCGGTGTTTTAAAAACAAAAATAGACAATCTTTTGAACAGTAAAGGAATTATCGTTGTGGTGAGTGGGTGGGTAAGTGGAGCTGAGGCCATGGAAAGATCAGGCATGATGTTATTGAATGGTGGAGCAGGCTGGAAGGGTCAGATGGCCTACTTCTGATCTTAGTTCTTATGATATTATGTTCTGATGTGATCAGATATTGCAGCAGGATCTTGATCAGTTGGGAAATGGGCTGAGAAATGTCAAATGGAGTTTAATCGAGAGATGTGTGAGTGTTGCAGTTTATAAAGTCAAATCAAAGTAGGAGTTTCGAGTGAATGGTATGGCCTTAAGGAATGTGGAGGAACAGATGAACCTTTGAGTTCAGGTGCACATCTCTCTGAAAGTGGAGTTAGAGGTAGACAGGCTGTGAAGAAGGGCTTTGGTACATTGGCCTTCATCGGTCAGATCATTGGTCAGAGTATTGAGTACAGGAGTTGGGAGGTCATGTTGTGGTTGTACACGACATTGGTTTGGCCACGGTTGGAATATTGTATGCAATTCTGGTCTCCTTCCTATCGGAAAGATGTTGTGAAACCTGAAAGGGTTCAGAACAGATTCACAAGGATGTTGCCATGGTTAGAGGATTTGACCTATAAGGAGAGGCTGAACAGGCTGGGGCTGTTTTCCCTGGAGCATCAGAGGCTGAGGGGTTACCTTTTCGAGGTTTACAACATCATGAGGGGGATGGATAGTGTAAATAAACAAAGTCTTTTGCCTGTGATGGGGGAGTCCAGAACTAGAGAGCATAGTTTTAGGGTGAGAGGGGAAAGATATAAAAGAGACCTAAGCAGCAATGTTTTCACACAGAAGGTGGTACGCGTTTGGAATGAGCTGCTAGAGAAAGTGGTGGAGGCTGGTACAATTGCAACATTTAATCGTGATGTGGATGGTTATATGAATAGAAAGGGTTTGGTAGGATATGTGTCGGGCGCTGGCAGGTGGGACTCGATTGAGTTGGGATGTCTCGTCGGCATGGACGATTTGGGCTGAAGGGTCTGTTTCCATGCTGTCCATCTCTGTGACCCTATGTTACATTTGTACCAGAGGTTGATGAGTCTGCACTGACAGTAATATATTCGTTTTTGGTCACACTGCTATAGGAATGATGTAATTAAAGTGGAAAGAATGCAGAAGAAATTTACAAGAATGCTGCCAGGACTCAAGGGACTGAGTTATCGGAAGAGGTTGGAGAAGCTAGGCCGTTTTCTGTGCAGTGTTGGAGACTGGGTGGGGTGTCTCGTAAACGTGTATGAGATCATGAGGGGGATGGATTGGGTGAATGCACTCAGTGTTTATCCAGGTTGGGGAATCGGGGCTTGGAGGGCATGAGGTTAAGGTTCGAGGGGAAAAATAAATTGAAACCTGAGGGACAACTTTTTTATACAGAGTGTGGTACACATATAGAATGTGCTGCCAGTGGAAGTGGTTGATGCTGGTACAATTACAACATTTAAAGGACATTTGGACAAATACATGGAGCAGCACAACATGTCAGACAGCATCTGAGGAGCAGGAGAATTGGTGTTTTGGACATAAAACCTTCATCAGGAAGGGCTTATGCCCGAAGCATCAATTCTCCTGCTCCTTGGATGCTGCCTGACCTGCTGTGCTTTTCCAGGACCACAGTCTCGACTCTGATCTCCAACATCTGCAGTCCTCACTTTGTCCTTCATGCATGAATAACAAGGAGATGGGCCAAATGCAGGGAAATGGGGTTTGTGTGCATTTTTTTTAAAAAAAGAGATAACCAGGGTCCAGGGGCAATATCTTCTTGTCAGAATAAAAGATAAGAATGGTCAGTGTTGGGAATGCGGGATGACTAGAGAAATTGAGGTTATGTTTGAGAAAATGTGGAAAGTATTTCTCAGGTATAGGCAGGAGAGATTGAGCGATAACTTAGAAGAGTATAAAGGAAGTAAGAGTACACTAAGAGGGAAATCAGGAGGGCTAAAAAGGGGACATGAGATAGCTTTGGCAAATAGGGTTAAGGAGAATCCAAAAGTATGTTAAGGACAAAAGGGTAACTAGGGAGAGAAGAGGGCCCCTCAAAGATCAGCAAGGCAGTCTATGTATGATACCTCAGGAGATGAGTGAGGTACTAAGCGAGTATTTTGCATCTGTATTTACTGTGGAGAAGGATTTGGAAGATAGAGAATGTGGATAAATAGATGGTGACATGTTGAAAAATGTCCATATTACAAGGAGATGGTGCTGCATGGCTTGAAATGCATAAAAATGTATAAAT
Source organism: Chiloscyllium plagiosum (assembly GCF_037043375.1). Taxonomy (NCBI): domain Eukaryota; kingdom Metazoa; phylum Chordata; class Chondrichthyes; order Orectolobiformes; family Hemiscylliidae; genus Chiloscyllium; species Chiloscyllium plagiosum. Next base: position 1,159,982 of record NW_028270173.1, on the reverse strand, counting down.
CCCCAGGACCTGATCAGGTATACCCTATAACTCTGTGGGAAGCTAGGGAAGTGATTGCTGGGCCACGTGCTGTGATATGTGTGTCAACAAGAGTGAAAGGTGAGGTTCCAGAAGACTGGAGGTTGGCTAATGTGGTACAACGATTTAAGAAAGATGGTAACGAAAACCAGGGAACTATAGACCGGTGAGCCTGTCATCAGTGGGGGGCAAGTTGTTGGAGGGAATCCTGAGGGATAGGATTTACACGTATTTGGAAAGGCAAGAACTGATTAGAGATAGTCAGAATGGCATTGTACATGGACAATCATGCTTCATAAATCATGAGTTTTTTGAAGAAGTAACCAAGAGGATTGATGAGGGCAGAGCCAATGATGTAATCTATATGGACTTCCGTAAGGTGTTCGACAAGTTTCCCCGTGCCAGGTGTTCGACAAGTTTCACCCTGTTAGCAAGGTTCGATCTCATGGAATACAGGGAGACCCAACCATTTGGATTCAGAACTTGCTCAAAGGTGGAAGACAGAGGGTGCTGGTAGAGTTTCCTTTTCAGACTGGAGTATTGTGACCGTTGGAGTGCCACAAGGATTGGTACTGGGTCCACTACGTTTTGTCATTTATGTGAATGATTTGGATGAGAGGAAGTACAGTTAGTAAGTTTGCAGGTGACAACAAAATTGGAGGTTTAGTGGACAGTGAAGAAAATTACTTCAGAGTACAACAGGATCTTGTACAGATGGACCAATGGGATGGGGAGTTGCAGATGGAGAGTTGCAGATGGAGTTTAATTTCGGAAAATGTGAGATGCTGCATTTTGCAAAAGCAAATCAGAGTAGGACTTATACGCTTAATGATTTGATTAGATTCCCCACAGTGTGGAAAAAGGCCCTTCGGCCCAACAGGTCCACATTGACCCTCCAAAGAGGAGTAGCCAATCCAGATCCATTCCCTACTCATGCACCTATCACTATGGGCTTTTATCGGGGCGAATTCACATGAATTGCACATCTTTGGACTGTGGGAGCAAACCAGAGAATCCGACGGAAATCCACACAGTCACGGGGGAAAGTGCAAACTCCACGCAGATCGTCTGCCCGGGGCTGGAATTGAACCCGGGTCCCTGGTACTGCAAAGCAGTACTGCGAACCACTGAGCCACTGTGCCGTCCAGGTACATTAGCTAATGGTAAGATCCTGGGAAGTGTTGGGGAACAAAGAGACCTTAGGGTGTAGGTTTTTAGTTCCTTGAAAGTAGAGTCGGAGGGAGATAGATAGTGACGAAGGTGTTTGGTCTGCTTTCCTTTATTTAGTCAGAGTATAAAGTATAGGTATTGGGAGATCATGTTGTGTCTGTAAAGGGCATTGGCCAGGCCACCAAAGGAATATTGCACACAGTTGTGCATCCTTTCCTATCGGAATGATGTTGTGAAACTTGAAAGAGTTGAGAAAATATTTGCAAGGATGTTGCCAGGGTTGGAGGATTTGAGCTACAGGGAAAGAATGAATAGGCTGGGGCTGTTTTCCCTGGAGCATCGGAGGCTGAGGCGTGAACTTATAGAGGTTATAAAATCATGAGGGGCATGGATAAGATAAATAGACAAGGTATAGGAGTCCAGAACTAGAGGACAGTGGTCAGGGTGTAAGGGGAAAGATATAAAAGGGATTTAAGGAGCAACCTCTTCATGCAGAGGGCAGTGCGTGAATGGAATGAGCTGCCAGAGGAAGTGGTGGAGGTTGGTACAAATACAGCATTTGAAATCGATATTGGATAGTCATATGGATGAAAATGGAATAGTGTTGGTTGGATCGGCTTCAGATTGGTTTCATGGGTCGCGTAACATTGAGGGCGAAGGGTCTCTACTGTGCTGTTCTATATGTTCTAAAGGCTTCTGGCGATGGGTGTATAAAAAAGGAAGGGTTCAGAGAGATATGGGCCAAATGCTGGCAAATGGGAGTTGATGAGGTTGGGATATCTGGTTGGCATGGATGAGTTGGACCGAAGGGCCTGTTGTCCGTGCTGCACATCTCTGTGACTCTGAGACCAGTTTGGGTGGAAGGGCCTGTCTCCGTGCTGCAGGACCCTATGCATTTGATTCAAGAAGCAAATATACCCTGCCCCTCTCCCTGGGTTTCCTACCCCATCAGAGATCAGAGGCTACACTGTTTTCCCCGAGAGTGAAAGTTCTTGTTTATTACAGCCTTGCCCCGGGATGTGAACCATCCTCCTTTCTCTGGCCCCGGAAGCTGCCCATTGTCCAGGTTCTGTGGGTGTATATACACACACAGGCACAGACAGACAGACACACACGCCGAGAGAGAAGGGACGGGGGTGTGGTCAGAGAGAGAGAGAGATAAACACACACAGATGGGGAGAGAGAGATAAACACACACAGACGGAGAGGGAGAGAGAGAGATAAGCACACACAGAGACGGGTAGAGAGAGAGATAAACACACACAGACGGAGAGAGAGAGAGAGATAAGCACACACAGAGACGGGAGAGAGAGAGAGAGAGATAAACACACACAGATGGGGAGAGATAGAGAGAGAGCTAAACACACACAGACGGAGAGAGAGATGAGCACGCACAGACGGGGCGGGGGGGGGGAGAGAGAGAGATAAACGCACACAGACGGAGAGAAGAGGTGGGTGGAGAGATGCCGAAGCCTCCCACTGCGAATGTGACCAAGTGGTGTCCGGGTTGATTCGCGCAAGCGCACTGAATCTCACAGAACAAATGATAGAATGGATTCCACATTCCTATGCATGCTGGGTAGCAGGACTACCATAGAAACCTGGAGCATGGTCATGAATACACACGGATTATGATGTTGTAGATATAACGTTTTGGGAAATAATGGTGAAGCGGAGTCACAGATATAGAAAACAATATCGTAGAGTCCTACACATACCAGCGATTTTAGCTGGAAGAGCTCCTGCAGCCAGGTGTTAGCTTAGAGATGCCCCAGAATGTGGCGTGGTTTAGGAAATATTTCCTGTGAGAAACTTTCAAGATCAGATTGTCATCCAGATTCCAGGGCATGTATTTCATTTCTGCTGGTACGTGAGGAAAGAGCAGGGAGTTCTTTGGACACATGGCATAGCCATTTTTAATCCATGACAGGGTTCAGTTATCACCGGCCAGACCTCCTGTTATTGGCATTTCCAATTCCCCATGAGAAAATTAAGATGAAGCTATTTTCGACCTATTTGCTGTATTCCATTTGGATTGTAATTTTTCCAAGTGATTTGTACACGACCACAGCAGGCAGTTAGCAATTAACCACTTTGCTGCAGCTTAAACACTTGGAACACATTGTGAGATTAGAATGGCACGGTTCCTTTCTGAAACAAAGTCAGAAATGCTGAGTGTGCACATGGATTTCAGACAGCAGGGAGAGAGCTTGACCGAGGATTTAAATTGCCCCATTGACTGGATTTCTTCACCAATTTGTTTATACTGGAATATTGACACAATTTCTGTATCACCCTGTATCACCCAGAGTTGGGAAAAGCAGCAGATGAACTCCTGCCCAGAATGTAACAGGGGTTTCTGGATGTTAACTTGAGGTTAAATCAAGCCATAGTGAATCTAGCCAAGGAAGCTCGAAAATTAAATCAGAATCCTTAAGGAAATAAAAGGGAATATCACTGTGAGGAAGGTCAGGTAGAACTGAAGGTGTTTTGTGAAACTGACAAGAAATTGATCTGTGTGAATTGTGTAGAATCGCAGGGACACAGAAAGTACTGCGTTATCCACGTTCTCATCACTGCCTCAATAAACCCACTTCAGCTGAACTCCCCATTTCATTTATTTGTCACCAAATGTTCACAGATCCAAATGTTCAGCCTTCTCAGAAGGGGAAACTCTTCACCGAATCGATCGGATTTAGCCCATTCATAATTTCAAACACCTCCATCAGATCTTCTGATTTCTTGAGTGAAGTAACGTAATGTTTTCTGAAATCCTTTGAAATTCATGTAACTTTGAAAATATTTTTCTGCTGTCTCAGTATATTTTATGCAACATCTGTTTTCAATTCCAAATCAGCAGAATTGCAGAATCCAGGACGACGAAGCAAATTGAGTTCTGGCATTTATACCTGAAGGAATAGAAAGTAGGGGAGTGTTGCTGTAACTGCACAAGGCATCAGTGAGACTGCATCTGGAGTATTGCGTGCAACTTTGTTTCCCTTACTTGAGAAGGGATATAGTTGCATTGCCAATCGTTCAGAGCAGAATCATTAGATGATCTCCAGAGCTGAGGGGTTTCTTTCATGAAGAGAGATTGAGCAGTTTCCGCCTATACTCTCAAGAGTTTAGGAAAATAAGCGGAGATGTAATTGAGGTCTACAAGATGCTAAAGGGGATTGACAAAGTAGATGATGAGGGGATGTTTCATCTTTTAGTTTAGAATGGAAGGTCATCACTTGAGGGTGAGGAGTAGCAGGTCTAAAACAGATGAGGAGAAAATACTTTTCCCAAAGAATGCTGAATTTGCGGAACTCTCTACCTCATCGTGCAGTGATTCCAGGACAATGAATTTAAAGAGGGGATAGACAGATTTTAAATTGGTAATAGGTTGAAGGATTATGGAGAGCGAGAGGAAAGGGGAATTGTTGAAATCAGCCACGATCTTATTGAATGGTGGAGCAGGCTCAAGGGGCTGAATTGCCTTCTCTTGCTTTTAGTTCTGATGTTATTATGCTGCAATCTGAATTAGCAAACTCCTATAATGTGATTTGTAACTGCTACTTTCTGGATAGAGACAGTCATTCTCTGTCAATCATATTCACCCCCTGTTTATTCCAGGAGGAAACATCTTGGAAGGGAAGGTAGAACAAGCAGTTTCGGTGCAAATTGGTGAAATTACTCAGGAAAGTCTTTCTGGTGCAATTTATGATCAGCTCTTTATTGTTTACAGGGTAAGCAATGAAACGTTTAAGCTGCTGTCACTAAAGGAGGGTGTCCTGTCGACTGAAAAACTGAAGATCCTTTTACCATTTCCAGTTTGGAGAGAAATGATGGCGGTCATTAAACCTGGTAGAACACAAGTAAGTCTCCTTGTCCAAATTTATATTTTACAATTTGGATTATTACGTATGCAAACATCAAAGACAGGATAATTAAGCAATGAAAGAAATAAATCTGGATTTAATGGTTCTGATAGTTCTTGACATCAGTATAGCATTTGACATGGTACAACATAACAGAGACCTAGAAAAGCCAGTCAATGGGAATTTGGGAAAACACTTCATTGGTTTGAGTCATACTGCACACAAGGGGTATTGGTTATGATTATTGGAAGCCAATCATTTCAGCTCGAGGACATTTCTGTCGTTCTCACATGCAGTTAGTCAGGTTACTTTGTTTCATTCATATATTTTTCCAATCTACCTGTTCAGAAATGTTACTCCATCCCTGTGGGGCAGATGGAAGTAGAACCTTGGTCTCTTGATCTAGTGATAGGGACACTGCCACACCACCACAAGAGCAGCCCTGCAGTTCGTGAGGGAGCGCCTTGGCACAACTATCTACAACTGCTTAATGAATCAACTTCCATCCATCCAAGGTGGAGTTTTGAGGAGGGGAGGTGACTGAATGTTCAGTGATGGTTATATGGTTTTTAGCACATTTGTGTCTCCCAAAATAGGCAAACATATCCTGTATGAATGCAACAAGACCTGGAAAACATGCAGGATTGTTCTGACAAGTGGCAAGTAGCATTCATGTCACACACGCCACACAATGAACATCTCCAACAAGTGAGAATGCAGCTATCACCCTCGACTTTCAATAGAAATTCAATTCATTAGCATTGGTGCAATCCCGACTCTCAGTATCCTGGAGGTAATCATTGACCAGAAACTGAAGTGACCAGCCATACACATACTGCAGCTTCAAGAGTAAGTCAGAAGCTGGGAATATTCCTGCCAGTAACTCACCTCCTGACTCTCCAAAGCCTGTCCTTCATCTCCAAGTCATAAACCAGGAATGTGATAGCAGACTCTTTACTTGCCTGAATGAGTTCAACACCAATAAAACTCAAGGTGATCAACACAATTCAGGAGAAACCAAGTTGCTGTAATGGCACCCCTTCCATCAGCTCGAATATTAACTCCCTCCACCAGAGACAGACTGTTACAGATATATGGGCCATTTAAAAGATGCATTGCAGAACTTCATGAAGGCTCCTTGTCCACCACCTTCCACATATACAACTTCAACCACCTCGTTGAGCAAGGGCAGCAGGTACATGGGAACATTACCACCTGTAAGTTCTTCTCCATCCTATATACCATCGGGAAATTACAAATATATGGCTGTTCCTTCCCTGTCACTGTGTCAAAAAGCTATAAATCCAGATGGACGACAATGGTTCAAGAAGGAAGCTCCTGGCTTGGTAAGGTTTGGTCATAAATGCTTTTCAGGCTGGTAATACAAATATCTCCTGAATGAATAACAACAACAAAATCTATGCACTAATTCGATCTTCTAAAAAGCATCACTTTTAGCTGTTCAGCTGAAATTGCCAGATCCCAAAACGTCACCAGTACAGGACCCACTTGACTTCATTGCTCAGACTTTTGAATATCGGAGTTGGGACATCAGGTTGAATTTGAATATGACATTGGTAAGACCTCTTCTGGAGTACTGTGTACAGTTCTGTTCGCCCTGCTGTAGGAAGGATATTATTGGATTAGAAAGGGTTCCAAAAAGATTAACCATGACGTTGTCTGCAATGGAGACATAGAGTTATAAAATAGATTGAATAGGCTGGGTCATTTTATACTGGAACATAGGAAGTTGAGGTTTATAAAGGTTTATAAACCTTATAGAGGTTTATTAAATCAACATGGGCAGAGTTAAGTATTGGTCTTTCCCATTGTGTGTAGTTTTAGCCCAGCCAACTGACTGATTAAAAACCTCAAGAACTGTGGATGCAGGAAATCTGAAACAAAAACAGAAATCGCTGGAGAATCTCAGCAGGTCTGGCAGCATCTGTGGAGAGAAATCATAATAAACGTTTAGGACCCAGTGACCCTTGTTCAGAAATGTGTGATTATGTGGTTTACAATTCCATTTCAGACTGCAGCTCTGAGTGGTAATGGTGGAAGCTCCAATTCCACGTCCTGGAATCTCAACTGCAAGTTGATCTTGAACCTTTTTGGTGAAATATCAGCGCAACGTCCTTGGCCATCGTTTTTACACTTGCGGCTTGACCCAGGGACAGGGACACTTCTGATAGTCCACAAGGCCCCCACTTCTCCGGGATAGTTGCACGATTCCTGTTTCCAGTTCAACACTTTTATTTCATTTAAAAAATATTCGGCGCAACATTGCGACCCTCCAGCGGTGAGCAGTACTGCAGGGAACAGGTGGCGTGGGGATTGCAGAACAGCGATAATATACGTGGTGCCGGACCACCACTATGTGGCGGCAAAGTAGACTGCGACCAAACTTAATTCAGGGACCATCAAAGTGAATAACTCCTGTGGATGCTAGACATCGGAAATAAAATCATAAAAAAGACTGCAAATCCATAGCAGGTCACATAACATCTGTGGAGACAGAAGCAGAACGAATATTTTGAGTCCATTATAACTCTTCAGAATGAGTCAGTCTCAACCATTTTCTCCCCAACACACTGTTTGAGGGTTAATGAAAAAGCAGGGAATAGCACCACCAGGTGTCTGCAACCGGTATTACAAGGGGAAATAACATGTGGAACCCCAATCATAACCACCAGGTGGCACGGAAGGTCCACGGAAAATACTTGTTAACAATTCTTCCTCGCCCGCATGGGCCCCAGCTAATCCTGCCTCTTCGTAGGGTATGTGGAATAGTCCATCTTCCGCAACTACACTGGCCCCACTCCCCACCTTTTCCTCCGCTACATCGATGACTGTATCGGCGCTGTCTCATGCTCCCACGAGGAGGTTGAACAGTTCATCCACTCCACCAACACCTTCTACCCCGACCTCAAATTCACATGGACAGCCTCAGATTCCTCCCTCCCCTTCCTCGAACTTCCTATTTCTATCTCAGGCGACCGAATCAACACGAACATCTACTACAAACGGACTGAATCCCACAGCTACCTGGACTACACCTCTTCCCACCCTGCCCCCTGTAAAAACGCCATCCCATATTCCCAATTGCTTCGTCTCCACCGCATTTGCTCTCAGGAGGACCAGTTCCAAAAACGTACAACCCAGATGGCCTCCTTCTTCAAGGAACGCAATTTCCCCACCGACGTGGTCGACGAGGCCCTCCACCGCATCTCTTCCACTTCCCGCTCCTCCGCCCTTGAGCCCCGCTCATCCAACCGCCACCAGGACAGAACCCTACTGGTCCTCACCTACCACCCCACCAATCTCCATGTACAGCGTATCATCCGCCGTCATTTCCGCCACCTCCAAACAGACCCCACCACCAAGGATATATTTCCCTCCCCTCCCCTATCAGCATTCCGTAAAGACCACTACCTCCGTGACTCCCTCGTCAGATCGACACCCCCACCAACCCAACCTCCACTCCCAGCACCTTCCCCTGCAACCGCAGGAGGTGCAAGACTTGCACCCACACTTCCCCCCTCACCTCCCTCCAAGGCCCCAAAGGAAACTTCCATATCCGCCACAAATTCACCTGCACCTCCATACACATCATCTATTGCATCCTCTGCACCCAATGTGGCCTCCTCTATATTGGGGAGACAGGCCGCCTACTTGCGGAGCGTTTCAGAGAAAACCTCTGGGACACCCGGACCAACCAACCCAACCACCCTGTGGCTCAACACTTCAAGTTCCCACTCCCACTCCACCAAGGATATGCAGGTCTTTGGACTCCTCCATCGCCAGACCACAACAACACGACGGTTGGAGGAAGATCGCCTCATCTTCCGCCTAGGAACCCTCCAACCACAAGGGATGAACTCGGATTTCACCAGTTTCCTCATTTCCCCTCCCCCACCTTGTCTCAGTCAAATCCATCGAATTCAGCACCGCCTTCCTCACCCGCAATCTTCTTCCTGACCTCTCCGCCCCCACCCCAGTCTGACCTATCACCCTCCCCTTGACCTCTTTCCACCTACCGCATTTTCGACGCCCCTCCCCCAAGTCCCTCCTCCATACCTTTTATAATAGCCTGCTTGGAACACTTTCCTCATTCCTGAAGAAGGGCTCATGCCCGAAACATCGATTCAACTGCTCCTTGGATGCTGCCTGACCTGCTGCGCTTTTCCAGCAACACATTTTCAGCTCTGATCTCCAGGATCTGCAGACCTCACTTTCTCCTCACAATTCTTCCTCAGACTATCAGCGAAACTATGAACAAAGCCCTGATTGTTGCCACTGAGGTAACACATAAATTCAAACGCATAATGGATAGCAAGGGAAGCTGTGAGGGATGAGGATTGGGAGTGGGGAGAGGAGAGTTTGAAATCCCATAGAAAAGCAGAAATCTCTGGAAAAGCGCAGCAGGATCTGGTAGCATCAGTTCTGAAGAAGGGTCAGTGGACCCAAAACGTTAATTCTGTTCTCTCTACACAGACGTTATCAGACCTGCTGAATTTTTCCAGCAATTTCTATTTTTGGTTCTGATTTCCAGAATCCACAGTTCTTTCAGGGTTTGAAATCCTCCTTTTCTGACTAAATGACATCAGGAATTTTGATTTAAATGAAATCAGTGGGCAACTTGTGGATTAAGAGTTGCTCTTGTTTTTGCATCATGTTTGAGAAACTTCAGCTTCACTGGCGTTCAGTTTTCTGCTTTCATTCTCCCTTCTTCCTTGAACAGATGTGTTATAATAACGATGTGCCAAACTGCTGTAACCTTTCCAAACCCTGGGAAAGTTTGTCAAAATACAAAATCATTCCATCTGCTATTCCTGCAGCCTCTATATTGAAGACCCTGGGTGGCAGGCCATGTGGTCCAGGGGCACTTGTCCAACTTCTGTCCTCATGGTTTTCCTGGCACCTTTTCCCCAGTGATTGACAAAGAGATGAAGGTAGGTGAGGACCTGGGAACAATCATTATCAGGAAAGAGATAGTGTTGGGCAAGCTAACGGACCTCAGGTAAACAAGTCTCCTGGCCCTGATGGAATGCATCCCAGGATGCTAAAATAGATGGTGGGAGAAATAACAAAAACACTTGTGATAATTTTCCAAAATTCACTAGACTCTGGTGGAGTTCCAGCAGATTGGAAAACAGCAAATATGATGCCACTGTTTGAAAAAGGGGGTAGACAAAAGATGGGGAACTATAGACTTGGATTTGATTTAGTTGGAGGCGAGCACTTTGGAGAGAGTGGCCATAATTCAGTTGCATTAAATTTAACGATGGAAAGGGAGCAGTACCTGCCACAGGTCAAGAGTTATCGATGGGGGAAGGCAATTACAATGCGATTAGGCAAGATTTAGGATGCATAGAATAGGGTAGCAAAATGCAGGGAATGAACACAATGGAAATGTGGAGCTGGTTTAAGGAACAGATATTGCGTGTCCTTTGATAGGATGTCCATGTCAGGCATGGAGGAAGTGATAAGGTAAGGGAACCATGGTTTACTGCAGAAATTCCATCTCTTGCAAAGCAGAAGAAAGAGGCTTTTGTGTTGATGAGACAAGATGGTTCAGATGAGGGATGGAGAGTTACAGATCAGCGAGGAAGTATTTAAAGAGAAAGTGAGGAAGAGCTAAGAGAGTGCCTGAGCAGTCTTTAGCAAATAGAATAAAGGAGAATCCTAAAACTTTATATAGGTATGTGAGGAATAAAAGGATGATTAGGGTAGGAATAGGGCCAGTCAAAAACTGAAGTGGGAAGTTGAATGTGGACCCTGTGGAGATCGGAGAGGTGCTAAATGAACATTTCTCATTGGTTTACTCTCAGGAAAAGGAGAATATTGTAGAGGAGAAGAATGAGGTTCGAGATATTAGATTCGAAAGGATCGAGGTTAGTTACGAATAGGTGTTATCAATTCTAGAAAGAATGAAAGTAGACAAGTCCCCTGGGTCAGATGGGATTTATCTGAGGATTTTCTGGGAAGCTCGGCAGGAGATAGCAGAGCCTTCGGCTGTCTTTGTCTACAGGTTTAATACCAGAGGACTTGAGGATTACAAATGTTGTGCCCTTGTTCAATAAGGGCAGTAGAGATGATTCAGATAATGATAAACCGGTGAGCCTTATTTCTGTTGTAGGAAAGGTTTTGGAAAGGATTATAAGAGATAGGATTTATAATCATCTAGCAAGCAACAATTTGATTTCAGATCGGCAACATGGTTTTGTCAAGGACAGGTTGTGTCTCACAAACCTCATTGAGTTTTTTTTTGAGAAGGTGAACAAGCATGTAGATGAGGGTAGAGCAGTTGATGTGGTTTACATGGACTTCAGTAAAGCCTTTGATAAGGTTCCACATGGTAGGCTGATGGAGAAAATGCAGATGCATGGGATTGAGGGTGATTTAGCAGTTTGTTTTAGAAACTGGCTTTCTGAAAGAAGGCAGCGAGTGGTGGTTGATGGAAAATATTCAGCCTGGAGTCCAATTACTAGTGGTGTGCCACAAGGAATTGTTTTGGGATCACTGCTGTTTGTCATTTGTATAAAAGACTTGGACGCAGGCATAGGTGAATGGATTAGTAAATTTGCAGATGACACTAAAGTCGGTGGAGTAGTGGACAGTTTGGAAGAATGTTACAGGTTGCAGGTAGACTAGGATAAACTGCAGGATTGGGCTGAGAGGTGGCAACTGGAGTTCAATGCAACCAAAAGTGAGGTGATGCATGTTGGGAAGAATAACAGGAAAGCAGAATACTGGTTCAATGGAAAGAGTCTTGGTAGTGTGGATGTGCAGAGGGATCTTGGAGTCCATGGACATAGATCTCTGAAAGTTGCCACCCGGGTTGATAGTACTATTAAGAAGGCATACAGTGTGTTAGGTTTCATTGGGTAGAGGGATTGAGTTCTGGAGCCGCAATATCATGCTGCAACTATACAAAACGCTGGTGCGGCCACACCTGGAATATTGTGTACAGCTCTGGTCACCGTATTTTGGGAAGGATGTGGAAGTATTGGAAAAGGTGCAGAGGAGATTCACCAGGATGTTGCCTGGGCTGGAGAGGAGTTCTTATGAGGAAAGGCTGAGAGAATGGGGTCTGTTCTCATTGGAAAGAAGAAGGCTAAGGGGGGATTTGATAGAAACATACAAGACGATCAGAGAATTAGATGGGGTAGACAGTAAAAGTCTTATTCCTGGGATGATGATGTCAGCTTGTATGGGGGGGAATAACTACAATTTGAGGGATGACAGATTTAAGACAGATGTCAGAGGCAGCTTTTTTACTCAGAGAGTAGAAAGGGCGTGGAATGCCCTACCTGCTAATGTCGTTAACTCAGCCACATTTGGGAGATATAAACAATCGTTGAATGAACACATGGATGATGATGGGATAGTGTAGGGGGCTGAGTTTAGTATAGTTCACAGGTTGGTGCAATATTGAGGGCCGAAGGGCCTGTTCTGCGCTGTATGTTCTATGTTCCAGACCGTGAGCTTAATCTCTGTAGTGTGAAAGATGTTTGAGTCTGTTATCATGGAAAAAATAGCAAGACAGACATCTGGATTGAAGTTGTCCCGTTGGGCAGATGCAGCATGGGTGCATGAAGGGCAGGTCATGCTAAACTAATTTACTGGAATTCTTTGAGCACATTGCGAGCACGTGGTATATCTTGATTTCCCAAAGGTATTCAACAAGGTGCCGGACAGAGGGCTACTGCACAGGATAAAGATGGGCATTACGGGCAATGTATTAGCATGAACAGAGGATTGGTTAACAAATAGGAAGCAAAGAGTGGGGATAAATGAGTGCTTTTCCAGTTGACAATCAGGAACTCGTGGTGTGCCTCAGGGATCAGTATTGGGACTACAATTCACCACAGTTTACATCGATGGATTAGAGTTGGGGACCATATGTAGTGTGTCAAAGTTTGTGGATGACACGAAGATGAGTAGTTGGGCAAAGTGTGCAGTTTTGGTCTCCTTACTTGAGAAAGAATGTACTGACACTAGAGGGGGTGCAGAGGAGGTTCATTAAATTGATTCTGGATTTGATGAGTTTGGCTTATGAGGAGAGACTGAGTAGACTGGGATTATATTCGTTTGAATTTGTGAAGAATGAGGGGAGGATCTTTCAGAAATGTACAAAATTCTGAAGGGAATAGATGAGATGGAAGTAGAGAGGGTGTTTCCACTGGTGGGTGAACCTAGGACACGAGGGAACAGCCTCAAAGTTAGGAGGAGCAGATTTAGGACTGAATTGAGAAGGAACTTCTTCACCCAGAGGGATGTGAATCTGTGGAATTCCCTGCTCAGGGATGTAGTGGAGGCTTTCTCAGTGAATGTTTTTAAAGCTAAGATAGATAATTTTCTGAACAGTCAAGGAATTAAGGGTTACGGTGAGAGGGTGGGTAAGTTGAGCTGAGGCCATGAAAAGATCAGCCATGATGTTATGGAATGGCGGAGCAGGCTCGTAGGGTCAGATGGCCTCCTCCTGATCCTAGTTCTTATGTTCTTATGATTGGGATTGTTATCAGTCCCTCTCTCCCACAAACCCATTTCCAGGTTCCCAAATATTCTGCAGAATTCATTTTGCATTTTCTCCAGTGGAAACAGACACATGTGTTCTCTGCCCCCACCAGTTACTTGTCGCTGATGATCAATCCACCAGACTCACCTTCTGAGGGACTTTAATTCCTCTCACGGAACAGAGAGCGGTTACTGGTTGGGGTTTGGAATGGAGTACGTAAACAGGGATATTCCACAGCTGGTGAAATCTCAGCTGGTAACAGCACAGACAGTGACCCTTTGGCCCATCTTTCCTGTCCTGTTGCTCAAGCCCCATTTCCCAGCCTCTCGCCTTGTGGTGCTGTCTGAATGCCTCTCCAGTCTTCTGAGTGTTCCTGCCTCTCCCACCCTTTTGAGAAGTGACTCCCAGAATCCCCATCACCCTCTGGGTTAAAACAATCTTCCCCCAACCACTCCCCCCGACTACCCCACCTCTTCTAAACCTCCTAAACCTGACATCTTTTTCCCTGTTCATTAACCCCTCTATTTCAGGGTAAACGCTTTCCACTGCCCGTGCGCCTCAGAGCTTTGTACACATTCCCTCAGCCTTCTCTCCTCCCAGTAATACACCCCGGGTTTACCCAGCCCATGTCTACGCTGATTCCCGCCCTCCTGGTGAATCTCCTCTTCACTCCCATCCTCCTCCTCCAGTGCAGTCACCTCCTTTTCCTACCCAGTACTCCAGCTGAGGGTCTGCCAAACGTTCTGTACAGCCCGTCACACACAGAGAGAGAGAGAGAGACAAGCACACAGTGTCAGAGCCAGCTCCATCAGACCCACAAAAATCCCCTACAGGGTTATCTCCAGGACTATCACAGCTGGCCGGGTAGCCCTTCCGACGGCAGCGTCCTGTCTCAGACACAGGTTACCTGTTGGTCAGCAGAGCCAGGGCAGACCACCGTGTCCCTCGAATCCGAGGGTCCAGCTCCTCAGGCCGCTGGCAGGTGGGCCGAAGGAAACACAGAGACCGTGTCGCAGACCCTGCCTCACATTCCCAAACTGTAACCCAAACCCCCACCCAGAGGACACTCTGTGACCTTGTCACCCTCAGTGCCTCCTTCAAGTGTTGTCCATTCTGGAGGAGTATTGGTCTCATCAGCCGAGGGAGGGTGGATCGGCCGATGGTGGGTGGATCAGCCGAGCGAGGGTGGATTGGACGAGGGAGGGTGGATCAGCCGAGGGAGGGTGAATCGGCTGAGAGAGGGTGGGTCGGCCGAGGGAGGGTGAATCGGCCGAGGGAGGGTGGATCAGCCGAAGCAGGATGGTAGGGTAGTCAACGGCAGGAGGTCTCCTTGTCCGTCGTTAATCTGAGGCCATGAGTTTTCACGGGGTCTGGAGTCATGTACAGCCTCTCCATATAGCTCAAATCAACCAACCCTGGCAACATCCTTGAAAATCTTTTCTGAACCTTTTCAAGTTTCACAACATCTTTCCAATAGGATGGCGATCAGAATTGCACGCAATAATCCAACAGTGGCCTAACCAATGTCCTGTACAGCCGCAACATGACCTCCCAATTCCAATACTCATTAATCTAACCAATAAAGGAAAGCATACAAACGCCTTCTTCACTATCTTATCTACCTGCGACTCCACCTTCAAGGAGGTATGAACGTGCACTACAAGTTAAAATATTGGTTCCAGTTCTGTTATTCACCAAGTGACTCTGTATAATCGAACATTTTTGAGATTGTAGTGGATCCTGCACAGAAGAAGCCTTGGTTTGTATAGTTCCCAGGTCAGAGACAGTCATTATGTGATCATTGTGCCCTGTTCAGGAAGACTGTCTCAGGGAGAGAGTGTTGTACAATGTCCTCTTACTGCTGTGACATGTTGCTGCTTTGCTGCTATGTTTGCAATGTATCACAAATAAAGTTAAAATGATTTGACCAACACTGTGTGGTTGTGCCTGGTTTAATAACCCTGACTTCAGATTATATTCAGGAACTCAGTTAATCATTTCACTACCAGCTGCTCTG
Organism: Chiloscyllium plagiosum; assembly: GCF_037043375.1. NCBI lineage: Eukaryota > Metazoa > Chordata > Chondrichthyes > Orectolobiformes > Hemiscylliidae > Chiloscyllium > Chiloscyllium plagiosum. Next base: position 1,144,393 of record NW_028270173.1, on the reverse strand, counting down.
AGCCCCTCTCACCTGGTTCCATTCTGACCCATCCAGTCAGAGTCAGAGGTTCATCTGCAGTGGATTTCCTTCTTACTCCCACAGTGTTCCCTCGAGAATACCGCAAAGATCTGTCCTTGGCCCCTTCCTATTTCACAGCCACACGTTAACTCTCGCTCACATCATTAGAAAACATGTTAAGTTCCACTCATGCCCACGAATGATACCCAGCTCGATCTCCCCACCACTCAGATACTGACAGAGGAGGTGCACCCTCACACACTCTGTATAAAGATGATACACAGACTCCTCCACTTGAGACTGTAATTTACAATATTGATCCTGTCCAACATGTCCCGTTTCCAAATTCATTCTTGTGATAGGGAGTGCTCCTGACAAAGACAGTGTTTTTCGTCCATTCTTCCTTGTCCCTGATTGGATGGATCTATCAGGGAACTGGGAAAAGTGTGAAGGATTGAATAGCCTCCTTCTGTGCTGTCAGATACCACGATCAATATGATCAATCATAATATTTCAGAATGTGCATCACATTTCACAAACCCATCAGGATTAACTTCTCGATGTTACTCGCAGACAATCGATCTGCTTTGAAAGTAGGGTGGATTGGCCATGGAAAATATTCCCATAGTGCCAGGGTGTCCAGGGGTGTGCAGGTTAGGGTGGATTGGCCGTGCTAAATGTCCAACAGTGTCCAGGGATTTGCAGGTTTGTGTGGATTGGCCATGGGGTATTGTCCCATAGTGTCCAGGGATGTGCAGGTTAGTGTGGATTGGCCATGGGGAATTGTCCCATATTGCCCAGAGATGTACAGGTTATGGTGGATTGGCATTGGGAAATTGTCCCATAGTGTCCAGGGATGTGCAGATTAGTGTGGATTGGCCATGGGGAATGCAGGGTGACACGACTAGGAAGATACTCTTTGTCGGGTCGGTATGGACTTAATAGGCCGAATGATCTGCTTCCCCACGTTCTCTGTGTATCCCGGAGCTTCCCACCTGCTTTGAAGATTTCCACACCTCACATCAGGAACTGTCTCAGACGATTTGTGACTTGTTAGTCAACACATAACCACATTTACCGGTTTACCAGAAAGGGCAGTTACCCATCAATCTCACTCCTTCCTGATACAGTTCCCATCATCCCTGCATCTCACAGAGAACACTGAATGGCCTGGACAGGGTGGATTGTTCACGAGAATGGGCTCAGGAATGAAAGACTTAACGTATGAGGAACGTTTGGGGACTCGAGGTTTATACTTAATGGAGTTGAGAAGGATGAGGGTACATCTAATTGAAACATACAGAATACTGAATGGCCTGGACAGAGTGGATGTTGTGAAGATACTTCCATTGGTGGGAGAGACTAGGACCAGAGGGCACAGCCTTAGAGTAAAGGGAATACCCTTTCGAACAGAGATAAGGAGAAATGTCTTCAGTCAGAGAGTGGGGAATCGATGCGATTCACTACCACAGAAGGCTGTGGAGGCCATGTCAGTGAGGATATTTAAGACTGAGGTAGATAGATTCTTGAGTATCAAGAGGGTCAAGGTTATAGGGAGAAAGTGGGAGAATGTGGTTGAGAAACTTATCAGCCATGATTGAAAGGCGGAGCAGACTGAATGGGATGAATGGCCTAATTCCTGCTCCTATGCCATACGGTCTGATGGAATCCTTCCCCTCTTTCTCCAGCTCCTGTGATGATGCCTTATATGTGCACGGATCTCTCCTTCCATTGTCTAATTTCAACAACAAAAAAATAGTTCCTACCTTTGGGCCAGAACACCTTGAGCCAGTAAAACCAGTAGCAAGACTGGAAACAGCTCACGGAGTCCCTCAGGACCTGGAGAACAGAGGAGAAAGGAACACTGGGTTAGCACGAAACCTTCACTGACCAGGAAGGACGTTGTGAAAATTGAAAGCGTTCAGAAAAGTATGTTGCCTGGGTTTGAGCTGCAGGGAGAGAATGAAGAGATTGGGGCTGTTTTCCCTGGAGCGTCGGAGGCTGAGGGGTGACCTTATGGAGGTTTACAAAATTATGAGGGGCTTTGACAGAATAAATAGACAAGGTCTTTTCCCTGGGGTGGGGGAGTCCAGAACTAGAGCGCATAGGTTTAGGGTACACAGTTCATAGAACATTAAAACATAGAACATTACAGCACAGTACAGGCCCTTCGTCCCTCAATGTTGCGCCGACCTGTCATACCAATCTGAAGCCCATCTAAGCTACACTATTCCATGGACATCTATGTGTTTGTCCAATGATGACTTAAATGTACTTAAAGTTGGCGAATCTACTACCGTTGCAGGCAAAGCATTCCATACCCTTACTACTCTCTGAGTATAGAAACTACCTCTGACATCTGTCCAATATCTATTACCCCTCAATTTTAAGCTAAGCCCCCTTGTGCTCGCCGTCGCCATACTTGGAAAAAGGCTCTCCCTGTCCACCCTATCTAACCCTCTGATTATCTTATATGTCTCTATTAAGTCATCTCTCAACTTTCTCATCTCGAACAAAAACAGCCTCAAGTCCCTCAGCCTTTCGTCGTAAGACGTTCTCTCCGTACCAGGCAACATCCTAGTAAATCTTCTCTGCACCCTTCCCAAGTCTTCCACATCTTTCTTATAATGTGGTGACCAGAACTGTGCACAATATTCTAAGTGCTGCCGCACCAGAGTTTTGTACAGCTACAGCATAACCTCATGGTTCTGGAACTCGATCCCTCTATTAATAAAAGCTAAAACACTGTATGCCTTCTTAACAACCCTGCCAACCTGAGTGCCAACTTTCAAGGATCTGTGTACCTGGACACCGAGATCTCTCTGCTCATCTACAGTACCAAGAATCTTACCATTAGCCCAGTACTTTGCATTCCGGTGACGCCGACCAAAGTGAATCATCTCACACTTGTCCGCATTAAACTCCATTTGCCACCTCTCAGCCCAATTCTGCAGCTTATCTATGTCTCTCTGTAATCTACAACATCCTTCGTCACTATCCACAACTCCACCGACCTTAGTGTCATCTACAAATTTACTAACCCACCCTTCTACGCCCTCATCCAGGTCGTTTATCAACATGACGAACAGCAGTGGACCCAACTCCGACGCTTGCAGTACACCATTGGTAACTGGACTCCAGGATGAACATTTCTCATCAACCACCACCCTCTGTCTTCTTTTAGCAAGCCAATTACTGATCCAAACTGCTATATCTCCCACAATCCCATTCCTCCGCATTTTTTACAATAACCTACTGTGGGGAACCTGATCGAACGCCTTGCTGAAATCCATATACACCACATCAACCGGTTTACTCTCAACTACCTGTTTGGTCACCTTCTCAAAGAACTCAATAAGGTTTGTGAGGCACAAACTACCCTTCACAAAACCATGCTGACTATCCCTAATCAAATTATTCTTTTCTAGATGATTATAAATCATATCTCTTATAACCTTTTCCAACACTTTACCAACAACTGAAGTAAGGCTCACTGGTCTATAATTACCAGGGGTGTCTCTACTCCCCTTCTTGAATAGGGGAACCCACATTTGCCATTCTCCAGTCTTCTCGCACTATTCCTGTTGACAATGACGATTTAAAGATCAATGCCAAAGGGTCGGCAATCTCCTCCCTGGCTTCCCAGAGGATCCTAGGATAAATCCCATCCGCCCAGGGGACTTATCTATTTTCACACTCTGCAGGATTTCTATTACCTCTTCCTTGTCAACCCCAATCCCACCTAGTCTAGTAACCTGTATCTCAGTATTCTCCTTGACAAAATTGTAGAAGTTTATAAAATCATGAGGGGCATGGATAGGACAAATCTATAAAGACTTTTCCTTGGGGTGGGGGAGTCCAGAGCTAGAGGGCATCTGTTTAGGGTGAGAAGCAAAAGATGTAAAAGAGACCTAAGGCGCAACTTTTTCACTCAGAGGGTGGAGCGTGTATGGAATAAGCTGCCAGAGGAAGTGGTGGAGTCTAATATAACTGCAATGTTTAAAAGGCATCTTGATGGGCATATGAATAGGAAGGGTTTGGAGGGAGATGGGACCACAGCCAGGGCCGGGCACTACATGAAAATTCTCGATGGCTTTGCCCGTGAGCTGGTGCTTCTCCAAGGAGACATGTGGGACTTGTTCTTTCAGAGATATCCAACCCACTCCCTCCACCATCACTGATACTGGTTGCCATGGCAACACAAGGCCCTCCCCTCAGCCAGCGACAGGAGCCCCTATTGGTGGAAGCACAGACTCAATTCCCACCCCACCACCCCCGTCCTTGCTCAGAACCCCACCCTCTTTCTAGCAGAGGGGATGGAGCTGACGACAACTCCGAGTATCGGTCAGAGCCCCGCTGGTTCTGGGCCCCGCTCCACCTCAGGCACCTGAGACAGACAGCTCCCTTCTCCTCATTATTGGGAGAACTGTTGAATAGCTGGTGTCAGGAAGCTCACACCCACCTGAATTAATCTCCATCAGCATCTTTGTCCACACTCAGTACTGCACGGAGCCAATGTACTTGCACATATTTATTAAAGGGGAAACTTGCAGTGGGTCTGGGAGAGTTTGCTTGACTCTGAAACGGGAGATAAATGTCACTATTGGATCATTCCAGGGTGGGGAATGGATATGTTAGAAATAAAACTCAAGCCAAGGATGGAAGCTTTCCCTTCTCTGTGCATCCAGAGATTTCTGCATAACAAGAACAATTTTTAAGGTTTGTGTTCGGAGAACGCTATCGCAAAAAAAAGTAAAGTCCCAGACTGGATTCCCAAAACATGAACATTGTAAATTCAGGAAGTTATTGGACTGTCTTTTCCTGTCCTTATTGGACTCGGTTATTCCACAATATTACAAATAGCTCAATTTTCCTGCACAGAACAACTCTCAGAGATACAATCCAATAGGAAAATCCTCATGGGATTCCGATTGTTGGGCTTAGTTTATGATTTACAGAGAATTCCTTTAATTCTTCCATAGTATAATATGTATTTGTCCTAGAGACAGGTATTTATGGGAATTAACACCAGGATTGTCCAATAGGAATCTCTGACTCTCCGGTAAAGAGAGCAAACCTGCAATGATAGTTTTATTGTCAGCATCAGGACTCATCAAACTGCCTCTGAATCTTTGTCAAAAATGTGTCACTGGAAAAGTACAGCAGGTCAGGCAGCATCCGAGAAGCAGGAGAATTGATGTATCAGGCATAAACCCTTCATCAGGAAGGTCTGATGAATGACTTATGAGAGAAATATCAATTCCCCTGCTGTTTGGACGCTGCCTGACCTGCTGTACTTCACCAGCGCCACACTTTTCGACTCTGACTCTCCAGCATCTGCAGTCCTCACTTTCTGCCTCTGAATGTTTGTCTACAGTTATACTTCAGATCGAGTGTCAGCCCACTCTGTGTAACCTGAAACCCTGAACCAGACAGAATGAATGATAATGTCAGGGAGACTCAATGTGAGTCACTCTGAGCTCAATGACTAAGCAGCTGAGTGACAGCCCCATTGTCAGAGGGACAGGGTTTCAGCTGAGACCCAGCTCAGGTCACGGAGAGCCTCACATTCCTCAGGGATACGATCACCTATGTGCAGGTCAGGGGGATGGACGCCTGCCTCATCAGCCTGGATCAGGAGAAGGTCTTGGACAGGAGATCACACACTTGTATGTGGGACGTGCTCTGCAAAATGGGCTTTGGGGAGGGAATCTGCAACTGGATCTGTCTGCTCTACACCAACATCGTTAGCGCAGTCTCAATCAATGGGTGGGAATCAGAAAGCTTCCCGATCAGATCCAGAGTCAGGCAGGGCTGCCCACTCCCTCGTGCCTTGCTTGTGTGTTGCATTGAGCCCCTTCGCTGAATCCAGAACTTTCCAACAAGCCCCAAGATGTCGCTTGGCAGTTGCAGGGGCACAGAGGCTGTCACACATCTCCTCCTGAAATGTGCCTTTGCAAAGTAACTCTGGAGAAAGATGCAGTGGTTTTTGACGAGGTTCGTTGCGAGCAGCTCAGTGACGTGGGACCCTGTGCTCCCCAGAACACACACCGAGACAAACACCTGGACGACCATCAATTCAGTTACAGGCGCTCTTTGGTCTGCCCGAACCTTGTTGGTCTTCCAGAGGAAGGAGTTGACCCTGACCGAGTGTTGCAGACTGGCACATTCCAAGCTCCAGGACTACATGCCGAGGGATGCATTAACACCTGGGGCAGCTGCTGCCAAGGTGCTGTGGGGAAAGACCACCATCTGAGCTCTTTCTGCTGAAGGGAAATGGGGGTCTGTCCAGTTATTGGACCCTCTCAGTGTCTCAAATATATGTAAATAAACTCTTGTATGTGTAAGAGAGGTCTTTGGTTTGTTGGATAGAGTCAACTTTTGTTCGTTTACTTGACATGCTACTGCACAAGACGAAACTGCGTTTGTGACCGTTTATTGATGCGAAAAGATTTTCTTATGAATAAAGCGTATTTTTAAATTATTAAAAGAAAGTCATTGAGTAATATATCTGTCTTCGAAAGTTGCTGAATTGTTTTTCTGCATCATTCTCCAACTTCCACTGCCTGAGGACACGCTCAGTCTTACAACATCATTCCAATTAATTACCGATGGAACAAACAGCTTCAGACCTGCCCATACCTGTGACAGGAACTGTTTCACTGCTGTGAACTCCCAAACTGAGACACCCTCTGGATGGGAGTGGAACAAAGATTGGGCCAGATTTATGAAAGCCATTCTACTCATCGTGACTCTGATGGCTCTGTACACCATCAAATTAGTCCCGTACCTCACCCCCTTCTTTTTCCCCTGACCCTGAAAACCTTTTCCCTGTAAACACCTTCTCAATTCCCAATACCAGCTCACGGTGGAACTGAGGAATGTGAAGCAATAAATTAGATAGCTATAAGGCTGATGTGATCTGGATCATTGACAGTAAAATAAAGATCTGGGGAGTTAGGAGACATGAAACTATCAGAACCTGCTGAAGAAACTCAATAGGTCTCGTACGGATTACAGAGAGATACAGAGTTAACGTTTCGGGTCCAGTGACCCTTTTTCCATGATGACCATCTCAAGTCATACTGGGGAAGTTGACACCCCCTACTATAATTAACCACATTGGTGTTTTCATGCTAATTATGCTCACAATGTTACGAAATGCATAAATCACACACGTTTTATCACAGGCTCCAGGGTCGAGGCCAAGAGAAATAGTGAGTCTGGCTTTGTACAAACAATGATGATTCAATGTCCATCTCCCACTGAGTTCCAATGGGAACTACCTATTCCCACAGCCGTGACCTCTCACAAACTATTCAGGAGAGAGCAGCACCTAATCCCTACCCACTCACTGCATTCACAGCCAGCGGGTTGTGTTCATGTTTTGACAGAGATATACCCAGTACATCTGACAGGGGGTGGGGGTTTTAAAAACCAGCCCCTACCTCCAACCTCATTGTTTTCCTCAATCTTTACTCCGAAGCTGTGGGTGATGGATAACCACAGTAGGACAGGAAGAGGAACAACACAGGGATACAGATAGACCATACTGTGGGAGGTCAGTGCAGAGGGAGTGCCACCCTCTCAGTGCTGAGGGAATGTTGCACTCTTGGAGGGTGAGTATTGAGGGGGCACTACCCTGTTGGAGAGTCAGTGAAGGTGGAATGCTGCACTGTCAGAGGGTCAGTGCTGAGGGAGTGCCACACTGTCAGACGGTCAGTGCTGAGGGAGTGCCACACTAACAGAGGGTCAGTGCTGAGGGAGTGCCACACAGTTAGAGGGTCAGTGCTGAGGGAGTGCTGCACTTTCAAAGGTTCACTGCTGAGGGAGTGCTGCACTGTCAGAGGGTCAGTGCTGAGGGAGTCCCAACTGTCAGAGGGTCAGTGCTGAGATACTTTCACACTGTTGGATAGTATGTGTGGAGGAAGCGCACCACTGTCAGTGGGTCTGTGCTGAGGAATTGCCAATGTTTCAGAGCTGTGCAAAGATCTCATTTGTTTGTTTGTGAAATGATTTAAGTGTATTCTGAGCTGGTGAAATGTTATAGGCGCGGGTCTCTGTACTATCAGTGCTCCGGTGAAACAAAGATTTCCAGCAGCTATTGTCATTTCAAGGATCCGCAAAACACGATCAGAAACATCACTTAGGGGAGGGGCAGAAATTGTACCCATGTTCCAGTATAACCAAATTGGTGAAGAAATCCAGTCAATGGGACAATTTAAATCCTCGGTCAAGCTCTCTCCCTGCTATCTGAAATCCATGTTCACACTCAGCATTTCTGACTTTGTTTCAGAAAGGAAACGTGCCATTCTAATCTCACAATGTCCTCCAGGTGTTTAAGCTGCAGCAAAGTGGTTAATTGTTAACTGCCTGCTGTGGTCGTGTACAAATCACTTGGAAAAACTACAATCCAAATGGAATACAGCAATAGGTCGAAAATTGCTTCATCTTAATTTTCTCATGGGGAGTTGGGAATGCCAATAACAGGAGGTCTGGCCAGTGAAAACTGAACCCTGTAATGGATTAAAAATGGCTGTGCCATGTGTCCAAAGAACTCCCTGCTCTTTCCTCACGTACCAGCAGAAATGGAATACATGCCCTGGAATCTCGATGACAATCTGATCTTGAAGGTTTCTCACAGGAAATATTTCCTAAACCACGCCACATTCTGGGGCATCACTGAGCTAACATCTGGCTGCAGGAGCTCTTCCAGCTAAAATCGCTGGTATGTGTAGGACTCGGCGATATTCGTTTCTATATCTGTGACTACACTTCACCATTAATTCCCAAAAAGTCATCTCTATAACATCATAACCCGTGTGTAATCATGGCCATGCTCCAGTTTTCAATGGTAGTCCTGCTTCCCATCATGCGTAGGAAGGTGGAAACCCTTCTATCATTTGTTCTTTGAGATACAGTGCGCTTGCGTGGATCAACCCGGACAATACTTGGTCACATTCGCAGTGGGAGGCTTTGGCATCTCTCCACCCCCCCACCTCTCTACGTCTCTGTGTGTTTATCTCTCTCTCTCTCTCCGTCTGTGTGTGTTTATCTCTCTCTCTCTCTCCGTCTGTGTGTGTTTATCTCTCTCTCTCTCTCTCTCTCTTCATCTCTCTCTGCCCCACACTCCCGTCCCTTCTCTCTCGGTGTGTGTGTCTGTGTGTTTGTGTCAGTGTGTTATATATATTATGGTTCACATCCCGGGGCAGGGCTGTATAAAACAAGAACTTTCACTCTCGGGGAAAACAGTGAAGTCTCTGATCACCGATGGGGAAGGAAACCCTGGGAGAGGCGGCAGAGGAGATTATTCACGAAACCTGCGGCTCCTTGAATCAAAGGCATAGAGTCCTGCAGCACGGTGACAGGCCCTTCCACCCAAACTGGTCTCAGAGTCACAGAGATGTACAGCACAGAGACAGACCCTTCGGTCCAACTCATCCATGCCGACCAGATATACTGACCTAATCTAGTCCGATTTGCCAGCACTTTGCCCATATCTCTCCAAACCCTTTCTTGTCATATACTCATGCAGCAGCTTCTAGAACATATAGAACATTACAACGCTGTACGCCCCTTTTCCCTTGGTGTTGTGCGACCTTGAAACCAATCTGATGCCCATATAATCTACACTATTCCATTTTCATCCATATGTTCATCCAATGTCTATTTCAAATGCTGTAATTGTATCAACCTCCACCACTTCCTCTGGCAACTCATTCCATTCACGCACTACCCTCTGCATGAAGAGGTTGCTCCTTAAATCCCTTTTGATCTTTCCCCTCACACCCTGACCACTGTCCTCTAGTTCTGGACTCCCCTACCTTGTCTATCTATCTTATCCATGCCCCTCATGATTTTATAACCTCTATAAGGTCACCCCTCAGCCTCCGATGCTCCAGGGAAAACAGCCCCAGCCTTTTCAGCCTCTCCCTATAACTCAAATCGTCCAACCCTGGCAACATCCTTGTAAATCATTTCTGAATCCTTTCAAGTTTCACAACATCATTCCGATTGGAAGGAAACCGCAACTGTATGGTGGCCTAACCAATGTCCTGTACAGCCACAACATGACCTCCCAACATCTATACTTGATGCTCTGACCAAATCAAGGAATGCAGACAAAACGCCTTATTCAATATACTATCTACCTCCGACTCTACATTCAAGGAACTGTAAACCTATGCTCGAAGGTCTCTTTGTTCTCCAACACTCCCCAGGATCTTACCATTGTATAATGTACCCTGGGTGGCACAGTTTCTCAGTGGTTAGCACTGCTGCCTCGCTGCACCAGGGACCCGAGTTCAATTCCAGCCTCGGGTGACTGTCTGCATGGAGTTTGCACATTCTCCCTGTGTCTGTGTGGGTTTCCTCTGGGTGCTCTGGTTTCCTCCTCCAGTCCAAAGATGTGCAATTCAGTTGAATTGGCCATGACAAGTTGCCCATAGTGATAGGTGCATTTGCAGGGAGTTGGGGAATGGGTCTGTGTGAGTTACTCTTCTGCGGAGGGTCAGTGTGAACTTTTTTTTTAGATTACATTACAGTGTGGAAACAGGCCATTCGGCCCAACAAGTCCACACCGACTCGCCAAAGCGCAACCCACCCATACCCCTACATTTACCCCTTTCCTGACACTATGGGCAATTTAGCGTGGCCAATTCACCTGACCCTGCACATCTTTGGACTGTGGGAGGAAACCGGAGCACCTGGAGGAAACCCACGCAGACACTGGGAGAACGTGCAAACTCCACACAGTCAGTCGCCTCAGGCGGGAATTGAACCCGGGTCTCTGGCGCTGTGAGGCAGCAGTGCTAACCACTGTGCCATTGTGCCGCCCTTGTTGGGCTGAAGGGCCTGTTTCTGCACTGTAGGGAATCTAATCTAATCATTAAGTATATAAGTTCTGCTCTGATTTGCTTTTCCAAAATGCAGCATCTCGCATTTATCTAAATTAAACTCAATCTGCCACTCCCCAGTCCATTGGCTCATCTGTTCAAGATCCTGTTGTACTCGGAAATATCTTACTTCGCTGTCCACTAAATCTAAAATTTTGTTGTCACTTGCAAACTTACTAACTATACCTCCTATGCTCATATCCAAATCATTTACATAAATGACAAAAAGTAGTGGACCCAGCACCGATCCTTGTGGCAATCCACCGGTCACAGGCCTCCAGTCTGAAAATGAATCTCTGCCACCACCCTCTATCTTCTACCTTTTGAGCCAGTTCTATATCCAAATGGTTGGTTTCCCCTGCTTTCCATGAGAACGAGCTTTACTAACCAGTGTCCCATAGGGAAAATTGTCAGACATCTTACAGATATCCATATAGATTACATCCACCACTCTGCCCTCATCAATCCTCTTTGTTACCTCTTCAAAAAACTCATGATTTGTGAGGCATGATTGCCCATGCACAAAGCCATGCTGACTATCTCTAATCAGTTCTTGACTTTCCAAATACAAGTAAATCCTATCAATCAGGATTCCCTCCAACAACTTGCCCACCACTGATGACAGGCTCACCGGTCTATAGTTCCCTGGCCTTTCCTTACCACCTTTCTTAGTTGTACCATGGGGTCCGTGGATATTGCCTGACATGCTGTCCTTATCCACGCATTTGTCCAAATGCCTTTTAAATGTTGTTAATGTACCAGCCTCAACCACTTCTGCTGGCAGCTCATTCCATATGTGTACCACCCTCTGTGTAAAAAAGCTGCCCCTCAGGTTCCCTTTTATTCTTACCCCTCTAACCTTAAACTCATACCCTCCATTCCTCGATTCCCCAACCCTGGGAAAACACTGAGTGCATTCACCCTATCCATCCCCATCATGATCTCATATACTTTTAAAAGATACATTCCCCCATTCTCCTGCACTGTACAGAAAATGGCTTAGCTTCTCCAGCCTCTTCCTGTAACTCAGTCTCTTGAGTTCTGTCAACATCCTTGTAAATGTCTGCTGCATTCTTTTCAATTTATAATAAAATCCTTCCTATAACAGGGTGACCAAAACTGACCATAATAGTCCAAGTGTAGCCTCACCAACCTCAGGTGCAAATGTAACATAACTTCCCAATATCTATACTCAATCCCCTGACTGATGAAGGCCAGTGTACCAAAACCCTTCTTCACAGCCTGTCTACCTGTAACTCCACTTTCAGAGAGCTGTGCACCTGAACTCAAAGTCCCTCTGTTCCACTATATGACTTAAGGCCCTACCATTCACTCCAAACTCCTACCTTGAGTTGATTTTCCAAACTGCAAAACGCACACAAATCTATATTAAACTCCATTTGCCATTTCTCAGCCCACCTCCAGCTCGTCATGATCCTGCTGCAATATCTGATCACATAAGAACATAATATCATAAGAAGTAGGATCAGGAGTAGGTCATCTGACCCTTTGAGCCTTGAGCTATATGAGGTTTGGAGGCCTTGAGCAAAAGGGAGAGGCTGAATAGGCTGAGGGGATTTTCCATGGAGCGTCAGAATGTGAGGGTTGACCTTGTAGTGGATTATACAATCATGAGGGGCATGGATAGGGTAAATAGCCAAGTTCTTTTTTCCAGAGTAGGTGAATCCAAAACTGGAGGGCTTAGGTTTAAGGTGAAGTGGGGAGTTCTGGTTAAATGGGGAGTTCTGAGGAAGTGGGGAGTCAGTGGGAGGAGATCTCTGACCGCTCTGAGCAATGACTTTATATGCGACTGTGGGGAGTGGGACTGACTGGAAATGCTGTACAAAGAGCTAGCACAGGTACAATGGACGAACAAACTCCTTTCATTACTGCAGTGGTTCCAGTGCACAGCCAGACAGAACTAGCCAAATGGAGCCTTTCAGACACGTCTGCTGTTACCGACCAGAGCAGACACCTTCAGAATATATTGGGAAGTTAGCCTGGACCCTGACTTTTTCTCATTTTAAAGGCAACTGTAAGGTGTTCTGTTCCAGATATAATTCAATTGATCAAACTGCCCGATGTGAAGCAAAACACAATTTATTCAAACACTATCGTTAAAATACAACAAAAGGACGATGAACGTGGAATAACAACTCTATTGGAAAACTTAAACGAACAATGTCAACTTTAAAAGTAAAATCCCCAAGGCCTCACAAGTTGTTTATCTTCTGATCGACTGTGTGCCGCCTGTCCTCCAATCTCCTCTAACAGAAACCACAACATCACCCAACTACAGCCTTCCCACTGGGACAAATGCCTTCATAACCAAACCCTTAAACCAGAAGGATTCCCTTTCATTAAATATCACACAGGACTGAGAAATGACTCAGGACAAACCACAGGAGATAACTTTGCAAACATCAATTTTATTTCATCGCTGATCAGACAGAGCAAAGCAAAGGGAGCAGACCGGGAGCGGGGACAGCAGCAGGTTTTGGGACGGGCCGAAGGGTCTCATTCCGTGTTCCAGCAGCCGGCCCATCACTTTGCCAGAGTTTTGTGGAGCAGCTTCAGGGATTTTAGCGAAAGACTGACCCACACAGCTGGGGGTTTGAGGGAGTGGGGGAATTATTGGGACCCTGGGAGGTGATTGAACGTCACCCCCCGCCCCATATTCCCATCCCCCAAGATATCGAAGTCCCCGCTCCCCAGGCTAGCAATTTTCCTGTTTTCCCATCGATATCTTCTTACACTCAGATGGAGGGGTAACTGTGGCTGCTCTGAGCAGTTGAATGGAACTGAACGTTTGGTCAAACAGCCCCAGTTTCTCAGGACGTGGGATCTCAGTATCCTCCTCCTCCTGGAACAGTTCCCATCGCTGCTTCTCAGAAAACAGCAGGGCCAGGAGGGGTGGAGTGTTGTTGATCTTGGCCCTACATTACAGTGTACCATTGATACCAGTGCTCCCAATCTCAGGTCTGAGTCACTTAGGCATTATCATTTATGAGCCTGAATTGATTAGAGAACATGATCTTATCACAGCCCAATGTTAACTCGCCCCTTTTGTCCTTTTCAACTTTCTCCCTATTCTCCTGGACCTTTCAACTTTTCCGCACTGACTCACCTTTCTTTCTGAGTAGATTCGGTCAGCCAGAGATGATAAACTGATAACCTCATTTCTTTCTTTTTCTCCTTCTCTCTCTGTCCCGGGAAATCTGCCAATTTTTGAAGCGAATGCAATTAAACATACCGTTCGGGGAAATGGCTTCCGGGTTTTCTGTGGTCATTTCATGCATTTGGTGACAGGTTTGACAGAATCAGGGCAGTAATGGACATACATGTGTGTTCAAGGTGGTCCCTTCTGAGAGTACACCTTATGAGAGATGTCTTTCGCCATTCTGTTGACAATTCTTATGCTCTTGTGTTCTAACACACACACACACACACGATTCGGAGATGCCGGTGTTGGACTGGGGTGTACAAAGTTAAAAATCGTACAACATCAAGTCATAACCTGGTGTGTGTATGTGTGAGTTCGTCTGGATGTATGTGTGTTTTCATGTCTGTTTGTATGCATGGCTGTGTGTGTAAAAATCACACAACACCAGGTAATAACTTTTTAACTTCACATGCACATACATGCATACAAACAGAAATGCACACACACATACTGACAGACGAACTCACACATACACACACAAGCACACAATCACAAAAACACACAATTCTCGGGAGTAGATAAGGTGAGGATATTTAATTGGCATGGATAGGTTGGACTGATGAGTCTGTTTCCGTGTTGCACATCTCTATGACCGAATTGTAGACGTTACCAGCTGATGTAGAATATCTCACTGACTGACACACACACACACACGCACACACACACACATACACACACATACACACAAACACACACACACACACACACAAGCACACACGCTTCTGAGCAGACTCTAATCCCTTTTGTCTGGAGGATTTTCTCCCCTTTTCTCTGTCAGAATTCTAGCCCATTCCCTCTGGGGTGCCTCAAACCCCTTCTCTCTTGGGGGACTCTAACCCATTCTCTCTGGATGGACTCTGACCCCTTTTGTCTGGTTCCTGTAGGCGACTCCAAGCGATTTCCTTTAATTCATAAATATTCAGACACTCTGGACCTCCATTTACAACAAATTCAAATTTATTTTATCTTCTCTCCTGATTGGTTTACCATTACTCCAGCACAGGTCACAACCCTATTTCGCCATCTCGGTAAACCTCCACAAGTTGTTGAGCAAATGATTAAAAAATGTATAAAATAAAAGAAAGCAACTACTGTTGTAATGAAGCTCATAACGGAATGTGAGTTTGGATAATTTTGCACAGAAGTATATCAAATCGCTAGACTGAGTTATAATGGAAGTTAAAGATTTATGGGTCATCTTCGAGAAAGAACAAACAAAATATATATTTTTTTAATCAAACAGATACGTTTGACTTCATTTTTACCTATTACAAAATGACTTACCTTGGGCCACAGATCTCTCCAGACGTCTGGGATTAGACTGGTGGTAATAATTCAATAGCAAAATTGGATATAATTAAGCAATTAGGGATAGAGAGAAGTGTCAGAAGAAAAGCAAGTCAGAATAATGGGTTGAAATGCTGATTAAAGGTAACAACGTCGAAGAGAATGGTGCTGGAAAAACACAGCCAGTGGGGAGTAGGAGAGTCAACGTTTCAGCATAAGCCCTTAATCAGAAATGAGGCTTGTGGGCTGGGATGGAGGGTGCGCAGAGTGACAAAAGGGAAGGGGTGGGGCTGGGAGCAGAGGTCGCTGTGAAAGTGGATGAAGGCGGAGGTGACAGTGATAGGTCAGAGAATGGAGGAGCAGATAGGTGGAAAGGAAGATGGACAGGTAGGACCATTCAAGAAGGCGGTGGCAAGTTGGAAGGTTGGGAATGGCATAAGGTAGGGGCAGGTAAATGGGGAACTGGAGAAATCCACATTGATCCTGTGTGGTTGCAGGATACTCAGGTGGAAGATGAGGTATTCTTCCTCCAAGTGGTTAGCGTTTGGCGATAGAGGAGGCCCAGGACCTGCATATCCTTGGCAGAGTGGGAGGTGAGTTAATGTGTTCAGCCACAGGGCGGTGGAGTTGGTTAAATGCGGGTGTCCCAGAAATGTTCCTGAAATGATCTGCAAGTTGGCGTTCTGTCTCCCCAGTGTAGAGGAGACCACATTGTATGCAACGTATGCAGTAGCTGACCTATGTGGCAGTACAGACAAATTTCTGATGGATGTGGAAGGATCCTTTAGGGCCTTGGACGGAAATGAGGCAGGAGGCGTGGGTGCAGGATTTGAATTACTTGCAGTGGCAGGGAATGTGCCAGGAGGGGGGAATGGGTTGGTGAGGGGCATGGGCCTGACAAGGGAGTCGCAGAGAGGATGATCTCTGCGAAATGCAGATAGGTGTGGGGAGGGAAATATATCCCTGATGGTGAGGACTGATTGCAGGTGGTGTCAATGGTGCAGGATGATGCGATGTGTACAGAAGTTGGTGGGATAGAATATGGGTCAGGGAGGTTTCTGTCCTTGTTGCTATTGGAGGGGTGGTTCAAGGGCGGAGATATAGGAAGTGGAGGAGATACGTTGGAAGGCATCTTCGTCCATGTAGGAGGGGAAATTGTGGTCTTTGAAGAAGGAGGCCATCTGGGATATTCTACAATGGAATTGGTCCTCCTGGGAGCAAGTGTGGCAGAGATGGAGTAATTGGGAGTATGGCATTGCATTTTTACAGGAGGCAGGGTGGGAGGAGGTGTAGTCCAGGTAGCTGTGCGAGTCCGTGGGTTTGTAGTGGATGTCTGTGTTGAGCCTGTCAAGTATTTGAGTGAAGAGAAAGATTAGGTGAGAGTACTAAACGGGCAGCTTTCCCTCGGTGATGATTTTTTGCCATGTTTTTCCTGGTGAATGTTGTGATCGAGCCACTAGCTGAGGCAGCGTGACTGTAGGTGGAGAGATAAGTCAAATTTCGGAGATCCTTTTTCGGAGATCAGATGAGAGTCAAGAATGTGTCACGTGGTCTTGGTATGCTGATGTAGGTGTGCAGAAGTGAAGTAATAAATATGAGTGAATGCTTGGTTCAAAAATAAGATTACATTGAAGAATGGGCCTCAGACATGTACATTTACTTGACAAACAGGTTAGTGTGGCTTGGAAGAGCATGGTTTAAACAATAAGACACTGACACATAATCCATAGAGAAGTTGACTTAAAGCAGTGATAGTCAGCTGAATTGAAAGAAGAAAAACAAAACAAAAAAGAAATCATTTACAGATAACTCAGGAATAAGAACTCGGGAATTTTGAGTCCATGTATGATGATATCGAGTCGCCTCTTTGCAGAATCACAACACTCTGGACTGGATCTTAGCTGAGAAAGTTGACACCTGTGTCCTCGAAGGTCGGGAATGTTGCACCTACATCCCTGATAACTCTGAAGAATCAGGACTGACAAGCACAAAGTCATGCAGCTTGTCACATAATCTAACCACACCTTGCTCCTTATCACCTTCAGTTAGATAAGAAGACATTATAAACCACATTGTGACAGTAATGTATAAACAAAAACGGGTGTTGCTATGCAATTATGTGCTTATCACAACTTGTTCCAGGTAACAGAGGTAAGAACAACAGAACACCTCCTCACCAGAAGCTTTAATTCCTTTACAATTCAAAAAATTATCTAGATTAACTTTAATAACACTCACCAAGGTAGCCTCAACTACTTCACTGGACAGGCAATTCGACAAATTCACAGCTCTCTGGGTGAAGACGTTCCTCCTCAATTCTGTCCTAAATCTGCTCCCCCTAATTTTGAGGCTATGCCTTCTAGTCTTAGCATCTGCCACCATTGGGAACATCCTCCCTGCTTCTATCTTATCTGTTCCCTTCATAATTTTATATGTTTTGATAAGATCCCCCTCGTTCTTCTTAATTCCACTGAATATAATCCCAGACCACTCTGTCTCTCCTCTTAAACAAATCCAGTCAATTCTGGAATCAAACTAGTGAACCTCCTCGGCACCCTTTCCAGTGACAGTGCATCCCGTAGAAAATAAGAGGAAGTTTTAAATCCCACTCAAACTGCAAAACAGAATTTAAGGCAAATGAGCTACTGCTCAATGACATATTGCGAAAGCAATATGTGATTGGTCTGCAGTGTTTCCAAGGGTTGAAATTGATATGTTTTCTGTCAATAAGACTTCAGTTGAAGCAACAGGCTCATTATTGGCGTAACACAACCATTTGGAAAATGGGAAACAATGTCTCTCAAGAGGCTCACCCTCAGAAGGGAACACCTCTAACACACATGTATATCCATTCTGGGCCGGATTTCATAATATTTGTCGACAAGCGGGTGAAATTGACCTAGAATACTGGGAAACCGTTTCTCCTGATGGTACCTTTAATTGGAATTGTCTGAAACAACCATCAGATGTCCTAGGATAAATGGAGAAGGAGAAAAAGACTGAAATTGGGTGGTCAGTTTCTCATTCTTTACTGGCTAAATGTAATAAGAGATTGGTGAATTCAGTGTGGAAAAGTAGAGAAGTCGACGAGAGTAAGAGGAAAGTCATAATGGTCAATCGAGGCGGCAGTGATAAAATCATGGTCTTAAATACACCTACAGTCCAGAATGATGGTGATGAGGAGACTCAAACTCTTGACTGGGAGGATCCATGGGATGATCTTGAAAAGTGTTGAGGATGTAGGGGTTACATTGTTGAAGAAGTGATCAGCCAAACGACAGTACATTTCACACACAGTTCCTTTTATTGCAGGCAATGAGAGTCAGACAGCAAGGTCCCAAGCATATTGAGCCCCACAATTACAATCACATTACTATACACACGCCCAGGTCAATCATATTTCATTTCTTCTTATTGACCAATTACTTTTTGATCACGAACCTTAATAACCGTTATTCCCTTAATATGTCATCTGCATTAAACTCCTGCAGTTGAGTGTGGTTTAGAGTTTTCTCTTTTCTTGCTTTACTGTAACAGGCTGGGTAGGCCTATGTGACCTGTGGTAAATATATGTAAATACCCGCACAGCAACACAAGGATTCATCTGTACATTTCTCTGTTTCAATATAACTTTTCCACACTCCCCCCTTTTGCCCTGAAAGGACAACCTTAAATGTCAATCTGAGACAGTCTTTGGAATTCGATATCCAGGATTATCACCGTTGGGCCATAGCGCTGACTGTAGCTTGCATTACACCGTAGCTGGTGCAAAGGGTCCTGATACACCCTAGTAGAACCAAAACAATTACAATCAGGAGCAGTATCCCAAGACCCCACTGATTGAGATTCCCCAATTTCCAAAAATACTGCTCAACCAACTAACAAATCCCCAGCAAGCATTGAGTTCACGTAACTTGCCCAGTTCCTTTCGGATATGCTCAGCCAGGTTAGTGATTTCTTCGGAGTTATCAGGGATGTAGGTGCAACATTCCTGATCTATCAGGGCACAGGTGCCACCTTTCTCAGACAAGGTCCAGTCCAGAGCGATGTGACTCTGCTCGATCACCAAGTTCACCAGGAAAGACAAGGACACAAACATCACTAAGAGAAAGCTGTCAGTTTAATACTCTCACCAAAACTTCCTTTCCACTCAGATACACGTTAACTTCAATTCCATTACAACCCATTATTCCAATTTGTTTTGCTTCTGCTACCACTGTCGATTGCTAATTGTTCAATCTCATCCAATGTTGCTATTTAATTATTACTGCCAATCTAATTCCAGACACCTGAAGGGATCTGTAGCACGTGGTAAATTATCGCATAATGTTTTGAAACAGAAGTCAAACATTTCTGTTTGCTTCAGGCAAAACACACTTCACACTGATGTCAGTCTTGGGAAAGTTTCTGGAGAAGGTACTGAGGGATAAAATCTGTTTATATTTGGAAAAGAATGGGCTTATCACTGATAGGCAATATCGTTTTGTGTGGTTTAGATCGTGCCTTACTAACTTCGAGTTCTTTGAGCAAGTGACCAAGCTGATAGATGAAGGAAGGGCTGGAAATGTCACATGCATGGGCTTTACTAAGACGTTTGAGAAGGTTCCCCATGGTAAACTAATGGAGAAAGTGAAGTCACATGGTGTGCAGAGTGTTCTAGCTAGGTGGATAAAGAACTGGTTGAGCAACTGGAGACAGAGAGTAGTAGTTGAATGGAGTTTCTCTAAATGGAGAAAGGTGACCAATGATGTTCCACAAGGATCAGTGCTGGGGCCATTGTTGCTTGTAATTTACACAAATGATTTGGAAGAGGGCATTGTTGGCCTGGTCAGTGAATTTACAGATGACACGAAGATTGGTGGAGTAGCAGTAAGCGTAGTGGACTGTCAAAGAATACAGGAGAATATAGATAGTCTGGAGAGTTGGGCGCAGAAGTGGCAGATGGAGTTCAATCTAGGCAAATGTGAGGTGATGCATTTTGGCAAGTCTAATTTTAGAGCAAACTATGCTGTAAACAAAGAGTCTTGGGAAAAGTTGATGAGCAGAGAGATCTTGGAGTTCAGGTCCATTGCACCCTGAAGGTGTCTGCCCAGATGGATACAGTGGTCAACAAGGCTTCGGGTATGCTTGCCTTCATTGGACGGGGTATTGAGGAAAAGAGCTGGCAGGTCATGTTAAAATTGTACAAGACATTGGTTCGGCGGCATTTAGAATACTGTGTACAGTTCTGGTCACCACATTACCAAAATGATGTGGACGCTTTGGGGAGAGTGCAGAGAAGGATTACGAGGATGTTGCCTGGTATGGAAGGTGCTAGCTATGAAGAGAGGTTGAGTAGGTTAGGATTGTTTTCATTAGATAAAAAGGAGATTGATGGGGGGACCTATTTGAGATCTACAAAATCATGAAGGGTATAGACAGGCTGGATAGAGATAAGTTTTTTAGAGGGTGAGGGGTTCAATAATAAGAGGTCACGTGTTCAAGGTGAGAGGTGAAAAGTTTAAGGGGGACATACGCGGCAAATACTTTACACAGAGGATGGTGGGTGCCTGGAATGCATTGCCAGCAGAGATAGTAAAGGCAGGCATGGTAGATTCATTTCAGATGCATCTGAACAGATACATGAGTAGGTGGGGAGCAGAGGGATACAAATGCTTAGGAATTGGATGGATTTGGATCAGCTCAGGCTTGGAGTATTGAAGGGTCTGTTCCTGGGCTGTAATTTTTCTTTGTTCTTTGTTCATTTATTCTTTCTCTAAAATGACCCATTAATCTTAAACTTACACTATAACTCATTCGAGATATTAGATATATTCCCTGACTGGCCCTTCCTTCTCCATGATCGTAATTTGGAGATGCTGGTGGTGGACTGGAGTGTACAAAGTTAAAAATCATACAACATCAGGTTATAGTCCAACAAGTTTAATTGGAAGCACTAGCTTTCAGAGCGCTGCTCCTTCATCAGGTGGATGTGGAGTACACAATTGTAAGACACAGAATTTATAGCAAAAAATGCCAGTGCGATGTAACTGAAATTATACATTGAAAAATACCTTGATTGTTTGTTAAATCTCTCATCGGTTAGAATGACCATGTGAATTTCACTTCTTTTATATGTAAATCACAAAGTTTTTTAAAAGTTACATTCTCAGGTTATCTGTAACAATTGGGGTCAGCCAAATAAGATGTTAAGATGTTGAAGGTGTTAGCCCTCTGTGTTCCCTGTCTGTGCCATAATGTTTAGACTGATTCTAATCTAAAAAAAAGTGAATTAACAAAGTCTTACATGGATTCATGCAGTTTTCGAGCAAAGTACAATGTAACTCTGTAAGTACAAATTCACCCCACAAAAATATGTGTATGTGTGCATGTGGTTTTGTGTTTGTCTTTATGTGCGTGTGTGTCTGTGGTGGGGGTTGTGAGTGTGAGAGTGTATATGTGTGTGTGAGTGTAAAGGTGTATAAGTCTGTGAGAGGGTGCATGTGTGAGTGTGGGAGTGTGTGTGTCTGTAGGAGTGTATATGTGTCTGTGCACGTGCGTGGGCACACGTGTATGTGTGTGCGTGTCCGTAGGAGTGTTTGCGTGTGTGTCTCTTGCAATGGTGGTCACCTGTAGTGTGATATGAACCCAAGGTCCCGGTTGAGTCCCTCCCTATGGTTACTGAACTTCGCAATCAGCTTCTGCTCGGCCACTTTTCGCTGCTGACTGTCCTGAAGTCTGCCTTGGAGGATGGTCACCCGAAGGTCTGAGGTTGAATGTCCTGGACCGCTGAAGTGTTCTCCAACTGGGAGGGAACACTCCTGTCTGTTGATTGCTGTGCGGTGCCCATTCATCCATTGCTGTATCCTCTGCTCGGTTTCACCAATGTTCCATGCCTCAGGCCATCCTTACCTGCAGCAAATGAGAGAGACAACGTTGTCTGAGTCGCTAGAGTACCTGCCTTCTCCCTGATCATTCGCTTATTCCTCATGTATGAGTAAAATACTTTTGGTTTCTCCCTAATCTTTCCTGCCAAGCCTTTTTCGTGCCCTCTCCTGGCTCTCCTCAGTCCATTTCTGAGCTCCTTTCCCCAGTATCTTTCCCCAATTAACGCTTTTTGGGTATCTCTCACCTGGAGATTTCTGTAATCCTTCCCAAAATTGTCTGGAGCGTGTTTATTCCAAGGGCCCTCTGGCCAGTTACTTTTGCCCTTAACTTGTCTCCATTTATTGGTGCCCAAATACGCATCCATCATCAGCTCGACGTCCTCACAATTTGGGATGTGGCTTTCGCACATGATCTCTAACTTTTGTGGGTTATCCTCAATTTTTGATTTTGGTCTGGGCCTTATTTCGACTATACCGCATAACTCGGAGTGTATCCGGGTCCAGGAGACATGGATGGTCTGGCTGTCTTGACCAGTAAATGTGTTCATAGGGAACTTATGGACTGGTCCACTTCTGCCTGCCCCTTTGGAGCAGATGTTAGGTTAGATTCCCTAAAGTATGGAAACAGACCCTTCTCCCAACAAGTCCACACAGACCCAGGGAAGAGTAACCTACCTAGACCCATTCCCCTACCTTATATTTACCCCCGACTAATGCACCTCGCACTCTGGGCAAATTAGCGTGGCCAAATCACCAGACAAGCACACCTTTGGATAGAAACCAGAGTACCCAGAGCAAACCCACACAGATACGCGGAGAATGTGCAAACTCCACATAGACAGTCGCGCAAGGCTAGAATCGAATCTGGCTCCCTGGCGCTGTGAGGCAGCAGTGCTAACCACTGAGCCATTGTGCCGCCTGTTGTGTTTTGCAATAGGAACACTAAGGGCGCTTGAGTGTAGGGACGGAGGTGTGGAGTGTCATTGACCTTGGCCCTGGACCTGCCTTACAATGTACCATTGATACCAGCCCTCCAAGTCTTGGGACCGGGTCTCTTCAGCATCATCATGGTTGAGCCTGGTTTGATTAGATATCATGATCTTACCACAGTCCTGTTTTAACTCTCCCCTATTGTCCTTTACAACTTTCTCACTATACTCCTTGGCCTCTCTACTTTTCCACACTGACTCCTGTTTTTCCCTTAGTAGATGCGGTCATCCAGAGATGAGAAACTGACAACCTCATTTCTTTCTTTATGTCCTTTTCTCTCTGCCCCAGGAAGTATGCTCATTGTTTTAAGCGATTGCAATTAAACGTTCTGCTCTGGGGAAATTGCTTTTCAGTCTTCTGTGTCCATTTCACCCAGGCCAAGAGTGATAGTTGGGGGAAAGGCAATTACGAGCACTTAGGCAAGATTTAAGATGCATAGGATGGGGAAGGAAACTGCAAAGAATGGGCATGGTTGAAATAAAGAACAAAAATAAGAGAGAAAATTTACAGCCCAGGAGCAGGCCCTTTGGCCCTCCAAGCCTGAGCTGATCGAAACCCACTGCCTAAACGTATCACCCAATGTCTAAGCATCTGCATCCCTCTGCTCACCATCTCCTCATGCATCTGTCCAAATGCATCTTAAATGGATCCACCATACCTGCCTCTCCTAGCTCTGCTGGCAACGAGTTCCAGACACCTTTCATCCTTTGTGTGAAGTATTTTCTGCGCATATATCTCCTTAAACTGTTCACCTGTCACCTTAAACACGTGTCCTTTCGTTATTGAATCCTTCACCCTGGGAAAACGCTTATCTCTATCCACTCTGTCTATACCCTTCATAATTTTATAGATCTCAATCAGGTTTCCCTTCAATCTCCTTTTTTCTAATGAAAACATTCCTAACCTACTCAACCTCTCTTCATAGCTAGCACCTTCCATACCAGTTAAAATCCTCGTAAACCTTCTCTGCACCCTGTCCAAAGCGTCCACATCCTTCTGGTAATGTGGCGACCAGAACTGTACACAGTATTCTAAATGCGGCCAAACCAATGTCTTGTGCAATTTTAACATGACTTGCCAGCACTTATACTCAATTCCCTGTCTGATGAAGGCAAGCATACCATATGCCTTCTTGACCACTCTATCCTCCTGTGCAGCCACCTTCAGGGTGTAATGGACCTGAACTCCCAAATCTCTCTGCTCATCAACTTCTCCCAAGGCTCTTTTACCCGGATTGAACTCCATCTGCCACTTCTCCGCCCAACTCTTCAGTCTATCTATATTCTTCTGTATTCTCTGACAGTCCCCTCTACTTTCTGATACTCCACCAATCTTCGTGTCATCTGCAAAATCACTGCTCAATCTAACAATGCCCTCTTCCACATCATTTTTGTATATTACAAGCAACAGTGGCCCCAGCATTGACCCCAATGGAAAACCTTTCTCCATTTCGAGAAACTCCCTTCAACTACTACTCTGTCTCCTGTTGTTCAACCAGTTCTTTATCCACCTAGCTAGAACACCCTGCACACCATGTGACTTCATTTTCTTCATTAGTGTACTACGGGCAACCTTATCAAACACCTTACTAAATTCCAAATATATGACATCTACAGCCTTTCCTTCATCTATCAGCTTGGTCCCTTCCTCAAAGATCTCTATTAATTTGGTAATGTGCGATCTACCCCCCACAAAACCAAGTTGCCTATCACTGATAAGCTCATTCTTTACTAAATATAAATAGATTTTATCCCTCAGTACTTCACCAGCAACTTTCCCACCACTGACAGCAGGTTCACTGGTCTGTAGTTATCTGGAATATCCCTCCTACCCTTCTTGTACAGGGGGGCAACATGAGCAACTCTCCAGTCTTCCGGCGTCTAATCTGTGTTTAGGGATGTTACAAAGATATCTATCAGGGTCCCAGTTATTTGCTCTCTTGCCTCCCTCAGCAACTTGGAATAGATCCCATCTTGTCCTGGGTATTTAGAACATAGAACATAGAAACATACAGCGCAGTACAGGCCCTTCGGCCCACGATGTTGCGCCGATCCAAGCCCACCTAACCTACACTAGCCCACTATCCTCCATGTGCCTATCCAATGCTGTTTAAATGCCGATAAAGAGGGAGAGTCCACCACTGCTACTGGTAGGGCATTCCATGAACTCACGACTCGCTGAGTAAAGAATCTACCCCTAACATCTGTCCTATACCTACCACCCCTTAATTTAAAGATATGCCCCCTCGTAATAGCTGACTCCATACGTGGAAAAAGGTTCTCATGGTCAACCCTATCTGAACCCCTAATCGTCTTCTTCACCTCTATCAAGTCACCCTTAAAACTTCTTTTCTCCAATGAAAACAGCCCCAAGTGCCTCAGCCTTTCCTCATACGATCTTCCGACCATTCCAGGCAACATCCTGGGAAACCTCCTCTGCACCCGTTCCAGTGCCTCCACATCCTTCCTACAGTATGGCGACCAAAGGTGCACACAATACTCCAGATGCGGCCGCACCAGAGTCTTATACAACTGCAACATGACCTCAGGGCTCCGGAACTCAATTCCTCGACCAATAAAAGCCAGTACGCCATATGCCTTCTTCACAGCACTATTTACCAGGGTGGCAACTTTCAGAGATCTGTGTACATGGACACCAAGATCCCTCTGCTCATCCACACTACCAAGTATCCGACCATTAGTCCAGTACCCCATCTTTTTGTTACTCGTACCAAAGTGAATCACCTCACACTTACCTACATTGAACTCCATTTGCCACCTTTCTGCCCAGCTCTGCAGCTTATCTATATCCCGCTGTAGCCTGCCACATCCTTCCTCACTGTCAACAACTCCACCGACTTTCGTATCATCCGCAAACTTGCTCACCCAACCTTCTAGCCCCTCCCCCAGGTCATTTATAAAAATAACAAACAGCAATGGTCCCAAAACAGATCCTTGCAGAATACCGCTATTAACTGCACTCCAAGATGAACCTTTACCATCAACTACTACCCTCTGTCTTCTTCCAGCCAGCCAATTCCTAATCCAAACCTCCAACTCACCCTCAATGCCATCCCTCCGTATTTCTTGCATTAGCCTAACATGAATGAAATAATGTCCTGATGCAGCTTCGTTTGTGGGTGTTGGGATGATTGCTTCTGTAGTTCAATATACGGTCCGTATGTGTTGTTTTCCTGTAGATGCTGGTTTGAAGTTGCCCATTGGCTGTTCGGTCCACTGTGACATCTAGGAATGGCAGTTAATTGTTGCTTTCCTCCTCTTTAGTGAATTTATGCCAATAAGGGTATTATTGATGGTCTTGAAGGTTTCTTCTAATTGCTCCTTTTAGTAATGACAAATGTGTCTTCCATGTCGCAGACCCAAAGTTTGGGTTGGATGGTTGGCAGAGCTGTTTGTTCAAGTCTCTGCATTACTGCTTCTGCGAAGAATCCTGATATCAGAGATCCCATGGGTGTTCCTTTGGTTTGTCTGTAGGTTTTGTTGTTGAAGGTGAAGTGTGTGGTAAGGCTTAGGTCCACTACCTTGCTGATACTGTCCTTGCTGATGAAGTTGGTGGTGTTTTGTGTATGTGTCTTTGGGTCTTCTAATAGTGTAGTCAGTGTTTCTTTGGCCAGGTTGATTTTGATTGATGTGAACAGGGCTGTTACATCAAAAGAGACCATAATTTCATCCTCTTCTATCTTGGGTGTCTTTGATGGTCTTCAGGAATTCTTGGGTGGAGTCTACACCTATACAGTGCATTCAAAAAGAATGGATATCCAGTGAACATAGTCCGCCAATTTCTCAGCACAAACCCAAGCAAGTAGACAAAACGCGTCCCGAAACCCTCGCCACTCTCCCCTACACCAAAGACATCTCAGAAATGACTGCCGGACTACTCAGACCCCTTGGCATCATGGTAGCCCAAAAACCCACCAACACACTAAAACAGCAGCTGATGAACTTGAAAGACCCTACACAGGCAACAAGCAAAACTAATGTCAATTACAAAATACTGTACAAGAACACTACATTGGAGAAACAGGCAGAAAACTCTCCACCAGGAAACATGAACATCAACTATCCACAAAAAGACATGACCCTCTCTCACGAGTATCCTTACGTACAGATAATGAAGGAAACTATTTTGACTGTGACAACACATCCATCCCAGGACAAGCCAAATAGAGGCACGCATGAGAATTCCTAGAAGCATGGCGTTCCAACCGGAACACTAACAACAAACACATTGACTTGGACCCCATTTACCACCCCCTGAGAAGAAGAATATGAAATGACATCACCATTGGAAATGACGTCACCACAGGAAATGAAATCACCAACCAAAGGAAACCCAAATATATTAATCAAAAACAGGAAACGGCAGCAGTGCTTCATCCGAAGGCTCACTGAAGATGTTACCTAGCATGGTGACGAAATGTCTGAAAATGAACCTTCCAGCTCAGCAAGCAATCCTACATCCACAAGGTAGATAGTTGACAGATTTTCCCCATGGTAGGGAAGTCTAAAACTAGAGAGAAAAGGTTTAAGGTGAGAGGCAACGATATAAAATTACTTTCACACAGAGGGTGGTGTGTATCTGGAATAGGATGCCAGAGGTCGTGGCACAGGCAAATAGAACTGAGAATGGAGTTCCTGTCACTGTGTTTGATTCAGACTTCACCAAGTCCCACCATCACACATGGTGGATCATCGTTTTCATCATTACGACAGGCACAAGTTTCACTTTAACATGAAATACCGAAGGAATGTGTGCGTGTGTGAGATAGTGTGTGTTCAAGAATGTGTGAGAGAGAATGTGTGTGAGTATATGTGTGTGAGATTTTGTGAGACAGAGTGTGTGCATGTTTGTGAGTGTGTGTGAGAGTGTGTGTGGGGTGTGTAATGATGCGTGCGTGTGTGTGAGTATATGTCTGTGTGTATGTGAGTGTGAGAGATGAAGAGAGTATGTGTGTGTGGGGAGATGTAATGTGTGTGAGTGTGGGGGATGTAATAATGCGTGTGTGCGTGTGTGTTCGGGTAATGATGTGTGTTGGGGGGTAATTATGTGTGTGTGTGGGGTGTGCAATGATGTGTGTGTGCGTGTGTGTGAGTATATGTCTGTGTGTATGTGAGCGTGAGAGATGAAGAGAGTATGTTTGTGTGGGGGTGTAATGATGTGTGTGTAATAATGTGTGTGTGTGTGGTGGGTGTAATGATATGTGCGTACGTGTGTGTGAGTATATGTCTGTGTGTATGTGAGAGTGAGAGATGAAGAGAGTATGTGTGTGGGGGGTGATGATGTGTGGGTGGGGGCAGTAACAATGTGTGTGGGGGTGTAATGATGTGTGTGTGTGGGGGGTTGTAATAATGTTTGTGTGGGTGGATGGGGTAATGATGTGTGTGTGGGGGTGTAATGATGTGTGTGTGTGTGTGTGCCTGTGTATGTGTGGGTGAGTATATGTCTGTGTATATGTAAGTGTGAGAGATGAAGAGAGTATGTGTGTGTGTGGGGGGGTGTAATGATGTGTGTGTGTGGGGGTGTGTAATGATGTGTGTGTGTGGGTGTGTGTAATGATGTGTGTGTGTGTGTGGGGGGGGGGGTTTCATGATGTGTGTGCGTGTGTGTGTGTGTGAACGCGTGTGGGTCTGATTTTCAGGCCTGAGCTTCCTGTATAACATTCCCACCCCCTCACAGGAGTATTTTGCTGGAAAGCGACTCCCCAGCCCCCGTTATTCACAGAGAGCTTCAGGAAAATGGAAAAAAATGAGAAAATCTGGGCACCACACCTTCAGAAGGAGAGGTTGGCCTCAGAGGGAGTCCAGTGTAGGTGTCTCAGAACAACACCTGAACTGCATGGGTGATATGAAGTGAAGTGATTTTAGAAATGAGGCTAGTTTTGTCTAGAATTTAGAAGGTTAAGGCATGATCTGATTGCAATCTTCAAGATAATAACAGCAAAAGACAGGGTAGTTAAAGATACATGGCTCAGTGGTTAGCACTGCTGCCTCACAATGCCAGGGACCCAGGTTCAATTCTACCCTCGGGTGACTGTTTATGTGGAGATTGCACATTCTCCCCATGTCTGCGTGGGCTTCCATTGGGGCCTCCGGATTCCTCCCACAATCCAAAGATGTGCAGGTTAAGCAACTTGGCCATAGTGAGCAGGAATGTGCAGGTTATGTGGATTAGCTTTGGGAAACACAAGAATTGGGTAATAGGGTTGGTCTAGGAGAAATGATTTTCAGAGAGTCAGTGAGGGCTAAAGGCGCTGAATGGCCTGCTCCCACACTGTAAGGATTCTATGATATAATATTCCCACTGGTTGGCGAAAATGGAGTCTGAGAATGAGGTTCAGAGTGTTCAGGAGAATTGTTAGGAAGCACTCCCACACACAAACGATGGGAGAAGTTTGGAACTCTCTTCCACAAATGGCAGTGGATGCTGTATCAGTTGTTAATGGATATATGTTTGTTAAGCAAAGGGATGAAGGGATATGGGCCAAAGGCAGATAGATGGAGTTGGACCTTGATCTTACTGAATGGCAGAATACGACAATGAATGGTAAGTGCCTTTTCCCACGGATGGGAGGTTCAATACAGGGTGCACATTTTTAAAGTGAGAGGAAAGAGATTTAAAACAGACAGGAGGGGCAACATTTTTACACAGAGGGTGTTTCGACTGTGGAATGAACTTCCTGAGGAAGTAGTGGATGTGGGCATAGTAACAATGTTTAAAAGACATTTGGATAAGTATGTGAATAGAAAAGATTTGGAGGGATATGATCCAGGAACAAGCAGGTGGGACTACTTTAGTTTGGGATTATGTTTGGCATGGACGGCTTCGGCTGAAGGGTCTGTTTCCATGTTTTATGACTCTATAACTCTTTGAATCTCGAACAGGATTTAGGGGTTGAATGGCCTTCACCAGTTCCCATGGAATAGACAGAGGATGGCAGCCTTCAAGGAAGTGCAGACTGAGTGGGTAAACTCAGTTCATCCCATCTACCCCCTGACAGATTCCCCTCACTTACTGTTTGACACCATCCCTACAAATCTTCCAGACTTCATCAATTTTATAGTCATACATTACCCACAGCATAAATGGTCTTGGACCAGTGTTGAAACGCAAGGCTCTGCCTGGTTAACCCTGGTGAAACTTTGTGACACAGTTTGAGAATTTGTACTCTAAAGCAGAAGGAAATAGATTTGAGTTGTCAGTTCAGCGTTTTTTATTTTAAAGATGTCAGAAAGTCACTTTTGAACAGTGAATTCATAGAACATAGAACAGGACAGCACAGGACAGGCCCTTCGGCCCTCGATGTTGCACCGACCTGTGGAACCAATCTGAAACCCGTCAAACCGACACTATTCCATTCTAGTCCATATGTCTAACCAATGACCATTTGAACGCCCTTAAAGTTGCCGAGTCCAGGCAGTGCATTCTCTGCCCCTGGTACACTCTGAGTAAAGAAACTACCTCTGACATCTGTCCTATATCTATCACCCCTCAATTTAAAACTACGTCCCCTCGTGCTAGCCATCACCATCTGAGGAAAAGGCTCTCACTCTCCACCCTATATAACCTTCTGATTATCTGATATGTCTCAATTAAGCCACCTCTCAACTTTCTCTCAAAAGAAACAGGCTCAAGACCCTCAGCATTTCCTCATCAGACCTTTCTTCCATACCAGACAACATCTTAGCAAATCTCCTCTGAACCCTTTCCAATTTTTCCACATCCCTCCTATAATGCAATGACCAGAACTGTACACAATACTCCAAATGTGGCCGCACCAGAGCTTTGTACAGCAGCAAAATGACCTAATGGTTCCAAAATGCATTCCCTCTACAATAAAAGTTAACACACCGTATGTCTTCTTACCAACCTTATCAACCTGGTTGGCAACCTTCAAGGATGTGTGACCGGGGCACAGAGATCTCTCTGCTCAAGTACACTACCAAGAATGTTACTATTCGCCTAGTACTCTGCTTTCCTGTTACACTTCCCGAAGTGAATCACCTCACGCTTTTCCAGATTAAACTCCATTTGCCACCTTTTACCCCAGCTCTGCAGCTTATCTATGTCTCTCTGGAATCTAAAACCTTCTTTGTCACTATCCTCTACTCCACCGACCTCAGTGCCATCCACAGATTTTTAACCTATCCTTCTATGCCCTCATCCAGGTCATTTATATAAATGGGAAACAACAGGGTACCCAAAACAGGTCCTTGCGGTACCCCACTAGTAACTGAACTCCAGGATAAATATTTCCCATCAGCCACCACCCTCGGACTCTTTCAGCTGACCCAAACCACTAAATCACCCTCAATCCCATGGCTCCGTATTTTGTGCAATAGCCTACCATGGAGAACCTTATCAAATGCCTTACTGAAATCCATATGTACCACATCAAACACTTTACCCTCAGCCATCTGTTTGGTCATCTTCTCAAGTAATCAATGAGGCTTGTGAGGCATGACCTACCCTTCACCAAACCAAGTTGTCTATCTGTAATCAACCTATTCCTTTCTAGATTATTATAAATCCTATCTCTTATAACCGAAGTAAGGCTCACTGGTCTGTAATTTCCAGAGTTGTCTCTACTCCCCTTCTTAAACAAGGGAACGACATTTACTATCCTCCAGTCTACTGGCACTATTCCTCTTGACAATGGTGACATAAAGATCAAAGCCAAAGACTTGGCAATCTCCTCCCTGGCTTCCCAGAGAATCCTAGGATAAATCCCATCCGGCCCAGGAGACTTACCTATTTCTACACTTTCCCGAATTTCTAACACATCCTCCTTGTGCACTTCAATCCCATCTAATCTAATAGCTTGTATCTCAGTACTCTCCTCGATAACATTGTCTTTTCAAGTGTAAATACTGATAAAAAGTGTTCATTTAGTTGTTCCCCTATCTCCTCTGACTCCACGCACAACCTCCCACTGCTATGCTTGATTGGCCTAATCTTACTGTCATTCTTTAAGTCCTGATAACGCTATAGAAAGCCTTTCGGGTTTTCCTTGATCGTATCTGCCAATGATTTCTCATGTCCCCTCCTGGTTCTTCTTAGCTCTCTCTTTAGGTCTTGCATGGCTAACTTGTAACTCTCAAGTGCCCTAACTGAGCCATCACATCTCATCCTAACTAAAGCCTTTTTCTTCACCTTGAAGAGAGATTTGACTTCCTTCGTAAACCATGGCTCCTGCACTCGACAACTTCATCCCTGCCTGATAGGTATATACTTATCAAGCACCCGCAGTATCTGGTCCTTGAATAAGCTCCACATTTCAATTGTGCCCATCCCCTGCAGTTTCCTTCCCCATCCTATGCATCCTAAATCTTGTCTAATCGCATCATAATTGCCTTTTCCCCAGCTATAACTCTTCCCCTGCAGTATATACCTATCCCTTTTCATCATAAAGTAAAACTAACTTAATTGTGGTCACTATTACCAAAGTGCTCATCTACCTCCAAATCTAACACCTTACCAGGTTCATTACCCAGTACCAAATCAAATATAGCCTTGTCCCTTGTTGGTCTGTCTACACACTGTGTCTGGACACCCTCCTACACACATTGCACAAAAACTGACCCATCTAAAGTACTTGAACTTCAGTATTCCCAGTCAATAACTGGAAAGTTAAAGTCCCCTATAACAACTACCCTGTTACTCTCGCACCTATGGAGGATCATCTGTGCTATCCTTTCCTCTACATCTCTGTATCTATTTGGAGGTCTCTCGACAATTTCCAACAGGGTAACCTCTCCTCTTCTGTTTCTAACCTCAGTCCTAACTACCTCAGCAGATGACTCCTCAAATGTCCTTTCTGCAACTGTTATACTATCCTTGATAAACAATGCCACACCAGCCCCTCTTTTTACATTTTCTCTGTTCTAACTGAAATATCTGAATCCTGGAACCTGAAATAACCATTCCTGTCCCTCCTTTCGCCATTTCTCTGAAATGCCCACAACATCGAAACCCAGGTACAAACCCATGCTGCAAGTTCACCCACCTTATGCCGGATGCTCCTGATGTTGAAGTTCGCATTTCAAACCAACTTCTTGCCTTGCTGGAGCCTTCTTGCGATCTTGGAGTCTGAGTTCTGACCTCACAACTCTCATCCTACCGGATACTTGAACTACAGTTTTGGTTCCCAACCTCTGCTGAATTAGTTTAAACCTACCCGAAGAACATTAGTAAACTTTCCCCTCCCAGGATATTGGTATACCACCGGTTCAGGTAAAGATCATCCTTTTGTAAAGGTCCCACCAACCCAGAAAGAGCCCCAATTATTCAGGAATCCAAGAGCCTCACTCCTGTACCAACCCTGTAGCCACGTGTTCAACTCCTCTCTCTCCCTGTTCCTCGCCTCACTTGCACATGGCATCAGCAACAAGCCAGAGATAATAACTTTGTTTGTTCTCGCTCTAAGATTCCACCCTAGCTCCCTGAATTTCTGTTTTAAATCTCTAAATCTCTTCCTACCTCTGTCGTGGGTGCCTATGTAAAACATGACTTGGGGCTGCTCCCCCTCCCACTCAAGGATCCGCAAAACATGATCAGAAACATCATCATCCCTAGTACCTGGGAGGCAACACAGCCACCATGAGTCTCTCTCGTTCCCACAGAACCTCCGATCTGTCCCTCTCCACGGAGTCCCCAACGATGAATACATTACTGCTAAGATTGCCAATAACAAGAGAATGGTGGAGGAACAGGCTGTGTTGAGGAAGGGGGGAGGCTGCAGAAGGAATTGGACAGGCTGGGAGAATGAGCAAAGAAGTGACAGATAGAATACAAGGTGGGAAAGTGTGAGGTTATGCACTTTGTCAGACGTACAGAGGCATAGACGATTTTTAAATGGGATAAAGCTTCAGGAATATGAAGCAAAACGTGATTTAATTCAGAATTCCTAATTCAGGGTTCTCTTCAGGTTAACATATATTATGTGTTTGTGTAAGTGTACAAATTTCCTTGAGTTTGTCAGGGTCCAATCATTTTCAGTTGCTTCATCAATGACCTTCCCTCCATCACAAGGTCAGAAGTGGGGTGTTCATCAATGATTTTAAAGTATTCATGTGTGAGACGTGGGCATCGTTTGCTGACCGACATTTATTGCCTGTACCTAATTGCCCCCCCTTGAAAAGGTGGTGGTGAGCTGCCTTCTTGAACCCCTGGAGTCCATTTGTTTAAGGTCGAGCCACAATGCCCTAGGTGGGTGGATGGGTTGGGGGGGGGTGGTGTGGGGCGACGGAGGATTTCCAGGATTGTTACCCAGTGACACTGAAGGAACGATGATACATTTTCAAGTCAGGATGTTGAGTGTCTCCGTGGCGAACTTGCAGGGACTGGTGTTCCCATGTATCTGCTGTCCTTATGGTCTGGCCTGAATCCTCCTCTTTAATAAAGACAGATGCAAAGTATCCATTTCACACCGCCGTGATGAATTGGAGATGGAGAGATCCCTTGGAGAATGTGAGGAGGTTAGTTCCTCTCACGGCAGTGGAATCATTGAACCTACATTTCCCCGGGAGCTCTTTCAAAAAGCTGCTCTCTCTTGTTTGTACAAAACTAAACTGTCAAAAAGCAGTTTTTCAAACCTCAGTCAGAACAAACTGGAGATGGATCTGAATGTGACTGATACCTGACAATGGGCAGACAGTGAATGGGAGTTGGAAAACACTCTCACAATGTTACTCTCGACTGTACAGTAATTTCATTCCTGATTGTGTTGGTTCATTCCGGATTCCTCAATCTGTGTGTCATTGAGTAATATATCTGTCTTTAAGAGTTGCTCAATTGTTTTTCTGCATCATTTTACAAATCTCACTCCCTGAGGACATGTTCAGTCTGACAACATCATTCCAATTCATTACCGATGGGAACAAATAGCTTCAGACCTGCCCATACCTGTGGCAGGAACTGTTTCACTGCTGTGAACTCCCAGGACTTTTACACACTGAGACACCCTCTGGATGCGAGTGGAGCAAAGATTAGATTGGATTAGATTTATAAAGGCCATTCTTTCCATTGTGCCTCTAATGGCTCTTTACACCGTCAAATTAGACCCGTACCTCACCCCCTTCCTTTTTCCCTCAGCCGTACAAACCTTTTCCCAATTCTCAATTCCCAATACCAGCTCATGGTGGAACTGAGGAATGTGAAGCAATAAATTAGGCAGCTATTAGGCTGATGTAATCTGAATAGTCTACAATAAAATAAAGGTCAGGCGAGTTGGAGATGGGAAGCAATCCGAAAGTGCTGGAGAGAGATGATAGGTCTGGTAGCTGCTGGAGACAGAGAGACAGAGAGTGAGAGAGAGGCAGAGAGAAAGAGAGAGAGACAGAGACAGAGAGACAGAGTTAATATTTTGAGAATAGTGACACGTGTTCCATAATGACCATCCCAAATCATGCTGGGGAAGTTGACACACCCTGCTATAATTACCACAATCATGTCACAATGTTAGTAAATACATAAAGCACACACATTTCATTACAGGCTCCACGATGGAGATCAAGAGAAATAGTGAGTCCTGTCTTTGTAAAAACAATGATAATTCAATATCAATCTGCTACTGATTTCCAAAGGGAACCATTTATTCCCACAGCCATAACCTCTCACAAACTATTCAGGCGATAGTGGCACCTAATCCCCACCCACTCACTGCATTCACAGAAAGCAGGTGGTGTTCATGTTTTGACAGAGATGCACATTGTACATCTGAGGGATGTGGGAGGTGTGGGTGTTTCTAAAATCCAGCCCCTACCTCCAACCTCATCGTTTACCTCAATCTTTACTCCAGGCTGTGAGTAATGGGGCAACCACAATAGGCCAGGAGGAGGAACAGCACAAAGTTACAGATAGTCCATTCTGTGAGTGAGTCAGTGCTGACGGAGTGCCACACTGTCAGAGGGTCAGTATTGACATAAGATGTAGGAGCTGGAGTAAGCCACCCAGCCCTTTGAGCCTGCTCTGCCAACAATAACATCATGGCTAATCTTTTCGTGGACTTAGCTCCACTTAGCCGTGTTTTCACCATATCCCTGAATTCCTTTATTTTCCAAAAAAGTATATACCTTAGCTTCAAAAGCAATTATTGAAGTCGCGTCAACTACTTCCCTGAGCAAGGAATTCCATGGATTAACAAACCTTTGGGTGAAGAAGCTCCTTCTCAGTTCAGTTCTAAACTTGCTTCCTCTAATCTTCAGGCCATGCCCTCTCGTCATATTTTCACTATCGGTGGAAACATCCTACCTATTTCTATTTTATCGATTCCCTTCATAATTTAATATGTTTCTGTAAGATCCCCCCCTCATTCTTCTGAATTCCAGTGAATATAATCCCAATCTACTCAGCCTCTCCTCATCAGCCAACCCACTCAACTCCAGAAAGAACCTAGTGAACCTCCTCTGCACCCGCTCCAATGCATGCATCCTGAAGTAAGGAGACCAATTCTGCAAACAGTAATCCAGGTGTGGCCTCAGCAGCGCCTTGTACAGCCGTAACATTGTCTCTCTGATTTTAAACTAAACACCTTTAAAATTCCATTTGCCTTCCAAATTACTTCTTGTACCTGCAGACCTACCTTCTGTGATTCATGCACAACAACATCGAGATCCCTCTGCAAATCAGCATGCCCCAACTTTTTGCCAGTTGGTAAGCTGTTTAAGTCCATTGTTAAGGATGAGATTGTGGAGAACATGGTAGTAAGGATGAAGTCAGCACATCTCCATCTCGGGGAGGTCATGCCTCACAAATCTGATAGAATTCTTTGAGGATGTAATGAGCAAGTTCGACAAAGCAGAGACAGCGCACGTGATATATTTCAATTTCCTGAAGGGCTTTGAAAAGGTACCGTACAGGAGTTTATAAATAAGATATGAGCCCATGGTGTTAGGGCAAGGTACTGGCATGGATAGAGGATTGGCTGACTGGCAGATGGCAGACAGCAATGATAAAAAGGTCTTTTTTAGGATGGTTCTCAATGACGATTGGGGTTCCATAGTGCTCAGTGTTGGGATCACAGCGATTGATGTTATACAATAATGATCTGGAGAAAGGAACTGAAGGTATTGTTGAAAAGCTTCTGGATGACAGAGATAGGTGGAGGGACAGGCTGTGTTGTGAAAGCGGGGAGTCTGCAGAAGTACTTGGACAGGCTGGAAGAGTGGGCAAAGAAGCGGCAGATGGAATACAATGTTGGAAAGTGTGAGGTTACGCACTTAGAACGATGAAGTGAGCCATAGACTATTTTCTAAATGGGGAAAAGCTTCATAAATATGAATCCTAATTCAGGAATTCCATCAGGTAAACATGCAGGATCTGGTCGTGTAAGTGTAATTTTTTTCCTGAGTTTGTCAGGGTCCAATCATTTTCAGTTGCTCCATCAATGTCCTTCCCTCCATCACAAGGTCAGAAGTGGGGATGTTCACCAATGATTTTCTTTTATTCATTTGTGGGAGGTAGGCATCATTGTCTGACCAGAGTTTAACGCCCATCCCTAATTGCTCTCTTGGAAAGGTGGTGGAGAGATGCTCTCTTGAACCCCTGGAGTATATTTCCTGTTGGTAGACCCTCAATGCCCTTGGTGGAGGGTGAGTTCCAGGATTGTGACCCAGCGACATTGAAGGAACGGTGATAATTTCCAAGTCAGGATGGTGAGTGGATCAGAGGGGAACGTGCAAGGAGTGGTGTTCCCATATATCTGCTGACCTGGGTCTGGCCTGAATCCTCCTCTTTAAGAAAGACAGATGCTAGTATCCATTTCACTGCTCCGTCATGAATTGGCGATGGGGAGATGTCTTTGACCAGCTGAGGATGTTGGTTCCTCCTGTTGTAAGGGAATCTTTGAACCTACATTTCCCCGGGGAGCCCTTGAAAAGCTGCTCTCTTGCCTGTACAAACGTGACCTGACAAAATGAAGTTTTTCACATCCCAGGCAGAACAGGATGGAGGTGACCAGGATGTACCTGTTATCTGGCAGTGGGCAGGTAGTGAATGGCAGTTTGAAAATTGCCTTCGATATGTTAATCTATAGTGTACAGTAATTTTGTTCCTGACTATATTAGTTCATTCCATATTCCTCAATCTGTATGTCATTGAGTAATGTATATGTCTTTAAGAGTTGCTCAATTATTTTTCTGCATCGTTCTTCAAATCCCACAGCCTGAGGACACGTTCAGTCTTACAACATCATTCCAATTAATTACCAATAGGAACAAACAGTTTCAACTCAGGATAGTGAGTGGCTTGGAGGGGAACCTGCAGGTGGTGGTGTTCTCATGTATCGCCTGCCCTTGTCCTTGTAGGATCAAAGTGGTTGTGGGTTTGGAAGATGCTGTCTGAGGATGTTCGGTGAATTTCCCAGCCCATCTTGGAAATGGTTCGGACTGCTCCTACTGAGCATCGGTGTGGAGGGAGTGGACGTTGGTGATTGTGGGGCCAATCAAGTGGGAGCTGATTTGTTCCCAGGTAGTGTCGAGCTTCTTGAGTGTTTTGGGCATTTACAGGGTCAACAGGAGAAAGTTACCTTCTTGGTCGAGAGATCAGAAACCAGGAGACATCTTCCTGGGTGTTAACATTGACCAGAAACCGAACTGGGCTCTTGACATTAACACAGTTGTTAAAAGAGCAGGTCAGAGGCTGGAATACTGCAGTGCCCACAGCCTTTCCTGATGGGACCCTTGTTAAAGGGAATTGTGAAGGAGCTGTTAATTATCTCACCAAGTTAGTTCATAAATAGATAAAGGTGCGACCACTTTAACCAGCCGGTCAGCATGGTTC
Organism: Chiloscyllium plagiosum; assembly: GCF_037043375.1. Classification (NCBI taxonomy): domain Eukaryota; kingdom Metazoa; phylum Chordata; class Chondrichthyes; order Orectolobiformes; family Hemiscylliidae; genus Chiloscyllium; species Chiloscyllium plagiosum. Next base: position 1,105,334 of record NW_028270173.1, on the reverse strand, counting down.
AGTGTCTGAGGTTGTTTCGTCTGTTTGCTCAATAGCAGGAAGCTCATGTTCATTCTTTCCTGATGATGATGTGTGTAATTAATAACAAATCACCAATATCCTGCCCCTTATCTCACCCAACCAGAACTCACTTTATCGAAAAGAGCGTGTGCTCCTGTCCTTCCAGAGATGATATTGTACAGCAGTTGGATTTAGTTCGGTTCAGCTCGTGCCTTGTGTGACACCAAACTTCAGAGCGGTTCCCCCCGCCCCACCCAGCCAATACGATTCCCAGGAGTCAGTGTTAGGCATTTTGCTTTGCAACATATTTATTAATGATTGGAATGTTGCTGTGCAGGGGACAAGTTCAAAGTTTGGAGACGGCACCAAACCATGAAGAATTGCAAACTGTGACAGGTACAGTGCGGGACTGTAAAATGACTTTGACAATCTGGGGGAGTAGTGTGAGAGAGGGGGAAGATGGGGTTCAGTGCAGAGAAGTGGAAGGTGAAGCACTTTGGTGGGAAGGGCATTGAGAGACAACATAAAATAGGGAGGCAATTCTAAGGGAAGTGCTGCTGAGGCAGATAGAGTTGGGCGTTATGTGTGCACAGATAATTGAATCTGGTAGGACAGGTAGAGAGAGCAGTGAATACAGCACACGGTGTCCCCAGTTTTATTAACAGGGGCACATAGAGAGGGACAGACCCAGAAAGGGAGAGGCTGAAACACTGAGAGTGACAGAGACACAGACAGTGAGAGAGATAGAGACACAGACAGAAATAGACAGAGGGAGACAGACATAGCCAGAGAGAGAGAGTGACAGAAAGAGAGAGCGAGTGGAACAGAGAGAGAGAGAGAAACAGGGGCAAACAGAGACTCGGGCAGAGAGACAGACAGAGAGATGGAGTGGAACAGCAGAGAGAGAAAAAATACTACAATCTGTGATTTCGCAGGAATCTGTGAATGTTGTGGGAAATTGGTGATATTTTTCATGGAAATTGTTAAGATGCATCTTTTGATGAAAAAGCCAGGAGTGTTTCAGGGAGAACAGGAACTCTGGCTGTCTATACCTGGTGCCCTGATATTCCACACTATACTCGGTGTTCAATACCACATCATGCTAACCCTGGCAATGTTTACCACAGTAACTATCCCAGCTCGGGTCTGTGATCAAATAAGTAGATGGTACCTTAGTGCCAAGGGGAGCTCTGTTCTCAACACGGAGTGATGTGCTGGATCGGAATTATCTCTCAATTAAAATATTCTGTCCCGAGACTGTGACACAATATCAGTGGTTAAGGTCATCAGAAAATATTTGAAAATGTTGCCCATGATGCTGGGTGTGAGCTGATGAACTTCTCCCTGTTCTGCCTTTCCGTTTAAATATTCCCAAGGCACAGGGATCAAAGCAGAGTGTTTTAACATCGAGGTAAGTCTCTGTCTCCCATCATCCACATCTCACAATCTTCCCTCCTGCACAGACTTAGCTATATAGTATAGTCTGGAAGATCGGGTTTGTAACTGAGTACACAGTCACAGACAACACTGACTGGGTGCTCTTTTAGCCAAGCTCTCCTCATGTTTCACTGGGGCATTTGGACAGGAACGGCCTGACACTCTGTAAACTCTCATGGATTCTCTTCATCCCTGTCTCTCACCCTCTTTCTCCATCACTATCTCTTTCTTTGTCTTTCTCTCTCTGTCCTTATCTGTCAAACACTCTTTCTTTGTTCCCATCTCTCATACATTCTATCTCTCTCTTTATCTCTCACACACTCTCTACCCCTTCTCTCAATCCCTTTCTCTCTGTCCCTAACTTTCACATGCTCTCTCTCTGCCCCTATCTTTCAATCCCTCTCTCTCTGTCCCTATCTTTCACATACTCTCCCTCTGTCCTTACCTTTCACACACTGTCTTTATCCATATATTTCACCTACTCTCTCTCTGTCCCTATCTTTCACTCCCTTTCTCTCTGTTCATATCGTTCACATACTCTCCCTCTGTCTATACCTTTCACACACTCTCTCTCTCTCTCCCTATCTTTTGCATACTCTCTCTCTGTCCCGATCTCCCACACTCTCTTTCTGTCCCTGTCTCTCACTCCCTCTCTCTCTGTCCTTACCTTTCACACTCTCTGTTCCACGCTTTCATACACTATCTCTCTGTCCCTCTCTCACTACCTCTCTCTCTGTTCCTATCTCTCACACACTCTGTCTCTGTCCCTATCTCCTATATTCTCTCTCTCTCTCCCGGTGCCTTCTCTCAGTCCCTCTCCTTCTGTCCCTATTTCTCACTCCCTCTCTCTATCCCTTCTCTCACTACCTCTATCGCTGTTCCTATCTCTCACACACTCTCTGTCTGTCCCTATCTCCCATACTCTCTCTCTCTCCCTGTGGCTTCTGTAAGTAACTCTCCCCCGTCCCTCTCTTTTATACACACTCTCTCTCTGTCCCTATCTCCCATACTCGCTCTCTCTCCCTGTGCCTTCTCTCAGTCCCTCTCCCTCTGTCCCTCTCTTTCACGCTCTCTCTGTCTCTGTCCCTCTCTCACACTGGAGAGGGTGGGATGGTAGCTCAGTGGTTAGCACTGTTGTCTCACAGCGTCAGGGACCCGGGTTTGATTCCAGCCTCAGTTGACTGTCTGTGTGGAGTTTGCACAGCCTCTCTCTGCCTGTGTGAGCTTCCTCCGAGTGCTCTGGTTTCCTCCCATAATCCAAAGATGTGCACGTTCGATGGATTGGCCATGCTAAATTGACCATAGTTTCCAGGGGTGTGCACGCGAGCTGGTTTAGACATTGTAAATGTGGGATTACATGGTTGGGGATTGGGTCTCAGTGGGATGCTCTTCAGGAGGTCAGTGTGGGCAGAATGGCCTGTTTCCACACTATAGGATACTCTGCCCCTCTACATCTGTCTCCTTCCATTATGGCGTTTGGATCATACTTTGTAAGGTTCTTTTAATTCCCAGGATCAGGGACTCAGCACAAATGAAAACGTGACATCATAGAAAAACTGTAAGTTCATTGGTTGCCAAATGCTATGAATTTAACTGTTTTATAATTTCAAATTTCAGGTGTATCGCGGAAATATTTACAGGTCACAAGGTCCTGAAGAAGGGCTTATGCCCGAAACGTCGATTATCCTGTTCCCTGGATGCTGCCTGACCTGCTGCGCTTTTCCAGCAACACATTTTCAGCTCTGATCTCCAGCATCTGCAGACCTCACTTTCTCCACAAAGTAAAAGGTGAGTCGCAAACATTTAAAGGGCTTTTGCCTGAAACGTCGACTTTCCTGCTCCTCGGATTCTGCCTGAACCCCAGCAAATCATTTCTGCACTTTTTCTCGTTTAACACTTTCCTTTCTACAGTAGGGTGACCAGAAGTTCACAGTTCTCCAAATGTGGCCTCACCCCGTCTTGTTCAGCTGCAACAAGACATCCCAAATTCTGTACTCAATGCTCGACTGATGAAAGTTTGCATGCCAAAAGCCTTTGTCACCATTCTGTCTACCTGTGAATCCACATTCAAGGAGCTTTGAACCTGTACTCCGATACTGCATTATTCTATAGCACACCCCAGGATCTTCCCATTGACTTTGTAAAACCTGCCCTGGTTTGTCCCAGCAAAATGAAACACCTTACGTTTATCTAAATTAAACTCCATTTGCCATCCCTCAGCTTACTGGCCCAGTTTATCAAGACCTCGCTGCCATCCCAGATAACCTTCTTCACTGTCCACTACAACATCAATATTGGTGTCATCCACAAACTTACGAACCATACCTCCGAAATTCTCATCTAAATCATTAATATAAATAACAAATAACATCATTTGTTGTGGTGGTTCTGTTCGCCGAGCTGGGAATTTGTGTTGCAGACGTTTAGTCCACTGTCTAGGTGACATACTCAGTGCTTGGGAACCTTCTGTGAAGCGCTTCTGTGATCTTTTCTCCGGCATTTGTAGTGGTTTGAATCTACCGATTCCGGTTGTCAGTTCCAGCTGTCCACTGCAGTGGCCAGCATATTGGGTCCAGGTCGATGTGCTTGTTGATTGAATCAGTGGATGAGTGCCATGCCTCGAGGAATTCCCTGGCAGTTCTCTGTTTGGCTTGTCCTATAATAGGATGACTTACCAGGGGTATGCAGTGGGGTGCAGTCTCTGGAATAGATTCTGTCCCTGTTGCACAGAAGGGAAGCAGGGTAAGGAGGAGAGTGTTAGTCATTGGGGACTCAATAGTGAGAGGGTCAGATGGAAGATTTTTTGGGAACGAAAGGGACTCATGGTTTGTGTGTTGCCTCCCAGGTGCTAGGGTTTATGATGTCTCGGATTGTGTCTTTGGGGTCATGAAGGGAGAGGGTGACAAACCCTAAGTCATAGTCCATATCGGTACCAATGTCATAGGTACAAAGAGGGATAGGGATGTAATGCAGGATTTCGGCAGCGAGGGTGGAAGCTGAGAGCTAGAACAAACAGAGTTGTTATCTCTGGTTTGTTAGCTGAAAATGTGTTGCTGGAAAACCGCAGCAGGTCAGCCAGAATCCAAGGAACAGGAGAATCGACGTTTCGGGCAAAAGCCCTTCTTCAGGAATCTATGGTTTGTTACCCGTGCCATGTGAGACTGAGGCGAAGAACAGGGAGAGATATCGGCTGAGCACGTGGCTGCAGGGATGGTGCAGGAGGGAGGTTTTCAGGTATACAGATAATTGGGCTTCATTCTGGGGAAGGTGGGACTTGTACAAACAGGACGGTCTTCACTTGAACTAGAGGGGTACTAATATCCTGAGTGGGAAATCTGCTGGTGCTATTTGGGTGAGATTAAACTAGCTCACAGGGGGTGGGGAGGTTGTGTTCCAATACACAGGTGGATAAGATTAGGGAGGAAATGGACAAGATTTCATGGTCACAGGAGCATGCTGGCAGACAGCAAACTGGTTTGAAGTGTGTCTACTTCAACACCAAGAGTATCCGGAAACAGGTAGTTGAGCTTGCAGAATGGATAGGTACCTAGGACTTCAATGTTGTGATCATGACTGAGACATGCATAAAGCAAGGTCAGGAATGGGTGTTGAAAGTTTCAGTGTTTAGACCTTTCAAAGACATCAGGGAAGGCGATAACAGAGAGGGTGGTGTGGCTTTGTTAGTCAAGGACAGTATAATGATGAATGGAAGAACTTTTGACGAGGTCTAATCGACATGGGTGACATGGGCTGAGGATAGAAACAGGAAAGGAGAGGTCACATCGCTGGGAGTTTTCTATAGTCCTCTGCAAAGTTCCTGGAATGTGGAGGAGAGGATTGGCAAATCGATTCTGGGCAGAAGTAATAGGTACAGGGTGGTCATTATGGGGGAATTTAACTTCCCCAACATTGACTGGAAATGCTATAACTCTATTACGTCGGATGGCTCAGCTTTTGTCCAATGTGTGCAGGAGGGTTTTCTGACACAGTATATCGAAGGGCCGACAAGTCGGGAGGCCACATTAGATCTGGTGCTTGGTAATGAACAAGGCCAGGTGTTTGATTTAGAAATAGGTAAGCACATTTGAGAGCGTGACTACAATTCAAAGTTAAAAATCACATAACACCAGTCCAACACCGGCATCTCCAAATCATGACCATAATTCAGTTACATTTAGTTTAGTGATGGAAAAGAATACGTACATGCCACAGGGCAAGAGTTATAGATAGGGAGAGGGCAATTATAAGGCGATTAGGCAGGACGAAGGAGGTTACGAATGGGGCAGCAAAATGCAGGGGATGGAGACAATCGAAATTTGGAACTGGCTTACGGAACAGATATTGAGTGTCTTTGATAGATATGTCCCTGTCAGGCAAGGAGGAGGTGGTAAGAGAACTGAAAAGATGGTAAGGGAACCGTGGTTTACTAAAAAAAATGGTATCTCTCGTTCAGCAGAAGAGAGAGGCTAATGTGATGTTGGAATGAGATGGTTCAGACGAGGCGATGGTGAGTTACAGAAAAGCTAGATAGGATTTACAGGTATAGTTAAGAAGAGCAAGGAGGGGGCATGAGCAGTCTTTAGCAGGTAGAATAAAGGAGAACACTGAAACTTTCTCTCGATATGTGAGGAATAAAATGATGACTAAGGTAGGAAAAGGGCCTGTCAAAGACAGAAGTGGGAAGTTGTGTGTGGACCCTGTGGAGATTGAAGAGGTGCTGAATGAATATTTCCCATCTGTTCTCACTAAGGAAAAGGAGAATATTGTAGAGGAGAAGACTAAGATACAAATGATGAGACTTGAAAGGCTTGAGGTTAGTAAGGAGAAGGTGTTATTATTTCTGGAAGGAGTGAAAGTAGGTAAGTCCCGGGGCCAGATAGGATTTTTCTGAGAATTCACTGGGAAGCTAGGAAAGAGATGGCAGAGCCTTTGGACATGATCTTTGAGTCGTCATTGTCTACAGGTTTAGTACCAGAGGACTGGAGGATTGCAAATGTTGTGCCCATGTTCAAGAGGGGCAGTAGAGCTGACCTAGGTAATTGTAGACAAGTGAGCCTTATGTCTGTTGTAGGAAAAGTTTTAGAAAGGATTATGAGGGATAGGATTTACAATCATCTCACAAGCAACAATTTGATTGGATATAGTAGATATGGATTTGTCAAGAGCAGGTTGTGTCTCACAAACCTCATTGAATTTTTTGGGACGGTGACCAAGCGTATTGATGATGGTAGGACAGTTGACATGGTGTACATAGACTTCAGTAAAGCTTTAATCGGGTTCCACATGGTAGGCGACTGGATAAAATGCAGAGGAATGTGATCGAAGGTGAGTTAGCTTTTGGATTAGAAACTGGCTTTCTGTAAGAAGGCAACGAGTGATAGTTGTTGGAAAATATTCAGCCTGGAATCCGGTTACTATTAGTGTGCCACAGGATCTGTTTTGGGACCATTGCTGTTTGCTATTTTTAGAAACGACTTGGACGCTGGCAGAGGTAAGTTTGCAGATGATACTAAGTTGGTGGAATGATGGACAGTGTGGAAGAATGTTGCAGTTTGCAGAGAGACTTCAGAACTGGGCTGAAAGGTGGCAACTGGAGTTCAATGCAGATAAATGTGAGGTTATTCACTTTGGGAAGAATAACAGGAAGGCAGAATACTGGGTCAATGGAAAGATTCTTGGGAGTGTGGATTTGCAGAGGAAATTTGGTGTCCACATACTTAGATCCCTAAAAGTTGCCGCCCGGGTTGATAGTGCTGTTAAGAAGGCATACAGTATGTTAGGTTTTATTGGTAGAGGGATTGAGTTCAGCAGCTGTGTTGTCATGCTGCAACTGTACAAAATGCTAATACTGACTCGGAATGCTGTGTATAGTTCTGGTCACCCCATTACAGGAGCGATGAGGAAGCATCAGAAAAGACGCAGAGGAGAGTTACCAGACTGTTTCCTGGTCTGAAGCGAAGGTCTTATGAGGAATGACTGAGGGACTTGGGTCTACAAAGTTAATTTCCAATTAAACCTGTTGGACTACAACCTGGTGGTGCGTGATTTTTAATATCGTACACCCCAGTCCAACACCGGCATCTCCAAATCAGGACTTGGGTCTGTTCTCATTGGAGAGGAGAAGGATAAGAGGTGATTTAATAGAAACATACAAGATGGTCCGAGTATTAGATAGTGTGGACAATGAGAGTCTGTTTCCGAGGAGGATGACATTGGCTTTTACGCGGGGATGTAGCTGCAAATTGAGGGGTGATAGATTCAAGACAGATGTTAGAGGCAGGTTTTTTACTCAGAGAGTGGTAAGGGTGTGGAAGGCTCAGCCAGTCACTGTAGTTAACTCAGCCACATTCGGGGCATTTAAACAGTCCTTGCATAAGCACGTGGATGATAATGGGATAGTGTAGGAGAGGGGCTTAGATTAGTTCACAGTCGGCGCAATATCGAGGGCCAAAGGGCCTGTTCTGCCCCGTATTGTTCTATGTTCTATGTTCAACAAAGCCACTTGCAAACATCTGTGTTGGTCCTCATCAGAAACACTCTTTTGTCAGAAGCATTGCTTACCTCCCGCTCCCTGAGTATCTCTGATTTGTCGATGAGATGTTTGTGATATTTGAATCGATAGCAGTGTCACAGAATTTCTTGACCCAGTATCACAACTTCCATCGAATGCAGCAAACAAGTCAGCTCCCCTTCCACGGAATGTCAGTTGAGAAATCTCACGAAGGGTTCTCAGATACTACTCTGCTGACATCCCATGTTCACGGTCAACTTACACATCAGCTTCCCCAGAGTCCCATGTGTTACACCATCTCTTATTGACAACTCATGGAATCTTCCAGCAAACTCCAGACTTGTGCCTTGTTGATGATGGACAGGCTTTGGGGAGTCAGGAGGTGAGTTCCTTGATGCAGTATTCCCAGTCTCTGGCCTGATATTGTAGCTGCTGGGTTTCTGTGGTGAGTCCAGTTAAGTTTCTCGTCAATGGTGACTCTCAGGATGTTGGTATTGAGGGACTATCTAAAGGTAGCACTATTGAATGTCAAGAGATGATTTTTCTTATCGGAGATGGTCATTGCCTGGCACGTGTCTGTGGCAAATATTACTTGCCACATGTCAGCCCAAGCCTGGATATTGTCCAGGGCTTGCTGCCTTTGAACATGGACTCCATCAGTATCTGAGGTGTAGCGAATGGTGCTGAACATTGAACAATCATCAGTGAGCATTCCCACTTCTGACCTTAAGTTGGGGGGAATGTCGTTGATGAAGCATCTGAAGAAGATTGGGCCCTGGAGAACTTAGAGATACAACCTCCAGAGAGTCCTGAACTCAGACTCATAAGATCCTTTTTGCTTCTTGTTTCTGAAGCTTTTCCCCTTTTAGAATATCGTCTATACCTCGAGTCTTCCAAAGTGCATAACTTCACACTTTCCCACAGTGTATTCCATCTGCCACTTCTTTGCCTACTCTCCCAGTCTGTCCAAGTCCTTCGCCCAGATTGTTAAAGTATAATGTGAACAGTTGTGGTCCCGACATTGACCCCTGTAGGACTTCACTAGTCACTCAGTGCCTTCCTGAAAAAAGACTCCTTTATCCTCACTCTCTACCACCTTCCAGCAGCCAATCCTCTCTCCATGCCAGTACCTTGCCCCTAACACCATGGTCTCTTATCTGATTTAGCAGCGTCCTATATGGCACCCTGTCAAATATCTTCTGGAAATTCAAATAGATCACACCGACTGGCTCTCCTTTGCCTCACTTACTTGTTCCCTCCTCAAAGTATTAAAACAGACTTGTCAGTCATGTCCCCCTCACCCCGATGAAGCCATGCTGACTCAGTCCGATTTTACCATGCACTCTGCAATCTCATCTTTAATAATGCACTCGAAAATCTTACCAAAGACCGAGGTCAGGCTAACCGAACTATAGTTTCCTGGCTTCTGTCTCCCTCCTTCCTTCAACAGGGATGTTACATTAGCCATTTTCCAGATCCCTGGGATCCTCCCTGAAAGATCACCACCAATAGCTCCACAATCTCCTCAGCTATCCCCTGGTGCAATCCGTGTGGTCTGGGTGATCTATCCACCTTTAGACGTTTTAGGTTCCCCAGTACATTCTCCTTAGTGTTGGCCACCACCCTTACCTCTGCCACTAGCATGGCATGCTGTTGGTATCTTCCACCATGAAAACTGATGCAAAGCATCTGCTCAATTCCCTCTCTGTTTCTTTGTTCCCCATTTCTACTTCCCCAGTCTCAGTTTCCAGTGATCCAATGCTTTACCTATAAATATAGACATGTTCACTGAATCAAACATCAGCATGGAACGTAATGGTGTGCATTTTCAAAAACATATATCTACAATTTTATACATCTACATTGCAACACACACACACACACGTGCAGTGATAAGTGCTCACACACACACACACACGCGCAGAGATACACACACAAACACATACACACATACACACACACACATACAGGTAGATAGGGTATCTGGCATCTTGCCTTTATTTGTCGGGGAATTGAATTCAAGAGTCAGGATGTCATGTGGCCTTTGTATCAGCCATATGTAGAGTACTGTGTTCATGTCTGTTTGTAGCGGCTTTGTAGAGGTCGCAGAAGATGTTTACCATGATGCCTCAGTGAGAGGGCATGAGCTACACGGTGAGACGTGAAAATACTTGTGTTGTGTTCTCTGTAACGGTGGAGGGTGAGGGGAGTGTTGATCGAAGTTTATAATGTTATGAGCTGCATATGTAGGGTTGATGGTCAGAATCTTTTTCGCAGAGTTGAAATGTCTCGTACTAAGAGTCATGCATTTAACGTTAGAGGGGATAATCTTTTACACAGAGAGAGGTAGGAGAGTGAGTGGCACTGCTGGGGTGGTGGTGGAGTTAGATAAGATAAGGGCATTTAAGGGACTTTTAGATAAGCACATGAGTATGCAAGCAATGGAGGGATATGGACCACTTGCAGGCAGAAAGGATTAGTTTAATTTGGCGTCATGGTCGACAACATAGTGGGTCTAAGTGCCAGTTCCTGAGCTGTACTGTTCTATGTTCTATACACAAAATGTCACATAAACTCACACTCACTCACTCACACACAGAATGCACACAGACACAAAGATTCTCTCACTCACACACGCAAGGAAACAAGCACTTCCACACAGCCATATGAACTGAGACATACACAGCCACAGACACATACACACAGACACATAGACACACACTCAGACACACTTACATACACACACTCACACACACACACACACACACTAGCACACATACACTCACGTATGCTTACACGCATACACACACACAAACACAGACACAGAAAAACATGCACTCACAGACAGATGCACACATGCACACGATAGTCACACACATACACGTACACACACCCACACAGACTCACACACTGAGACACCCATGGGCAAAGACTCACACTCATGCACACTCTCACATACACACACTTAAACAACACACTCTCAAAGGCACAAACACACACACTCGCACACACACACAGACACATACTCACACTGACACAGAACCACATGCACTCACACACACATGGACACATGCACAAGACGCAATTACACACACACACACACACACACGATATATGCTCACTCTCCCACACACACAAACAGTCTCAAACGTTTTCCAGTACTCTGGGAGAAAGTGAGGAGTGCAGATGCTGGAGATCAGAGCTGAAAATGTGTTGCTGGAAAAGCGCAGCAGGTCAGGCAGCATCCAAGGAGTAGGAGAATCGACGTTTCGGGCATGGGCCCTTCTTCAGGAATGAGGAAAGTTTGCCATCAGGCTAAGATAAAAGGTAGGGAGAGGGACTTGGGGGAGAGGCGTTGGAAATGCGATAGGTGGATGGAGGTTAAGGTGAGGGTGATAGGCCTGAGTGGCACCCTTTCCTCATTCCTGAAGAGGGGCTCATGCCCAAAACGTCGACTCTCCTGCTCCTTGGATGCTGCCCGACCTGCTGCGATTTTCCAGCAACACATTTTCAGCTCCAGTTCTGTGGGATCCTCCCTGATCTCAGTGATTCCTGATAGATCACCACCAATGACTCCACAATTTCCTCAGCTATTCCCTGCTGTAGTCCGTGTGGTCGAGGCAATTTATCCATTTTCAGACCTTTTAACTTCCCCAGACTATTATCCTAAGTGATCGCCACCACCCTCACCTCTGCCCCCGAACTCTCTGGCATGTTGTTGGTATCTTCGATTCACATTTTCCAGTGATATAATGTCCACTCTTGCCTGTTCCTTCCTTTGTACACAGTATATCTACAAAAAGCTCTTTCCAACCTCCTTTTGTATAACATGCTAGCTTACTCTCAGATTTCATCTTCTTCCGTTTATTGATGTTTTAATTATCCTTTGGTGGTTTTCAAAAGCTTCCCAATCCTGTGGCTTCTCAATAATCTTTACTTTCTACTTACTTCAGCCATAAACATAAACATGTCCACTGAGAAAAACATCAGCATGGAACGTAACGGTGTGTATATTCAAAAACATATATCTACAAACGTGAACATTTTTATGGCAACACACATACATCCCCCCCAACCCCCCCCCCCCCCCCCCGCCCCACACACACACAACCCCCACACACACACAAACACACACATACATACGTACATAGATAAGTCGGTAAAGAAGGCGTATGGCATCTTGCCTTCATTGGTCAGGGAATAGAGTTCAAGAGTCAGGATGTCATGTTGAAGTTTTATCAGACGTTGTACAGGCCACATGTAGAGTATTGTGTTCATTTCTGTTTGTCACATTACAGGACGGATATGGAGGCTTTGAAGAGTGTGCAGAAGAGGTTTACCAGGATGCCTCGATGAGAGAGTATGAGCTGCAAGGAATGACGTGAACAAACTTGAGTTGTGTTCTCTGGAGCAGTGGAGGCTGTGGTGAGTCTCGATAGAAGTTTATAAAGTTATGAGCTGCTTATGTAGGCTTAATGTTCAGAATCTTTTTCCCAGAGTTGAAATATATGATACTCAGGGTCTTGCATTTAACGTTAGAGGGGAAAGCTTTTACACAGAGAGAGAGGTAGGAGAGTGAGTGGCACTACAGGGGTGGTGGTGGAGTTCGATAAGATAAAGGCATTTAAGGGACTTTTAGATAAGCACATGAGTATGCAAGCAATGGAGGGATATGGACCATTTGCAGGCAGAAAGGATTAGTTTAATTTGGCGTCATGGTCGACAACATAGTGGGTCTAAGGGCCCGTTCATGTGCTGTACTGTTCTATGTTCCATCCACAAAGTGTCACATAAACTCACACTCACTCACTTACACACAGAATGCACTCAGACACAAAGATTCTCTCACTCACACAAACACAGGGAAACAAGCACATCCACACAGACACACATGCACTGAGACACACACAGCCACAGACATGTATACTCATACACACACTCACATACACACACTCAAACAACACACTCTCAAGGGCACAAATGCATACACACACACATGTACACATGCACACGACACAGTCACAGACATACACATAAACACACCCATGCAGACACACACACTGAGACACACATGGGCAAAGACGCATACGCACACACACACACACAGACACACATGCACGCAGACACACACTCTCAGATTTTTGCTCTCTCTCTCTTGCGCACCTGCACACACACAAAGACACACACGTGTGTGACGTGTCATTTTAGAGCAGGGAGGGTAGAAGTGACATAGAACAACACAATTATGAAACATTTGAAACTGTTGGAATATGTTTAGAGAGTTTTCAAAGAAACATATTTCTTTCAATTCTTTAATTGGGATGTGGGCATTGCTGGCTGGGCCCAGCATTTATTGCTCCATCCCTAGTTGCCCTTGAGAAGCTGGAGGTAGCTCCCTTCTTGAACCGCTGTAGTCCGTGTGCTGTAGGTGACCCACAATACCCTCAGGAAAAGAAATCTGGAATTTTGAGTCAGCGACACTGAAGAGACGGCGAGATATTTCCAAGTCAGGGTGAAGAGTGTTTTCAAAAGGATCTTGCTGGGAATGGTCTCCCCATATAATTTGCGGACACTGTTGATTTATTTGAAAATTTACATTTTGGAGGATTGTGGAAAATATTTCATATTTTGTATAAACACCTCGAGTGGTTTCTTTAAAGGTCATGGCTACTGCTTTTCTAAAAACCAAACTTCCATGAAATGACATGACTGGTGCTCACTGCTCGCTGTGCTGTACACCGTGCTGTGGCTGTTTGTCCCGTAACTGGATGGAGATAGTGCTTTGTGTCTGTAATTAGCTGAGGGACATAAAGTCTGTGAGGAAGGGCTCCCGAGCTGATCACTCACATGGTTGGCGAAAGAAACAACCCACTTGTTGAGTTCAGGATGAAACCTTTCCCTTCCTTCTGAAAGAGTGATCGAATGAACTTCTCGATTGTATTTCCCTGAACAAGCTGATAGGTACCGGGGACAGCCCTGTGTGTGTGTGTGATTAGTGATGGCCACACGTGTAAGGAGACAGAGGTGATAGACTTTGAAAGATTTTATGCTTCAGACATTCTGTCTTCAACAATGACCTATTGGCCAAAGTGTTCTTGCTTTAAGAAATCCAATCCTTACAGAGAATATTTGTTTTTCTGTTTTCATGAAGAGTGAGATTATGTTAGAGAGAACGACAGTAAAGCTCAGCAGGTCGAGCAGCATCTGTGGAAACAAATCAGAGTTAACTTTTCGGGTCCAGAGACCCTTCCTCAGAAGCACTAACTCTTTTCATTTCTCTCCACAGATGCTGCCAGACCTGTAGAGCTTTTCCAGCATCTCCTGTTTTTGTTCCTGATTTACATCATCTGAAGTTCTTTCAGTTTTTATTGAGGTTATGTTGGTGCGTTTTAGAGATCGTTAGCGAGGATAGCTGTTTATATGTGTGTGTTACTTCACTTTGTGTTGACAAATGATTGTATCTTCAATTAATATTTGGTTTTGATGATAAGCTTTGGTCAGTGCATTGCGTATAGGAGTTGGGAGGTCATGTTGCAGCTGCATAGGGCATTGGTGCGGCCACGTTTGGATTACTGCGTTCACTTTTGGTCACTCCGCTGTAGGAAACATTTTGTGAAACTTGAAAAGCCGCAGAACAGATATACAAGGATGTCGCCAGGATGGAGAGTTTGAGCTCCAGGGAGAAGCTGATTGGCATGGGGCTATTTTCTCTGGAGCATTGGACGGTGAAGGGTGACCCTGTAAAGGTTTATTTTTTCCAGGGTAGGGCAAGCCAAAACTTGAGGGCATCGGTTTAAGGTTAAATGGGGAGTTCTGGTTAAGTGGGGAGTCATTGGGAGGATATCTCTGACAGCTCTGAGGAATGACTTTACGTAGGACTCTGGGGAGTGAGATTGACTGTGAAAATCGGCAACCGCTTGCAGGGCCTCTCGTTCTCGGGATCGGTCAAAAGAATCACTAGGTGTACGATCTGTTAAAAGCAAGGTTACTGGTTTAATAAATTAAGGCAGCTGGCGCAGATTTGTCCAGCAACACGGAGGTTAAACGTTTCTGTGTTCCGTGGAGAAATGGCACAATTACATTCGAAAATTACACATTATTTATATGTTTTTTAAAAGAGATAGTACAGCCTTAAATACAAATGTAATAAAGTGATATGATTTACAGCACGCTGATCCAATGATATTTCCTGGGAAAATGCTCTTAATTATAAGAAAAATCCAATCAACTGTAATATGGTGACATGATTGACAACAGGCTAATCCAATGATATAGAGGTAAAAACAATGACTGCAGATGCTGGAAACCAGATTCTGGATCAGTGGTGATGGAAGAGCACAGCAATTCAGGCAGCATCCGAGGACAGGCAAAATCGAGGTTTCGGGCAAAAGCCCTTCATCAGGAATAAAGGCAGAGAGCCTGAAGCGTGGAGAGATAAGCTAGAGGAGGGTGGGGGTGGGGATAGAGTAGCATAGAGTACAATAGGTCAGTGGGGGAGGAGATGAAGGTGTTAGGTCAGGGAGGAGAGGGTGGAGTGGATAGGTGGAAAAGGAGCTGGGCAGGTCGGACAAGTCCGGACAAGTCAAGGGGATCATGTTGCTGGAGGTTAGAAACTAGAATGAGGTGGGGGAAGGGGAAATGAGGAAGCTGTTGAAATCCACATTGATGCCCTGGGGTTGAAGTGTTCCGAGGCGGAAGATGAAGCGTTCTTCTTCCATGCGTCTGGTGGTGAGGGAGCGGCGGTGCAGGAGGCCCAGCACCTCCATATCCATGGCAGAGTGGGAGGGGGAGGTGAAATGTTGAGCCACTGGGCGGTTTGGTTGATTGGTGCGGGTGTCTCGGAGATGTTCCCTAAAGCGCTCTGCTAGGAGGCACCCAGTCTCCCCAATGTAGAGGAGACCACATCGGGAGCAACGGATACAATAAATGATATTAGTGGATGTGCAGGGAAAACTTTGATGGATGTGCAAGGCTCCTTTAGGGCCTTGGATAGAGGTGAGGGAGGAGGTGTGGGCGCAGGTTTTACAGTTCCTGCGGTGGCAGGGGAAAGTGCCAGGATGGGAGAGTGGGTCGTAGGGGGGCGTGGACCTGACCAGGTAGTCACGGAGTGAACGGTCTTTGCGGAAGGCGGAGAGCGGTGGGGAGGGAAATATATCCCTGGTGGTGGGGTCTGTTTGGAGGTGGTGGAAATGTCGGCGGATGATTTGGTTTTTGCGAAGGTTGGTAGGGTGGAAGGTGAGCACCTGGGGCGTTCTGTCCTTGTTGCGGTTGGAGGGGTTGGGTCTGAGGGCGGAGGTGCGGGATGTGGACGAGATGCGTTGGAGGGCATCTTTAACCACGTGGGAAGGGAAATTGCGGTCTCTAAAGAAGGAGGCCATCTGGTGTGTTCTATGGTGGAACTGCTCCTCCTGGGAGCAGATACGGCGGAGGCGGAGGAATTGGGAATACGGGATGGCATTTTTGCAAGAGGTAGGGTGGGAAGAGGTGTAATCCAGGTAGCTGTGGGAGTCGGTGGGTTTGTAGAAAATGTCAGTGTCAAGTCGGTCGTCACTGATGGAGATGGAGAAGTCCAGGAAGGGGAGGGAGGTGTCAGAGATGGTCCGGATAAATTTAAGGTCAGGGTGGAATGTGTTGGTGAAGTTGATGAATTGCTCAACCTCCTCGCGGGAGCATGAGGTGGTGCCAATGCAGTCATCAATGTAGCGGAGGAAGAGGTGGGGAGTGGTGCCGGTGTAATTACGGAAGATCAAATGCTCTACGTAGCCAAAAAAGAGACAGGCATAGCTGGGGCCCATACGTGTGCCCATGGCTACCCCTTTGGTCTGGAGGAAGTGGGAGGATTCAAAGGAGAAATTGTTAAGGGTGAGGACCAGTTCGGCCAAACGAATGAGAGTGTCAGTGGAGGGGTACTGTTGGGAACGTCTGGAGAGGAAAAAACGGAGGGCTTGGAGGCCCTGGTCATGGCGGATGGAGGTGTAGATGGATTGGATATCCATGGTGAAGATGAGGCGTTGGGGGCCGGGGAAACGGAAGTCTTGGAGGAGGTGGAGGGCGTGGGTGGTGTCTCGAACGTATGTGGGGAGTTCCTGGACTAGGGGAGATAGGACAGTGTCGAGGTAGGTAGAGAGGAGTTCAGTGGGGCAGGAGCATGCTGAGACAATGGGTCGGCCAGGGTGGTCAGGCTTGTGGATCTTGGGAAGGAGGTAGAACCGGGCAGTGCGGGGTTCCCGGACTATGAGGTTGGAAGCTGTGGGTGGGAGATCTCCTGAGGTGATGAGGTTCTGTATGGTCTGGGAGATGATGGTTTGGTGATGGGGGGTGGGGTCATGGTCAAGGGGGCGGTAGGAAGCGGTGTCCTCGAGTTGGCGTTTGGCTTCAGCGATGTAGAGGTCAGTGCGCCAGGCTACCACTGCGCCCCCTTTGTCTGCTGATTTGATGGTGAGGTCAGGATTGGAGCAGAGGGATTGGAGGGCTGCGCGTTGTGAGGGTGAGAGGTTGGAGTGGGGGAGGGGGGTCGACAGGTTGAGGCGGTTAATGTCCCGGCGACAGTTGGAAATGAAGAGGTCGAGGGCAGGTAATAGGCCAGCGCGGGGTGTCCAGGTGGATGCAGTGTGTTGGAGGTGGGCGAAGGGGTCCTCGGAAGGTGGGCGGGAATCCTAATTGTGAAAGTAAGCTCGGAGGCGGAGGCGACGGAAGAATTGGTCGATGTCACGGCGTGTATTAAATTCATTGATGCATGGACGGAGGGGGATGAAGGTGAGACATTTGCTGAGGACTGATCGTTCGTCCTCAGTGAGGGGAAGGTCTGGAGGGATGGTGAAAACTCGGCAGGGCTGGGAGCTGGGAGCTGGTATGGGTGTAGAGCTGGGAGTGGGGTCGGAGCCAGTACCTGGAGTGGGTGTGATGGTGGGGGGAATGGGGGTAGAGTCATGAGCAGGGATAGTATTCCCCTCGGGGTTCTGGGGAGTGGGGATAGTGACAGTGGGGTCTGTGGGCGGGCGTGTCAGCAGAATGCAGGTGAGTGGCGCTGGTGGGGGCGGAAGTGGTGGCAGACACGGCAGTAGGGGTGACGGAAGTCACTGAGTGTGTGGCATCGGCGATGATGTGAGGGCCGGAAGTGGCTGTGAGAGTGGCCTTGATGGGGGCAGAAGTGACATCATCAATCAGCGTGGGGGTGGTAGCTGCATCAGCCGCATGGCTAATGGTGTTTCCGAGGCCAGGGGAATATTCTGGAATGTTCGAGGAGCGCTGGTTATGGAGGTGGGTAGATAAAAGTTTGTTGTACTTACAGTTTTTGATGTTTGAGATGGAATTGAAATACTGTTTGTTGAGAGTATGGATTCTCCTGAGGATGTAGTACAGACTGGGTCCTTTGCAATTCTGAGAGAGTGTGGCCCTCAGCTGAGGCAGGGCTGACTGTAGAGAGGTTAGGTGCCAGCACATTGCTGCAAGTGTGCAGCGGAGGATCTTGAAGGAGAACTGTTGCTGGTGTTTTTGAATCTGTAGTTTGTACTGTTTGTCCTTGTATTGTATTACAAAGTGCCTGTAATTATTTCAGAAATGGAAATTTACAAATTACTTTCAAATTTCAAAACCATATTTAAAACAATCCAACCATTAAATATGTGTGATTACAGTCAATAAGCAACAGAGAAATCAACTTCTACATTGTGAATTGGCACTGAACAGACAGTATCATTACCCCATGATTTTTGCACCTTACCCAGGTCTCGCATACAGGTCCTTATATTCCGTCTAAATGTGTTTTGCTGATGACCCAATGGGATCAGATGTTTGGGGCGTATGGCTGTCTGCTTGGCAGCTGCATATACTTGCCCATTACTTTAGAAACTGTATCATTTTAATCAGCATGAGCCAGATATCTCGATAACTGACAGATTGATTGGACAAAATAGCATCACTGTAACGCTGCCCAAACCCCACTTGGGAGTTAAAAATCTTCAATGTTCCCACAAGGCTCCAATATCATGTATCATATTAACAGTACAATGAAGAGTCAGTGTATATTAGTAGATTTTCCTTTTGATAGGATGAAATCCTGTCGATTCTCAACGTCAGCTCCGAGCTAACATTAAAGACACATTACTCCCCATTGGCCACACACAGTTAAAGCAAGGGCCAGGCATTTGCCCCTGGGTGTTTTTTGATGTCTTGTTGCCAGTCTCAAAGGTGAAATGCTGGGGCCTGCCTGTCCCCATATTCAGGATCCCCTCGGGAAAAGGTTATCCAGCAGTGGTCATCGCGTAGGTACATGAGGTAGGTTCCACCCCCAGTGGGTATCCTGGTTCCAATTAACCCTATCAGGGCTGGTATGCAGAATTTGGGATCACGAGGACGCTGAATATAATTTCTTTTACCTGTAACTTGCATCATGGTTCAGTCCAATTCTGGCCATCCCAATAGAAAACCACCGCTCACCTCATTTGCGACTGGAAATTCCTGGATTGGTTGGTACTGTTAGTCTGGATCATGTCAGTGACTCCTGCCAGAAAACATTGCAAAGTTTGTGCGAAGATTTGTAGCTCGGGTGCTCGTTGTTGTGGTTCTGTTCGCCGAGCTGGAAGTTTTTGGTAGGAATTTGTGGTAGGACTGTTTGTTCTAAACTAATGTAGTGTACAAAATACCATGCAAGGACTGCACTAAACACTCTATAGGACAAACAGGAAGACAGCTAACAATCCGCATACATGAACATCAACTAGCCACGAAACGACACGACCAGCTATCCTTAGTAGCCACACACGCAGACAACAAGCAACATGAATTCGACTGGGACAACACTACTATCATATGGCAAGCCGGACAGAGAACAGCCAGGGAATTCCTAGAGGCATGGCATTCATCCACAAACTCCATCAACAAACACATCGACCTGGACCCAATATACCAACCACTACAGCGGACAGGTGAAACTGACAACCGGAAGCGGCAGGGACAAACCACTATAAACACCGGATGAAACATCAAAGAAGCGCTTCGCAGGAGGCTCCCAAGCACTGATGATGTCGCCTAGCCAGGGGACGAAAGGTTTGCAACAAAAACTTCCAGCTCGGCGAACAGAACCACAACAAACATTGCAAAAGTATAGGGTTCATTAAAGGCAATTCAGCTTCTTGATTATTGTTCAGTTATTTGTCACTTCTGTCAGACAGATAAGTGCATCTTTCAGTCTTGTAACACAAGCCATTCGTATTCAGGCTACTCCGAGAATTTTACTGCATTTGCATTCGTATCACACTTGGACATATTGAGCAAGTCTGGCTGGTTTGATCTTGCAATCAGGGGCATGCTTCATTAACATAATTCTCGTCCCCGGGATGGGACCCGGTTTAGGATGGCGCAAGTCACTCATTCCCATGAAATCGACTATGATGTCTGGATGCTTCATTTTCAAAAGAAGGAAAAGTTTCAACAAGTGGATGGTTTAAATTAAAGCTGGGAAAAATCAGGAGATAAGGAGATTCTCTACAGTGTGGAAAAAGGCCCAACAAGTCCCAACGTTTTCCCCGTGTCTGCGTGGGTTTCCTCCTGATGCTCCGGTTTCCTCCCACGGTCCAAAGATGTGCAGGTCAGGTGAATTGGCCATGCTGAATTGCCCATAAGGGGTAAATGCAGGGGTATGGTTGGGTTGCGCTTCGGCGGGGCGGTGTGGACTTGTTGGGCTGAAGGGCGTGTTTCCACACTGTAGGGAATCTAAAAAAAAAAGTCCACACCAATCCTCCGAAGAATACCCCACCTTGACCCATTTCCCTCTGACCAATGGACTTAACACAATGGGTAATTTAGCATGGCCAATTCACCTGACCAGCACATCTTTGGATTGTGGGAAGAAACCGGAGCTCCCAGAAGAAACCCACACAGACACAGGGAGAATGTGCAAACTCCTCACAGACAGCCATCCAAGGCTGACATTAAACCCGGGACCCTGGCACCGCGAGGCTGCAGTGCCAGCTATATAGCCATAGGGCTCTGCACGTATACAGAAACAAAATCCCAATTCTCAAAAAGGGTTGGTATGCCTGATATAGGCTCGGGATTCTGAGTAGAATCTACGTTTTTTTTATTTTACGGTATTGTTGCTTTAACCTTGTTTATATATTCCTCAACCTTAGTGGCCTTATATTGTTTTCTCATGTCATGTCTAATTTTTTCATACATATATACACCCATTCACAGTCACCTCCCCAGCCTTTGGGAGTTTAATCTGACATATTTATGTATCTATCTCTATCCACAATCATATGCAGCATTTCTTCAACTGGTCAGTAATGTAGCTTTTCATTCTAAATTAACAACGAATAAATGCAGGGTCAAAACAAGAACAGCAGATGCTGGAAACCATAGTCTAGATTAGAATGGTGTTGGAAAAGCACAGCAGGTCAGGCAGCATCCGAGGAGCAAGAAAATCGACGTTTGGGGCAAAAGCCCTTCATCAGGAATGAACTAATGCAGTCATATTTTAAATTAACTATGAATCAACATGACATGTCACGAACAATGTGTGACGGAATCCTGCCAATTAATTTTGAATCGGGCTAATACAATAATAAATATTTATAATAATAACAAATATATTAATTATCTGTAATTCAGGGTGGAAACCCAACAAGTGACCCAACATTTTAAAACTGTTACTCTGCTGTTTTATCCTTCTTATTGCATTATTCTCTTCCCTTCTGTAGTTGATCTCCTTGCCTCCTTTTTCATTTTAACCTCACTTAACGCATTTATCAATGTTTGCTTGTCTAACTTTAAAGCCTGTTCCGAACTATACATTTTGGAATCTTGATTGTCATAATCTGAAAGCTAGTTTTAAGATTTGAATTTTTAGCTCATCAAAAACTGCAAGAGGAGATTTGTCTCATTCACTTGTCCTGGTCACTATATCACATGGCTGTGACATTATGGAGCTTTCCAACTCCATGACAATTGGGCAGTGATGCTACAAAAGAAAGTGATTGATATACCATCCTATTCCTCGATATGTTTGGCTGTCCCTATTTTCCAAAGGTTGGAATGCTGGGTGACAGCAGTGCCTGCTTAAGTCAGGCAGTCGTCCTTTTTCATCCATTTGGGACACCGAATGGTATGGATAGAATTCAGTCTGAATTTTGGAGAGAGCACTGAGTGGAGTGGTACGAAGCATACTTTATGCGTTACTGAGTGGGGATCCAGCTGAAGAAGATCATGGAAAATACGTTTTCAATTACTTTTATGGACATTGAAAGATCAACAGAGCTTAGTTCCCATTGTCTTGTTTGAGATCAGATCTCCTCTGTGGTGATATCTCAATGGTCACTATTTTTTACAATATATATCTGAGTAACATTCAACATTTTATTTTCTTATATAATTTATAAATATATATTTATATATTATATATAAATTGAAAATTCATTTATTCAGTATTTAATATTTAAAATGTAAAATGCATACTGTTCCCAACTTTGAAATCCACTATAATTACCCAGTTTTAGTCCCTTAATTTAAATCCAAAATTATATTTCTTCAGTAGTCCTGACCAGTCATTGCTCAATTTTAATGGTTCTAGGTCGTGAAATAACCAGAGCTGCTTGAAAAGGATTGGTCTATTCAAGTAAAAAAAAAACTTCTTATGCATGAATAATGGCTGAATTCAAGGGCACAGATATTAACCATGGGATTTTTTTGATGATTTATTACAATCTAATTTTGGACTAAACCTTCAACTGTCATTGAGGGAGGGGACTTCCTGAATAAAGCTACGGCTGGCACATCATAATCACCAATGAACATCATCAGTCTTAAAATTAAGTCGAAAGAAATGAGTCTGAATCACAAAAAATAGGAATACTGTTGTTTTCCTCCGTATTAAACTGCTTTGAAATCAAATAAGGTTGGCTTTTATGTAAGGATAAAAGAGATTCGTTAGAAACTGACAGTAAGGCAGTCATGATCTGTAAAAAGAACAGGAGTTAATATTTTATTTCATAATCACTGAAAAATCCTTAACCGAAAAAGAAATCATGTCAAATTTCCATAATAGAAATCAGATTCAAAACAGTCCCGGATCTGAAGCTCCAGGGAACAAAGCACAAACATTCAATCACCAACAAACAAATTGCATTCAAACTGAATCACAAGAGGTTCAACTTTCTATTAGCTCTTCAGCTCTTTTTCTCTCTCTCTCCGGCTCACACACACATACACCATATCTCAGTTTTTAGCTTGGGAGTTTAGTCTGATAAATCCTGGCTGTGGCATCATTGCTTAAACAAGTGTGGAAGAATTGTTACCACTGGCCAGCCTTATCTTTTAACACATCAAGAAAGAACAACGGCCACCCTCTATATTCCATAAACAAAGAACAGTGACCAAAATGAACAAAAAAGCAACAAAGCAAGACAAGCCAAGCTTGTATAACAGGTACAACAGGTACAACAAACAACAATCCAGCAGATACAGCAGCGAGATTATTATCTTGTCGCTGTTGTTCCTGGACTACAGCAGTAAAGTTATTGAGAATGAAGTGAAACAGCTGTACATTCCAAAGACTGATCAGCCTGTAAGGAAGAGTTTGAATCAGGAGCTGCAAAAAAAAATATTATAAGAAAAAGCACCACTCATCTAATTCCGAATTATCATTGTCTTTCTCGTTAAAACTAAGGCCAACAAATGAAATGCGCAGTTCTGTTTATTTATCGGTAACTTGTGACTTCTCCTTTTGTTTCTGTAATTGTTTTGCTTGAGCACTTCATTTTTAAGAATCTCAACAGATTTCAGAGCACCATTTGCAGTTAATTCAATCCCCAATTTGGTGGCAGTGTCCGACCACGAGCTCAAAACTGACTCTTTGTGCCTCATCGCAAAACTGTCGTCATAGTCCAATTAACCCTTTCGCTCCCACCCCCATGTTACGTTACCAAATCAATTGTTGAGCTGATTTAACCAACTGAACAGATTTAGGGACCACCTTATAATATTCTTCATCACCCAATGTTTTGTTCTGACCGCCATACAGTTGTCCAAAGGCCTCAGACTTGTCGGGACATTTTCACATTTTTTCACTAATATTGACGATGAACAATCTGCTCTGTCTATGTATTTACCCATTTTAAAATTACTTCAGTTTTATAGCAACTAATTTTTTAAAAAGATTACTCACTGCTCAGACTTCCACAAACGCTAATCAATTTCACAAACCTCTTTATAAAAAAAAACTTTTATTATAGAATATCGTGATATTTCTTTTCTTTTAAAAAACCAACTTATGTTTTTTTATTATTAATTTATTGTTATTTATTAACTTATCAAATATTATATTTAATTAGATTAATATTAACCTATAATTAAATTCCTGGGGCCTCTTCCCTCCTCAGAAACTTCAAATACCGGGGACCTCTTGCTACCTATAAACTTCAAATACCGGGGACCCCTTGCTCCCTAAAAACTTCAAATACCGGGGGCCTCTTGCTCCCATTAAACTTCAAATACCGGGGACCTCGTGCTCCCTATAAACTTCAAATACAGGGGGCCCCTTGCTCCCTATAAACATCAAATACCGGGGACCTTTTGCTCCCTATAAACTTCAAATACCGGGGGCCCCTTGCTCCCCATAAACTTCAAATACCGTGGGCCCCTTGCTCCCTATAAACTTCAAATACCGATAGCCTCTTGCTCCCTATAAACTTCAAATACTGGGGACCTCTTGCTCCCGATAAACTTCAAATATCGATGGCCTCTTGCTCCCTATAAGCTTCAAATACCGGGGGCCTCTTGCTCCCTATGAACTTCAAATACCAGGAGCCTCTTGCTCCCTATAAACTTCAAATACCGGGGGCCTCTTGCCCCCTATAAACTTCAAATACCGGGAGCCTCTTGCTCCCTATAAACTTCAAATGCCGGGGGCCTCTTGCACCCTATAAACTTCAAATACCGGGGGCCTCTTGCTCCCTATAAACTTCAAATACCGGGGGCCTCTTGCTCCCTATAAACTTCAAATACCGGGGCCTCTTGCTCCCTATAACTTCAAATACCGGGGTCCTCTTGCTCCCTATAACTTAAAATACCGGGGGCCTCTTGCTCCCTATAACTTTAAATTCCGGGTGCCTCTTGCTTCCTATAAACTTCAAATACCGGGGGCCTCTTGCTCCCTATAAACTTCAAATACCGATAGCCTCTTGCTCCCTATAAACTTCAAATACCGGGGGCCTCTTGCTCCCTATAAACTTCAAATACCGAAAGCCTATTGCTCCCAATAAACTTCAAATACCGGGGGCCTCTTGCTCCCTATAAACTTCAAATACCAGGAGCCTCTTGCTCCCTATAAACTTCAAATACCAGGGGCTTCTTGCTCCCTATAAACTTCAAATGCCGGGGGCCTCTTGCTCCCTATAACTTCAAATACCAGGGGCCTCTTGCTCCCTATAAACTTCAAATACCGGGGCCTCTTGCTCCCTATAACTTCAAATACCTGGGGCCTCTTGCTCCCTATAAACTTCAAATGCCGGGGGCCTCTTGCTCCCTTTAAACTTCAAATACCGGGGGCCTCTTGCTCCCTATAAACTTCAAATGCCGGGGGCCTCTTGCTCCCTATAACTTCAAATACCGGGGGCCTCTTGCTCCCTATAAACTTCAAATGCCGGGGGCCTCTTGCTCCCTATAACTTCAAATACCGGGGCCTCTTGTTCCCTATAAACTTCAAATGCCGGGGGCCTCTTGCTCCCTATAACTTCAAATACCAGGGGCCTTTGCTCCCTATAAACTTCAAAAACCAGGGGCCTCTTGCTCCCTATAACTTCAAATACCAGGAGCCTCTTGTTCCCTATAAACTTCAAATGCCGGGGGCCCCTTGCTCCCGATAAACTTCAAAAACCAGGGTCCTCTTGCTCCCTATAACTTCAAATACCAGGAGCCTCTTGCTCCCTATAAACCTCAAATACCAGGGGTCTCTTGCTCCCTATAAACTTCAAAAACCAGGGTCCTCTTGCTCCCTATAACTTCAAATACCAGGAGCCTCTTGCTCCCGAAAAACTTCAAATACCGGGGACCTATTACTCCCTATAAACTTCAAATACCGGGGGCCTCTTACTCCCTATAAACTTCAAATACCAGGAGCCTCTTGCTCCCTATAAACTTCAAATACCAGGAACCTCTTGCTCCCTATAAACTTCAAAAACCGGGAGCCTCTTGCTCCCTATAACTTCAAACACGGGGGGCCTCTTGCTCCCTATAAACTTCAAATACCGGGGGCCTCTTGCTCCCTATAAACTTCAAAAACCAGGGGCGTCTTGCTCCCTATAACTTCAAATACCAGGAGCCTCTTGCTCCCTATAAACTTCAAATACCGGAGGCCTCTTACTCCCTATAAACTTCAAATACCGGGGACCTCTTGCTCCCTATAAACTTCAAATACCGGGGGCCTCTTGCTCCCTATAAACTTCAAATACCAGGGGCCTCTTGTTCCCTATAAACTTCAAAAACCAGGGGCCTCTTGCTCCGTATAAACGTCAAATACCAGGAGCCTCTTGCTCCCTATAAACTTCAAAAACCAGGAGCCTCTTGCTCCCTATAAACTTCAAACACGGGGGGCCTCTTGCTCCCTATAAACTTCAAACACGGGGGGCCTCTTGCTCCCTATAACTTCAAACACGGGGGGCCTCTTGCTCCCTATAAACTTCAAATACCAGGGGCCTCTTGCTCTCTATAAACTTCAAAAACCAGGGGCCTCTTGCTCCCTATAACTTCAAATACCAGGAGCCTCTTGCTCCCTATAAACTTCAAAAACCAGGAGCCTCTTTAATAACTGTCTATATTGATTCTTTTGACGCCTCTGAAAACTGCTGAATATACAAGCATCCGATTTTTATAACCCGGAAATAAACGAAGTTTAAGCGGTTGAATTTTTCTTTTAAAGCCGAAAATTAACAAAGTTCGAGAGATTCAATTTTTTTAAAAACTGAAAACAAGCGAAGTTCACACAACCCGAACGCCAAAATAATCAAAGTTTCAGCGATCGAAGTTTGTTTTATAAAAGCCGGAAAATAACAAATCTCGCGAGTTTTTTTTATTTCGGAAATCAACGAAGCTCGGGCGAAAGAAGTTTTTTTTTAAAACGCAAAAGTTAACAAAGTTTGGGAATTCAGATTTCCACCCTCCCCTCAGAGTTCAACAATTTTCAATCCCACTGTCCGTAAGTACCAAAGTGCACTCGACTTCAATTAATCCCTCCCCACTTTTTAACATTTAAAAAGTCTCCCAGACTCAACCCTTGTAAAGACCAATCCTTTCGGGCTGGACTGGAAAATAAACAGCGAGGGGTCACGTCAGACATCACTTGAATGAGAGGAAAACCAAACGTCTGGCCGGCCGAATTCCTCAACACTCAACAGTGAAGGACATTTAACTCTTACACTGCTGTTCACAGTCTGTCCGAGCCGAAACGTGTCACGGCACCAAAATGTAGATCTAAGACCCTTCAAGAGGGGCCTCTTGGTTCGAGATCGTTCATAAGAATTGACAAATGCGGTCTGTTCAAAAAGCAAGGGTCCCGTTCACGTTTTTCCCGCACCATTACATCAAACTGGCTGTCCATGTTCTGAACCTAACTCCTTCATCTTTACCTTTAGCTTTTGCTTCGTGCTGTGACTTATAATAGTGAGATCTTGTTACTACACAGTCTTGGAAAATACCAGGATATTTCTGTTTTAACTCCTCAGTTTATTGGTCTTCCTTTGGCTTCTCCACAACAGGAGGTAACACTCCCATCTTCGATCCTGCTAAATCATTCCCAAGAACAAACTGGATTTCTGGAACTGATACTCTCTCAATCACTCCCATTCTTGCTTCCCCAGTCTTGAGTTGGCCCTCCAGCCTGATCTTACACAGGGGAATGCGACATTTCTGTCCATCTATCTCACAAGTCACCACACGCTTGGGAAACAGATTAGAATGAGTGCAAGTTCGCTCATCTCTGACTATTAGAGACTAGTTAGATCTTATATCTCTGAGAATTATAAATTCTTGCCCTTCTCCCCCTGTTCTTTCAGAGTAAACTTTCCCCACAGAGGCGGAATCTTTATAGAGATCAGGCACTAACTCCATACCCTGCCCCTGCGGAGGCTGTGCACTCTCCTGTGGCTCCTTGGCTTTGCCTTTACTATTCTCACTGATGCCAATGGTAAACCACATCTTCTCCCACAGTGCCTTTCTTTAACTACCAGCACTGTGACTTTACGTGTCCCAATTTCACACAGTGGAAACACATGAGGCATTTCGGCTCCTTTCCACCCTCTTGGGCTTTTTTGTTAACCTGTGGTAAACACTTACCGGTGTTCTCTGCTCTTTATTTCCAAATGTAGGATCTCCCTTTCTCCCAACCTCTATCCCTCACAGGACGAAACTCTGACTGGAAGCTTGTCCCACGCACCAACATGTTGTCATCTGCTATTGCTGCTGCCCTTCTTACTTCCTGACATTTCCGTTCATCCGCGTGAATTCTTATCATCTCTGGAAGAGCGGTTTTAATCTCCTCCAGCAGAATATTCTCTCTTAGAGCTTCAAAACTCTTATCTATTTTTAAAGGCAGCACCCAACTCTCAAGATGACTATGTTTAATTCTTTCAAACTCAACATAAGTCTGACCTGGTTCCTTCCTTATGTATCTGAACCACTGTCTATGCGCTTCCGGTACCAATTCATAAGCACTTAAAATAGCCTGTTTAACCTCTTCATAATCTCTTGACCCCTCATCTGACAGGTCGGCAAATATCTCACCAGCTCTGCCGACCGGTTTGGTCTGAATTAGCATTAGCCATAAACCCTCGGATCACACCATCTGTCTAGCCAATGTTTCAAATGAATTGCAAAAGGCTTCAACATCTTTCTCATGAAAATGTGGCAGAATTTTGATATATTTGTATCTCTCACTACCTCCTCTTTTTATCTCCATCCCGTTAACTTTACTTTGCTGACAAAGTCGCAACTTCTCAAGTCAAATGCTCTCTCTTTCTGCTTGGCTAAAAACCTTCTCTCATTTTCTTTTTCCTCTCTCTCTTCCTCTCTCTTCTCTCCCTTTCTTTCTTTCTCCCTTTCTTCTCTCTCTGTTCAGCCAAGAACCTTCTGTCTCTCTCTTTTCTCTTTCTCTCTCTCTCTCTATGTTTATCTTCTAACTCCATTTTCCTCAATTATAATTGAAGTTTTTATATCTCGACTGCAGAGCGCTTCAGGGAACATCTCCGAGACACCCGCACCAATCAACCAAACCGCCCCGTGACCCAACATTTCAACTCCCCCTCCCACTCTGCCGAGGACATGGAGGTCCTGGGCCTCCTTCACCGCCGCTCCCTCACCGCCAGACGCCTGGAGGAAGAACGTCTCATCTTCCGCCTCGGAGCACTTCAACCTCAGGGCATCAATTTGGACTTCAACCGCTTCCTCATTTCCCCTTCCCACACCTCATCATAGTTTCAAACTTCCAGTCCGCTTGACTTGTCCGGACTTGTCCGACCTGCCTAGCTCCTTTTCCACCTATCCACTCCACCCTCCCCTCCCTGACCTATCACCTTCATCTCCTCCCTCACTCACCCATTGTACTCTATGCTACTCTCTCCCCACCCCCACCCTCCCCTCGCTTATCTCTCCCCGCTTCAGGCTCTCTGCCTTTATTCCTGATGAAGGGCTTTTGCCCGAAACGTCGATTTTGCTGAAGCTCCTCGATGCTGCCTGAACTGCCTTCCAACACCATTGATCCAGAATCTGGTTTCCAGCATCTGCAGTCATTGTTTTGACGTGGTTCTGAACACGTTGGATGTTATGTTCCAGAAACAGGTCTGGCCTTCACCCGAGGACTTTTAGAAGAATCCTTACCTTCCTGGAGAGTGAAGCGATGACTGTGGAACGTGGGCTGGTCCCTGTGATCTCGCCTGACTCCGCAAAGTCGTTCAGGTTCCTTTTAGATCATGAGCAAGAGACAGAGACAGTAAAATAGCATTCAGTTGTCTTTATTCAGTAAACCTGCTGTTCCAGATTTCTGAGCTAAAGCTACAGCACTGAGTGGAAGTGGCTTCATTATATCATGTCATAACAACACGTTAATATGAACTGAAGAAGGATGACACCTGAAACATTGACTTCTCCACTTCCTGGTGCTGCCTGGCTTACTTTTTTCTTCCAGTCACCTGTTTGTCGACCTTGGAATCCAGCATCTGCAGTTTGATTTTATCTCTAACACTAATATGATCATGATGAGGAGGTGCTGGTGTTGAATAGAAGTGGACAAAGTTAA
This sequence comes from Chiloscyllium plagiosum, assembly GCF_037043375.1. NCBI lineage: Eukaryota > Metazoa > Chordata > Chondrichthyes > Orectolobiformes > Hemiscylliidae > Chiloscyllium > Chiloscyllium plagiosum. The sequence continues at coordinate 1,075,101 of NW_028270173.1, read as the reverse complement.
AAATCAAACAACATCAGGGTAAAGTCCAATAGGTTTATTTGGAAGTACTAGTTCAGAGCACTGCTCCTTCATCAGGTAGCTAGTGGAGCAGGATCATGGGAGTTTTGCTATAAATTCTGTGTCCATTAATATGATCAGCAATGTCAGGATACAGGTATCAATATACGAATAGGTTAAACATTTACAGGATGCAGTTATCAGTTACCTGATATGTCGAGCATTTACAGGGTGTAGTTATCAATTCATTGAAATGATTCTCCTTTCTGTGGTGTTGATGGTTTATTTGCTTGAAACTGATCCATTCAGACATGTACTTGAGAATTTTCCATTTAGATAAGGCTTGGAACAAACGTTAACGCCTATGTGTACCCCCTGTAGTGCGCTCAAGGACTCTCACTACGTTAAATCGTCACTCCTTCCTGCTCTCTCCCATCCACCATGTACGTGGCAGGTACTCATGTGACTTCGCCAACATTGTCTATCTCATACACTGCAGGTAAGGATGCCCCGAGGTATGGTACATTGGTGAGACCAAGCAGACGCTACGCCAATTGATGAATGGACATTGCGCAACAATCACCAGATAGGAATGTTCCCTCTCAGTCAGGGGACACTTCAGTGGTCAGGGACATTTGGCCTTGGATGTTCGGGTGACCATTCTCCAAGACAGACTTTGGGACAGGCATCAACACAGAGTGGCCGAGCAGCGGCTGATAGCCAGGTTTGGTACCCCATGAGGATGGCCTTAAAAAGGAACTTGGGTTCATATCACATGACACGTGACCCCACTGCACTGTACACACACAGACACTCCCTCGCACTCACACACACATGCACACAAGCATTCACACTCTCTCCCACACACTCTCTCTATTTCTCACATGCACGTATACACGGATATAAGTCTGTGGGGTGAATTTGCATTTGCAGATTTGATTTACAGATACATTCTATTTTGTTCAAAGAGCACACAATCTGTTTGCAGTCAATCCATGTGACACTTTACAAATTCCTACTTTGGTTATAGATACAGCCTGACCCAAGATTGGAGTACAGGCAGACTGTAACCTCATACATTTAATGTAGAAGTGCTGGTGTTGGACTGGGGAGGGCAAATTAAACATTATACCACACAAGCTAGATTGCTGGGAGGTTTGTCCAATATATCGTTTTAATTGCATGAACTGTGATCTTTTGCTGTAAATTCTGTGTCTTATTATGTTGCCCCACTAGCTATCTGATGAAGGAGCAGCGCTCTGACAGCGAGTGCTTCCAAGTAAACCTGTTGGACTATAACCTGGTGTTGTGTGATTTTTAACTCTCTTTCTATCACGGATGTTATCTCTGGAAACTTTCATTCCAGTCCAATGAAGTTTCTCCGATTCAATTAATTCTTCCCTTTTATTCTTTCCAGCCCTGTGGGTGTCTGCTGACCCCCACAACTGCACTCACAGGTTGTTTTAATTCGGTCTACTTTGTGATTGTAAAATATACCACTGAACCAAGGTCTTTTGGATGAATGTGTGAGACTGTGTAATAGCAGGGATTTATGAATGAGTAAATATAAAGCACTTGTGAGTGGGTTAATGAAGAGACCTATAATCTCGAATCCCACACATACCATCGATCAATCCCTTATTTTCAGCTTTATTGGTGAAGCCTGGCACATGCTATGATTGCTGTATAATACTATTCACCCCTCCTTTGCCCGTGTGTGTAAAGTGGTGACACATCGGCAAGCGAGGGCAACAAGTCAGAGGGCTCTACCACAGGTCTATCGTGGAAGACCCGTAAACCGTCTCGTTGTCAGAGACCTCCTGCAACTTGCCAGGCAGATTGTCCTGCAGTGCTGGGTTCTGATTGAATCCGCAAGGGAAGGGGCGGAACTGTCAGGAGCAGTGAGGGCAACACGTGGGTGTACCACAGTCGCAGACCATCCTGTGGCTGCTGTCTTGGCCACAGGATCAGTGCGAGAGTTTCCTAAGGATGCACCATCAGAGGGATTAATGTGAACCATCCTTGATCTGGGATTGTCACCCTCTTGCCTGCTGCTGTATCTGATGTAAAAGGGGAAAGGGATTGGAGACAATAATAGTTGCAAAGCTCCCCACTGTGCCCTACTGGGACAGTGCTGGGATCAATGACTGCACTGTCCCCAGGTGTAACAAGGTCCGGTTTACCCCTTCCCTTACCCTGGCCATATCCCCTCCCTGGATCAGTCCCAGGGAGTCTATGGGACAGTCTAGTTTCATCAGCAACAAATATGTTCCTTATTTTTCTCCTGCTGAACTTGTAACTGGTGCTGGCAATGTTGCAGGATACTGGAGATCTCATTCTAGTTTTTGAATTCCCCATCCTACACAGACAGCACAAAACATTGGTTTCATACATGTTTGCAACCTGTTTATAATAGTATTTACAATGGTGGGCATCCCCGTATCTCACTCAATACCCGAATATCATTCAGAGATCAAGCGAAGTCACTGAACGTTGTGGAAAGGGTTATGTTGAGACAGAAAAATGTACAGATGAAACCTTGTGCTGCTGTGTGGTTATTGACATATGTTTACCACAGGTCACATAGGCCTACCCAGCCTGTTACAGTAAAACAAGAAAAGAGAAATCTCTAAACCACACCCAACTGCAGGACCTTAAGGCAGATGAACTATTAAGGGAACAACTCTTAGTAAGGTTTGTAATTAGACAATAAGGAAAACCGATATATGATTGACATGGACTTGTATATAAAATTTAATGGTAATTGTCTGTGTTGTGCTCATGATGTGATGTTCTTGGGACCCTGCTAACTATCTCTCGTTGCTTGCAATAAAAGGAACTGTGTGTGAAATGTACTGTCATCGAACTGATTGTTCCTTCAGCAATTCTTGGATGTTCCACCGAGATGGCTAAACCTTTGGCTTGACGTACGGTTCTGTGCACCGCGCCTCACCAATAAACGAACCAGCCTCGGTATATAAAAGGTAGGGACTTTTATCCCTTTGGTTCAGTTACCAGTGAGAAACAGGGATGTGACCTGTGTTCGAGTTTGGTAAGCCAATTCAGGAGAAGTGATAATATAGATTTGAATTTGTGGTGAATGTGATTCCAGAGTGCTCGAATAATTAGGAATTAATGAAAAGGGCTTCGATCCCACCTTCGGGAATTTGAGAAAGGGGCTTTGAGCCTGCCTCTGGGAACCAGAGAAAATGGGTTAGAGCCTTCTCAGAGAGATGGTTTGGAGACCCCCAAGAGGGAATGAGTTAGAGTCCCCCAAGAGAGAATGGGTTAGAGTCCCCCAAGAGAGAATGGGTTAGAGTCCCCCAAGAGAGAATGGGTTAGAGTCCACCAAGAGAGAATAAGTTTCTGTCCCCCAAGAGAGAATGGGTTCGAGTCCCCCAAGAGAGAATAAGTTTCTGTCCCCCAAGAGAAAATGGGTTAGAGTCCCCCAAGAGAGAATGGGTTAGTGTCTCCCAAGAGAGAATGGGTGAGAGTCCCCCAAGAGAAAATGGGTTAGAGTCCCCAGTACGGAATTTGGCCTCAAACAGTAAATGTGAATGTCAAAATAAAGGATGTCAGGTTTTAATAATTGCACAATTGTGAGATTGTGTGTGTGCGTGTGAGATTATTGGTGTGTGGGTGTATGTGTATGCGTATGTGTGTGTGAGATTGTGTGTGTGTGTGATTATGTGTGTGACATTGTGTGTGTGAGATTGTGTGTGTGTGAGAGAGTGTGTGTGTGTGAGAGACAGTGTGTGTGTGTGACATTGAGTGTATGTGTGTGTGTGAATGTGTGAGAGATTGTGTGTGTGTATGTGTGTGAATGTGTATGTGTGTGTGTGAATGTGTGTGTGTGAATGTGTGTGTGTGAGATTGTGTGTGTGTGTGAATGTATGTGTGTGTGATTGTGTGTGTGTGAATGTGTGTGTGAGATTGTGTGTGAGTGTGTGTGAGAATGTGTGTGTGTGAGTGTGTGTGTGAATGTGTGTGTCTGAATGTGTGTGTGTGAATGTGTGTGTGAGTGTGTGTGTGAATGTGTGTGTGTGATTGTGTGTGTGTGTGAATGTGTGTGAGAGTGTGTGTATGTGTGTGTGAGATTGTGTGTGTGTCTGTGTGTGTGAGATCGTGCGTGTGTGTGAGAGATTGTGTGTGTGTATGTGTGTGTGTGAATATGTGTGAATGTGTGTGTATGTGTGCGTGTGTGAATGTGTGTGAATATGTGTGTGTGAATGTGTGTGTGTGCGAATGTGTGTATGTGTGTGTGTGAGATTTTGTGTGTGAATGTGTGTGTGTGAATGTGTGTGTGTGAATGTATGTGTGTGAGATTGTGTGTGTGTGAGATTGTGTGTGTGTATGTGTGTGTGTGAATGTGTTTGTATGTGTGTGTGTGAATGTCTGTGTGTGAGTGTGTGTGTGTGTATGTGTGTGTGAGATTGTGTGTGTGAGAGATTGTGTGTGTGAGTGTATGTGTGCGTGTATGTGTGTGTGTGGTTGAATGTGTGTGTATGAATGCATGTGTGTGAGAATGTGTGTTTGTGTGAAGATTGTGTTGTGTGTGTGAGAGAATGTGTGTGTGTGTGATTGTGTGTGTGTACGTGTGAGTGTGTGTGAATGTGTGTGTGAAGAATGTGTGTGAGATTGTGTGTGTGTGAATGTGTGTGTGTGAGATTGTGTGTGCACGTGAGAGTGTGTGTGTGTCTGCGTGAATGTGTGTGTGTGAGATTGTGTGTGTGTTTGTGAGATTGAGTGTGTGTGTGTATGTGTATGTAATTGAATGTGTGTGTGTGAGTGTGTGTGTGTGAGAATGTGTTTATGGGTGTGTGTGAGATTGTGTGTGTTTGTGTGTATGTGTGTGTGAGAATGTGTGTAAGATTGTGTGTGTGTGAATGTGTGAGATTGTGTGTATGTGCGTGTGTGAGTGTGTGTATATGTGTGTGTGTGAATGTGTGTGTATGTGTGTGTGTGAATGTGTGTGTGTGTGAGATTGTGTGTGTGTGTTAGTGTGTGTGTGATTGTGTGTGAGAATGTGTGTGTGTGAGATTGTGTGTGTGTATGTGTGTGTGTGAGAGAGATTGTGTGTTCGTGTGTGAATGTGGGTGTGTATGTGTGAGATTGTGTGTGTGTGTGTGAGTGTGGGTGTATGTGTGTGTGAGAATGTGTGTGTGTGAATGTGTGTGTATATGTGTGTGTGAATGTGTGTGTGTGTATATGTGTGTGTGAATGTGTGTGTGTGTGAATGTGTGTGTGTGAGATGGTGTGTGTATGTGTGTGTGAGTGTGAATGTGTGTGTGTGAGAGATTGTGTGTGTGTGAGATTGTGTGTGTGTATGTGTGTTTGAATGTGTGTGTGTGAATGTGTATGTGTGAGATTGTGTGTGTATGTGTGTGTGAATGTGTCTGTATGTGTGAGATTGTGTGTGTGAATGTGTGTGTGTGAGATTGTGTTATGTGTGTGTGAGAATGTGTGTGTGTGAATGTGTGTGTGTGAATGTGTGTGTGTGTGAATGTGTGTGTGTGAGATTGTGTGTGTGTATGTGTGTGTGTGAATATGTGTGTATGTATGTGTGAGATTGTGTTTTCGTGTGTGAATGTGTGTGTGTATGAGTATGTGTGTGAGATTGTGTGTGTGTGAATGTGCGTGTGTGAGATTGCGTGTGTGTGTGAATGTGTGTGTGTGAGATTGTGCGTGTGTGAGTGAATGTGTGTGTGTGTGAGTGTGTGTGGGTGTGTGTGAATGTGTGTGTATGTGTGTGTGGGGGAGATTGTGTGTTCGTGTGTGAATGTGTGTGTGTGTGAATGTGTGTGTGTGAGATTGTGTGTGTGTGAGTGTGTGTGTGTGTGAATATGTATGTGGGTGTGTGTGAATGTGTGTGTATGTGTGTGAGAGAGAGATTGTGTGTTCGTGTGTGAATGTGTGTGTGAGATTGTATGTGTGTGTTAGTGTGTGTGTGATTGTGTGTCTGTGAGATTGTGTGTGTGTATGTGTGTGTGTGTGTGGATGTGTGTGTGTGAATGAGAATGTGTGTGTGTGTGAGATTGTGTGTATGTGTGTGTAAATGTGTGTGTGAGATTGTGTGTGTGTCTGTGTTTGTGTGAGATTTGTGTTTGTGAATGTGTGTGTGTGCGTGCCATTGTGTGTGTGTGTGAATGTGTGTGAGATTGTGTGTGTGTATGTGTGTGAATGTGTGCGTGTATATGTGTGTGTGAATATGTGTGTGTGAGATTGTGTGTGTGTGAGGTTGTGTGTGTATATGTGTGTGTGTGAATGTGTGTGTGTGAATGTGTGTGTGAGTTTGTGTGTGTGTGAATGTGTGCGTGTGAGAGAAAGAGAGAGGAGAGAGAGAGGAAGAGAGAGAGAGTGTGTGTATGTGCGTGTATGTGTGTGTGAGATTGTGTGTGTGTGAGATTGTGTGTGTGCGTGTGAATGTGTGTGTGTGAATGTGTGTGTGTATGTGTGTGTGTGTATGTGAGTTATCATCAGATTGGGGAAAGGGCTCACTCTCAGAAGGGAACACCTTGAACACACATATGTCTATTACAGACCTGATTTTGTATAATTCGACACGTAGAAAATAGAACATCACAGCATAGTACAGGCCCTTCAGCACTCATGTCGTGCAGCATGACCTCATGTGTCTGAGACTCAATCCCTCCACTGATGCACCATATGCCTTCTGAACAATCCTATCAATCTGGGTTGCAACCTTCAGGGATCTATGCACTTGGACACCGAGATTTCTCTGCTCATTTACACTGCCAAGAACCTTACCATTAGAGTAGTACTCTGCATTCCTGTTACTCCTTCTAAAGTGAATCACCTCATATTTATCTGCAATAAACTCCATTTGCCACCTCTCAGCCCAGCTCTGCAGCTTATCTATGTCCCTCTATAACCTACAACATCCTTCATCACTATCCACGAATCTACCGACTTTAGTGTCATCCGCAAACTTCGTAACACATCCTTCAATGCCCTCATCCAGGTCACTTATAAAAATGACAAACAGCATTGGACCAAAACAGATCCTTACAGTACACCACTAGTAACTGAACTCCAGGATGAATATTTCTCATCAACCTCCACCCTCTGTCTTCTTTCAGCTCACCAATTTCTGATCTAAATCACTAAGTCCCCCTCAATCTCACGTCTCCACATTTTGTGCAATAGCCTACCAAGGGGAACCTTATTAAATGCCTTACTAAAATCTATGTAAACCATATCAACTGCTTTATTCTCATCCACCTTCGAAAAGCTTTGAAAGGCTGGTCATGGCATTAATCAACTCCTGAAGAAGGGCTAATGCTCGAAACGTCGATTGTCCTGTTCCCTAGATGCTGCCTGACCTGCTGCGCTTTTCCAGCAACACATTTCCATCATTAATCAACTCCAGCCTCCCCACTACTCTTGATCCACTTCAGTTTGCCTATCAGACCCACAGATCCACGTCAGATGCCATATCACTTGCCCTTCACTCCTTCCTCGGACACCTTGACACCAAGAACAGCTACGTAAGAATCCTACTCATTGACTACAGTTCAGCCTTCAACACTATTATCCCCTTGAGACTGATTACTAAACTTAGTGATCTTGGACTAAGTCCCACTCTCTGCAACTGGACCCTCAGTTTCCTGACGCACAGGCCACAATCAGTTAAGTTTGGAGATAATATTTCATCCTCACTAACACTCAACACTGGAGCTCCCCAGGGGTGCATACTCAGCCCCCTACTGTATTCACTGTATATCCATGACTGTGTCACCAAATACCAGACTACTGCCATTTCCAAGTTTGCTGATGACACCACCATAGTCGGTCGAATCTCAGATGGCGACGAAACAGACTAGAGACGTGGGGAGAAAGACCTGGTAAAATGGTGCACTGAGAACAACCTCGCTCTCACTGCCAGCAAAACCAAAGAACTCATTATTGACTTTCGGTGGGATGTTACTCATGCCCCCTTCACATTAACAGCACAGAGATGGAACGAGTGGAGAGTGTCAAGCTCCGTGGAATGGTTATCCATAACAAGCCTTTTTGGACATTTCATGTGGCCTAACAACATCTCTTCTTCCTCAGGCAGTTGAGAAAATACCCTTGCCAACTTTTATAGGTGTGCCAACGAGAGCTTTCTGTCTGTATGTATCACGACCTGGTATGGCAACTGTACCATTCCATATCGGACATAGTTACAGAGAGTGGTGATCTCAGACAATCACAAAGGCCAACTTCCCATCCATAGAATTCATTTACCAAGCCCGCTGTCAAGGAAAGGCCACCAGCATTCTCAAAGATCCATCTACAACCGCTTCCATCGGGGAGAAGGTACAGAAGCCTGAACACACGCACCAGCCGGCTTCACAACAGTTTCTACCCTACTGTTGTTAGAATACTGAATGGACTCACGAACTCTTAACATTCGCCGGTACCTGTGTTTTGTTTTTATCGCTATATACTTATAATTTACTATCTGTGCTACTTAACTCTGTGATCTACATGTATTGCTCGCAAGACAAAGCTTTTCACTGTGCCTCGGTACACGTGACAACAGTATCAATTCAATTCAATCCACCTGTTTGGTCGCCTTCTCAAAAAACACAATAAGGTTTGTGAGACATGACCTACCCTACACAAAACCGTGTGGATTATCCCTAACCAACTTATTACTCTCTAGATGATTAAAAATCCTCTCTCATATAACCCTTTCCAACACTTTACCCACAACATCCGTATGGCATCACTGGTCTTCAATTATCAGGGCTATCTCTGTTCCCCATGTTGAACAAGGGAACCACATTTGCTATCCTTCAGTCTTCTGGCACTATTCCTGGAGACAATGACAACATAAAGATCAAAGCCAAAGGCTCGGCCATCTCCTCCTTGGCTTCCCAGAAAATCCTAGGGGCAAATCCCATCCGGTCCAAGGGACCTATCTATTTTTACACTTTCCAGAATTGCTTGTGAACCTCCATCCCACCTCGTCTGATAGCCTGTATCTCAGTATTCTCCTCAACAACATTGTATTTTTCTACTGTGAATACTGACAAAAAAATATTCATTTAGCTCTTCCCCTATCTCCTCTGATACCATGTACAACTTCGCACTACGATCCATGATTGTCCTTAGTCTTCCTCTAGTCATTCTTTTATTCCTGATATACCTATATAAAGACTTTCCTTGACCCTATCCGCCAACAATTTATCATGTCCCCTCCTGGCTCTTCTTTACTCTCTCCTTAGGTCTTTCCTGGCTAGCTTGTATTTCTCAAGCACCCTAACTGAACCAACACATCTCATCCTAACATAAGCCTTCTTCTTTCTCTTGATAATCGATTCAACTTTCCTAGTAAAACATGGTTCCCATGCTTGACAACTTCCTCCCTGCCTGACCGGTACACACTTACCAAGGATACGTAGTAGGTGTTCCTTGAGAAAGCTCTGCATTTCCTGTCTGGGAGCAGCAGGAGAAAGAGTGGAGGTAACGTTGGAGACAAGGAGGTTGCAGGGAAGCGGCTAAACCCGAGATACTACACATGTAATATCTCCCTCTCGCCCACCCTCCAGTAACCACAAGAGAAAATGATTCTGTAAGGTAAGGATTTTTTTTTTATCTTCCTTTCTTTCATATATTCAAGTGCATAGTTTGGTTTTAGTTTGTTGATAAAAAGCTAAGGCCTAAAATGGCAGGGACCTCAGATCTATGGCATATGCCTCCTGCCTGACGTGGGAGCTCAGGTAAATGGCTGACATTCCTGACTCTTAGAATTGTGTCCAGCTGCAGCTCTTGTTTGACCGCATGATGGCTCTGGAGCTGCGGATGGACTCACTGTGGAGCAGACATGATGCTGGGGAGGTTGTGGATAATAGTTTAGTGAACCGGTCACACCGCAAGTTAGAGTTGCTGAAGGAGACAGTCAATTGGTGACCAAAAGAAAGAGAGAGAGTAGGAAGGCAATGCAGGCGTTTCCTCCGGTCATCTCCCTCCAAAACAGGTATATGGGTTTGGATACTGTTGGGGGAGATTGCTCACAAGGGGAGGGCAGCAGTTGCCAGGATCATGGCACCGTGGTGGGCACTGCTGTTCAGAAGGGTGGGAAAAAGACTCGTAGGGCCATAGTCACAGTGGATCCTATTGTGAGGGGAGTAGGTAGGCGGTTCTGTGGCCGAAAAGGAGACTCCTAGATGGTATGTTCCAGGTGCTCGAGTCAGGGATATCATCGATTGGCTGCAGAGAATTCTGAAAGGGGAGGGTGAACAGTCAGTTGTCGTGGTGCACATAGGCATCAATGATATAAGTAAAAAAATGAGATGAGGTCCTGAAAGCAGAATTCAGGGAGCTAGGAGAGACGTTAAAGAGGAGGACCTCAAAGGTAGAGATCTCAGGATTACTACCAATGCCACGTGATCACCAGGGTAGAAATGAAAGAATAGGCAGGATGAAAACGTGGCATGAGGGATGGTGTAGGAGGAAGGGTTCAGATTTGTGGGACATTGGGACCAGTTCTGGGGAAGGTGGAACGATTACAAATTGGACAGTCTACATCTGAACCAGACTGGAACTAATGTCCTTGGCTGAGTTTTTGCTACTGCTGTTGGGGAGGATTTAAACTAATGTGGCAGGGGGCTGGGAAGCAGAAGGGAAGACAAGTAGACAGTGTGGTGGAAACTGGAGACTGTAAGGATCATGAAATTAGCATTGCTGGTCAGGGATGATATCACGGCTGTGCTAAAGGAAGACACTATGGAGGGTTTGAGCAGTGAGGTCTTATGGGTGAAGCTGGGAAATAAGAAGGATGCACTTACATTGTTTGTTCTGTACTACAGGCCTCCCAACATTGAGGGCGAGGTAGAAGAACAAATAGGTAACCAGATTATGGAAAGATGCAGAGGTAACAGGGTGGTGGTGATTGGAGATTTTAATTTTCCCAACATTGACTGGGATACACTTAGTGTCGGAGGTCTGGATGGGTCAGAATTTGCAAGGAGCATCTAGGAAAGTGTTTGAGAGCAATATGTCAATAGTCTGACAAGGGAAGGGGACATATTGGACCTGGTGTTGGGGAATGAGCCAGGCCAAGTGGTAAGCGTTGCAGTGGGGGATTTCTTTGGGAATAATTACCACAATTCTGTGTGTTTTAGAATACTCAGAGACAAAGATGAGAGTGGTGCTAAGGGAAGAGTAGTAAACTGGGCCAAGGCCAATTATATCAAAATTAGGCAGGCTCTGGGAAATGTGTGGATTTGACACAGCTATTGAAGGAAAGCCCACTTTTGATATGTGGGAGACTTTCAAAGATAGGTTGAAGATAGTGCAGGATAGGCATGTCCCTTTTAAAACAAGGGATAGGAAAGCCAAGATTCGTGAACTGTGTATGACAGGAGAAATCATGCGACTAGCCAAGAGGAAAAGGGAAGCGTACATAAGGTCCAGGTAGCTAAGAATGGAACAGGCCTTGGAAGAATACCGGGAGAGTAGGACCAGTCTTAAATGAGGAATCAAGGGGTCATGAAATAACTTTAGTGAGCAGAGTTAAGGAGAATCCAAAGGCCTTTTATTCTTATACGAGAAGCAAGAGGGTAATGAGAGAAAGGGTTGATCCGCTCAAGGATAAAGGAGGAAGGTTGTGTGTCGAACCTGAGGAAATGGGTGAGATTCTCAATGATTACATTATATCAGTGTTCACTGAGGTACGGGAGATGATGAATGCTGAGATTAGAGATAGACGTTTGTTTACTCTGGATCACATTGACTTAAGGAGGGACGATGTGTTGGGTAGTCTAAAGAATATTAAGCTAGACAAATCCCCAGGAGCAGATGGTATCAATCCCAGGTTGCTGAGGGAGGCAAGAGAAGAAATAACTGGGGCCCAGATACATATCTTTGTAAATTCCCTAAACGCAGATTAGATGCTGGAAGACTGGAGGGTTGCTCATGTTATCCCCCTGTACAAGAAAGGTATAGGGATATTCCAGGTAACTACAGACCAGTGAGCCTGACGTCAGTGGTGGGAATGTTGCTGGTGAAGTACTGAGGGATAAAATCTATTTATATTTAGAAAAGAATGAGCTTATCAGTGAAAGGTTACTTGGTTATGTGGGGGGAGGGGTAGATCGCACATTACCAATATAATAGAGTTCTTTAAGGAAATGATCAAGCTGATAGATGAAGGAAGGTCTGTAGATGTCAGTTTAGGGAGAATCCCAAAGCATTTTACTCATACGTGAGGAATAAGAGAATGATCAGGGAGAAGGCAGGGGCTTGAGCGACTCAGCCAACGTTGTCTATCTCATATGCTGCAGGTACAGATGCCCTGAGGCATGGAACATTGGTGAAACCGAGCAGAAGATACAGCAATGGATGATTGGGCACCGCACAACAATCAACAGACAGGAGTGTTCCCTGCCAGTTGGAGAACACTTCAGCGGTCCAGGCCATTCAAACTCGGACCTTCGGGTGACCATCCTCCAAGGCGCACTTTAGGATATGCAGCAGCGAAAAGTGGCCGAGCAGAGGCTGATAGCTAAGTTCAGTAACCATAGGGAGGGACTCAACCGGGACCTTGGGTTCATGTCAGACTAAAGGTGGCCACCATTGCAATATACACGCACGCAAACACTCCTACGCACACACACACACATACACACACATGCGCACAGACGCACATGCACAGACACTCACACACACTCCTACAGACACACACACCCACACTCACACATGCACCCTCTCACAGACTTAGATACTTTTACACTCACACACACATATACACTCTCTCTCACACTCACAACCCCCCGCCACAGACACAAACACACACATAAAGACACACACAAACCGATATGCAGACATACTCATTTGTTTGTGGGGTGAATTTGTACTTACAGAGTTAGATTGTACTTTGCTCAAAAACTGCATGAATCCATGTAAGACTTTGTTGACTCACTTTTTAGATTAGATACAGTCTAAACATTATGGCACAGACAGGGAACACAGAGGGCTAACACCTTCAACATCTTAACATCTTATTTGGCTGACAACAATTGTTATAGTTAACCTGAGAATGTAACTTTTAAAAAACTTTGTGATTTACATATGAAAGAAGTGAAACTAACATGGTCATTCTAACAAATGAGAGATTTACCTACAATCAAGGTATTTTTCAATGTATAATTTCAGTTACATCACACTGGCATTTTTTGCTATAAATTCTGTGTCCTACATTGTGTACTCCACATCCACCTGATGAAGGAGCAGCGCTCTGAAAGCTAGTGCTTCCACTTAAACTTGTTGGACTATGACCTGGTGTTGTATGATTTTAACTTTGTACACTCCAGTCCAACACCGGCATCTCCAAATCACGATAAGGGAGAAGGGAGGGCCGGTCAGGGAATATATTAAATGTCTAGAATGAGTTACAAAGTAAGTTTAAGATTAATGAGCCATCTTAGAGAAAGAATAAATGAACAAAGAACAAAGAACATCTAGAGCCCAGGAATAGGCCCTTCAGCGCTTGAAGCCTGAGCCGATCCAAATCCACCCAATTCCTAAGCCTCTGTATCCCTCTGCTCCCCACCTACTTATGTATCTGTCCAGACACATCTTAAATGAATCTTCCATGCCTGTCTTTACTACCTCTGCTGGCAATGCATTCCAGGCACCCACCATCCTCTGTGTAAAGTACTTGCCATGTATATACCTTTAAAGCTTTCACCTCTCACCTTGAAAGTGTGACCTCTTGTTATTGAACCCCTCACCCTGTTGAAAAGCTTATCTCTATCCACCCTGTCTGTAACATTCATGATTTTATAGATCTCAAATAGGTCCCTCCTCAATCTCCATTTTTTCTAATGAAAACAATCCTAACCTACTCAACCTCTCTTCATAGCTAGAACCTTCGATAACAGGAAACATCCTCGTAAACCGTCTCTGCACCCTCTCCAAAGCGTCCACATCCTTTTGGTAATATAACGACCAGAACTGTCCACAGTATTCTAAATGCAGCCCAACCAAAGTCTTGTAAAACTTTAAAACGACCTGCTAGCACTTATACTCAATGCCCCGTCCAATGAAGGCAAGCATACCCGATGCATTGTTGACCTCTCTATCCACCTTTGCAGCCACCTTCAGGATACAATGGACCTGAACTCCCAGATCTCTCTGCTCATCAACTTTTCCCAAGACTCTTCTGTTTACAGTATAGTTCGCTCTAAAATTAGACTTCCCAAAACGCAACACCTCACAATTGCCTGGATTGAACTCCATCTGCCATTTCTGCGCCCAACTCTCCAGTCGATCGAGATTCTACTGTGTTCTTTGACAGTCCTCTGTGTTTGCTGAACCTCCACCAATCTTTGTGTCATCTGCAAATTCACTGACCAGACCAACAGTGCCATATTCCAGATCATTTATGTAAATTACAAGCAACAGTGGCCCCAGCACTGATCCCTGTGGAACATCATTGGTCACCTTTCTCCCTTTCGAGAAACTCCCTTCAACTACTACTATCTGTCTCCTGTTGCTCAACCAGTTCTTTATCCACCTAGCTAGAATACCCTGCACACCATGTGACTTCACTTTCTCCATTAGTTTACCATGGGGAACCTTATCAGACACCTGACTAAAGTCCAAGTATATGACATCTATCATCCTTCATCTATCAGCTTGGTCACTTGCTCAAAAAATCTAAGTTAGTAAGGCACGATCTGAAACACACAAAACGATATTGTCTATTAGTGATAAGCCCATTCTTTTCCAAATAAAGACAGATTTTATCCCTCAGTACCTTCTCAAGCAACCTTCCCACCACTAACATCAGTATGAAGTATGTTTTGCCTGAATCAAACAGAAATGTTTGACTTTTGTTTCAAAACATTATACAACAATTTACCATGTGCTACAGATCCCTTCAGATGTCTGGGATTAGACTGGCAGTAATAATGAAATAGCAACATTGGATGAGATTGAACAATTAGCAATGGAGAGTGGTAGCTGAAACAAAACAAATTGGAATAATGGGTTGTAATGACAATGGAAGTTAACGTGTATTTGTGTGAAAAGGAAGTTTTGGTGAGAGTATTAAACTGACAGCTTTCTCTTCGTGATGTTTGTGTCCTTGTCTTTCCTGGTGAACTTGGTGATCGAGCAGAGTCACATCGTTCTGGACTGGATCTTGTCTGAGAAAGGTGGCACCTGTGCCCTCATAGGTCAGGAATGTTGCACCTACATCCTTGATAACTCCGAAGAAATCATTAACCTGGCTGAGCATATCCGAAAGGAAATGGTCAAGTTACGTGAACTCAATGATTGCTGGGGATTTGTTAGTTGGTTGAGCAGTATTTTTGGAAATTGGGGAAGCTCAATTGATCAGTGGGGTCTTGGGATACTGCTCCTGATTGTAATTGTTTTGGTTCTGGTAGGGTGTATCAGGACCTTTTGCACCAGCTACGGTGTAATGCAAGCTACAGTCAGCGCTATGGCCCAACGGTGATAATCCTGGAGGATGATGATATCGAATTCCAAAGACTGTCTCAGATTGACATTTAAGGTTGTCCTTTCAGGGCAAAAGCGGGGAGTGTGGAAAAAGTTATATTGAAACAGAGAAATGTACAGATGAATCCTTGTGCTGCTGTGCAGGTATTTACATATGTTTACCATAGGTCACATAGGCCTACCCAGCCTGATACAGTAAAGCAAGAAAAGAGAAAACTCTAAACCACACTCAACTGCAGGAGATGACCTATTAAGGGAAGAACTGTTATTAAGGTTCGTGATCAAAAAGTAATTGGTCAATAAGAAGAAATGAAATATGATTGACCTGGGCGTGTGTTTAGTAATGTGATTGTAATTGCGTGTGTTGGGCTCAATATGCTTGGGACCTTGCTGGCTGACTCTCATTACCTGCAATAAAAGGAACTGTGTGTGAAATGTACTGTCGTTTGGCTGATCATTTCATCAACTATGTAACCCCTACATCCTCATCACTTTTCAATATCAACTCATGGATCCTCCCAGTCAAGAGTTTGAGTTTCCTCATCACTATCACTCTGGGCTGTATGTGTATTTAAGACCATGATTTTGTCACTGCCTACTCTATTGAGCTTTCTGACTTTCCTCTTAGTCTCTTCGACTTCTCTGCTTTTCCACACTGAATCCTCCAATCTCTTATTAGACTTCGCCAGCCAAGAATGAGAAACTGACCACCAAATTTCAGTCTTTTTCTCCTTCTCCCTTTGTCATAGGACATCTGCTGGTTGTTTCAGACAATTCCAATTAAAGGTACCATCAGGGAAAACAGTCTCCCAGTGTTAGAACATGGAACATATAACAGTACAGCACAGAAAAGGCCCTTCAGCCCACGATGCTGTGCCGACCATTGATCCTCATGTATGCACCCTCAAATGTCTGCGACCATATGCATGTCCAGCTGTCTCTTAAATGTCCCCAGTGACCTTGCTTCCACAACTGCTGCTGGCAACGCATTCCATGCTCTCACAACTCTCTGTGTAAAGAACTCTGCCTCTGACATCCCCTCGATACTTTCCTCCAACCAGCTGAAAACTATGACCCCTCATGTTAGCCATTTCTGCCCTGGGAAATAGTCTCTGGCTATCGACTCTATCTATGCCTCTCATTATCTTGTATACCTCAATTAGGTCCCCTCTCCTCCTCCTTTTCTCCAATGAAAAAAGTCCGAGCTCAGTGAACCTCTCTTCATTACTCCTATCATCTCATCAATAAGCCTGACCTTGCTTTCAGACACAAGTGGGGACTCTAACCCCTTTCCCTGGGGGACTCTAATCCCTTTGCCCTGAGGAGACCATGATCTATTTTCCCTGTGGAGACTCTAATCCTGTTTCTTATCCAATATATTCCAGCATGCTGGAGCAATATTCACGCACATCACACATTCAAGTCTGGACCATTGTCACTTCTGATTGGCTTTCCTCAGTGCTGGAACACAGGTCACAAACCTCCTTTCTCACCGGTAATCAAACTAAAGGGATAAAGTCACTACTTTCCATATGCTGCAGCTGGTTTGTTTATCGATGAGACACTGTCTCCAGGACCGTACCTCAAGCCAAAGGGTTCGCCATCTTGATGGACCCTCTAAGAATTGTCGAAGAAATGGTCAGCCAAACGACAATATATTTCAGACATAGCTTCCTTTTATTGCAAACAATGAGAGTCAGCCAACACGGTCCTAAAACCCTCGCATATTGAACGCTCCTCATGCTGTTACAATCACAGTTTTATATGCAAGTCCATGTCAATCAAAAATTGGTTTCTTCTTATTGACCGAAAACATATCAATTTCAAGCCTTGGCAACACTGCAGACCAATCACATATTGCTTTAGCAATATGTCATTGAGCAGTAGCTCATTTGCTTTAAATTCTATTTTGCAGTTTGAGTGGGATTTAAAATTTCCTCTTATTTTCTACGGGATGCACTGGCACTGGAGAGGGTGTCGAGGAAGTTCACTAGTTTGATTCCAGAATTGACTGGATTTGTTTAAGAGGAGAGACAGAGTAGACTGGGATTATATTCAGTGGAATTGAGAAGAATGAGGGGGAATCTTATCAAAAGGCATAAAATTATGAAGGGAACAGATAAGATAGAAGCAGGGAGGATGTTCCCAACAGTGGGAGATCATAAGACTAGAGGGCATAGCCTCAAAATTAGGGGGAACAGATTTTGGACTGAATTGAGGAGGAACGTCTTCACCCAGAGAGCTGTGAATTTGTGGAGTTGCCTGTCCAGTGAAGTACTTGAGGCTACCTTGTTGAGTGTTATTAAAGTTAATCTAGATAATTTTTTGAACTGTAAAAGAATTAAAGGTTATGGTGAGGAGGTGGATAAGTGAAGCTGAAAGATCAGCCATGATCTTATTGAATGGCAGAGTTGGCTCCAAGGACTAGGTGGCCTATCTCTGTTCCTACGTCTGGTGTTCTTACCTGGTTTATCTGGAACAAGTTGTGATAAGCACATCTAAGAAAAGGTAACTAATTGCATAACAACACCAGTTTTTATCTGTACATTACTGTCTCAATGTGATTTATAAAGTCTTCTAATCTAACTGAAGGTGATAAGCAGTAAGGTGTGGTGAGACTATGTGACGAGTTGCATGACTTTGTGCTTGTCAGTTTTGTTTCTTCAGAGTTATCAGGGATGTAGGTGCAACATTCCCGACCTTCGAGGGCACAGGTGTCAACTTTCTCAGATAAGATCCAGTCCAGAGTGATGTGATTCTGCAAAGAGGCGACTCGTTATCATCATACATGGACTCAAAATTACCCAGTTCTTATTCCTGAGGTATCTGGAAATGATTTCTTTTTTGTTTTGTTTTTCTTCTTTCAATTCAGCTGATTATCACTGCTTTAAGTCAACTTCTCTATGGATTATGTGTCAGTGTCTTATTGTTTAAACCATGCTCTTCCAAGCCACACTAACCTGTTTGTCAAGTAAATGTACATGTCTGAGGCCCATTCTTCAATGTAATCTTATTTTTAAACCAAACATTCACTCATATTTATTACTTCACTTCTGCACACTTTCATCAGCATACCAAGACCACGTGACACGTTCTTGACTCTCATGTGATCTCATCAAAAGATATTCGAAATTTGACTTATCTCTCCACCTATAGTCGCGCTGCCTCAGGTAGTGGCTCGATCACCACATTCACCAGGAAAAACATGGGAAAAAAATCACTGAGAGAAAGCTGTCAGTTTAGTACTCTCACTTAAACTTCCTTTTCACTAAAATACATGACCAACTCAACACAAACATCCACTACAAACCCACGGACTCGCACAGCTACCTGGACTACACCTCCTCCTACCCTGCCTGCTGTAAAAATACAATGCCTTACTCCCAATTCCTCCATCTCTGCCACACTTACTCCCAGGAGGACCAATTCCACTGTAGAATAGCCCAGATGTCCTTCTTCTTCAAAGACCACAATTTCCCCTCCTACATGGACGACGGTGCCTTCCAGCGTATCTCCTCCACTTCCTATATCTCCGCCCTTGAACCCCACCCCACCAATAGCAACAAGGACAGAAACCTCCCTGACCCATATTCTATCCCACCAACTTCTGGACACATCGCATCATCCTCCACCATTGCCACCACCTGCAATCAGACCTCACCACCCGGGATGTATTTCCCTCCGCACACCTATCTGCATTTCGCAGAGACCAGCCTCTCTGTGACTCCCTTGTCAGACCCATGCCCCTCACCAACCCCACCCTACCCTCCTGGCACATTCCCTGCCATTGCAAGAAATGCAAATCCTGCACCCACATCTCCCACCTCATCTCCAACCAAGGTGCTAAAGGATCCTTCCACATCCATCAGAGATTTGTCTGTACTGCCACACAGCCAGCTACTGCATACGTTGTATCCAATGTGGTCTCCTCTGCACTGAGGAGACAGAACGCCAACTTGCGGATCATTTCAGGAACATTTAGATTAGATTAGATTAGATTACATTACATTACAGTGTGGAAACAGGCCCTTCGGCCCAGCAAGTCCACACCGACCAGCCGAAGCGAAATCCACCCATACCCCTATATTTACCCCTTACCTAACACTACGGGCAATTTAGCATGGCCAATTCACCTGACCCTGCACATCTTTTTGGACTGTGGGAGGAAACCGGAGCACCCGGAGGAAACCCACGCAGACACGGGGAGAACGTGCAAACTCCACACAGTCAGTCGCCTGAGGCGGAAATTGAACCCGGGTCTCAGGCGCTGTGAGGCAGCAGTGCTAACCACTGTGCCACCGTGCCGCCCACACCTGGGACACCTGCACCAACCAACTCCATCGCCGTCTGGCTGAACGCATTAACTCACCTCCCACTCTGCCAATGATATGCAGGTCCTCGGCCTCCTCTATCGCCAAACCCTAACCATCTGATGCCTGGAGGAAGAACACTTCATCTTCTACCTAAGGACGCTGCAACCACACAGGATCAATGTGGATTTTTCCAGTTTCCCCATTTCCCTCCCCCCCCACCTTATGCCATTCCCAACCTTCCAACTTGCCACCACCCTCTTGAATGGTCCTACCTGTCCATCTTTCTTTCCACCTATCTGCTCCTCCATCCTCTCTGACCTATCACTGTCACCTCCGCCTTCATCCACCTACCACTTTCACAGCTACCTGTGCTCCCGGCCCGACCACTTCCCTTTTGTCACTCTGTGCCCCCTCCATCCCAGCCCACAAGCCTCATTCTTGATTAAGCGCTTATGCTGAAACGTTGATTCTCCTACTCCCCACTGGCTGTGTTTTTCCAGCACCATACTCTTCGACGATGTTACCTTTAATCATCATTTTAACCCATTATTCTGACTTGCTTTTCTTCTGACACTTCTCTCTATCCCTAATTGCTTAATCACATCCAATTTTGCCATTTAATTATTACCACCAATCTAATCCCAGACGTCTGGAGACATCTGTGGCTCAAGGTAAATCATTTTATAATAGTTAGAATTGAAGTCAAACATATCTGTTTGATTAAAAAAAACATACTTTGTTTTTTTTCTAAGATGACCCTAAATCTTAAACTTCCATTCTAGCTCAGTCTAGCGATTTGATATATTTCTGTGCAAAATTATCCAAACTCAAATTCTGTTATGAGATCCCTTACAACAGCAGTTCTTTTATTTTATTTTATACATTTTTAATCATTTGCTCAACAACTTGTGGAGGTGTACCGAGATGTCGAAACAAGGTTGTGACCTGTGTTGGAGCAATGGTAAACCAATCAGGAGAGATGATAAAATAAATTTGGATTTGTAGTAAATGTAGGTCCAGAGTGTCTGAATATTTATGAATTAAAGGAAAGCGATTTGAGCCGCCTACAGGAACCAGAGAAAAGGGGTCAGAGTCCATCCAGAGAGAATGGGTAAGAGTCCCCCAAGAGGAACGGGGTTAGAGTCATCCCAGAGAGAATGGGTTAGAATCCTGACAGAGAAAAGGGGAGAAAATCCCCCAGACAAAAGGGATTAGAGTCTGCTCAGAAGCATGTGTGTGTGTGTCAGTCAGTAAGATTTTCTTCATCAGCTGGTAACATCAACAATTCAGTCATAGAGATGTACAGCACGGAAACAGACACTTCAGTCCAACCCATCTATGCCCGTTAGATATCCGAACCTAATCTACTCCCTCGAATTGTGTGTTTCTGATTGTGTGCTAGTGTGTGTGTGTGTGTGTATGTGTGAGGTCGTCTGTATGTATGTGTGTGTGCATGTCTGTTTGTATGCATGTGTGTGTGTGAAGTTAAAAATCACACATCTACAGGTTATAACCTGGTGTTGTGCGATTTTTAACTTTGTACGCCCCAGTCCAACACCGGCATCTCCAAATCGTGTGTGTGTGTGTGTGTTAGAACACAAGAGCATAGGAATTGTCAACAAAATGGCGAAAGACGTCTCTCATACAGTGTACTCTCAGAAGGGACCACCTTAAACACACGTGTATGTCCATTACTGCCCTGATTCTGTCAAACCTGCCACCAAATGGGTGAAATGGCCACAGAAAACCCGGAAGCCATTATCCCCGAATGGTATGTTTAATTGCATTCGCTTCAAACAAATAGCAGATTTCCTGGGACAGAGAGAGAAGGAGAAAAAGAAAGAAATGAGGTTATCAGTTTATCATCTCTGGCTGACCGAATCTACTCAGAAAGAAAGGGGAGTCAGTGCGGAAAAGTTGAAAGGTCCAGGAGAATAGGGAGAAAGTTGAAAAGGACAAAAGGGGAGAGTTAACATTGGGCTGTGATAAGACCATGTTCTCTAATCAATCCAGGCTCATAAATGATAATGCCGAAGTGACTCAGACCTGAGATTGGGAGCACTGGTATCAGTGGTACACTGTAAGGCAGGGCCAAGGTCAACAAGCCTCCACCCCTCCTGGCCCTGCTGGTTTCTGAGAAGCAGCGATGGGAATTGTTCCAGGAGGAGGAGGAGGACACTGAGATCCCACCTCCTGGTCACAGTTGCTGAGCTGTCAGGGATCAGACACAGATATAAAGGCTGCTCCTCTCAGACACAGAGACTGTTACCCTCCCTCCCAGACTCTCCACTGGATCACCGCAGCGATGAGTGAGATTACTCTATACGCGGAGGAGGACTTCACGGGCCGAAAGGAAACCTTCCACAGCAGCCAACCAGACCTTGGAAGGTACTTCTTCAATGAGACTGCTCGCTCCATGAAGGTGGTTGGGAACCCCTGGATGGCTTACACTGGCAAGAGGTACACCGGCAATTTCAAGGAATTCACGGAGGGAGAGTATGAGAAACTGGGGCTGTTTGACCGAAAGATCAACTCCGTTCAGCTGCTCAGTTCAGACACGGTCACCCCTCCATCTGAGTGTCAGAAGACAGTGACGTCCCAGAAGATTTGACAGTCTGACCTCATACAAGGAGGTGTGAGGCTGTCAGCCCCAGGGGGAGGGGGAAATGGTGGTTTAATCTCCCCCCAGGATCCTCACCATGCCCCCACTCCCTCAAACCCCCAGCTGTGGGGGTCAGTCTTTCGCTAAAATCCCTGAAGCTGCTCCACAAAACTCCGGCAAAGTGATGGGCCGGCTGCTGCAACACGGAATGAGACCCTTCGGCCCGTCCCACAACCTGCTGCTGTCCCCACTCCCGGTCTGCTCCCTTTGCTTTGCTCTGTCTGATCAGCGATGAAATAAAATTGATGTTTGCAAAGTCATCTCCTTTGGTTTGTCCTGAGTCATTTCTCAGTCCTGTGTGATATTTAATGAAAGGGAATCCTTCTGGTTTAACGGTTTGGTTATGAAGGTATTTGTCCCAGTGGGAAGGCTGTAGTGGGGTGATGTTGTGGTTTCTGTTAGAGGAGATTGGAGGACAGGCGGCACACAGTCGATCAGAAGATAAACAACTTGTGAGGCCTTGGGGATTTTTCGTTTAAAGTTAACATTGTTCGGTTAAATTTTCCAATACAGTTATTATTCCACATTCTTCTTCCTTTTGTTGAGTTTTAACGATAGTGTTTGAATAAATTGTGTTTTACTTCACATCGGGCAGTTTGACCAATTGAGTTATATCTGGAACAGAACACTTCACAGTTACCTTTCAAATCAGATAAAGTCAAGGTCCAGGCTAACTTCCCAATATATTCTGAAGGGGTCTGCTCTGGTTGGTAACAGAAGACGTGTATGAAAGGCTCCATTTGGCTAGTTCTGTCTGGCTGTGCACTGGAGCCATTGCAGTAATGAAAGGAGTTTGTTCGGTCCATTGTACCTGTGCAAGCTCTTTGTACAGCATTTCCAGTCAGTCCCACTCCCCACAGTCTCACATAAACTCATTCCTCAGAGCTGTCAGAGATCTCCTCCCACTGACTCCCCACTTAACCAGAACTCCCCTTTTTAATCAGAAATCCCCACTTCACCTTAAACCTAAGCACTCTAGTTCTGGATTCCTCTACCATGGAAAAAAAGACTTTGGTACTTTACCCTATCCATGCCCCTCTTGATTTGATAATCCGCTATAAGATCAACCCTCACATTCTGACGCTCCATGGAAAATACCCCCAGCCTATTCAGCCTCTCCATATAGCTCAAAGCCTCCAAACATGGCAACATCCTTGTAATTATTTTCTGAAACCTTTCAAGTTTCACAACATCTTTCCGACTGCAGGGTGACGAGAACTGAGCACAGTATTCCTCCAGTGGCCTCACCAATGTCCTATACACCCACAACATGACCTCCCAGCTCCTATAGCAATACACTGACCATAGTTTATTATCAAAACCAAATATTAATTGAAGATGCAATCATTGATTAAAGCACAGTCAAATAATGTGCATTTATAAATAGCCAACCCTCTAAACAATCTCAAAACACACCAACATCAAAACCAGAAGAACTGCAGGTGCTGTAAATCAGAAACAAAAGCAGTGTTGCTGGAAAAGTTCAGCAGGTCTGGCAGCTTCTGTGGAGAGAAATAAAAAGAGTTAGTGCTTCTGAGGAAGGGTCACTGCACTCGAAAAGTTAACGCTGATTTCTCTCCACAGATGCTGCTCGACACGCTGAGCTTTTCCAATAATTTGCTATTTTTCTCTCTAACATAATCTCACTCTGAATGAAAAGAGAAAAGTGAATATTCTCTGCAGGGATTGTATTTCTGAAAGCAATAACACTTCAGCCAATAGGTCATTGTTGAAGACCGAAGGATGAAGCAAAAAATCTTTCAAAGTCTATCACCTCTGTCTCCTTACACATGTGGCCATCACTAATCACACACACACAGGGCTGTCTCCGGCATCTATCAGCTTGTTCAGGGAAATACAATCGAGAAGTTCATTCGATCATTCTTTCAGAAGAAAAGGTTTCATCCTGAACTCAACAAGTGGGTTGTTTCTTTCACCAACCATGGGAGTGATCAGATGGGGAGCCCTTCCTCACAGGCTTTATGTCCCTCAGCTAATTAAAGACTAAAAGGACTCTCTCCATTCAGTTACTGTACAAACAGCCACAGCACGGTGTACAGCACAGCGAGCAGTGAGCACAAGTCATGTCATTTCAGGGAAGTTTGGGTTTTAGAAAAGCAGTGCCCGTGACC
This sequence comes from Chiloscyllium plagiosum, assembly GCF_037043375.1. Classification (NCBI taxonomy): domain Eukaryota; kingdom Metazoa; phylum Chordata; class Chondrichthyes; order Orectolobiformes; family Hemiscylliidae; genus Chiloscyllium; species Chiloscyllium plagiosum. Next base: position 1,050,517 of record NW_028270173.1, on the reverse strand, counting down.
TTTAAAGAAACCACTCGAGGTGTTTCCGCAAAACATGAAATATTTTTCACAATCCTCCAAAATGTAAGTTTTCAAATAAATATTAAATCAACAGTGTCCGCATGTTAAATGGGAATACCATTGCCTGGAAGATCCCTTCCAAGCTACACCTCTTTCTGACTTGGAAATATAACACTGTTCCTTCGGTGTCACTGGGTCAAAATCCTGGAACTCCCTCCCTAAGGATCTTCTGAGTCTACCCGCAGCACATGGACTGCAGTGATTCAAAGAGGCAGCTCACCCCCACCTTCTCAAGGCTAACTAGGGATGTGGTAATAAATGCTGGACCAAACCAGCAATACCGAGATCCCAAATAAAGAAACAAAAGAAATATGCTTCACTAAAAACTCTCAAAAAATATCCCAACATTTTCAAACCTCCAGGTCCCACAATTGCTGCCAATGATTCATAATAGTGTTGTTCAATGTCACTTCGATGCTTCCCACTGTAAAATGACAGCGATGAAGGGCATTTGCCCTAAATGTCAATTTTCCTGCTCCTCTGACATCAGCACCACTCTAATCTAAACTCTGGTTTTCAGCATCAACAGTCCTCACTTATGCCCACTTAAAATGTTACATCTCATACTAAACGTGCAAGTGTGTGTGTGTCTGTGCCTGTGTGTGTCTCAGTCTGTGTGTGTATTCACGTCGGTGTGTGCATGTGTGTGTGCACAAGTGTGAGTATGTGTTGCTGTGTGTGCATGTGTCTGTGTGTGTGCGTGTGCGTGTGTGTGAGCATATGTGTGCCTGTGAGAGCATGTGTTTGTGCTTTTGTGAGTGTGTCGTTTGAGTGTGTGCATGTCAGTGTGCGTGTGTGGTTGTGCGTGTGCATTTGTGTGTGAGCGTATGTGTGCTTGTCAGTGTATGTGTTCGTGCTTTTGTGAGTGTGTTGTTTGTGTGTGTGTATGTTTGTGTGTGTGTGTGGGTGGGTGGGTGTGAGTGCGTTGTTTGAGTGTGAGTGTGGGTGTGCTTGTTTCTTTGTGTGTATGTGCAAGTGAGAAAGTATTTGTTCAGGATGTAGGTTTGCTCGTTGTGCTGTAAGATTCATTTTCAGCTGTTTCGTCACCATACTAGGTAACATCTTCAGGAGACTCCGGAGGAAGTCTTTGTGTCTTTGCGTTTATGTGCACTTTGCGTGTCTGTGTGTGAGTGAATGTGAGTTTGTGTGACAGCTTGTAAATAGAACATAAAACTATACAGCACAAGAACGCTTCCTTTGGCCCACCAAGTTGTCCAACGTGACACCAAATAAAACTAATCCCTTCTGCCTGCCATTTGTCAATATCCCTCTATTGCTTGCATACTCTCGTGCTTATCTAAAAGCCCCTTAAATGACCTTATCTGCCTCCACCCCTGGCAGTGCGTTCCACAGTCCTTTCTCTCTCTTTTTTAAAAACCGGCCCCTCACATTCCTATTAACCTTCCCCCTCGAACATTAAATGCATGACCCCTAGTATTAGACATTTCAAATCGGGGATAAAGATTCTGACCATCAATCCTACATATGCAGCTCATAATTTTATAAACTTCTATCAAGTCTCCCCTCAGCCTCCACCACTCCAGAGAATACAACCCGAATTTTTTATATTCTCTTCTTATTGCTCATACTCTCGAATCCAGGCAGCATCCTGATAAACCTCTTCTGCACTCTCTCCAAAGCCTCCATATCCTTCCTGTAATGTGGTGCACAGAATTGAACGCAATACTCTACGTGTGGCCTAATTGAAGTCTGATAAAACTGCAACAAGACGTCCTGACTCTTGAAATCAATTCCCTGACCAATAAAGGCAAGGTGTCATACACCTCCTTTACCACCCAATATACTTTCATGTTTGTGCGTGTGTATTTTTGTGTGTGTGTGAAAGAGAGAGTGTGCATGAGTGTCTGTGTGTGTGTGTCTGCTGCCTGTGAACATGTCTACATTTGTACAAATATATCTGTAAAAATGCACACCTTTACATTCTATGTTGATTTTATCTAAGTGAACATGTCTACATTTGTAAGTAACACAAACAGAAAGTGAAGATTATTGGGAAGCCACAGGATTGGGAAGGCTTTAAAAACCAGCAGAGGACAACTAAAACAACAATAAGCGGGAAGAAGAGGAAATCTGAGAGTAAGCTGGCTTGTTATATAAAAGGAGATTGGAAAGAGCTTTTTGTCAATATATACAAAGTAAGGACAGTCAAGAATGGACATTGGATCGCTGGAAAATAAGAATGGAGAAGTTGTCATGGGGTGACAAAGAAACAGAGCAGGATCTGAACAAATGATTTGCATCAGTTTTCATAGTGGAAGATACGAACAGCATCACTAAGCAGAATGTGGTCATCACTAAGGAGAAGATGCTGGGAAGCAGAAAGTTCTGAAGGTGGATAAATCACTCAGACCACACAGACTACACCAGGAGCTAACTGAGGAGATTGTGAAGCCATGTGTGGTGATCTTTCAGGAATCACTGAGATCAGGAAGGGTCCCAAGGATCTGGAAAATGGCTAATGTAACATTACTGTTGAAAAGGGAAGGAGGCCGAAGCCAGGAAACTATAGGCCAGTTAGCCTGATCTCAGTCGTTGTTAAGATTTTAGTGTATTTTTATGGTTGAGATTGTGGAGTGCATGGTAAAATCAGACTGAGTCAGCATGGCTTCATCGAGGTGTGGAATGGGGTCGGGGGAGGTGGTGTGGAGGTGGGTAATGCCTAATAAGTCTGTTTTAATACTTTAAGGAGGGAACAAGCAAGTGAAACAAAGGGGAGCCAGTCGGTGTGATCTATTTGAATTTCCAGACGATATTTGACAGGATGCCATGTAGGTGGCTGCTAAATCGGATAAGAGCCCATGGTGCTAGGGGCAAGGTAATGCCATGGATAGAGGATTGGCTGACAGGAAGGTGACAGAGAGTGGGGATAAATGGGGTCTTATTCAGGATGACACTGAGTGACTAGTGGAGTCCTACAGGGGTCAGTGTCGGGATCACAACTGTTCACATTATTCATTTACAATGTGGGTGAAAGATTTGAGAGGCATAGATAAGGCAAATAGCTGACAGATTTTAAAAAGGACCTGAGGGGTCAACACAAAGGACAGAACATGTATGGATCAAACTTCCTGTGGAAGTGGTGGAGGCAGGTACAATTACAAAATTAAAAAGGCATCTGGATGGGTATATAAATAGGAAAGGTTGAGAGGGATATGGAACAAGTGCTAGCAAACGGAATTAGATTAGGTTAGGATATCTGGTCGGCATGGATCAAAGGGTCTGTTTTTGTATTGTACATCTCTGTGACTATAATTAATGGATGTCATAGTTCGGGATCCTCCTGGAAGGAGCGATTACAGTGTGGTGGAATTTCAAATACAGTTGGAAAGTGCAAAGATAAAAGCCAATACCAGGGCCCAGTGTTTAAACAACTGAGACTGCAATAGGATGAGGGTGTATTTGGCTAAATTAGACTGGAAGCAAAGACTTTATGGTGGGACAGTTAATGAACAGTGGAGGATTTTCAAAACAAATTTTCAAAGTGCTCAGCAAAGGTATCTCCCAATGAAAATGAAGGACTGTAGCTAAAAAGGGGTTATCTGCCATGAGTATCTTAGGAAATAAGGGAAACAATCAAATTGAAAGACAAGGCATACAAAGTGGCCGAGATCAGCAGGAAACTGGAAGACTGGGAAAGCTTTAAAACTCCACAGAAAGCCACAAAATGAGCTTTAGAGAAAAGTCAGATAGAACGTGAGAAAAAATTACCACAGAATATAAAGACAGATCGGAAAAGTATTTATAAATAAGTAAAACGAAAAAGAGAGGCTCAAGTCCTTTAGAGGTTGAGAAGAGGCATTTAGTAATGGGATCGGAGGAAATGGCCGAGGCATTGAACTGGTAGTTTGTGTCATATTCACAGTGGAAGGCACAAATAACATGCCAGTACATGACAAAGAGATGAAGATAGGCGAGGAAACAATCATTATCACAAAGAGCTAGTGTTGGGCAAGCTAATGAAGATCTGGATAGACAATTCTCCTGGCCCTGATGAAATCCATCCTGGGGTACTTTGCGAGAGATGGCGGGAGAAATAACCGATGCACTTGAGGTAATTTTCCAAACTCCACTGGAATCTGGGGCAGTTCCAGCAGATTGAATACAGCAAACGTGAGGCCACCGTTTAAAAATGGAGGTAAACAAAAGATAGGGAATTATAGATGAGTTAACTTAACTTCAGTAGTGGGGTAAATGCTTGAGCAAATTACCAAGGAAGAAACAGCAAGGCATCTGAATAGAAATTGTCCCACTGGACAGATGCAAAATGGGTACACTGGCCCCACCCCCCACCTTTTCCTCCGCTACATCGATGACTGTATCGGCGCCGCCTCGTGCTCCCACGAGGAGGTGGAACAGTTCATCCACTTCACCAACACCTTCCACCCCGACCTCAAATTCACCTGGACAGTCTCAGATTCCTCCCTCCCCTTCCTCGACCTTTCTATTTCTATCTCAGGCGACCGAATCAACACGGACATCTACTACAAACCGACCGACTCCCACAGCTACCTGGACTACACCTCCTCCCATCCTGCCCCCTGCAAAAACGCCATCCCATTCTCCCAATTCCTTCGACTCCGCCGCATCTGCTCCCAGGAGGACCAGTTCCAAAAACGCACATCCCAGATGGCCTCCTTCTTCAAGGACCGCAATTTCCCCCCCGACGTGATCGACGATGCCCTCCACCGCATCTCTTCCACTTCCCGATCCTCCGCCCTTGAACCCCGCCCCTCCAACCGCCACCAGGACAGAACCCCACTGGTCCTCACCTACCACCCCACTAACCTCCATGTACAGCGCATCATCCGCCGTCATTTCCGCCACCTCCAAACGGACCCCACCACCAAGGATATATTTTCCTCCCCTCCCCTATCAGCATTCCGTAAAGACCACTCCCTCCGTGACTCCCTCGTCAGATTCACACCCCCCACCAACCCAACCTCCACTCCCGGCACCTTCCCCTGCAACCGCAGGAGGTGCAAGACTTGCGCCCACACCTCCCCTCTCACCTCCCTCCAAGGCCTCAAAGGAAACTTCCATATCCGCCACAGATTCACCTATACCTCCACCCACATCATCTATTGCATCCTCTGTACCCGATGTGGCCTCCTCTATATTGGGGAGACAGGCCACCTACTTGCGGAGCGTTTCAGAGAACACCACTGGGACACCCGGACCAACCAACCCAACCACCCTGCGGCTCAACATTTCAATTCCCCCTCCCACTCCACCAAGGATATGCAGGTCTTTGGACTCCTCCATCGTCAGACCACAGCGAAACGACGGTTGGAGGAAGAACGCCTCATCTTCCAGCTAGGAACCCTCCAACCACAAGGGATGAACTCGGATTTCACCAGTTTCCTCATTTCCCCTCCCCCCAGCCTGTCTCAGTCAAATCCATCAAATTCAGCACCGCCTCCCTAACCTGCAATCTTCTTCCCGACCTCTCCGCCCCCACCCCAATCTGTCCTATCACCCTCACCTTGACCTTTTTCAACCTATCACATTTCCGACGCCACTCCCCAAAGTCCCTCCTCCCTATCTTTTATCTTAGCCTGCTGGACCAACTTTCCTCATTCCTGAAGAAGGGCTAATGCCCGAAACGTCGATTCTCCTGTTCCCTAGATGCTGCCTGACCTGCTGCGCTTCTCCAGCAACACATTTCCATCTCTGATCTCCAGCATCTGCAGACCTCATTTTCTCTTCATGAAGGGCATGTCATGCTTAACTAATCTCCCGGAATTCTATGAAGACATTACCAGTACGGTAGACAATGGGAACCCAGTAGATGTGGTGTACCTCGATTTCCAAAAGGTTTTTAACAAGGTGCCAAATAAAAGGCTGCCGCATAAAATAAAGATGCATGGTATTATGGGTAAAGTATTAACATGGAGAGAAGATTAGTGAATGAACAGGAAGCAAAGATTGGGGATAAATGAGAGCTTTTCTGGTTGGCAATCAGTGACGAGTGGTGTACCTCAGGGATCAGTATTGGGACTGAAATTATTCACAATTTACATCACTGATTTGGCTTGGGGACTATGTGTAGTGTGCTAAAGTTAGTGGATGACACTAAGATGAGCAGTAGTGTAATGCGTGCAGAGGATTGTAAAACTTTGCAAAGTAACATAGCTACTTTAAATGAGAGGTCAAAGGCTTGGCAGATGGAGTGAATAGGTCATCCATTTTGGTAGGAATGCTAGTAAAAATGACTGTTACTTTAATGGCAAGAAATTGCAGCATGGTGCTGTGTAGAGGGACCTGGGTGTCCTTGTGCACGAATCACAGAAGGTTGGTCTGCAGGTGCAGCAAGTAATGAAGAAGTCAAATGGAACTTTTTCCTTGATTGCTAAAGGGATTAAGTTTCAAAGTGGGAAGGTTATGTTGCAGCTGTATAGGGTGTTGGTGAGGCTGCACCTGGAGCACTGTGAGCAGTTTTGGTCTCTTATCTTGGGAAAGGATGTATTGGTGCGAGAGGGGGTGCAGAGGAGGTTCACCAGATTGATTCTGGAGATGAGGGGGTTGGCTTATTAAGAGAGACCAAGTAGAGAGTGATTATAGTCATTGGAATGTTGAAGAATGAAGGGGGATCTTATAAAAACATATAAAATTATCAAGGGAATAGATAAGATAGAAGCAGAGAGGATATTTCCACTGGTGGATGGAACTAGGACAAGAGGGAGGAACCACAAAATTAGTGGGAGCAGATTTAGGACTGAATCGAGGAGAAACGTCTTCAGCCAGAGGGATGTGAATCTGTGGAATTCCCTGCCCAGGGAAGTAGTTGAGGCTTCCTCAGTCGGTGTTTTAAAAACAAAAATAGAAAATCTTTTGAACAGTAAAGGAATTATCGTTGTGGTGAGTGGGTGGGTAAGTGGAGCTGAGGCCATGGAAAGATCAGGCATGATGTTATTGAATGGTGGAGCAGGCTTGAAGGGTCAGATGGCCTACTCCTGATCTTAGTTCTTATGATATTATGTTCTGATGTGATCAGATATTGCAGTAGGATCTTGACCAGTTGGGAAATGGGCTGAGAAATGTCAAATGGAGTTTAATCGAGAGTTGTGGGCGGCACGGTGGCACAGTGGTTAGCACTGCTGCCTCACAGCGCCAGAGACCCGGGTTCAATTCCCGCCTCAGGCGACTCTCTGTGTGGAGTTTGCACATTCTCCCCGTGTCTGCGTGGGTTTCCTCCGGGTGCTCCGGTTTCCTCCCACAATCCAAAAAAAATGTGCAGGTTAGGTGAATTGACCATGCTAAATTGTCCGTAGTGTTAGGTGAAGAGGTAAATGTAGGAGTATGGGTCTGGGTGCTATACGCTTCGGCGGGTCGGTGTGGACTTGTTGGGCCGAAGGGCCAGTTTCCACACTGTAAGTAATCTAATCTAATCTAATCTAATGTGTGAGTGTTGCAGTTTATAAAGTCAAATCAAAGTAGGAGTTTCGAGTGAATGGTATGGCCTTAAGGAATGTGGAGGAACAGATGAACCTTTGAGTTTAGGTGCACATCTCTCTGAAAGTGGAGTTACAGGTAGACAGGCTGTGAAGAAGGGCTTTGGTACATTGGCCTTCATCGGTCAGGGCATGGTTCAGAGTATTGAGTACTGGAGTTGGGAGGTCATGTTGTGGGTGTACAGGACATTGGTTTGGCCACTGTTGGAATATTGTATGCAATTCTGGTCTCCTTCCTATCGGAAAGATGTTGTGAAACCTGAAAGGGTTCAGAACAGATTTAGAAGAATGTTGCCAGGGTTCGAGGATTTGAGCTATAAGGAGAGGCTGAACAGGCTGGGGCTGTTTTCCCTGGAGCATCAGAGGCTGAGGGGTTACCTTATAGAGGTTTACAACATCATGAGGGGGATGGATAGTGTAAATAAACAAAGTCTTTTGCCTGTGGTGGGGGAGTCCAGAACTAGAGAGCATTGTTTTAGGGTGAGAGGGGAAAGCTATAAAAGAGACCTAAGCAGCAACGTGTTCACAGAGAAGGTGGTACACGTTTGGAATGAGCTGCCAGAGAAAGTGGTGGAAGCTGGTACAATTGCAACATTTAAAAGTGATGTGGATGGGTATATGAATAGAAAGGGTTTGGTAGGATATGTGTCGGGCGCTGGCAGGTGGGACTAGATTGAGTTGGGATGTCTCATCGGCATGGACGAGTTGAACTGAAGGGTCTGTTTCCATGTTGTACATCTCTATGACCCGATGTTACATTTGTACCGGAGGTTGGTGAGGCTGCACTGACAGTAATATATTCGGTTTTGGTCACACTGCTATAGGAAGGATGTAATTAAAGTGGAAAGAATGCAGAAGAAATTTACAAGAATGTTGCCAGGACTCAAGGGACTGAGTTATCGGAAGAGGTTGGATAAGCTCGGCCATTTTCTGTACAGTGGAGGAGACCGGGTGGGGTGTCTCGTAAACGTGTATGAGATCATGAGGGGGATGGATTGGGTGAATGCACTCAGTGTTTGCCCAGGTTGGGGAATCGGGGCTTGGAGGGCATGAGGTTAAGGTTAGAGGGGAAAGAATAAAATGAAACCTGAGGGACAGCTTTCTTATACAGAGGGTGGTACACATATAGAATGTGCTGCCAGTGGAAGTGGTTGATGCTGGTACAATTACAACATTTAAAGGGCATTTGGACAAATACATGAATAAGCACAACATGTCAGACAGCATCTGAGGAGCAGGAGAATTGGTGTTTTGGACATAAAACATTCATCAGGAAGGGCTTGTGCCCGAAGCATCAATTCTCCTGCTCCTTGGATGCTGCCTGACCTGCTGTGCTTTTCCAGGACCACAGTCTCGACTCTGATCTCCAACATCTGCAGTCCTCACTTTGTCCTTCATGCATGAGTAAAAAGGAGATGGACCAAATGCAGGGAAATGGAGTTTGTGTGCATTTAAAAAAAAAAGAGATAACCAGGGTCCAGGGGCAATATCTTCTTGTCAGAATAAAAGATAAGAATGGTCAGTGTTGGGAATGCTGGATGAATAGAGAAATTGAGGTTTTGTTTGAGAAAATGTGGAAAGTATTTCTCAGGTATAGGCAGGAGAGATTGAGCGATAACTTAGAAGAGTATAAAGGAAGTAAGAGTATACTAAGAGGGAAATCAGGAGGGCATAAAAAGGGACATAAGATAGCTTTGGCAAATAGGGTTAAGGAGAATCCAAAAGTATGTTAAGGACAAAAGGGTAACTAGGGAGAGAAGAGGGCCCCTCAAAGATCAGCAAGGCAGTCTATGTGTGATACCTCAGGAGAAGAGTGAGGTACTAAGCGAGTATGTTGCATCTGTATTTACTGTGGAGAAGGACTTGGAAGATATAGAATGTGGATAAATAGATGGTGAAATGTTAAAAAATGTCCATATTACAAGGAGATGGTGCTGCATGGCTTGAAATGCATAAAAATGTATAAATCCCCAGGACCTGATCAGGTATACCCTATAACTCTGTGTGAAGCTAGGGAAGTGATTGCTGGGCCACGTGTTGTGATATTTGTGTCAACAAGAGTCATAGGTGAGGTTCCAGAAGACTGGAGGTTGGCTAATGTGGTACAACGATTTAAGAAAGATGGTAAGGAAAACCAGGGAACTCTCGACCGGTGAGCCTGTAATCGTGGGGGGCAAGTTGTTGGAGGGAATCCTGAGGGATAAGATTTACACGTATTTGGAAAGGCAAGAACAGATTAGAGATAGTCAGAATGGCATTGTGCATGGACAATCATGCTTCATAAATCATGAGTTTTTTGAAGAAGTAACCAAGAGGATTGATGAGGGCAGAGCCAAGGATGTAATCGATATGGACTTCCATAAGGTGTTCGACAAGTTTCCCCCTGTTAGCCAGGTTCGATCTCATGGAATACAGGGAGACCCAACCATTGGATTCAGAACTGGCTCAAAGGTGGAAGACAGAGGGTGGTGGTAGAGTTTCCTTTTCAGACTGGAGTACTGTGACCGGTGGAGTGCCACAAGGATTGGTACTGGGTCCATTACGTTTTGTCATTTATGTAAATGATTTGGATGTGAACATAGGAAGTACAGTTAGTAGGTTTGCAGGTGACAACAAAATTGGAGGTTTAGTGGACAGTGAAGAAAATTACTTCAGAGTACAACAGGATCTTGAACAGATGGACCAATGGGATGGGGAGTTGCAGATGGAGAGTTGCAGATGGAGTTTAATTTCGGAAAATGTGAGATGCTGCATTTTGGAAAAGCAGATCAGAGTAGGACTTATCCGCTAAATGATTTGATTAGATTCCCCACAGTGTGGAAAAAGGCCCTTCGGCCCAACAGGTCCACATTGACCCTCCAAAGAGGAGTAACCAATCCAGATCCATTCCCTACTCATACACCTATCACTATGGGCTTTTATCGGGGCTAATTCACATGAATTGCACATCTTTGGACTGTGGGGGCAAACCAGAGAATCCGACGGAAATCCACACAGTCACAGGGGGAAAGTGCAAACTCCACACAGATCATCACCCGGTGCTGGAATTGAACCCGGGTCCCTGGTACTGCAAAGCAGTACTGCTAACCACTGAGCCACCGTCCAGGTACATTAGCTAATGGTAAGATCCTGGGAAGTGTTGGGGAACAAAGAGACCTTCGGGTGTAGGTTTTTAGTTCCTTGAAAGTAGAGTCGGAGGTAGATAGGATAGTGACGAAGGTGTTTGGTCTGCTTTCCTTTATTTAGTCAGAGTATCAAGTATATTGGGAGGTCATGTTGTGTCTGTAAAGGACATTCGCCAGGCCACAAGGTCTAGGAGTCCAGAACTAGAGGACAGAGGTCAGGGTGTAAGGGGAAAGATATAAAAGGGATTTAAGGAGCAACCTCTTCATGGGTCGCGCAACATTGAGAGCGAAGTGCCTGTACTGTGCTGTAATGTTCTATATGTTCTAAAGGCTTCTGGCGATGGGTGTATAAAAAAGGAAGGGTTCAGAGAGATATGGGCCAAGTGCTGGCAAATGGGTGTTGATTAGGTTGGGATATCTGGTTGGCATGGATGAGTTGGACCGAAGGGCCTGTTGTCCGTGCTGCACATCTCTGTGACTCTGAGACCAATTTGGGTGGAAGGGCCTGTCTCCCTGCTGCAGGACCCTATGCCTTTGATTCAAGAAGCCAATCTCCCCTGCCCCCTCTCCCTGGGTTTCCTACCGCATCAGAGATCAGAGGCTACACTGTTTTCCCCGAGAGTGAAAGTTCTTGTTTATTACAGCCTTGCCGCGGGATGTGAACCATCCTCCTTTCTCTGGCCCCGGAAGCTGCCCATTGTGCAGGTTCTGTGGCTGTATATACACACATAGGCACAGACAGACAGACACACACGCCGAAAGAGAAGGGACGGGGGTGTGGTCAGAGAAAGAGAGAGATAAACACACACAGACGGGGGAGAGAGAGAGAGATAAACACACACAGACGGAGAGAGAGAGAGAGAGATAAGCACACACAGAGACGGGGAGAGAGAGAGAGATAAACACACACAGATGGGGAGAGAGAGAGAGAGAGATAAACACACACAGACGGAGAGAGAGAGATAAGCACACACACAGATGGGTAGAGAGAGAGAGAGATAAACACACAGAGATGGAGAGAGAGGGGGGTGGAGAGATGCCGAAGCCTCCCACTGCGAATGTGACCAAGTGGTGTCCGGGTTGATCCGCGCAAGCGCACTGTATCTCACAGAACAAATGATCGAAGGGATCCCACCTTCCTATGCATGCTGGGTAGCAGGACAACCATTGAAATCTGGAGCATGGTCATGATTATACACGGGTTATGATGTTGTAGAGATAACGTTTTGGGAATTAATGGTGAAGCGGAGTCACAGATATAGAAAACAATATCGGAGAGTCCTACACATACCAGCGATTTTTGGTGGAAGAGCTCCAGCAGCCAGGTGTTAGCTCAGTGATGCCCCAGAATGTGGCGTGGTTTAGGAAATCTTTCCTGTGAGAAACTTTCAAGATCAGATTGTCATCGAGATTCCAGGGCATGTATTTCATTTCTGCTGGTACGTGAGGAAAGAGCAGGGAGTTCTTTGGACACATGGCATAGACATTTTTAATCCATTACAGGGTTCAGTTATCACTGGCCAGACCTCCTGTTATTGGCATTCCCAACTCCCCATGAGAAAATTAACATGAAGCTATTTTCGACCTATTTGCTGTATTCCATTTGGATTGTAGTTTTTCCAAGTGATTTGTACACCACCACAGCAGGCAGTTAGCAATTAACCACTTTGCTGCAGCTTAAACACCTCGAGGACATTGTGAGATTAGAATGGCACGGTTCCTTTCTGAAACAAAGTCAGAAATGCTGAGTGTGCACATGTATTTCAGACAGCAGGGAGAGAGCTTGACCGAGGATTTAAATTGTCCCATTGACTGGATTTCTTCACCAATTTGTTTATACTGGAATATTGACACAATTTCTGCGGCTCCTGTATCACCCAGAGTTGGGAAAAGCAGCAGATGAACTCCTGCCCAGAATGTAACAGGGGTTTCTGGATGTAAACTTGAGGTTAAATCATGCCATAGTGAATCTAGCCAAGGAAGCTCGAAAATTAAATCAGAATCCTTAAGGAAATAAAAGGAAATATCACTGTGAGGAAGGTCAGGTAGAACTGAAGGTGTTTTGTGAAACTGACAAGAAATTGATCTGTGTGAATTGTGTAGAATCGCAGGGACACAGAAAGTACTGCTTTATCCACGTTCTCATCACTGCCTCAATAAACCCCCTTCACCTGAACTCCCCATTTCATTTATTTGTCACCAAATGTTCACAGATCCAAATGTTCAGCCTTCTCAGAAGGGGAAACTCTTCACCGAATCGATCGGATTGAGCCCATTCATAATTTCAAACACCTCCATCAGATCTTCTGATTTCTTGAGTGAAGTAACGTAATGTTTTCTGAAATCCTTTGAAATTCATGTAACTTTGAAAATATTTTTCTGCTGTCTCAGTATATTTTATGCAACATCTGTTTTCAATTCCAAATCAGCAGAATTGCAGAATCCAGTACGACGAAGCAAATTGAGTTCTGGCATTTATTCCTGAAGGAATAGAAAGTAGGGGAGTGTTGCTGTAACTGCACAAGGCATTAGTGAGACTGAAACTGGAGTATTGCGTGCAACTTTGTTTCCCTTACTTGAGAAGGGATATAGTTGCATTGCCAATCGTTCAGAGCAGATTCATTAGATGAACTCCAGAGCTGAGGGGTTTCTTTCATGAAGAGAGATTGAGCAGTTTCCGCCTATACTCTCAAGAATTTAGGAAAATAAGAGGAGATCTAATTGAGGTCTACAAAATGCTAAAGGGGATTGACAAAGTAGATGATGAGGGGATGTTTCATCTTTTAGTTTAGAATGGAAGGTCATCACTTTAGGGTGAGGAGTAGCAGGTCTAAAACAGATGAGGAGAAAATACTTTTCCCAAAGGATGCTGAATTTGCGGAACTCTCTACCTCATCGTGCAGTGATGCCAGGCCAATGAATTTAAAGAGGGGATAGACAGATTTTAAATTGGTAATAGTTTGAAGGATTATGGAGAGCGAGAGGAAAGTGGAATTGTTGAAATCAGCCACGACCTTATTGAATGGTGGAGCAGGCTCAAGGGGCTGAATTGCCTTCTCTTGCTTTTAGTTCTGATATTATTATGCTGCAATCTGAATTAGCAAACTCCTATAATGTGATTTGTAACTGCTACTTTCTGGATAGAGACAGTCATTCTCTGTCAATCATATTCACCCCCTGTTTATTCCAGGAGGAAACATCTTGGAAGAGAAGGTAGAACAAGCAGTTTCGGTGCAAATTGGTGAAATTACTCAGGAAAGTCTTTCTGGTGCAATTTACAATCAGCTCTTTATTGTTTACAGGGTAAGCAATGAAACTTTTAAGTTGCTGTCACTAAAGGAGGGTGTCCTGTCGACTGAAAAACTGAAGATCCTTTTACCATTTCCAGTTTGGAGAGAAATGATGGAGGCCATTAAACCTGGAAGAACACAGGTAAGTCTCCTTGTCCAAATTTATATTTTACAATTTGGATTCTTATGTATGCAAACATCAAAGACAGGATAATTAAGCAATGAAAGAAATAAATCTGGATTTAATGGTTCTGATAGTTCTTGACATCAGTATAGCATTTGACATGGTACAACATAACAGAGACCTAGAAAAGCCAGTCAATGGGAATTTGGGAAAACACTTCATTGGTTTGAGTCATACTGCACACAAGGGGTAATGGTTATGATTATTGGAAGCCAATCATTTCAGCTCGAGGACATTTCTGTCGTTCTCACATGCAGTTCGTCAGGTTACTTTGTTTCATTCATATATTTTTCCAATCCACCTGTTCAGAAATGTTACTCCATCCCTGTGGGGCAGATGGAAGTAGAACCTTGGTCTCTTGATCTCATGATAGGGACACTGCCACACCACCACAAGAGCAGCCCTGCAGTTCGTGAGGGAGCGCCTTGGCACAACTATCTACAACTGCTTAATGAATCAACTTCCCTCCATCCAAGGTGGAGTTTTGAGGAGGGGAGGTGACTGAATGTTCAGTGATGGTTATATGGTATTAAGCACATTTGTGTCTCGCAAAATAGGCAAAAATATCCTGTATGAATGCAACAAGACCTGGAAAACATGCAGGATTGTTCTGACAAGTGGCAAGTAGAATGGGTAAGAGTCCCCCAAGAGAAAAGGGGTTAGAGTCATCCCAGAGGGAATGGGCTAGAATTCTGACAGAGAAAAGGGGAGAAAATCCTCCAGACAAAAGGGATTAGAGTCTGCTCAGAAGCGTGTCTGTTTGTGTATGTGTGTGTGTGTGTGAGTGTGTGTGTATGTGTATGTGTGTGTGTGAGTGTGTGTGTGTGTGTGTGTGTGTATGTGTGTGTGTGTATGTGGGTGTGAGTGTGTGTGTGTGTGTGTATATGTGTGTGTATGTGTGTGTATGTGAGTGTGTGTGTGTGTGTGTGTATGTGTGTGTGTATGTGTGTGTGTATGTGCGTGTGTGTGTGTGTGTGTGTGTCAGTCAGTGAGATATTCTACATCAGCTGGTAACGTCTACAATTCGGTCATAGAGATGTGCAACACGGAAACAGACTCATCAGTCCAACCTATCCATGCCCATTAGATATCCTCACCTAATCTACTCCCGAGAATTGTGTGTTTTTGTGATTGTGTGCTTGTGTGTGTATGTGTGAGTTCGTCTGTCGGTATGTGTGTGTGTGCATTTCTGTTTGTATGCATGTATGTGCATGTGAAGTTAAAAGTTATTACCTGGTGTTGTGTGATTTTTACACACACAGCCATGCATACAAACAGACATGAAAACGCACATACATCCAGACGAACTCACACATACACACATCAGGTTATGACTTGGTGTTGTACGATTTTTAACTTTGTACACCCCAGTCCAACACCGGCATCTTCGAATCGTGTGTGTGTGTGTGTTAGAACACAAGAGCATAAGAATTGTCAACAGAATGGCGAAAGACATCTCTCATAAGGTGTACTCTCAGAAGGGACCACCTTGAACACACATGTATGTCCATTACTGCCCTGATTCTGTCAAACCTGTCACCAAATGCATGAAATGGCCACAGAAAACTGGGAAGCCATTTCCCCGAACGGTATGTTTAATTGCATTCGCTTCAAAAATTGGCAGATTTCCCGGGACAGAGAGAGAAGGAGAAAAAGAAAGAAATGAGGTTATCAGTTTATCATCTCTGGCTGACCGAATCTACTCAGAAAGAAAGGTGAGTCAGTGCGGAAAAGTTGAAAGGTCCAGGAGAATAGGGAGAAAGTTGAAAAGGACAAAAGGGGCGAGTTAACATTGGGCTGTGATAAGATCATGTTCTCTAATCAATTCAGGCTCATAAATGATAATGCCGAAGTGACTCAGACCTGAGATTGGGAGCACTGGTATCAATGGTACACTGTAAGGCAGGGCCAAGATCAACAACCTGGCCCTGCTGTCTTCTGAGAAGCAGCGATGGGAACTGTTCCAGGAGGAGGAGGACACTGAGATCCCACGTCCTGAGAAACTGGGGCTGTTTGACCAAAAGTTCAGTTCCATTCAACTGCTCAGCGCAGCCACAGTTACCCCTCCATCTGAGTGTAAGAAGATATCGATGGGAAAACAGGAAAATTGCTAGCCTGGGGAGCGGGGACTTCGATATCTTGGGGGATGGGAATATGGGGCGGGGTGATGTTTAATCACCTCCCAGGGTCCCAATAATTCCCCACCCCCTCAAACCCCCAGCTATGGGGGTCAGTCTTTCGCTAAAATCCCTGAAGCTGCTCCACAATACTCCGGCAAAGTGATGGGCCGGCTGCTGCAACACGGAATGAGACCCTTCGGCCCGTCCCGAAACCTGCTGCTGTCCCCGCTCCCGGTCTGCTCCCTTTGCTTTGCTCTGTCTGATCAGCGATGAAATAAAATTGATGTTTGCAAAGTTATCTCCTGTGGTTTGTCCTGAGTCATTTCTCAGTCCTGTGTGATATTTAATGAAAGGGAATCCTTCTGGTTTAAGGGTTTGGTTATGAAGGTATTTGTCCCAGTGGGAAGGCTGTAGTGGGGTGATGTTGTGGTTTCTGTTAGAGGAGATTGGGGGGCAGGCGGCACCCAGTCGATCAGAAGATAAACAACTTGTGAGGCCTTGGGGATTTTACTTTTAAAGTTAACATTGTTCGTTTAAGTTTTCCAATAGAGTTGTTATTCCACGTTCATCGTCCTTTTGTTGTATTTTAACGATAGTGTTTGATTAAACTGTGTTTTGCTTCACATCGGGCAGTTTGACCAATTGAATTATATCTGGAACAGAACACCTTACAGTTGCCTTTAAAATGAGAAAAAGTCAGGGTCCAGGCTAACTTCCCAATATATTCTGAAGGTGTCTGCTCTGGTCGGTAACAGCAGACGTGTCTGAAAGGCTCCATTTGGCTAGTTCTGTCTGGCTGTGCACTGGAACCACTGCAGTAATGAAAGGAGTTTGTTCGGTCCATTGTACCTGTGCTAGCTCTTTGTACAGCATTTCCAGTCAGTCCCACTCCCCACAGTCTCATATAAAGTCATTGCTCAGAGCGGTCAGAGATCTCCTCCCACTGACTCTCCACTTAATCAGAACTCCCCATTTAACCAGAACTCCCCACTTCACCTTAAACCTAAGCCCTCTAGTTTTGGATTCACCTGCTCTGGAAAAGAGACCTTGGCTATTTACCCTATCCATGCCCCTCGTGATTTTATAATCCACTGTAAGGTCAACCCTCACATTCTGACGCTCCATGGAAAATCCCCTCAGCCTATTCAGCCTCTCCATTTTGCTCAAGGCCTCCAAACCTCCATATAGCTCAAGGCTCAAAGGCTCAGATGACCTACTCCTGATCCTAGTTCTAATGATATTATGTTCTTATGTGATCAGATATTGCAGCAGGATCATGATCAGCTGGAGGTGGGCTGAGAAATGGCAAATGGAGTTTAATATAGAGATGTGTGAGTGTTGCAGTTTGGAAAGTCAACTCGAGGTAGGAGTTTGGAGTGAATGGTAGGGCCTTAAGTAATATAGTGGAACAGAGGGACTTTGAGTTCAGGTGCACAGCTCTCTGAAAGTGGAGTTACAGGTAGACAGGCTGTGAAGAAGGGTTTTGGTACACTGGCCTTTATAAGTCAGGGCATTGAGTATAAATATTGGGAAGTTATGTTACATTTCCACCGGAGGTTGGTGAGGCTACACTTGGACTATTATGTTCAGTCACCCTGTTATAGGAAGGATGTTATTATAAAGTGGAAAGAATGCAGCAGAAATTTACAAGGATGTTGCCAGAACTCAAGAGACTGAGTTATAGGAAGAGGCTGGAGAAGCTAGGCCGTTTTCTGTACAGTGTTGGAGAATGGGGGAATGTATCTTTTAAAAGTATATGAGATCATGAGGGGGATGGATAGGGTGAATGCACTCAGTGTTTTCCCAGGGTTGGTGAATCGAGGAATGGAGGGTATGAGTTTAAGGTTAGAGGGGTAAGAATAAAAGGGAACCTGAGGGGCAGCTTTTTTACACAGAGGGTGGTACACATATGGAATGAGCTGCCAGCAGAAGTGGTTGAGGCTGGTACATTAACAACATTTAAAAGGCATTTGGACAAATGCATGGATAAGGACAGCATGTCAGGCAATATCCACGGATCCCATGGTACAACTAGGAAAGGTGGTAAGGAAAGGCCAGGGAACTATAGACCAGTGAGCCTGTCATCAGTGGTGGGCAAGTTGTTGGAGGGAATCCTGAGTGATAGGATTTACTTGTATTTGGAAAGTCAAGAACTGATTAGAGATAGTCAGCACGGCTTTGTGCATGGGCAATCATGCCTCACAAATCATGAGTTTTTTGAAGAGGTAACAACGAGGATTGATGAGGGCAGAGTGGTGGATGTAATCTATATGGATATCTGTAAGATGTCTGACAATGTTCCCCATGGGACACGGGTTAGTAAAGCTCGTTCTCATGGAAAGCAGGGGAAACCAACCATTTGGATACAGAACTGGCTCAAAGGTAGAAGACAGAGGGTGCTGGCAGAGATTCATTTTCAGACTGGAGGCCTGTGACCGGTGGAGTGCCACAAGGATCGGTTCTGGGTCCACTACTTTTTGTCATTTATATAAATGATTTGGATATGAACATAGGAGGTATAGTTAGTAAGTTTGCAAGTGACAACAAAATTTTAGGTTTAGTGGACAGCGAAGTAAGATACTTCAGAGTACAACAGGATCTTGAACAGATGAGCCAATGGACTGGGGAGTGGCAGATTGGATTTAATTTAGATAAATGCGAGATGCTGCATTTTGGAAAAGCAAATCAGAGCAGAACTTATATGCTTAATGATTAGATTAGATTCCCTACAGTGCAGAAACAGGCCCTTCAGCCCAACAAGTTCACACTGACCCTCCGCAGAAGAGTAACTCACACAGACCCATTTCCCTACTCCCTGCAAATGCACCTATCACTATGGGCAACTTGTCATGGCCAATTCAACTGAATTGCACATCTTTGGACTGGAGGGGGAAACCAGAGCACCCAGAGGAAACCCACACAGACACAGGGAGAATGTGCAAACTCCATGCAGACAGTCACCCGAGACTGGAATTGAACTCGGGTCCCTGGTGCAGCGAGGCAGCAGTGCTAACCACTGAGAAACTGTGCCACCCAGGGTACATTACCCAATGGTAAGATCCTGGGGAGTGTTGGAGAACAAAGAGACCTTCGAGCGTAGGTTTATAGTTCCTTGAAAGTAGAGTCGGAGGTAGATAGTATATTGAATAAGGCGTTTTGTCTGCATTCCTTGATTTGGTCAGAGCATCAAGTATAGATGTTGGGAGGTCATGTTGTGGTGTACAGGACATTGGTTAGGCCACCATGGGAATATTGCATACAGTTGTGGTTTCCTTCCAATCGGAATGATGTTGTGAAACTTGAAAGGATTCAGAAATGATTTACAAGGATGTTGCCAGGTTTGGACGATTTGAGTTATAGGGAGAGGCTGAAAAGACTGGGGCTGTTTTCCCTGGAGCATCGGAGGCTGAGGGGTGACCTTTTTGAGGTTATAAAATCATGAGGGGCATGGATAAGATAGATAGACAAGGTAGGGGAGTCCAGAACTAGAGGACAGAGGTCAGGGTGTGAGGGGAAAGATACAAAAGGGATTTAAGGAGCAACCTCTTCATGCAGAGGGTAGTGCATGAATGGAATGAGTTGCCAGAGGAAGTGGTGGAGGTTGATACAATTACAACATTTGAAATAGACATTGGATGGACATATGGATGAAAATGGAATAGTGTAGATTATATGGGCATCAGATTGGTTTCAGGGTCGCACAACACCAAGGGAAAAGGGGCTGTACAGCGTTGTAATGTTCTATATGTTCTAGAGGCTGCTGGATGAGTATATGACAAGAAAGGGTTTGGAGAGATATGGGCAAAGTGCTGGCAAATCGGACTAGATTAGGTCAGGATATCTGGTCGGCATGGACGAGTTGGACCGAAGGGTCTGTCTCTGTGCTGTGCATCTCTGTGACTCTGAGACCAGTTTGGGTGGAAGGGCCTGTCACCATGCTGCAGGACTCTATGCCTTTGATTCAAGGAGACGCAGGTTTTGTGAATTATCTCCTCTGCCCCCTCTCCCAGGGTTTCCTTCCCCATTGGAAATCAAAGGCTTCACTGTTTTCCCCGAGAGTGAAAGTTCTTGTTTTACACAGCCCTGCCCCGGGATGTGAACCATAATATATATATATATATACAAACACACTGACACAAACACACAGACACACACACCGAGAGAGAAGGGACGGGATTGTGGGGCAGAGAGAGATGGAGAGAGAGAGAGAGAGAGATAAACACACACAGACGGAGAGAGAGAGAGAGAGAGAGATAAACACACAGACGGAGAGAGAGAGAGAGATAAACACACACAGACGGAGAGAGAGAGAGAGAGAGAGATAAACACACAGACAGAGAGAGACAGAGATAAACACACAGACGGAGAGAGAGAGAGAGAGAGAGAGAGATAAACACACAGACGGAGAGAGAGGGGGGGGTGGAGAGATGCCAAAGCCTTCCACTGCGAATGTGACCAAGTGGTGTCTGGGTTGATCCGCGCAAGCGCACTGTATCTCACAGAACAAATGATAGAAGGGATTCCACCTTCCTACGCATGATGGGTAGCAGGACTACCATAGAAACCTGGAGCATGGCCATAATTACACACGGGTTATGATGTTGCAGAGATGACTTTTTGGGAATTAATGGTGAAGCGGAGTCACAGATATAGAAAACAATATCGGAGAGTCCTACACATACCAGTGATTTTAGCTGGAAGAGCTCCTGCAGCCAGGTGTTAGCTCAGTGATGCCCCAGAATGTGGCGCGGTTTAGGAAATCTTTCCTGTGAGAAACCTTCAAGATCAGATTGTCATCGAGATTCCAGGGCATGTATTCCATTTCTGCTGGTACGTGAGGAAAGAGCAGGGAGTTCTTTGGACACATGGCATAGCCATTTTTAATCCATTTTAGGGTTCAGTTATCACCGGCCAGACCTCCTGTTATTGGCATTCCCAACTCCCCATGAGAAAATTAAGATGAAGCAATTTTCGACCTATTTGCTGTATTCCATTTGGATTGTAGTTTTTCCAAGTGATTTGTACACGACCACAGCAGGCAGTTAATAATTAACCACTTTGCTGCAGCTTAAACACCTCGAGGACATTGTGAGATTAGAATGGCACGGTTCCTTTCTGAAACAAAGTCAGAAATACTGAGTGTGAACATGGATTTCAGACAGCAGGGAGAGAGCTTGACCGAGGATTTAAATTGTCCCATTGACTGGATTTCTTCACCAATTTGGTTATACTGCAACATGGGTACAATTTCTGCCCCTCCCCTAAGTGATGTTTCTGATCGTGTTTTGCGGATCCTTGAAATGACAATATCTGCTGGAAATCTTTGTTTCACCCGGAGAACTGACAGTACAGAGACCCGCGCCTATAACATTTCACCAGCTCAGAATACACTTAAATCACTTCACAAACAAAGAAATGAGATCTTTGCACAGCTCTGAAACAGTGGCAATTCCTCAGCACAGACCCACTGATAGTGGTGCGCTTCCTCCACACAGACTATCCAACAGTGTGAAAGTATCTCAGCACTGACCCTCTGACAGTTGGGACTCCCTCAGCACTGACCCTCTGACAGTGTGGAACTCCCTCAGCACTGACCCTCTGACAGTGCGGCACTCCCCCAGCACTGACCCTCTGACAGTGTGGCACTCCCTCAGCACTGACCCTCTGACAGTGCAGCACTCCCTCAGCACTGAACCTTTGAAAGTGCAGCACTCCCTCAGCACTGAACCTCTGACAATGTGGCACTCTCTCAGCACTGACCCTCTGACAGTGCAGCACTCTCTCAGCACTGACACTCTAACTGTGTGGCACTCCCTCAGCACTGACCCTCTTTTAGTGTGGCTCTCCCTCAGCACTAACCGTCTGACAGTGTGGCACTCCCTCAGCACTGACCTTCTGACAGTGTGGCACTCCCTCAGCACTGACCTTCTGACAGTGTGGCACTCCCTCAGCACTGACCCTCTGACAGTGCAGCATTCCACCTTCACTGACTCTCCAACAGGGTAGTGCCCCCTCAATACTCACCCTCCAAGAGTGCAACATTCCCTCAGCACTGAGCGGGTGGCACTCCCTCAGCACTGACCTCCCACAGTATGGTCTATCTGTATTCCTGTGTTGTTCCTCTTCCTGTCCTACTGTGGTTATCCATCACCCACAGCCTCGGAGTAAAGATTGAGGTAAACAATGATGATGGAGGTAGGGGCTGGTTTTTAGAACCTCCACCCCCTGTCATATTGTCTGGGTATATCTCTGTCAAAACATGAACACAACCCGCTGACTGTGAATGCAGTGAGTGGGTGGGGATTAGGTGCTGCTCTCTCCTGAATAGTTTGTGAGAGGTCACGGCTGTGGGAATAGGTGGTTCCCATTGGAACTCAGTGGGAGATGGACATTGAATCATCATTGTTTGTACAAAGCCAGACTCACTATTTCTCTTGGTCTCGATCCTGGAGCCTGTGATAAAACGTGTGTGATTTATGCATTTAGTAACATTGTGAGCATAATTAGCATGAAAACACCAATGTGGTTAATTATAGTAAGGGGTGTCAACTTCCCCAGTATGACTTGAGATGGTCATCATGGAAAAAGGGTCACTAGACCCGAAACGTTAACTCTGTCTCTCTCTCTGTAATCCGTGCGAGACCTATTGAGTTTCTTCAGCAGGTTCTGATAGTTTCATGTCTCCTAACTCCCCAGATCTTTATTTTATTGTCAATGATCCAGATCACATCAGCCTAATAGCTATCTAATTTATTGCTTCACATTCCTCAGTTCCACCGTGAGCTGGTATTGGGAATTGAGAAGGTGTTTACAGGGAAAAAGTTTTCAGGGTCAGGGGAAAAAGAAGGGGGTGAGGTACGGGACTAATTTGATGGTGTACCGAGCCATCAGAGTCACGATGAGTAGAATGGCTTTCATAAATCTAACCCAATCTTTGTTCCACTCCCATCCAGAGGGTGTCCCAGTTTGTAAAAGTCCTGGGAGTTCACAGCAGTGAAACAGTTCCTGTCACAGGTATGGGCAGGTCTGAATCTGTTTGTTCCATCGGTAATTAATTGGAATGATGTTGTAAGACTGAACGTGTCCTCAGGCAGTGGGAGTTGGAGAATGATGCAGAAAAAACAATTCAGCAACTTTCGAAGACAGATATATTACTCAATGACTTTCTTTTATGAATTTAAAAATACGCTTTATTCATCAGAAAATCTTTTCGCATCAATAAACGGTCACAAACGCAGTTTGGTCTTGTGCAGTAGCATGTCAAGTAAACGAACAAACGTTGACTCTATCCAACAAACCAAAGACCTCTCTTATATATACAAGACTTTATTTACATATGTTTGAGACACTGGGAGGGTCCAATAACTGGACAGACCCCCATTTCCCTTCAGCAGAAAGAGCTCAGATGGTGGTCTTTCCCCACAACACCTTGGCAGCAGCTGCCCCAGGTGTTAATGCATCCCTCGGCATGTAGTCCTGGAGCTTGGAATGTGCCAGTCTGCAACACTTGGTCAGGATCAACTCCTTCCTCTGGAAGACCAACAAGATTCGGGCAGACCAAAGAGCGTCTGTCACTGAATTGATGGTCGTCCAGGTGTTTGGCTCGATGTGTGTTCTGGGGAGCACAGAGTCCCACATCACGGAACTGCTCGCAACGAACCTCGACAAAAACCACTGCATCTTTCTCCAGAGTTACTTTGCAAAGGCACATTTCAGGAGGAGATGTGTGACAGCCTCTGCGCCCCTGCACCTGCCAAGCGATATCTTGGGGCTTGTTGGAAAGATCTGGATTCAGTGAAGGGGCTCAATACAACACACAAGCAAGGCACGAGGGATTGGGCAGCCCTGCCTGACTCTGGATCTGATCGGGAAACTTTCTGATTCCCACCCATTGATTGAGACTGCGCTAACGATGTTGGTGTAGAGCAGACACATCCAGTTGCAGATTCCCTCCCCAAAGCCCATTTTGCACAGCACGTCCCACATACAAGTGTGTGATATCCTGTCCAAGACCTTCTCCTGATCCAGGCTGATGAGGCAGGCGTCCATCCCCTTGACCTGCACATAGGTGATCGTATCCCTGAGGAATGTGAGGCTCTCCGTGACCTGAGATAGGTCTCAGCTGAAACTCTGTCCCTCTGACAATGGGGCTGTCACTCAGCTGCTTGGTCATTGAGCTCAGAGTGACTCACATTGAGTCTCCCTGACATTATCATTCATTCTGTCTGGTTCAGGGTTTCAGGTTACACAGAGTGGGCTGACACTCGATCTGAAGTATAACTGTAGACAAACATTCAGAGGCAGAAAGTGAGGACTGCAGATGCTGGAGAGTCACAGTTGAAAAGTGTGGCGCTGGTGAAGTACAGCAGGTCAGGCAGCGTCCAAACAGCAGGGGAATTGATATTTCTCTCATAAGTCATTCATCAGACCTTCCTGATGAAGGGTTTATGCCTGATACATCAATTCTCCTGCTCCTCGGATGCTGCCTGACCTGCTGTACTTTTCCAGTGACACATTTTTGACAAAGATTCAGAGGCAGTTTGATGAGTCCTGATGCTGACAATAAAACTATCATTGCAGGTTTGCTCTCTTTACCGGAGAGTCAGAGATTCCTATTGGACAATCCTGGTGTAAATTCCCATAAATACCTGTCTCTAGGACAAATACATATTATACGAAGGAAGAATTAAAGGAATTCTCTGTAAATAATAAACTAAGCCCAACAATCGGAATCCCATGAGGATTTTCCTATTGGATTGTATCTCTATGAGTTCTTCTGTGCAGGAAAATTGAGCTATTTGTAATATTGTGGAATAACCGAGTCCAATAAGGACAGGTAAAGACAGTCCAATAACTTCCTGAATTTACAATGTTCATGTTTTGGGAATCCAGTCTGGGACTTTACTTTTTTTGTGATAGCGTTCTCTGAACACAAGCCATAAAGATTGTTCTTGTTCTGCAGAAATCTCTGGGTGCACAGAGAAGGGAAAGCTTCCATCCTTGGCTTGAGTTTTATTTCTAACATATTCATTCCCCACCCTGGAATGATCCAATATTGACATTTATCTCCTGTTTCAGAGTCAAGCAAACTCTCCCAGACCCACTGCAAGTTTCCCCTTTAATAAATATGTGCAAGTACATTGGCTCCGTGCAGGACTGAGTGTGGACAAAGATGCTGATGGAGATTAATTCAGGTGGGTGTGAGCTTCCTGACACCAGCTATTCAACAGTTCTCCCAGTAATGAGGAGAAGGGAGCTGTCTGTCTCAGGTGCCTGAGGTGGAGCGGGGCCCAGAACCAGCGGGGCTCTGACCGATACTCGGAGTTGTCGTCAGCTCCATCCCCTCTGCTAGAAAGAGGGTGGTGATCTGAGCAAGGACGGGGGTGGTGGGGTGGGAATTGAGTCTGTGCTTCCACCAATAGGGGCTCCTGTCGCTAGCTGAGGGGAGGGCCTTGTGTTGCCATGGCAATCAGTATCAGTGATGGTGGAGGGACTGGGTTGGATATCTCTGGAAGAACAAGTCCCACATGTCTCCTTGGAGAAGCACCAGCTCACGGGCAAAGCCATCGAGAAGTTTCATGTAGTGCCCGGCCCTGGCTGTGGTCCCATCTGCCAGCATCCGGCCCATATCCCTCCAAACCCTTCCTATTCATATGCCCATCAAGATGCCTTTTAAACATTGCAGTTATATTAGACTCCACCACTCCCTCTGGCACCTCATTCCATACACGCACCACCCTCTGAGTGAAAAAGCTGCGCCTTAGGTCTCTTTTACATCTTTTGCTTCTCACCCTAAACCGATGCCCTCTAGCTCTGGACTCCCCCACCCCAAGGAAAAGACTCTATAGATTTGTCCTATCCATGCCCCTCATGATTTTATAAACTTCTACAATTTTGTCAAGGAGAATACTGAGATACAGGTTACTAGACTAGGTGGGATTGGGGTTGACAAGGAAGAGGTAATAGAAATCCTGCAGAGTGTGAAAATAGATAAGTCCCCTGGGCCGGATGGGATTTATCCTAGGATCCTCTGGGAAGCCAGGGAGAAGATTGCCGACCCTTTGGTATTGATCTTTAAATCAGGAATTTCTACAGGAATAGTGCCAGAAGACTGGAGAATGGCAAATGTTGGTTCCCCTATTCAAGAAGGGGAGTAGAGACACCCCTGGTAATTATAGACCAGTGAGCCTTACTTCAGTTGTTGGTAAAGTGTTGGAAAAGGTTATAAGAGATATGATTGATAATCATCTAGAAAAGAATAATTTGATTAGGGATAGTCAGCACGGTTTTGTGAAGGGTAGTTTGTGCCTCACAAACCTTATTGAGTTCTTTGAGAAGGTGACCAAACAGGTAGTTGAGAGTAAACCGGTTGATGTGGTGTATATGGATTTCAGCAAGGCGTTCGATAAGGTTCCCCACAGTAGGTTAGTGTACAAAATGCGGAGGAATGGGATTGTGGGATATATAGCAGTTTGGATCAGTAATTGGCTTGCTAAAAGAAGACAAGGGTGGTGGTTGATGGGAAATGTTCATCCTGGAGTCCAGTTACCAACGGTGTACTGCAAGCGTCGGAGTTGGGTTCACTGCTGTTCGTCATGTTTATATAAACGATTTGGATGAGGGCGTAGAAGGTTGGGTTAGTAAATTTGTAGATGACACTAAGGTCGGTGGAGTTGTGGATAGTGACGAAGGATGTTGTAGATTACAGAGAGACATAGATAAGCTGCAGAATTGGGCTGAGAGGTGGCAAATGGAGTTTAATGCGGACAAGTGTGAGATGATTCACTTTGGTCGGAGTCACCGGAATGCAAAGTACTGGGCTAATGGTAAGATTCTTGGTACTGTAGATGAGCAGAGGGATCTCGGTGTCCAGGTACACAGATCCTTGAAAGTTGCCACTCAGGTTGACAGGGTTGTTAAGAAGGCATACAGTGTTTTAGCTTTTATTAATAGAGGGATCGAGTTCCAGAACCATGAGGTTATGCTGTAGCTGTACAAAACTCTGGTGTGGCAGCACTTAGAATATTGTGCACAGTTCTGGTCACCACATTATAAGAAGGATGTGGAAGACTTGGGAAGGGTGCAGAGAAGATTTACTAGGATGTTGCCTGGTATGGAGAGAACGTCTTACGACGAAAGGCTGAGGAACTTGAGGCTGTTTTCGTTCGAGAGTAGAAAGTTGAGAGATGACTTAATAGAGACATATAAGATAATCAGAGGGTTAGATAGGGTGGACAGGGAGAGCCTTTTTCCAAGTATGGCGACGGCGAGAACGAGGGGCCTCAGCTTAAAATTGAGGGGTAATAGATATTGGACAGATGTCAGAGGTAGTTTCTATTCTCAGAAAGTAGTAAGGGTGTGGAATGCTTTGCCTGCAACGGTAGTAGATTCGCCAACTTTAAGTACATTTAAGTCGTCATTGGACAAACACATAGATGTACATGGAATAGTGTAGCTTAGATGGGCTTCAGATTGGTATGACAGGTCGGCGCAACATTGAGGGGCGAAGGGCCTGTACTGTGCTGTAATGTTCTATGTTTAATGTTCTATGAACTGTGTACCCTAAACCTATGCGCTCTAGTTCTGGACTCCCCCACCCCAGGGAAAAGATCTTGTCTATTTATTCTGTCCAAGCCCCTCATAATTTTGTACACCTCCATAAGGTCACCCCTCAGCCTCCGACGCTCCAGGGAAAACAGCCCCAATCTCTTCATTCTCTCCCTGCAGCTCAAACCCAGGCAACATACTTTTCTGAACGCTTTCAAGTTTCACAGCGTCCTTCCTGGTCAGTGAAGGTTTGGTGCTAACCCAGTGTTCCTTTCTCCTCTGTTGTCCAGGTCCTGAGGGATTACGTGAGCTGTTCCAGTCTTGCTACTGGTATTACTGGCTCAAGGTGTTCTGGCCCAAAGGTAGGAACTATTTTTTTGTTGTTGAAATTAGACAATGGAAGGAGAGATCCGTGCACATGTAAGGCATCATCACAGGAGCTGGAGAAAGAGGGGAAGGATTCCATCAGACCGTATGGCATAAAGCAGGAATTAGGCCATTCATCCCATTCAGTCTGCTCCGCCATTCAATCATGGCTGATAAGTTTCTCAACCACATTCTCCCACTTTCTCCATATAACCTTGACCCTCTTGATACTCAAGAATCTATCTACCTTAGTCTTAAATATCCTCACTGACATGGCCTCCACAGCCTTCTGTGGTAGTGAATCGCATCGATTCCCCACTCTCTGACTGAAGACATTTCTCCTTATCTCTGTTCGAAAGGGTATTCCCTTTACTCTAAGGCTGTGCCCTCTGGTCCTAGTCTCTCCCACCAATGGAAGTATCTTCACAACATCCACTCTGTCCAGGCCATTCAGTATTCTGTATGTTTCAATTAGATGTACCCTCATCCTTCTCAACTCCATCAAGTATAAACCTCGAGTCCCCAAACGTTCCTCATACGTTAAGTGTTTCATTCCTGAGCCCATTCTCGTCAACAATCCACCCTGTCCAGGCCATTCAGTGTTCTCTGTGAGATGCAGGGATGATGGGAACTGTATCAGGAAGGAGTGAGATTGATGGGTAACTGCCCTTTCTGGTAAACCGGTAAACGTGGTTATGTGTTGACTAACAAGTCACAAATCGTCTGAGACAGTTCCTGATGTGAGGTGTGGAAACCTTCAAAGCAGGTGGGAAGCTCCGGGATACACAGAGAACGTGGGGAAGCAGATCATTCGGCCCATTCAGTCCATACCGACCCGACAAAGAGCATCTTCCTAATCGTGTAAATCTACATTCCCCATGGCACAACCACACAGTGTTGGTCAAATCATTTTAACTTTATTTGTGATACATTGCAAACATAGCAGCAATGCAGCAACATATCACAGCAGTAAGAGGACATTGTACAACACTCTCTCCCTGAGACAGTCTTCCTGAACACGGCACAATGATCACATAATGACTGTCTCTGACCTGGGAACTATACCAACCAAGGCTTCTTCTGTGCAGGATCCACTACAATCTCAAAAATGTTCGATTATAGAGAGTCTCTTGGTGAATAACAGAACTGGAACCAATATTTTCACTTGTAGTGCAGGTTCATACCTCCTTGAAGGTGGAGTCGCAGGTAGATAAGATAGTGAAGAAGGCGTTTGTATGCTTTCCTTTATTGGTTAGATGAATGAGTATTGGAATTGGGAGGGCATGTTGCGGCTGTACAGGACATTGGTTAGGCCACTGTTGGAATATTGTGTGCAATTCTGATCGCCTTCCTATTGGAAAGATGTTGTGAAACTTGAACAGTTTCAGAAAAGATTTTCAAGGATATTGCCAGGGTTGGTTGATTTGAGCTATATGGAGAGGCTGAACAGGCTGGGGCTGTTTTCCCTCGACATGACTCCAGACCCCGTGAAAACTCATGGCCTCAGATTAACGACGGACAAGGAGACCTCCTGCCGTTGACTACCCTACCACCCTGCCGCGGCCGACCCACCCTCCCTCGTCCAATCCACCCTCGCTCGGCTGATCCACCCACCATCGGCCGATCCACCCTCCCTCGGCTGATGAGACCAATACTCCTCCAGAATGGACAACACTTGAAGGAGGCACTGAGGTTGACAAGGTCACAGAGTGTCCTCTGGGTGGGGGTTTGGGTTACAGTTTGGGAATGTGAGGCAGGGTCTGCGACACGGTCTGTGTGTTTCCTTCGGCCCTCCTGCCAGCGGCCTGAGGAGCTGGACCCTCGGATTCGAGGGACACGGTGGTCTGTCCTGGCTCTGCTGACCAACAGGTAACCTGTGTCTGAGACAGGACGCTGCCATCGGAAGGGCTACCCGGCCAGCTGTGATAGTCCTGGAGATAACCCTGTAGGAGATTTTTATGGGTCTGATGGAGCTGGCTCTGACACTGTGTGCTTGTCTTTCTCTCTCTGTGTCTGTGACGGGCTGTCCAGAACGTTTGGCAGACCCTCAGCTGGAGTACTGGGTAGGAAAAGGAGGTGACTGCACTGGAGGAGGAGGGTGGGAGTGAAGAGGAGATTCACCAGGAGGGCGGAAATCGGCGTAGACATGGGCTGGATAAACCCGGGGTGTATTACTGGGAGCAGAGAAGGGTGAGGGAATGTGTACAAAGCTCTGAGGCGCACGGGCAGTGGAAAGCGTTTACCCTGAAATAGAAGGGTCAATCAACAGGGAAAAAGATGTCAGGTTTAGGAGGTTTAGAAGTGGTGGGGTAGTCGGGGGGAGTGGTTGGGGGAAGATTGTTTTAACCCGGAGGGTGATGGAGATTCTCGGAGTCACTTCTCAAAAGGGTGGGAGAGGCAGGAACACTCAGAAGACTGGAGAGGTATTCAGACAGCACCACAAGGCGAGAGGCTGGGAAATGGGGCTTGAGGAATAGGACAGGAAAGATGGGCCAAAGGGTCACTGTCTGTGCTGTTACCAGTTGAGATTTCACCAGCTGTGGAATATCCCTGTTTACTTTCTCCAGTCCAAACCCCAACCAGTAACCGCTCTCTGTTCAGTGAGAGGAATTAAAGTCCCTCAGAGGGTGAGTCTGATGGATTGATCATCAGCGACAAGGAACTGGTGGGGGCAGAGAACACGTGTGTCTGTTTCCACCAGAGAAAATGCAAAATGAATTCTGCAGAATATTTGGGAACCTGGAAATGGGTTTCTGGGAGAGAGGGACTGATAACAATCCCAATCATAAGAACATAAGAACTAGGATCAGGAGGAGGCCATCTGACCCTTCGAGCCTGCTCTGCCATTCCATAACATCATGGCTGATCTTTTCATGGCCTCAGCTCAACTTACCCACCCTCTCACCGTAACCCTTAATTCCTTGACTGTTCAGAAAATTATCTATCTTAGCTTTAAAAACATTCACTGAGAAAGCCTCAACTACATCCCTGAGCAGGGAATTCCACAGATTCACATCCCTCTGGGTGAAGAAGTTCCTTCTCAATTCAGTCCTAAATCTGCTCCTCCTAACTTTGAGGCTGTTCCCTCTTGTCCTAGGTTCACCCACCAGTGGAAACACCCTCTCTACTTCCATCTCATCTATTCCCTTCAGAATTTTGTACATTTCTGAAAGATCCTCCCCTCATTCTTCACAAATTCAAACGAATATAATCCCAGTCTACTCAGTCTCTCCTCATAAGCCAAACTCATCAAATCCAGAATCAATTTAATGAACCTCCTCTGCACCCCCTCTAGTCTCAGTACATTCTTTTTCAAGTAAGGAGACCAAAACAGCACACTTTGCCCAACTACTCATCTTCGTGTCATCCACAAACTTTGACACACTACACATGGTCCCCAACTCTAATCCATCGATGTAAACTGTGGTGAATTGTAGTCCCAATACTGATCCCTGAGGCACACCACGAGTTCCTGATTGTCAACTGGAAAAGCACTCATTTATCCCCACTCTTTGTTCCTATTTGTTAACCAATCCTCTGTTCATGCTAATACATTGCCCGTAATGCCCATCTTTATCCTGTGCAGTAGCCCTCTGTCCGGCACCTTGTTGAATACCTTTTGGAAATCAAGATATACCACGTGCTCGCAATGTGCTCAAAGAATTCCAGTAAATTAGTTTAGCATGACCTGCCCTTCATGAACCCATGCTACATCTGCCCAACGGGACAACTTCAATCCAGATGTCTGTCTTGCTATTTTTTCCACAATAACAGACTCAAACATCTTTCACACTACAGAGGTTAAGCTCACGGTCTAGAACATAAAACATACAGCGCAGCACAGGCCCTTCGGCCCTCAATGTTGCACCAACCTGTGAACTATACTAAACTCAGCCCCCTACACTATCCCATCATCATCTATGTGTTCATTCAACGATTGTTTATATCTCCCTAATGTGGCTGAATTAACGACATGAGCAGGTAGGGCATTCCACGCCCTTTCTACTCTCTGAGTAAAAACGCTGCCTCTGACATCTGTCTTAAATCTGTCATCCCTCAAATTGTAGTTATCCTAGTCTACCTGCAACCTGTAATATTCTTCCAAACTGTCCACGACTCCACCGACTTTAGTGTCATCTGCAAATTTACTAATCCATTCACCTATGCCTGCGTCCAAGTCTTTTATACAAATGACAAACAGCAGTGATCCCAAAACAATTCCTTGTGGCACACCACTAGTAATTGGACTCTAGGCTGAATATTTTCCATCAACCACCACTCGCTGCCTTCTTTCAGAAAGCCAGTTTCTAAAACAAACTGCTAAATCACCCTCAATCCCATGCCTCTGCATTTTCTCCATCAGCCTACCATGTGGAACCTTATCAAAGGCTTTACTGAAGTCCATGTAAACCACGTCAA
This sequence comes from Chiloscyllium plagiosum, assembly GCF_037043375.1. Classification (NCBI taxonomy): domain Eukaryota; kingdom Metazoa; phylum Chordata; class Chondrichthyes; order Orectolobiformes; family Hemiscylliidae; genus Chiloscyllium; species Chiloscyllium plagiosum. Next base: position 1,017,934 of record NW_028270173.1, on the reverse strand, counting down.
CTGCTCTACCCTCATCGACATGCTTGTTCACCTTCTCAAAGAAAAACTGAATGAGGTTTGTGAGACAAAACCTGTCCTTGACAAAACCATGTTGACGATCTGACATCAAATTGTTGCTTGCTAGATGATTATAAATCCTATCTCTTATAATCCTTTCCAAAACCTTTCCTACAACAGAAATAAGGCTCACTGGTTTATCATTATCAGAATCATCTCTACTGCCCTTATTGAACAAGGGCACAACATTTGTAATCCTCAAGTCCTCTGGTATTAAACCTGTAGACAAAGACAGCCGAAGGCTCTGCTATCTCCTGCCTAGCTTCCCAGAAAATCCTCAGATAAATCCCATCTGACCCAGGGGACTTGTCTACTTTCATTCTTTCTAGAATTGATAACACCTATTCGTCACTAACCTCGATCCTTTCTAGTCTAATATCTCGTACCTCATTCTTCTCCTCTGCATTATTCTCCTTTTCCTGAGAGTAAACTAATGAGAAATGTTCATTTAGCACCTCTCCGATCTCCACAGGGTCCACATTCAACTTCCCACTTCAGTTTTTGACTGGCCCTATTCCTACCCTAATCATCCTTTTATTCCTCACATACCTATAGAAGGTTTTAGGATTCTCCTTTATTCTATTTGCTAAAGACTGCTCAGGCACTCTCTTAGCTCTTCCCCACTTTCTCTTTAAATACTTCCTCGCTGATCTGTAACTCTCCATCCCCATTCTAAACCATCTTGTCTCATCAACACATAAGCCTCTTTCTTCTGCTTTGCAAGAGATGGAATTTCTGCAGGAAACCACGGTTCCCTTACCTTATCACTTCCTCCATGCCTGACAGGGACATACCTGTCAAAGGACACGCAATATCTGTTCCTTAAACCAGCTCCACATTTCCATTGTGTTCATTCCCTGCATTTTGCTACCCCATTCTATGCATCCTAAATCTTGCCTAATCGCATTGTAATTGCCCTTGCCCCATCGATAACTCTTGACCTGTGGCAGGTACCGCTCCCTTTCCATCGTTAAATTTAATGCAACTGAATTATGGCCACTCTCTCCAAAGTGCTCGCCTCCAACTAAATCAAATCCAAGTCTATAATTCCCCATCTTTTGTCTACCCCCTTTTTCAAACAGTGGCATCATATTTGCTGTTTTCCAATCTGCTGGAACTCCACCAGAGTCTAGTGAATTTTGGAAAATTATCACAAGTGTTTTTGTTATTTCTCCCACCATCTCTTTTAGCATCCTGGGATGCATTCCATCAGGGCCAGGAGACTTGTTTACCTGAGGTCCGTTAGCTTGCCCAACACTATCTCTTTCCTGATAATGATTGTTCCCAGGTCCTCACCTACCTTCATCTCTTTGTCAATCACTGGGGAAAAGGTGCCAGGAAAACCATGAGGACAGAAGTTGGACAAGTGCCCCTGGACCACATGGCCTGCCACCCAGGGTCTTCAATGCAGAGGCTGCAGGAATAGCAGATGGAATGATTTTGTATTTTGACTAACTTTCCCAGGGTTTGGAAAGGTTACAGCAGTTTGGCACATCGTTATTATAACACCTTTGTTCAAGGAAGAAGGGAGAATGAAAGCAGAAAACCGGAGGCCAGTGAAGCTGAAGTTTCTCAAACATGATGCAAAAACAAGAGCAACTCTTAATCCACAAGTTGCCCACTGATTTCATTTAAATCAAAATTCCTGATGTCATTTAGTCAGAACAGAAGGATTTCAAACCCTGAAAGAACTGTGGATTCTGGAAATCAGAACCAAAAATAGAAATTGCTGGAAAAATTCAGCAGGTCTGGTAACGTCTGTGGAGAGAAAATAGAATTAACGTTTTGGGTCCACTGACCCTTCTTCAGAACTGATGCTACCAGATCCTGCTGCGCTTTTCCAGAGATTTCTGCTTTTCTATGAGATTTCAAACTCTCCTCTCCCCACTCCCAATCCTCATCCCTCACAGCTTCCCTTGCTATCCATTATGCGTTTGAATTTATGTGTTACCTCAGTGGCAACATCAGGGCTTTGTTCATAGTTTCGCTGATAGTCTGAGGAAGAATTGTGAGGAGAAACTGAGGTCTGCAGATGCTGGAGATCAGAGCTGAAAATGTGTCGCTGAAAAAGCGCAGCAGGTCAGGCAGCATCCAAGGAGCAGAAGAATCGATGTTTCGGGCATGAGCCCTTCTTCAGGAATGAGGAAAGTGTTCCAAGCAGGCTAAGATAAAAGGTATGGAGGAGGGACTTGGGGGAGGGTCGTCGAAAATGCGATAGGTGGAAAGAGGTCAAGGTGAGGGTGATAGGTCAGACTGGGGTGGGGGCGGAGCGGTCAGGAAGAAGATTGCAGGTTAGGAAGGCGGTGCTGAGTTCAATGGATTTGACTGAGACAAGGTGGGGGAGGGGAAATGCGGAAACTGGTGAAATCCGAGTTCATCCCTTGTGGTTGGAGGGTTCCTAGGCGGAAGATGAGGCGGTCTTCCTCCAACCGTCGTGTTGTTATGGTCTGGCGATGGAGGAGTCCAAAGACCTGCATATCCTTGGTGGAGTGGGAGGGGGAACTTGAAGTGTTGAGTCACAGGGTGGTTGGGTTGGTTGGTCCGGGTTTCCCAGAGGTGTTCTCTGAAACGCTCCGCAAGTAGGCGACCTGTCTCCCCAATATCGAGGAGGCCACATTGGGTGCAGAGGATGCAATAGATGATGTGTATGGAGGTGCAGGTGAATTTGTGGCGGATATGGAAGTTTCCTTTGGGCCCTTGGAGGGAGGTGAGGGGGGAGGTGTGGGTGCAAGTCTTGTACCTCCTGCGGTTGCAGGGGAAGGTGCTGGTAGTGGAGGTTGGGTTGGTGGGGGGTGTGGATCTGACGAGGGAGTGGTCTTTACGGAATGCTGATAGGGGAGGGGAGGGAAATATATCCTTGGTGGTGGGGTCCGTTTGGAGGTGGCGGAAATGACGGCAGATGATACGCTGTACATGGAGATTGGTGGGGTGGTAGGTGAGGACCAGTGGGGTTCTGTCCTGGTGGCGGTTGGAGGAGCGGGGCTCAAGGGCGGAGGAGCGGGAAGTGGAAGAGATGCGGTGGAGGGCCTCGCCGACCACGTCGGGGGGGAAATTGCGGTCCTTGAAGAAGGAGGCCATCTGGGTTGTACGTTTTTGGAACTGGTCCTCCTGGGAGCAGATGCAGCGGAGACGAAGCTATTGGGAATATGGGATGGCGTTTTTTACAGGGGGCAGGGTGGGAGGAGGTGTAGTCCAGGTAGCTGTGGGAGTCGGTCGGTTTGTAGTAGATGTCCGTGTTGATTAGGTCGCCTGAGATAGAAATAGAAAGGTCGAGGAAGGGGAGGGAGGAATCTGAGGCTGTCCATGTGAATTTGAGGTCGGGGTGGAAGGCGTTGGTGAAGTCGATGAACTGTTCAACCTCCTCGTGGGAGCACGAGGCGGCGCCGATACAGTCATCGATGTAGCGGAGGAAAAGGTGGGGGGTGGGGCCAGTGTAGTTGCGGAAGATGGACTGTTCCACATATCCTACGAAGAGGCAGGCGTAGCTGGGGCCCATGCGGGCGTGGAAGAATTGTGTCAAGTTCACAAGTATTTTCCGTGGACCTTCACCGCCACCTGGTGGCTATGATTGGGGATCCACATGTTATTTCCCCTTGTATTACCGGTTGCAGACACCTGGTGGTGCTATTCCCTGCTTTTTCATTAACCCTCAAACAGTTTGTTGGGGAGAAAATGGTTGAGACTGACTCATTCTGAAGAGTTATAATGGACTCAAAATATTCGTTCTGCTTCTGTCTCCACAGATGTTATCTGACCTGCTAAGGATTTGTAGTCTTTTTTATGATTTTATTTCCAATGTCTAGCATCCGCAGGAGTTATTCACTTTGATGGTCCCTGAATTATATTTGGTCGCAGTATCCTTTGCCGCCACATAGTCGCGGTCCGGCACCACGTATATTATCGCTGTTCTGCAATCCCCACGCCACCTGTTCCCTGCAGTACTGCTCACCGCTGGAGGGTAGCAATGTTGCGCCGAATATTTTTAAAATGAAATAAAAGTGTTGAACTGGAAACAGGAATCGTGCAATTATCCCGGAGAAGTGGGGGCCTTGTGGACTATCAGAAGTGTCCCTGTCCCTGGGTCAAGTCGCATGTGTAGAAACGATGGCCAAGGACGTTGCGCTGATATTTCACCAAAAAGGTTCAGGATCAACTTGCAGTTGAGATTCCAGGACGTGGAATTGGAGCTTCCACCATTACCACTCAGAGCTGCAGTCTGAAATGGAATTGTAAACCACATAATCACACATTTCTGAACAAGGGTCACTGGGTCCTAAACGTTTATTATGATTTCTCTCCACAGATGCTGCCAGACCTGCTGAGATTCTCCAGCGATTTCTGTTTTTGTTTCAGATTTCCTGCATCCACAGTTCTTGAGGTTTTTAATCAGTCAGTTGGCTGGGCTAAAACTACACACAATGGGAAAGACCATTACTTAACTCTGCCCATGTTGAATTAATAAACCTCTATAAGGTTTATAAACCTTTATAAACCTCAACTTCCTATGTTCCAGTATAAAATGGCCCAGCCTATTCAATCTATTTTATAACTCTATGTCTCCATTGCAGACAACGTCATGGTCAATCTTTTTGGAACCCTTTCTAATCCAATAATATCCTTCCTACAGCAGGGCGAACAGAACTGTACACAGTACTCCAGAAGAGGCCTTACCAATGTCATATTCAAATTCAACCTGATGTCCCAACTCCGATACTCAAAAGTCTGAGCAATGAGGGCAAGTGGGTCCTGTACTGGTGACGTTTTGGGATCTGGCAATTTCAGCTGAACAGCTAAAAGTGATGCTTTTTAGAAGATCGAATTGGTGCATAGATTTTGTTGTTGTTATTCATTCAGGAGATATTTGTATTACCAGCTTGAAAAGCATTTATGACCAAACCTTACCAAGCCAGGAGCTTCCTTCTTGAACCTTTGTCGTCCATCTGGATTTATAGCTTTTTGACACAGTGACAGGGAAGGAACAGCCATATATTTGTAATTTCCCGATGGTATATAGGATGGAGAAGAACTTACAGGTGGTAATGTTCCCATGTACCTGCTGCCCTTGCCCAACGAGGTGGTTGAAATTGTACATGTGGAAGGTGGTGTACAAGGAGCCTTCATGAAGTTCTGCAATGCATCTTTTAAATGGCCCATATATCTGTAACAGTCTGTCTCTGGTGGAGGGAGTTAATATTCGAGCTGATGGAAGGGGTGCCATTACAGCAACTTGGTTTCTCCTGAATTGTGTTGATCACCTTGAGTTTTATTAGTGTTGAACTCATTCAGGCAAGTGAAGAGTCTGCTATCACATTCCTGGTTTATGACTTGGAGATGAAGGACAGGCACTGGAGAGTCAGGAGGTGAGTTACTGGCAGGAAAATTTCCAGCCTCTGACTTACTTTTGAAGCTGCAGTATGTGTATGGTTGGTCACTTCAGTTTCTGGTCAATGATAACCTTCAGGTTATATACTGAGAGTAGGGTTTGCACCAATGCTAATGAATGGAATATCTATTGAATGTCGAGGGTGATGGCTGCATTCTCACTTGTTGGAGATGTTCATTGTATGGCGTGTGTGACATGAATGCTACTTGACACTTGTCAGAACAATCCTGCATGTTTTCCAGGTCTTGTTGCATTTATACAGGATATGTTTGCCTATTTTGGGAGACACAAATGTGCTAAAAACCATATAACCATCACTGAACATTCAGTCACGTCCCCTCCTCAAAACTCCACCTTGGATGGAGGGGAGTTGATTCATTAAGCAGTTGTAGATAGTTGTGCCAAGGCGCTCCCTCACGAATTGCAGGGCTGCTCTTGTGGTGGTGTGGCAGTGTCCCTATCACTAGATCAAGAGACCAAGGTTCTAGTTCCATCTGCCCCACAGGGATGGAATAACATTTCTGAACAGGTGGATTGGAAAAATATATGAATGAAACAAAGTAACCTGACTAACTGCGTGTGAGAACGACAGAAATGTCCTCGAGCTGAAATGATTGGCTTCCAATAATCATAACCATCACCCCTTGTGTGCAGTATGACTCAAACCAGTGAAGTGTTTTCCCAAATTCCCATTGACTGGCTTTTCTAGGTCTCTGTTATGTTGTACCATGTCAAATGCTATACTGATGTCAAGAACTATCAGAACCATTAAATCCAGATTTATTTCTTTCATTGCTTAATTATCCTGTCTTTGAAGTTTGCATACATAAGAATCCAAATTGTAAAATATAAATTTGGACAAGGAGACTTACCTGTGTTCTACCAGGTTTAATGGCCTCCATCATTTCTCTCCAAACTGGAAATGGTAAAAGGATCTTCAGTTTTTCAGTCGACAGGACACCCTCCTTTAGTGACAGCAGCTTAAAAGTTTCATTGCTTACCCTGTAAACAATAAAGAGCTGATCATAAATTGCACTAGAAAGATTTTCCTGAGTAATTTCACCAATTTGCACCGAAACTGCTTGTTCTACCTTCTCTTCCAAGATGTTTCCTCCTGGAATAAACAGGGGGTGAATATGATTGACAGAGAATGACTGTCTCTATCCAGAAAGCAGCAGTTACAAATCACATTATAGGAGTTTGCTAATTCAGATTGCAGCATAATAACATCAAAACTAAAAGCAAGAGAAGGCAATTGAGCCCCTTGAGCCTGCTCCACCATTCAATAAGGTCGTGGCTGATTTCAACAATTCCACTTTCCTCTCGCTTTCCATAATCCTTCAACCTATTACCAATTTAAAATCTGTCTATCCCCTCTTTAAATTCATTGTCCTGGCATCACTGCATGATGAGGTAGAGAGTTCCGCAAATTCAGCATTCTTTGGGAAAAGTATTTTCTCCTCATCTGTTTTAGACCTGCTACTCCTCACCCAAAAGTGATGACCTTCCATTCTAAACTAAAAGATGAAACATCCCCTCATCATCTACTTTGTCAATCCCCTTTAGCATCTTGTAGACCTCAATTACATCTCCTCTTATTTTCCTAAACTCTTGAGAGTATAGGCGGAAACTGCTCAATCTCTCTTCATGAAAGAAACCCCTCAGCTCTGGAGTTCATCTAATGAATCTGCTCTGAACGATTGGCAATGCAACTATATCCCTTCTCAAGTAAGGGAAACAAAGTTGCACGCAATACTCCAGACACAGTCTCACTGATGCCTTGTGCAGTTACAGCAACACTCCCCTACTTTCTATTCCTTCAGGTATAAATGCCAGAACTCAATTTGCTTCGTCGTACTGGATTCTGCAATTCTGCTGATTTGGAATTGAAAACAGATGTTGCATAAAATATACTGAGACAGCAGAAAAATATTTTCAAAGTTACATGAATTTCAAGGGATTTCAGAAAACATTACGTTACTTCACTCAAGAAATCAGAAGATCTGATGCAGGTGTTTGAAATTATGAATGGGCTCAATCCGATCGATTCGGTGAAGAGTTTCCCCTTCTGAGAAGGCTGAACATTTGGATCTGTGAACATTTGGTGACAAATAAATGAAATGGGGACTTCAGGTGAAGGGGGTTTATTGAGGCAGTGATGAGAACGTGGATAAAGCAGTACTTTCTGTGTCCCTGCGATTCTACACAATTCACACAGATCAATTTCTTGTCAGTTTCACAAAACACCTTCAGTTCTTCCTCACAGTGATATTTCCTTTTATTTCCTTAAGGATTCTGATTTAATTTTCGAGCTTCCTTGGCTAGATTCACTATGGCATGATTTAACCTCAAGTTTACATCCAGAAACCCCTGTTACATTCTGGGCAGGAGTTCATCTGCTGCTTTTCCCAACTCTGGGTGATACAGGAGCCGCAGAAATTGTGTCAATATTCCAGTATAAACAAATTGGTGAAGAAATCCAGTCAATGGGACAATTTAAATCCTCGGTCAAGCTCTCTCCCTGCTGTCTGAAATCCATGTGCACACTCAGCATTTCTGACTTTGTTTCAGAAAGGAAACGTGCCATTCTAATCTCACAATGTCCTCCAGGTGTTTAAGCTGCAGCAAAGTGGTTAATTTCTAACTGCCTGCAGTGGTGGTGTACAAATCACTTGGAAAAACTACAATCCAATTGGAATACAGCAAATAGGTCGAAAATAGCTTCATGTTAATTTTCTCATGGGGAGTTGGGAATGCCAATAACAGGAGGTCTGGCCAGTGATAACTGAACCCTGTAATGGATTAAAAATGGCTATGCCATGTGTCCAAAGAACTCCCTGCTCTTTCCTCACGTACCAGCAGAAATGAAATACATGCCCTGGAATCTCTATGACAATCTGATCTTGAAGGTTTCTCACAGGAAATATTTCCTAAACCTCACCACATTCTGGGGCATCACTGAGCTAACACCTGGCTGCAGGAGCTCTTCCAGCTAAAATCGCTGGTATGTGTAGGACTCTCCGATATTGTTTTCTATATCTGTGACTCCGCTTCACCATTAATTCCCAAAACGTTATATCTACAACATCATAATCCGTGTGTATTCATGACCATGCTCCAGGTTTCTATGGTAGTCCTGCTACCTATCATGCATAGGAATGTGGAATCCCTTCTATCATTTGTTCTGTGAGATACAGTGCACTTGCGCGAATCAACCCGGACACCACTTGGTCACATTCGCAGTGGGAGGCTTCGGCATCTCTCCACCCACCTCTTCTCTCCGTCTGTGTGCGTTTATCTCTCTCTCCCCCCCCCCCCCCCAGCCCCGTCTGTGCGTGCTCATCTCTCTCTCCGTCTGTGTGTGTTTAGCTCTCTCTCTATCTCTCCCCATCTGTGTGTGTTTATCTCTCTCTCTCTCCCCGTCTCTGTGTGTGCTTATCTCTCTCTCTCTCTCTCCGTCTGTGTGTGTTTATCTCTCTCTCTCCCCATCTGTGTGTGTTTATCTCTCTCTCTCTAACCGTCTCTGTGTGTGCTTATCTCTCTCTCTCCCTCTCCGTCTGTGTGTGCTTATCTCTCTCTCTCCCCATCTGTGTGTGTTTATCTCACTCTCTCTCTGACCACACCCCCGTCCCTTCTCTCTCGGCGTGTGTGTCTGTCTGTCTGTGCCTGTGTGTGTATATACACCCACAGAACCTGCACAATGGGCAGCTTCCGGGGCCAGAGAAAGGAGGATGGTTCACATCCCGGGGCAAGGCTGTAATAAACAAGAACTTTCACTCTCGGGGAAAACAGTGTAGCCTCTGATCTCTGATGGGGAAGGAAACCCAGGGAGAGGGGCAGGGTATATTGGCTTCTTGAATCAAATGCATAGGGTCCTGCAGCACGGAGACAGGCCCTTCCACCCAAACTGGTCTCAGAGTCACAGAGATGTGCAGCACGGACAACAGGCCCTTCGGTCCAACTCATCCATGCCAACCAGATATCCCAACCTAATCAACTCCCATTTGCCAGCACTTGGCCCATATCTCTCTGAACCCTTCCTTTTTTATACACCCATCGCCAGAAGCCTTTAGAACATATAGAACAGCACAGTAGAGACCCTTCACCCTCAATGTTACGCGACCCATGAAACCAATCTGAAGCCGATCCAACCAACACTATTCCATTTTCATCCATATGACTATCCAATATCGATTTCAAATGCTGTATTTGTACCAACCTCCACCACTTCCTCTGGCAGCTCATTCCATTCACGCACTGCCCTCTGCATGAAGAGGTTGCTCCTTAAATCCCTTTTATATCTTTCCCCTTACACCCTGACCACTGTCCTCTAGTTCTGGACTCCTATACCTTGTCTATTTATCTTATCCATGCCCCTCATGATTTTATAACCTCTATAAGTTCACGCCTCAGCCTCCGATGCTCCAGGGAAAACAGCCCTAGCCTATTCATTCTTTCCCTGTAGCTCAAATCCTCCAACCCTGGCAACATCCTTGCAAATATTTTCTCAACTCTTTCAAGTTTCACAACATCATTCCGATAGGAAAGGATGCACAACTGTGTGCAATATTCCCTTGTTTGCCTGGCCAATGCCCTTTACAGACACAACATGATCTCCCAATACCTATACTTTATACTCTGACTAAATAAAGGAAAGCAGACCAAACACCTTCGTCACTATCTATCTACCTCCGACTCTACTTTCAAGGAACTAAAAACCTACACCCTAAGGTCTCTTTGTTCCCCAACACTTCCCAGGATCTTACCATTAGCTAATGTACCTGGACGGCACAGTGGCTCAGTGGTTCGCAGTACTGCTTTGCAGTACCAGGGACCAGGGTTCAATTCCAGCCCCGGGCAGACGATCTGCGTGGAGTTTGCACTTTCCCCCGTGACTGTGTGGATTTCCGTCGGATTCTCTGGTTTGCTCCCACAGTCCAAAGATGTGCAATTCATGTGAATTCGCCCCGATAAAAGCCCATAGTGATAGGTGCATGAGTAGGGAATGGATCTGGATTGGCTACTCCTCTTTGGAGGGTCAATGTGGACCTGTTGGGCCGAAGGGCCTTTTACCACACTGTGGGGAATCTAATCAAATCATTAAGCGTATAAGTCCGACTCTGATTTGCTTTTCCAAAATGCAGCATCTCACATTTTCCGAAATTAAACTCCATCTGCAACTCTCCATCTGCAACTCCCCATCCCATTGGTCCATCTGTACAAGATCCTGTTGTACTCTGAAGTAATTTTCTTCACTGTCCACTAAACCTCCAATTTTGTTGTCACCTGCAAACTTACTAACTGTACTTCCTCTCATCCAAATCATTCACATAAATGACAAAACGTAGTGGACCCAGTACCAATCCTTGTGGCACTCCAACGGTCACAGTACTCCAGTCTGAAAAGGAAACTCTACCAGCACCCTCTGTCTTCCACCTTTGAGCAAGTTCTGAATCCAAATGGTTGGGTCTCCCTGTATTCCATGAGATCGAACCTTGCTAACAGGGTGAAATTTGTCGAACACCTGGCATGGGGAAACTTGTCGAACACCTTACGGAAATCCCTATAGATTACATCCTTGGCTCTGCCCTCATCAATCCTCTTGGTTACTTCTTCAAAAAACTCATGATTTATGAAGCATGATTGTCCATGTACAATGCCATTCTGACTATCTCTAATCAGTTCTTGCCTTTCCAAATACGTGTAAATCCTATCCCTCAGGATTCCCTCCAACAACTTGCCCCCCACTGATGACAGGCTCACCGGTCTATAGTTCCCTGGTTTTCGTTACCATCTTTCTTAAATCGTTGTACCACATTAGCCAACCTCCAGTCTTCTGGAACCTCACCTATAACTCTTGTTGACACACATATCACAGCACGTGGCCCAGCAATCACTTCCCTAGCTTCCCACAGAGTTATAGGGTATACCTGATCAGGTCCTGGGGATTTATACATTTTTATGCATTTCAAGCCATGCAGCACCATCTCCTTGTAATATGGACATTTTTCAACATGTCACCATCTATTTATCCACATTCTATATCTTACAAATCCTTCTCCACAGTAAATACAGATGCAAAATACTCGCTTAGTACCTCACTCATCTCCTGAGGTATCACACATAGACTGCCTTGCTGATCTTTGAGGGGCCCTCTTCTCTCCCTAGTTACCCTTTTGTCCTTAACATACTTTTGGATTCTCCTTAACCCTATTTGCCAAAGCTATCTCATGTCCCCTTTTATGCCCTCCTGATTTCCCTCTTAGTGTACTCTTACTTCCTTTATACTCTTCTAAGTTATCGCTCAATCTCTCCTGCCTATACCTGAGAAATACTTTCCACATTTTCTCAAACAAAACCTCAATTTCTCTAGTCATCCAGCATTCCCAACACCGACCATTCTTATGTTTTATTCTGACAAGAAGATATTGCCCCTGGACCCTGGTTATCTCTTTTATTTTAAATGCACACAAACCCCATTTCCCTGCATTTGGCCCATCTCCTTGTTATTCATGCATGACGGACAAAGTGAGGACTGCAGATGTTGGAGATCAGAGTCGAGACTGTGGTCCTGGAAAAGCACAGCAGGTCAGGCAGCATCCAAGGAGCAGGAGAATTGATGTTTCGGGCATAGGCCCTTCCTGATGAAGGTTTTATGTCCAAAACACCAATTCTCCTGCTCCTCAGATGCTGTCTGACATGTTGTGCTGATCCATGTATTTGTCCAAATGCCCTTTAAATGTTGTAATTGTACCAGCATCAACCACTTCCACTGGCAGCACATTCTATATGTGTACCACACTCTGTATAAAAAAGTTGTCCCTCAGGTTTCAATTTATTTTTCCCCTCGAACCTTAACCTCATGCCCTCCAAGCCCCGATTCCCCAACCTGGATAAACACTGAGTGCATTCACCCAATCCATCCCCCTCATGATCTCATACACGTTTACGAGATACCCCACGCGGTCTCCTACACTGTACAGAAAATGGCCGAGCTTCTCCAACCTCTTCCGATAACTCAGTCCCTTGAGTCCTGGCAGCATTCTTGTAAATTTCTTCTGCATTCTTTCCACTTTAATTACATCCTTCCTATAGCAGCGTGACCAAAAACGAATATATTACTGTCAGTGCAGCCTCACCAACCTCCGGTACAAATGTAACATAGGGTCACAGAGATGGACAGCATGGAAACAGACCCTTCAGCCCAAATCGTCCATGCCGACGAGACATCCCAACTCAATCGAGTCCCACCTGCCAGCGCCCGACACATATCCTACCAAACCCTTTCTATTCATATAACCATCCACATCACTATTAAATGTTGCAATTGTACCAGCCTCCACCACTTTCTCTAGCAGCTCATTCCAAACGCGTACCACCTTCTGTGTGAAAACATTGCTGCTTAGGTCTCTTTTATATCTTTCCCCTGTCACCCTAAAACTATGCTCTCTAGTTCTGGACTCCCCCATCACAGGCAAAAGACTTTGTTTATTTACACTATCCATCCCCCTCATGATGTTGTAAACCTCGAAAAGGTAACCCCTCAGCCTCTGATGCTCCAGGGAAAACAGCCCCAGCCTGTTCAGCCTCTCCTTATAGGTCAAATCCTCTAACCCTGGCAACATCCTTGTGAATCTGTTCTGAACCCTTTCAGGTTTCACAACATCTTTCCGATAGGAAGGAGAACAGAATTGCATACAATATTCCAACCGTGGCCAAACCAATGTCGTGTACAACCACAACATGACCTCCCAACTCCTGTACTCAATACTCTGACCAATGATCTGACCGATGAAGGCCAATGAACCAAAGCCCTTCTTCACAGCCTGTCTACCTCTAACTCCACTTTCAGAGAGATGTGCACCTAAACTCAAAGGTTCATCTGTTCCTCCACATTCCTGAAGGCCATACCATTCACTCGAAACTCCTACTTTGATTTGACTTTATAAACTGCAACACTCACACATCTCTCGATTAAACTCCATTTGACATTTCTCAGCCCATTTCCCAACTGATCAAGATCCTGCTGCAATATCTGATCACATCAGAACATAATATCATAAGAACTAAGATCAGAAGTAGGCCATCTGACCCTTCCAGCCTGCTCCACCATTCAATAACATCATGCCTGATCTTTCCATGGCCTCAGCTCCACTTACCCACCCACTCACCACAACGATAATTCCTTTACTGTTCAAAAGATTGTCTATTTTTGTTTTTAAAACACCGACTGAGGAAGCCTCAACTACTTCATTGGGCAGGGAATTCCATAGATTCACATCCCTCTGGCTGAAGACGTTTCTCCTCGATTCAGTCCTAAATCTGCTCCCACTAATTTTGTGGTTCCTCCCTCTTGTCCTAGTTTCATCCACCAGTGAAAATATCCTCTCTGCTTCTATCTTATCTATTCCCTTGATAATTTTACATGTTTTTATAAGATCCCCCTTCATTCTTCAACATTCCAATGACTATAATCACACTCTACTTGGTCTCTCTTAATAAGCCAACCCCCTCATCTCCGGAATCAATCTAGTGAACCTCCTCTGCACCCCCTCTCACACCAATACATCCTTTCCCAAGATAAGAGACCAAAACTGCTCACAGTGCTCCAGGTGCAGCCTCACCAACACCCTATACAGCTGCAACATAACCTTCCCACTTTGAAACTTAATCCCTTTAGCAATCAAGGAAAAAGTTCCATTTGACTTCTTCATTACTTACTGCACCTGCAGACCAACCTTCTGTGATTCGTGCACAAGGACACCCAGGTCCCTCTACACAGCAGCATGCTGCAATGTCTTGCCATTAAAGTAACAGTCATTTTTACCAGCATTCCTACCAAAGTGGATGACTTATTCATTCCATCTGACAAGCCGTTGACCTCTCATTTAAAGTAGCTATGTTCCTTTGCAAAGTTTTACAATCCTCTGCATGCATTACCCTACTGCTCATCTTAGTGTCATCCACTAACTTTAGCACACTACACATAGTCCCTAACTCCAAATCAGTGATGTAAATTGTGAATAATTTCAGTCCCATTACTGATCCCCGAGGTACACCACTTGTCACTGATTGCCAACCAGAAAAGCTCTCACTTATCCCCAATCTTTGCTTCCTGTTCATTGACTAATCTTCTCTCCGTGTTAATACTTTACCCATAATACCATGCATCTTTATTTTATGCAGCAGCCTTTTATTTGGCACCTTGTTAAAAACCTTTTGGAAATAGAGGTACACCACATCTACTGTGTTCCCATTGTCTACCATACTGGTAATGTCTTAATAGAATTTCGTTAGATTAGGAAAGCATGACATGCCCTTCATGAACCCATTTTGCATCTGTCCAATGGGACAATTTCTATTCAGATGCCTTGCTGTTTCTTCCTTGGTAATTTGCTCAAGCATTTACCCCACTACTGAGTTAAGTTAACTCATCCATAATTCCCTATCTTTTGTTTACCTCCATTCTTAAACGGTGACATCACGTTTGCTGTATTCAATCTGCTGGAACTGCCCCAGATTCCAGTGGAGTTTGGAAAATTACCTCAAGTGCATCGGTTATTTCTCCCACCTTCTCTCGCTAAGTACCCCAGGATGGATTCCATCATGGCCAGGAGAATTGTCTATCCAGATCTTCATTAGCTTGCCCAACACTAGCTCTTTGTGATAATGATTGTTTCCTCGCCTATCTTCATCTCTTTGTCATGTACTGGCATGTTATTTGTGTCTTCCACTGTGAATACTGACACAAACTACCAGTTCAATGCCTCGACTATTTCCTCCGATCCCATTACTAAATGCCCCTTCTCGTCCTCTAAAGGACTTGAGCCTGTCTTTTTCGTTTTACATATTTATAAATACTTTTCCGATCTGTCTTTATATTCTGTGCTAATTTTTCTCACGTTCTATCTGACTTTTCTTTATAGTTCATTTTGTGGCTTTCTGTCGAGCTTTAAAGCGTTCCCAGTCTTCCAGTATCCTGCTGATCTCGGCCACTTTGTATGCCTTGTCTTTCATTTTGATTGTTTCCCTTATTTCCTAAGACACTCATGGCAGATAACCCCTTTACCGACAGTCCTCCATTTTCATTGGGAGATACCTTTGCTGAGCACTTTGAAAATTTGTTTTGAAAATCCTCCACTGTTCATTAACTATCCCACCATAAAGTCTTTGCTTCCAGTCTAATTTAGCCAACTCCACCCTCATCCTATTGCAGTCTCCTTTGTTTAAACACTGGACCCTGGTATTGGCTTTTATCTTTGCACTTTCCAGCTGTATTTGAAATTCCACCACACTGTAATCGCTCCTTCCAGGAGGATCCCGAACTATGACATCCATTAATTATAGTCACAGAGATGTACAGCATAAAAACAGACCCTTTGGTCCATGCCGACCAGATATCCTAACCTAACCTAATTCCATTTGCTAGCACTTGTCCCATTTCCCTCTCAACCTTTCCTATTTATATACCCATCGAGATGCCTTTTTAATTTTGGAATTGTACCTGCCTCCACCACTTCCACAGGAAGTTTGATCCATACATGTTCTGTCCTCTGTGTTTACCCCGAGGTCCTTTTTAAAATATGTCAGCTATCTTCCTTATCTATGCCTCTCAAATCTTTCACCCACATTGTTAATGAATAATGTGAACAGTTGTGATCCCGACACTGACCCCTGTAGGACTCCACTAGTCACTCGTTGTCATCCTGAATAAGACCCCATTCATCCCCACTCTCTGCCACCTTCCTGTCAGCCAATCCTCTATCCATGCCAGTACCTTGCCCCTAACACCATGGGCTCTTATCCGATTTAGCAGCCACCTACATGGCACCCTGTCAAATATCTTCTGGAAATTCAAATAGATCACACCGACTGGCTCCCCTTTGTTTCACTTGCTTGTTCCCTCCTCAAAGTATTAAAACAGACTTATCAGGCATTACCCCCCCCCACCACCTCATCCCCCCGACCCCATTCCCCACCTCGATGAAGCCATGCTGACTCAGTCTGATTTTACCATGCACTCCACAATCTCAACCAAAAAATACACTAAAATCTTAACAACGACTGAGATCAGGCTAACTGGGCTATAGTTTCCTGGCTTCGGCCTCCTTCCCTTCTTCAACAGTGATGTTACATTAGACATTTTCCAGATCCTTGGGACTCTTCCTGATCTCAGTGATTCGTGAAAGATCACCACAAATGGCTTCACAATCTCCTCAGTTAGCCCCTGGTGTAGTCTGTGTGGTCTGAGTGATTTATCCACCTTCAGAACTTTCTGCTTCCCAGCATCTTCTCCTTAGTGATGGCCACATTCTCCTTAGTGATGCTGTTGGTATCTTCCACTATGAAAACTGATGCAAAGCATATGTTCAGATCCTGCTCTGTTTCTTTGTTCCCCATGAAAACTTCTCCATTCTTATTTTACAGCGATCCAATGTCCATTCTTGACTGTCCTTACTTTGTATATATTGACAAAAAGCTCTTTCCAATCTCCTTTATGTAACAACTCAGCTGACTCTCAGATTTCCTCTTCTTCCCCCTTATTGCTGTTTTAGTTGTCCTCTGCTGGTTTTCAAAGCCTTCCCAATCCTGTGGCGTCCCAATAATCTTCACTTTCTGTTTGTGTTACTTATAAATATAGACATGTTCACTTGGATAAAATCAACAAAGAACGTAAAGGTGTGCATTTTCATAGATATATTTGTACAAATGTAGACATGTTCACGGGCAGCAGACACACACAGGCACTCATGCACACTCTCTCTTTCACACACACACAAAATGTGACACAAGCACACACAAATACACACGCACACACATGAAAGTAGATTGGGTGGTAGAGAAGGTGTATGACACCTTGCCTTTATTGGTCAGAGAATTGATTTCAAGAGTCAGGACGTCTTGTTGCAGTTTTATCAGACTTCAGTAAGGCCACACGTAGAGTATTGTGTTCAATTCTGTGCACCACATAACGGGAAGGATATGGAGGCTTTGGAGAGAGTGCAGAAGAGGTTTATCAGGATGCTGCCTGGATTCGAGGGTATGAGGATTAAGAAGAGAATATAAAAAAAATCGTGTTGTATTCTCTGGAGTGGTGGAGGCTGAGGGGAGACTTGACAGGAGTTTATAATATTATGAGCTGCATATGTAGGATTGATGGTCAGAATCTTTATCCCCGATTTGAAATGTCTAATACTAGGGGTCATGCATTTAATGTTCGAGGGGGAAGGTTAATAGGAATGTGAGGGGCCGGTTTTTTGCAAAGAGAGAGAAAGGACTGTGGAACGCACTGCCAAGGGGTGGAAGCAGATAAGGTCATTTAAGGGGCTTTTAGATAAGCACGAGAGTATGCAAGCAATAGAGGGATATTGACCAATGGCAGGCAGAAGGGATTAGTTTTATTTGGTGTCACATTGGACAACTTGGTGGGCCAAAGGACCCGTTCTTGTGCTGTATAGTTTCATGTTCTATACACAACCTGTCACACAAACTCACACTCACTCACACACAGACACACAAAATGCACTTTAACGCAAAGACACAAAGACTTCATCCGGAGGCTCATTGGAGATGTTACCTAGTATGGTGACGAAACAGCTGAAAATGAATCTTCCAGCACAACGAGCAAACCTACATCCTGAACAAATACTTTCTCACTTGCACATACACAGAGAGAAACAAGCACACCCACACACACACTCAAACAACGCACTCACACCCACCCACACACACACAAACATGCACACACACAAACAACGCACTCACAAAAGCACAAACACATACACTCACAAGCACACATACGCTCACACACATATGCGCACGGACAACCACACACGCACACTGACATGCACACACTCAAACAACACACTCACAAAAGCACAAACACATGCTCTCACAGGCACACATTTGCTCACACACAGACGCACACACACAAACACAGACACACACACAGCAACACATACTCACACTTATGCACACACACATGCACACACCGACGTGAAAACCCACACAGACTGAGACACACACAGGCTCAGACACACACACACACACACTTGCACATTTAGTATGAGATGTAACATTTTAAGTGGGCATAAGTGAGGACTGTTGATGCTGAAAACCAGAGTTTGGATTAGAGTGGTGCTGGTGTCCGAGGAGCAGGAAAATTGACATTTCGGGCAAATGCCCTTCATCGGGATGAAGGGTTTTTGCCCGAAACATCGATTTTCCTGCTCCTCGGATGCTGCCTGACCTGCTGCGTCATTTTACAGTGGGGAGCATCGAAGTGACATTGAACAACACTATTATGAATCATTGGCAGAAACTGTGGGACCTGGAGGTTTGAAAATGTTGGGATATTTTTCGAGAGTTTTTAGTGAAGCATATTTCTTCTGTTTCTTTATTTGGGATATAGGTATTGCTGATTTGGTCCAGCATTTATTACCACATCCCTAGTTAGCCTTGAGAAGGTGGGGGTGAGCTGCCTCCTTGAACCACTGCAGTCCATGTGCTGCGGGTAGACTCACAAGATCCTTAGGGAGGGAGTTCCAGGATTTTGACCCAGTGACACCGAAGGAACAGTGATATATTTCCAAGTCAGAAAGAGGTGTAGCTTGGATGGGATCTTCCAGGCAATGGTATTACCATTTAACATGCAGACACTGTTAATTTAATATTTATTTAAAAACTTACATTTTTGAGGATTGTGGAAAATATTTCATGTTTTGTGGAAACACCTCGAGTACTTTCTTTCAAGGTCACGGGCACTGCTTTTCTAAAACCCAAACTTCCATGAAATGACATGACTTGTGCTCACTGCTCGCTGTGCTGTACACCGTGCTGTGGCTGTTTGTACAGGAACTGGATGGAGAGAGTGCTTTGTGTCAGTAATTAGCTGAGGGGCATAAAACCTGTGAGGAAGGGCTCCCCATCTGATCACTCCCATGGTTGGTGAAAGAAACAACCCACTTGTTGAGTTCAGGATGAAACCTTTCCTTCTGAAAGAATGATCGATTGAACTTCTCGATTGTATTTCCCTGAACAAGCTGATAGATACCGGGGACAGCCCTCTGTGTGTGTGATTAGTGATGGCCACATGTGTCAGGAGACAGAGGTGATAGACTTTGAAAGATTTTTTGCTTCATCCTTTTGTCTTCAACAATGACCTATTGGCTGAAGTGTTATTGCTTTCAGAAATACAATCCCTGCAGAGAATATTCACTTTTCTCTTTTCATTCAGAGTGAGATTATGTTAGAGAGAAAAACAGCAAATTATTGGAAAAGCTCAGCATGTCTAGCAGCATCTGTGGACAGAAATCTGAGTTAACATTTCGAGTGCAGTGACCCTTCCTCAGAAGCACTAACTCTTTTTATTTCTCTCCACAGAAGCTGCCAGACCTTCTGAGCTTTTCCAGCAACACTGCTTTTGTTTCTGATTTACAGCACCTGCAGTTCTTCTCATTTTGATGTTGGTGTGTTTTGCGATTGTTTAGAGGATTGGCTATTTATACATGCACATTATTTGACTGTGCGTTAATCAATGATTGTATCTTCAATTAATATTTGGTTTTGATAATAAACTATGGTCAGTGCATTGCTATAGGAGCTGGGAGGTCATGTTGTGGGTGTATAGGACAATGGTGAGGCTACTGGAGGAATACTGTGCTCAGTTCTCGTCACCCTGCTGTAGGAAAGATGTTGTGAAACTTGAACGGGTTCAGAAAACATTTACAAGGATGTTACCATGTTTGGAGGCTTTGAGCTATATGGAGAGGCTGAATAGGCTGGGGGTATTTTCCATGGAGCGTCAGAGTGTGAGGGTTGATCTTATAGCGGATTATCAAATCAAGAGGGGCATGGATAGGGTAAAGAGCCAAAGTCTTTTTTTCCATGGTAGAGGAATCCAAAACTAGAGTGCTTAGGTTTAAGGTGAAGTGGGGATTTCTGATTAAAAAGGGGAGTTCTTGTTAAGTGGGGAGTCAGTGGGAGGAGATCTCTGATAGCTCTGAGGAATGACTTTATGTGAGACTGTGGGGAGTGGGACTGATTGGAAATGCTATACAAATAGCTAGCACAGATACGATGGACCGAACAAACTCATTTCATTACTGCAGTGGTTCCAGTGCACAGCCAGACAGAACTAGCCAAATGGAGCCTTTCATACACGTCTTCTGCTACCGACCAGAGCAGACCCCTTCAGAATATATTGGGAAGTTAGCCTGGTTCCTGACTTTATCTGATTTAAAAGGTAACTGTGAAGTGTTCTGTTCCAGATATAACTCAATTGGTCAAACTGCCCGATGTGAAGCAAAACACAATTTATTCAAACGCTACCATTAAAATACAACAAAAGAAAGAAGAATGTGGAATAACAACTCTATTGGAAAACTTAACCGAACAATGTTAACCTTAAAAGTAAAATCCCCAAGGCCTCACAAGTTGTTAATCTTCTGATCGACTGTGTGCCGCCAGTCCCCCAATCTCTCTCGCACAGAAACCACAACATCACCCCACTACAGCCTTCCCACTGGGACAAATATCTTCATAACCAAACCCTTAAACTACGTCGATTCCCTTTCATTAAATATCACACAGGACTGAGAAATGACTCAGGACAAACCACAGGAGATGACTTTGCAAACATCAATTTTATTTCATCGCTGATCAGACAGAGCAAAGCAAAGGGAGCAGACCGGGAGTGGGGACAGCAGCAGGTTTCGGGACGGGCCGAAGGGTCTCATTCCGTGTTGCAGCAGCTGGCCCATCACTTTGCCGGAGTTTTGTGGAGCAGCTTCAGGATTTTAGCGAAAGACTGACCCCCACAGCTGGGGTTTTGAGGGAGTGGGAGCATAGTGAGGATTCTGGGGGGAGATTAAACCACCATTTCCCCCTCCCCCTGGGGCTGACGGCCTCACACCTCCTTGTCTGAGGTCAGACTGTCAAATCTTCTGGGATGTCACTGTCTTCTTACACTCAGATGGAAGGGTGACCGTGTCTGCACTGAGCAGCTTAACGGAGTTGATCTTTTGGTCAAACAGCCCCAGTTTCTCATACTCTCCCTCCGTGAATTCCTTGGAATCGCCGGTGTACCTCTTGCCAGTGTAAGCCATCCAGGGGTTCCCAACCACCTTCAGGGAGCGAGCAGTGTCATCGAAGAAGTACCTTCCAAGGTCTGGTTGGCTGCTGTGGAAGGTTTCCTTTCTGCTCGTGAAGTCCTCATCCGCGTATAGAGTGATCGCACTCATCGCTGCGGTGATCCAGTGGAGAGTCTGGGAGGGAGGGTAACAGTCTCTGTGTCTGAGAGGAGCAGCCTTTATATCTGTGTCTGATCCCTGACAGCTCAGCAACTGTGACCAGGAGGTGGGATCTCAGTGTCCTCCTCCTCCTGGAACAATTCCCATCTCTGCTTCTCAGAAACCAGCAGGGCCAGGAGGGGTGGTGGTGGGTTGTTGATCTTGGCCCTGCCTTACAGTGCACCATTGATACCAGTGCTCCCAATCTCAGGTCTGAGTCACTTCGGCATTATCATTTATGAGACTGGATTGATTAGAGACCATGATCTTATCACAGTCCAATGTTAACTCTCCCCTTTTGTCCTTTTCAAATTTCTCCCTATTCTCCTGGACCTTTCAACTTTTCCGCACTGACTCCCCTTTCTTTCTGAGTAGATGCGGTCAGCCATGGAGGATAAACTGATAACCTCATTTCTTTCTTTTTCTCCTTCTGTCTCTGTTTTGGGAAATCTACTATTTGTTTGAAGTGAATGCAATTAAACATACCATTCGGGGAAATGGCTTCCGGGTTTTCTGTGGCCATTTCACCCATTTGTTGACAGGTTTGACAGAATCAGGGCAGTAATAGACATTCACGTGTGTTCAAGGTGGTCCCTTCTGAGAGTAGACTTTATGAGAGACGTCTTTCGCCATTTTGTTGACAATTCCTATGCTCTTGTGTTCTAACACACACACACACACACACACACACGATTTGGAGATGCCGGTGTTGGACTAGGGTGTACAAAGTTAAAAATCGCACAACACCAGGTTATAACTTCACACACACACACATGCATACAAACAGACATGCACACACACACACACACTAGCACACAATCAGAAACACACAATTCTCGGGAGTAGATTAGGTTAGGATATCTAATGGGCATAGATGGGTTGGACTGAAGTGTCTGTTTCCGTGCTGTACATCTCTATGACTGAATTGTTGATGTTACCAGCTGATGTAGAAAATCTTACTGACTGACAAACACACACACGCTTCTGAGCAGACTCTAATCCCTTTTGTCTGGGGGATTTTCTCCCCTTTTCTCTGTCAGGATTCTAACTCATTCCCTCTGGGATGACTCTAACCCCGTTCCTCTTGGGGGACTCTTACCCATTCTCTCTGGATGGACTCTGACCCCTTTTCTCTGGTTCCTGTAGGCGGCTCAAAGCGCTTTCCTTTAATTCATAAATATTCAGACACTCTGGACCTACATTGACTACAAATTCAAATTTATTTTATCATCTCTCCTGATTGGTTTACCATTACTCCAACACAGGTCACAACCCTGTTTCGCCATCTCGGTACACCTCCACAAGTTGTTGAGCAAATGATTAAAAATGTATAAAATAAAATAAAAGAACTGCTGTTGTAAGGGATCTCATAACAGAATTTGAGTTTGGATAATTTTGCACAGAAATATATCAAATCGCTAGACTGAGCTAGAATGGAAGTTTAAGATTTAGGGTCATCTTAGAAAAAAACCAAAGTATTTTTTTTTAATCAAACAGATATGTTTGACTTCATTTCTAACTATTATAAAATGATTTACCTTGGGCCACAGATGTCTCCAGACGTCTGGGATTAGATTGGTGGTAATAATTAAATGGCAAAATTGGATGTGATTAAGCAATTAGGGACAGAGAGAAGTGTCAGAAGAAAAGCAAGTCAGAATAATGGGTTAAAATGCTGATTAAAGGTAACATCGTCGAAGAGTATGGTGCTGGAAAAACACAGCCAGTGGGGAGTAGGAGAGTCAACGTTTCAGCATAAGCCCTGAATCAGAAACGAGGCTTGTGGGCTGGGATGGAGGGGGCGCAGTGTGACAAAAGGGAAGGGGTGGGGCCGGGAGCATAGGCAGCTGTGAAAGTGGTAGGTGGATGAAGGCGGAGGTGACAGTGATAGGCCAGAGAGGATGGAGGAGCAGATAGGTGGAAAGGAAGATGGACAGGTAGGACCATTCAAGAGGGCGGTGGCAAGTTGGAAGGTTGGGAATGGCATAAGGTGGGGGGAGGGAAATGGAGTCACTGGAAAAATCCACATTGATCCTGTGTGGTTGCAGCGTCCTAAGGTGGAAGATGAAGTGTTCTTCCATCAGGCATCAGGTGGTTAGGTTTTGGCGATAGAGGAGGCCCAGGACCTGCATATCATTGGTAGAGTGGGAGATGAGTTAATGCGTTCAGCCAGACGGCGATGGAGTTGGTTAGTGCAGGTGTCCCAGAAATGTTCCTGAAATGATCCGCAAGTTGGCGTTCTGTCTCCCCAGTGAAGAGGAGACCACATTGGATGCAACGTATGCAGTAGCTGGCCTATGTGGCAGTACAGACAAATTTTTGATGGATGTGGGAGGATCCTTTAGGGCCTTGGATGGAGATGAGGCGGGAGATGTGGGTGCAGGGTTTGCATTTCTTGCAATGACAGTGAATGTGCCAGGAGGGTAGGATGGGATTGGTGAGTGGCATGGGTCTGACAAGGGAGTCACAGAGAGGATGGTCTCTGCAAAATGCAAATAGGTGTGCGGAGGGAAATACATCCCGGGTGGTGAGGTCTGATTGCACGTGGTGGCAATGGTGGAGGATGATGCGATGTGTCCAAAAGTTGGTGGGATAGAATATGGGTCAGGGAGGTTTCCGTCCTTGTTGCTATTGGTGGGGTGTGGTTCAAGGGCGGAGATATAGGAAGTGGAGGAGATACGCTGGAAGGCACCGTCGTCCATGTAGGAGCTGAAATTGTGGTCTTTGAAGAATGAGGCCATCTGGGCTATTCTACAGTGGAATTGGTCCTCCTGGGAGCAAGTGTGGCAGAGATGGAGGAATTGGGAGTAAGGCATTGCATTTTTACAGCAAGCAGGGTGGGAGAAGGTGTAGTCCAGGTAGCTATGGGAGTCCGTGGGTTTATAGTGGATGTCTGTGTTGAGTTGGTCATGTATTTTAGTGAAAAGGAAGTTTAAGTGAGAGTCCTAAACTGACAGCTTTCTCTCAGTGATTTTTTTTTCCATGTTTTTCCTGGTGAATGTCGTGATCGAGCCACTACCTGAGGCAGCGCGACTACAGATGGAGAGATCAGTCAAATTTCGAATATCTTTTGATTAGATCACATGAGAGTCAAAAATGTGTCACGTGGTCTTGGTATGCTGATGTAAGTGTGCAGAAGTGAAGTAATAAATATGAGTGAATGCTTGGTTTAAAAATAAGATTACATTGAAGAATGGGCCTCAGACATGTACATTTACTTGACAAACAGGTTAGTGTGGCTTGGAAGAGCATGGTTTAAACAATAAGACACTGACACATAATCCATAGAGAAGTTGACTTAAAGCAGTGATAGTCAGCTGTATTGAAAGAAGTAAAACAAAACAAAAAAGAAATCATTTACAGATACCTCAGGAATAAGAACTGGGGAATTTTGAGTCCATGTATGATGATAACGAGTCGCCTCTTTGCAGAATCACATCACTCTGGACTGGATCTTATCTGAGAACGTTGACACGTGTGCCCTCGAAGGTCGGGAATGTTGCACCTACATCCCTGATAACTCTGAAGAAACAAGACTGACAAGCACAAAGTCATACAGCTTGTCACATAGTCTCACCACACCTTAATCCTTATCACCTTCAGTTAGATAATAAGACATTATAAACCACATTGAGACAGTAATGTACAGATAAAAACTGGTGTTGTTATGCAATTAGTTACCTTTTCTTAGATGTGTTTATCACAACGTGTTCCAGATAAACCAGGTAAGAACACCAGACGTAGGAACAGAGATAGGCCATCTGGTCCTTGGAGCCAACTCTGCCATTCACTAAGATCATGGCTGAACTTTTAGCTTCACTTATCCACCTCCTCACCATAACCTTTAATTCCTTTATAGTTCAAAAAATTATCTAGATTAACTTTAATAACACTCAACAAGGTAGCCTCAACTACTTCACTGGACAGGCAACTCCACAAATTCACAGCTCTCTGGGTGAAGACGTTCCTCCTCAATTCAGTCCTAAATCTGTTCCCCCTAATTTTGAGGCTATGCCCTCTAGTCTTATTGTCTCCCACTGTTGGGAACATCCTCCCTGCTTCTATCTTATCTGTTCCCTTCATAATTTTAGGCCTTTTGATAAGATTCCCCCTCATTCTTCTCAATTCCACTGAATATAATCCCAGTCTACTCTGTCTCTCCTCTTAAGCAAAACCAGTCAATTCTGGAATCAAACTAGTGAACTTCCTCGACACCCTCTCCAGTGCCAGTACATCCTGTAGAAAATAAGAGGAAGTTTTAAATCCCACTCAAACTGCAAAATAGAATTTAAGGCAAATGAGCTACAGCTCAATGACATATTGCTAAAGCAATATGTGATTGGTCTGCAGTGTTGCCAAGGCTTGAAATTGATATGTTTTCGGTCAATAAGAAGAAACCAATTTTTGATTGACATGGACTTGCAAAAAAACTGTGATTGTAACAGCATGCGGAGCGTTCAATATGCGAGGGTTTTAGGACCCTGTTGGCTGACTCTCGTTGTTTGCAATAAAAGGAAGCTGTGTGTGGAATATACTGTCGTTTGGCTGACTATTTCTTCGACAATTCTTAGAGAGTGCACCAAGACGGCGAACCCTTTGGCTTGAGGTACGGTCCTGGAGACAGTGTCTCATCGATAAACAAACCAGCTGCAGCATATGAAAGGAAGCGACTGTATCCCTTTAGTTTGATTACCGGTGAGAAAGGAGGTTTGTGACCTGTGTTCCAGGACTGAAGAAAGCCAATCAGGAGTGACAATGGTCCAGACTTGAATGTGTGATATGAGTGAATATTGCTCCAGCATGCTGGAATATATTGGATAAGAAACAGGATTAGAGTCTCCACAGGGAAAATAGATCATGGTCCCCTCAGGGCAAAGGGATTAGAGTCCCCCAGGGAAAGGGGTCGGAGTCCCCACTTGTGTCTGAATGCAAGGTCAGGCTTATTGATGAGATGATAGTACGAATGAAGGGAGGTTGACTGAGCTTGGACTTTTTTCATTGGAGAAAAGGAGGAGGAGAGGGGACCTAATTGAGGTATACAAGATAATGAGAGGCATAGATAGAGTCGATAGCCAGAGACTATTTCCCAGGGCAGAAATGGCTAACATGAGGGGTCATAGTTTTAAGCTGGTTGGAGGAAAGTATAGAGGGGATGTCAGAGGCAGAGTTCTTTACACAGAGAGTTGTGAGAGCATGGAATGCGTTGCCAGCAGCAGTTGTGGAAGCAAGGTCACTGGGGACATTTAAGAGACAGCTGGACATGCATATGGTCGCAGACATTTGAGGGTGCATACATGAGGATCAATGGTCGGCACAACATCGTAGGCTGAAGGGCCTGTTCTGTGCTGTACTGTTCTATGTTCCATGTTCTAACACCGGGAAACTGTTGTCCCTGATGTTACCTTTAATTGGAATTGTCTGAAACCACCAGCAGATGTCCTATGACAAAGAGAGAAAGAGAAAAAGACTGAAATTGTGTGGTGAGTTTCTCATTTTTGGCTGGCGAAGTCTAATAAGAGATTGGAGGAACAGAGGCATCTTGGTGTGCAGGTACATAGATCCCTTAAAATGGCCACCCAAGTGGACAGGGTTGTAAAGAAAGCATATGGTGTTTTGGCTTTCATTAACAGGGGGATTGAGGTTAAGAGTCGTGAGATCTTGTTCCAGCTCTATAGAACTTTGGTTAGACCGCACTTGGAATACTGCAACCAGTTCTGGTCGCCCTATTATATGAAAGATGTGGATGCTTAGGAGAGGGTTCAGAGGCGGTTTACCAGGATGCTGCCTGGACTAGAGGGTTTATCTTATGATGAGAGGTTGACTGAGCTCGGACTTTTTTCATTGGAGAAAATGAGTGGGGGGGGAGGCTAATTGAGGTATACAAGATAACGAGAGGCATAGATAGAGTCGATTGCCAGAGACTATTTCCCAGGGCAGAAATGTCTAACATGAGGGATCATAGTTTTAAGCTGGTTGGAGGAAAGTATAGAGGGGATATCAGAGGCAGAGTTCTTTACACAGAGAGTTGTGAGAGCATGGAATGCGTTGCCAGCAGCAGTTGTGGAAGCAAAGTCACTGGGGACATTTAAGAGACAGCTGGACATGCATATGGTCGCAGACATTTGAGGGTGCATACATGAGGATCAATGGTCGGCACAACATCGTGGGCTGAAGAGCCTGTTCTGCGCTGTACTGTTCTATGTTCCATGTTCTAACACTGGGAAACTGTTTTCCCTGATGTTACCTTTAATTGGAATTGTCTGAAACAACCAGCAGATGTCCTATGACAAAGGGAGAAGGAGAAAAAGACTGAAATTTGGTGGTCAGTTTATCATTCTTGGCTGGCGAAGTCGAATAAGAGAGTGGAGGAACAGAGGGATTCAGTGTGGAAAAGCAGAGAAGTCGAAGAGACTAAGAGGAAAGTCATAATGCTCAATAGAGTAGGTAGTGATAAAATCATGGTCTTAAATACACCTACAGTCCAGAATGATAGTGATGAGGAGACTCAAACTCTTGACTGGGAGGATCCATGGGATGATATTGGAAAGTGTTGAGGATGTCGGGGTTACATTGTTGAAGAAGTGATCAGCCAAACGACAGTACATTTCACACACAGTTCCTTTTATTGCAGGTAATGAGAGTCAGCCAGCAAGGTCCCAAGCATATTGAGCCCCACAATTACAATCACATTACTATACACACGCCCAGGTCAATCATATTTCATTTCTTCTTATTGACCAATTACTTTTTGATCACGAACCTTAATAACAGTTATTCCCTTAATAGGTCATCTGAATTAAACTCCTGCAGTTGAGTGTGGTTTAGAGTTTTCTCTTTTCTTGCTTTACTGTAACAGGCTGGGTAGGCCTATGTGACCAGTGGTAAACATATGTAAATACCTGCACAGCAGCACAAGGATTCATCTGTACATTTCTCTGTTTCAATATAACTTTTTCCACACTCCCCCCTTTTGCCCTGAAAGGACAACCTTAAATGTCAATCTGAGACAGTCTTTGGGATTCGATATCCTCATCCTCCAGGATTATCACCGTTGGACCATCGCGCTGACTGTAGCTTGCATTACACCGTAGCTGGTGCAAAGGTCCTGATACAGCCTACCAGAACCAAAACAATTACAATCAGGAGCAGTATCCCAAGACCCCACTGAACAATTGAGCTTCCCCAATTTCCAAAAATACTGCTCAACCAACTAACAAATCCCCAGCAATCATTGAGTTCACGTAACTTGACCATTTCCTTTCGGATATGCTCAGCCAGGTTAGTGATTTCTTCGGAGTTATCAAGGATGTAGGTGCAACATTCCTGACCTATGAGGGCACAGGTGCCACCTTTCTCAGACAAGATCCAGTCCAGAACGATGTGACTCTGTTCGATCACCAAGTTCACCAGGAAAGACAAGGACACAAACATCACGAAGAGAAAGCTGTCAGTTTAATACTCTCACCAAAACTTCCTTTTCACTCAAATACACATTAACTTCAATTGTCATTACAACCCATTATTCCTAATTGTTTTGTTTCAGCTACCACTCTCCATTGCCAATTGTTCAATCTCATCCACTGTTGCTATTTCATTATTACTGCCAGTCTAATCCCAGACATCTGAAGGGATCTGTAGCACATGGTAAATTATTGTATAATGTTTTGAAACAAAAGTCAAACATTTCTGTTTGATTCAGGCAAAACAAACTTCATACTGATGTTAGCGGTGGGAAGGTTGCTTGAGAAGGTACTGAGGGATAAAATCTGTCTTTATTTGGAAAAGAATGGGCTTATCACTGATAGACAATATCGTTTTGTGTGGTTCAGATCGTGCCTTACTAACTTAGATTTTTTGAGCAAGTGACCAAGCTGATAGATGAAGGATGATAGATGTCATATACTTGGACTTTAGTCAGGTGTCTGATAAGGTTCCCATGGTAAACTAATGGACAAAGTGAAGTCACATGGTGTGCAGGGTATTCTAGCTAGGTGGATAAAGAACTGGTTGAGCAACAGGAGACAGAGAGTAGTAGTTGAAGGGAGTTTCTCGAAAGGGAGAAAGGTGACCAATGATGTTCCACAGGGATCAGTGCTGGGGCCACTGTTGCTTGTAATTTACATAAATGGTCTGGAATATGGCACTGTTGGTCTGGTCAGTGAATTTGCAGATGACACAAAGATTGGTGGAGGTTCAGCAAGCACAGAGGACTGTCAAAGAATACAGGCGAATATAGAAAGACTGGAGAGTTGGGCGCAGAAATGGCAGATGGAGTTCAATCCAGGCAATTGTGAGGTGTTGCGTTTTGGGAAGTCTAATTTTAGAGCGAACTATACTGTAAACGGAAGAGTCTTGGGGAAAGTTGATGAGCAGAGAGATCTGGGAGTTCATGTCCATTGTATCCTGAAGGTGGCTGCAAAGGTGGATAGAGAGGTCAACAATGCATCGGGTATGCTTGCCTTCATTGGACGGGGCATTGAGTATAAGTGCTGGCAGGTCGTTTTAAAGTTGTACAAGACTTTGGTTGGGCTGCATTTAGAATACTGTGTACAGTTCTGGTCGCTACATTACCAAAAAGGATGTGGACGCTTTGGGGAGGGTGCAGAGACGGTTTACGAGGATGTTTCCTGGTATGGAAGGTGCTAGCTATGAAGAGAGGTTGAGTAGGTTCGGATTGTTTTCATTAGAAAAAATGGAGGTTGAGGAGGGACCTGTTTGAGATCTATAAAATCATGAATGCTACGGACGGGGTGGATAGAGATAAGCTTTTCAACAGGGTGAGTGGTTCAATAACAAGAGGTCACACTTTCAAGGTGAGAGGTGAAAGGTTTAAAGGTATATGGTGTGCAGGGCATTCTAGCAAGGTGGATAAAGAACTGGTTGAGCAACAAGAGACAGAGAGTAGTAGTTGAAGGGAGTTTCTCGAAAGGGAGAAAGGTGACCAATGATGTTCCACAGGGATCAGTGCTGGGGCCACTGTTGCTTGTAATTTACATAAATGGTCTGGAATATGGCACTGTTGGTCTGGTCAGTGAATTTGCAGATGACACAAAGATTGGTGGAGGTTCAGCAAGCACAGAGGACTGTCAAAGAATACAGGCAAATATAGAAAGACTGGAGAGTTGGGCGCAGAAATGGCAGATGGAGTTCAATCCAGGCAATTGTGAGGTGTTGCGTTTTGGGAAGTCTAATTTTAGAGCGAACTATACTGTAAACGGAAGAGTCTTGGGGAAAGTTGATGAGCAGAGAGATCTGGGAGTTCATGTCCATTGTATCCTGAAGGTGGCTGCAAAGGTGGATAGAGAGGTCAACAATGCATCGGGTATGCTTGCCTTCATTGGACGGGGCATTGAGTATAAGTGCTGGCAGGTCGTTTTAAAGTTGTACAAGACTTTGGTTGGGCTGCATTTAGAATACTGTGTACAGTTCTGGTCGCTACATTACCAAAAAGGATGTGGACGCTTTGGGGAGGGTGCAGAGACGGTTTACGAGGATGTTTCCTGGTATGGAAGGTGCTAGCTATGAAGAGAGGTTGAGTAGGTTAGGATTGTTTTCATTAGAAAAAATGGAGGTTGAGGAGGGACCTATTTGAGATCTATAAAATCATGAAGGTTACAGACGGGGTGGATAGAGATAAGCTTTTCAACAGGGTGAGGGGTTCAATAACAAGAGGTCACACTTTCAAGGTGAGAGGTGAAAGGTTTAAAGGTATGCACACGGCAAGTACTTTACACAGAGGATGGTGGGTGCCTGGAATGCATTGCCAGCAGAGGTAGTAAAGGCAGGCATGGAAGATTCATTTAAGATGTGTCTGGACAGATACATAAGTAGGTGGGGAGCAGAGGGATACAGATGCTTAGGAATTGGGTGGATTTGGATCGGCTAAGGCTTCAAGTGCTGAAGGGCCTGTTCCTGGGCTCTAGATGTTCTTTATTCTTTGTTCATTTATTCTTTCTCTAAGATGGCCCATTAATCTTAAACTTACTTTGTAACTCATTCTAGATATTTAATATATTCCCTGACCGGCCCTACCTTCTCCCTGATCGTGATTTGGAGATGCCGGTGTTGGACTGGGGTGTACAAAGTTAAAATCATACAACACCAGGTCATAGTCCAACAAATTTAATTGGAAACACTAGCTTTCAAGCGCTGCTCCTTCGTCAGGTGGCTGTGGAGTACACAATTGTAAGACACAGAATTTATAGGAAAAAATTCCAGTGTGATGGAACTGAAATTATACATTGAAAAATACCTTGATTGTTTGTTAAATCTCTCATCTGTTAGAATGACCATGTTAGTTTCACTTCTTTCATATGTAAATCACAAAGTTTTTTAAAAGTTACCTTCTCAGGTTAACTATAACAATTGTTGTCAGCCAAATAAGATGTTAAGATGTTGAAGGTGTTAGCCCTCTGTGTTCCCTGTCTGTGCCAGAATGTTTAGACTGATTCTAATCTAAAAAGTGAGTCAACAAAGTCTTACATGGATTCATGCAGTTTTTGAGCAAAGTACAATCGAACTCTGTAAGTACAAATTCACCCCACAAACATATGTGTATGTGTGCATATAGGTTTGTGTGTGTCTTTATCGGGGGGTTGTGAGTGTGAGAGAGAGTGTATATGTGTGTGTGAGTGTAAAAGTATCTAAGTCTGTGAGAGGGTGCATGTGTGAGTGTGGGTGTGTGTGTCTGTAGGAGTGTGTGTGAGTGTCTGTGCATGTGCGCGTGTGTGTGTGTGCATAGGAGTGTTTGCGTGTATGTATATTGCAATGGTGGCCACCTTTACATAGAACATAGAACATAGAAGAATACAGCGCAGTACAGGCCCTTGGGCCCTCGATGTTGCGCCGATCCAAGCCCACCTAAACTACACTAACCCACTATCCTCCATATACCTATCCAATGCCCTCTTAAATGCCCATAAAGAGGGAGAGTCCACCACTGTTACTGGCAGGGCATTCCATGAACTAACGACTCGCTGAGTGAAGAACCTACCCCTAACTTCAGTCCTATATCTACCCCCCCTTAATTTAAAGCTATGCCCCCTTGTAATACCCGACTCAATACGCGGGAAAAGGTTCATACTGTCGACCCTATCTAACCCCCTAATCATCTTGTACACCTCAATCAAGTCACCCCTAAACCTTCTTTTCTCTAGTGAAAACAGCCCCAAGTGCCTCAGTCTTTCCTCATACGATTTTCCTTTCATACCAGGCAACATCCTGGTAAACCTCCTCTGCACCCGTTCCAATGCCTCCACATCCTTCCTATAGTATGGCGACCAAAACTGCACACAATATTCCAGATGCGGCCGTACCAGAGTCTTATACAACTGCATCATGACCTCAGGACTCCGGAACTCAATTCCTCTACCAATAAAAGCCAGTACGCCATATGCCTTCCTCACCGCACTATTTACCTGGGTGGCAACTTTCAGAGATCTGTGTACATGGACACCAAGATCCCTCTGCTCATCCACACTACCAAGTATCCGACCATTAGCCCAGTACCCCATCTTTTTGTTATTCTTCCCAAAGTGAATCACCTCGCACTTAGCTACATTGAATTCCATCTGCCACCTTTCTGCCCAGCTCTGCAGCTTCTCTATATCCTGCTGTAACCTGCCACATGCTTCCTCACTGTCAACAACTCCTCCGACTTTCGTGTCATCCGCAAACTTGCTCACCCAACCTTCTAACCCCTCTTCCAGGTCATTTATAAAAATGACAAACAGCAATGGTCCCAAAACAGATCCTTGCGGAACACCGCTAGTGACGGCACTCCATGAAGAAACTTTGCCATCAACTACTACCCTCTGTCTTCTTCCATCCAGCCAATTCCTAATCCAAACCTCCAACTCACCCTCAATGCCATATCTCCGTATTTTCTGCAGTAGCCTACCATGGGGAACCTTATCAAACGCCTTACTAAAATCCATATATACCACATCTACTGCTTTCCCCTCATCAACCTCCTTCGTCACCTTTTCAAAGAATTCAATAAGGTTTGTGAGGCACGACTTGCCCTTCACAAAACCATGCTGACTATCCT
Source organism: Chiloscyllium plagiosum (assembly GCF_037043375.1). Taxonomy (NCBI): domain Eukaryota; kingdom Metazoa; phylum Chordata; class Chondrichthyes; order Orectolobiformes; family Hemiscylliidae; genus Chiloscyllium; species Chiloscyllium plagiosum. The sequence continues at coordinate 984,156 of NW_028270173.1, read as the reverse complement.
TGATCACATTATTCCTATCTAGATGTGCATAAATCCTATCCCTTACAATTCTCTCTAAGACTTTGCCCACAACAGAAGTGAGACTCACCGGCCTATAGTTACTAGGGCTATCCCTACTCCCCTTTTTGAACAAGGGAACCACATTTGCTATCCTCCAGTCTTCTGGGACTACTCCTGTAGACAAAGAGGACATAAAAATCAAGGCCAATGGCTCTGCAATCTCCTCCCTTGCTTCCCAGAGAATCCTAGGATAAATGCCATCAGGCCCAGGGGACTTATCTATTTTCACCTTTTCCAGGATTTCCAACACCTCTTCTCTACATACCTCAAAGCCATCCATTCTACTTATTTGTGCCTCAGTATTCTCATCGACAACAATGCCCTGTTCCTGAGTGAATACTGAAGAAAAGTATTCATTCAGTGTCTCCCCAATCTCTTCCGCCTCCACACGCAACTTCCCCCTACTATCCTTGACTGGACCTATTCCTACCCTCGTCATTCTTTTATTCCTAACATACCTATAGAAAGCCTTAGGGTTTTCCCTAATCCTATCTACTAAGGACCTTTCATGTCCCCTCCTTGCTGCTTTTAGCTCTCTCTTCAGGTCCTTCCTGGCTACCCTATAACTCTCAATCGCCCCAATTGAACCTTCACGTCTCATCTTGAGATAGGCCGCCCTCTTCCATTTAACAAGGGATTCCAATTCCTTATTAAACCACGGCTCCCTCGCACGACCCTTTCCTACCTGCCTGACAGGTACATAATTATCAAGGACACTCAATAGTTGCCCCTTGAACAAGTTCCACATATCATTTACACTCTTGCCTTGGAGTCTACTTTTCCAAGCCACACATCCTAAGTCATGCCTCACCGCATCATAATTTCCCTTACCCCAGCTATAATTCTTGCCCTGTAGTACACACTTATCCCTCTCCATCACAAGTGTAAAAATCACCGAATTATGGTCACTATCCCCAAAGTGCTCACCTACCTCTAATTCTAACACCTGGCCTGGTTCGTTACCCAGAACCAAATCCAGTATGGCCTCACCTCTTGTTGGCCTGTCTACATATTGTGTCAGGAAACTCTCCTGCACACATTGAACAAACACTGACCCATCTAACGAACTTGAGCTATAGCTTTCCCAATCAATATCAGGAAAGTTAAAGTCCCCCATAACAACCACCCTATTACTGTCACTCATCTCCTGAATCACCTTCCCAATCCTTTCTTCAATGATTCTAGGACTATTAGGAGGCCTGTAAAAGACTCCTAACAGGGTGACCTCACCTTTCCTATTCCTAACCTCAGCCCAAACTACCTCAGATGGCAAGTCCTCCTCCATCGTCCTTTCCACCACTGTAATACTATCTTTGACAAGCAATGCCACACCTCCCCCTCTTTTACCCCCACCTCTAAACCTACTAAAACATTTAAATCCCGGAACCTGCAACAGCCAATCCTGTCCCTGTTCTAGCCATGTCTCCGTAATAGCCACAACATCGAAGTCCCAGGTACCAACCAACGCTGCAAGTTCACCTACCTTATTTCGTATACTTCTTGCATTGAAGTATACACACTTCAAGCCACTTCCCTGTTTACAGGCACCCTCCTTGGAAATTGATGCCATGTTCCTCACCTCCCTACACTCCAGGCCCTGCACCCTGAAGCTACAATCTGGGTTCCCATGCCCCTGCCGAGTTAGTTTAAACCCCCCCCAAGAGCACTAGCAAACCTCCCCCCAAGGATACTGGTTCCCCTCAGGTTCAGGTGTAGACCATCCTGTTTATAGAGGTCCCACCGTCCCCAGAAAGAACCCCAGTTATCCAAAAACTGGAACCCCTCCCTCCTGCACCATCCCTGAAGCCACGCATTTAATTGTTCTCTCTCCCTATTCCTCGAATCTATTTAGTGTGACATGAACCCAAGGTCGCAGTTGAGGCCCTCCGTATGGGTACTGAACTTAGCTATCAGCCTCTGCTCAGCCACTTTTCGCTGCTGCGTATCCTAAAGTGCGCCTTGGAGGATGGTCACCCGAAGGTCCGAGTTTGAATGTCCTGGACCGCTGAAGTGTTCTCCAACTCGGAGGGAACACTCCTGTCTGTTGATTGTTGTGCGGTGCCCATTCATCCATTGCTGTATCCTCTGCTCGGTTTCACCAATGTTCCATGCCTCAGGGCATCCGTACCTGCAGCATATGAGAGAGACAACGTTGGCTGAGTCGCTTGAGCCCCTGCCTTCTCCCTGATCATTCTCTTATTCCTCACGTATGAGTAAAATGCTTTGGGGTTCTCCCTAATCTGACATCTACAGACCTTCCTTCATCTATCAGCTTGATCATTTCCTCAAAGAACTCTATTATATTGGTAATGTGCGATCTACTCCTCCCCCCACATAAGCAAGTTGCCTATCACTGATAAGCTCATTCTTTTCCAAATATAAATAGATTTTATCCCTCAGTACTTCACCAGCAACTTTCCCACCATTGACGTCAGGCTCACTGGTCTGTAGTTACCTGGAATATCCCTATACCCTTCTTGTACAGGGGGATAACATGAGCAACCCTCCAGTCTTCCAGCATCTAATCTGCGTTTAGGGATGTTACAAAGATATGTATCTGGGCCCCAGTTATTTCTTCTCTTGCCTCCCTCAGCAACCTGGGATAGATCCCATCTGCTCCTGGGGATTTGTCCAGCTTAATATTCTTTACACTACCCAACACATTGTCCCTCCTTAAGGCAATGTGATCCAGAGTAAAGAAACATCTATCTCTGATCTCAGCATTCATCATCTTCCGTACCTCAGTGAACACTGATATCATGTAATCATTGAGAATCTCACCCATTTTCTCAGGTTCGACACACAACCTTCCTCCTTTATCCTTTAGCGGATCAACCCTTTCTCTCATTACCCTCTTGCTTCTCATATAAGAATACAAGGCCTTTGGATTCTCCTTAATTCTGCTCACTAAAGTTATTTCATGACCCCTTGATTCCTCATTTAAGAATGGTCCTACTCTCCCGGTATTCTTCCAAGGCCTGTTCCCTTTTCCTCTTGGCTATTTGCATGATTTCTCCTGTCATCCACAGTTCACGAATCTTGCCTTTCCTATCCCTTGTTTTCAAAGGGACATGCCTATCCTGCACTATCTTCAACCTATCTTTGAAAGTCTCCCACATATCAAAAGTGGGCTTTCCTTCAAATAGCTGTGTCTAATCCACATTTCCCAGAGCCTGCCTAATTTTGATATAATTGGCCTTGGCCCAGTTTACTACTCTTCCCTTTGCACCACTCTCATCTTTGTCTATGAGTATTCTAAAACACAAAGAATTGTGGTAACTATTCCCAAAGAAATCCCCCACTGCAATGCTTACCACTTGGCCTGGCTCATTCCCCAACACCAGGTCCAATATGGCCCCTTCCCTTCTCGGACTATTGACATACTGCTCTCAAACACTTTCCTGGATGCTCCTTACAAATTCTGCCCCATCCAGACCTCCGACACTAAGTGTATCCCAGTCAATGTTGGGAAAATTAAAATCTCCAATCACCACCACCCTGTTACCTCTACATCTTTCCATAATCTGTTTACCTATTTGTTCTTCTACCTCACCCTCACTGTTGGGAGGCCTGTAGTACAGAACAAACAATGTAACTGCATCCTTCTTATTCCCAGCTTCGCCCATAAGACCTTACTGCTCAAACCCTCCATCGTGTCTTCCTTTAGCACAGCCGTGATATCATCCCTGACCAGCAATGCTAACTTCATGATCCTTACAGTCTCCAGTTTCCACCTCACTGTCTACTTGTCTTCTCTTCTGCTTCCCAGCCCCCTGCCACATTAGTTTAAATCCTCCCCAACAGCAGTAGCAAAAACACAGCCAAGGACATTAGTTCCAGTCTGGTTCAGATGTGGACTGTCCAATTTGTAATCGTTCCACCTTCCCCAGAACTAGTCCCAATGTCCCACAAATCTGAACCCTTCCTCTTACACCATCCCTCATGCCACATTTTCATCCTGCCTATTCTTTCATTTCTACCCTGGTGATCACGTGGCATTGGTACTAATCCTGAGATCACTACCTTTGAGGTCCTCCTCTTTAACGTCTCTCCTCGCTCCCTGAATTCTGCTTTCAGGACCTCATCTCATTTTTTACTTATATCATTGATGCCTATGTGCACCACGACAACTGACTGTTCACCCTCCCCTTTCAGAATGCTCTGCAGCCAATCGATGATATCCCTGACTCCAGCACCTGAAACATACCATCTAGGAGTCTCCTTTTCGGCCACAGAACCGCCTACCTACTCCCCTCACAATAGGATCCCCTATGACTATGGCCCTACGAGTCTTTTTCCCACCCTTCTGAACAGCAGTGCCCATCACGGTGCCATGATCCTGGCAACTGCTGCCCTCCCCTTGTGAGCAATCTCCCCCAACAGTATCCAAACCCATATACCTGTTTTGGAGGGAGATGACCGGACGAAACACCTGCACTGCCTTTGTACTCTCTCTCTCTTTCTTTTGGTCACCAATTGACTGTCTCTTTAAGCAACTCTAACTTGCGGTGTGACCAGTTCACTAAACTATTATCCACAATCTCCCCAGCATCATGTCTGCTCCACAGTGAGTCCATCCGCAGCTCCAGAGCCATCATGCGGTCAAACAAGAGCTGCAGCTGGACACACTTCTAAGAGTCAGGGATGTCAGCCACTTCCCTGAGCTCCCTTGTCAGGCAGGAGGCATATGCCATAGGTCTGAGGTCCCTGCCATTTTAGGCCTTAGCTTTTTATCAACAAACTAAAACCAAACTATGCACTTGAATATATGAAAGAAAGGAAGATAAAAAAAAATCCTTACCTTACAGAATCATTTTCTCTTGTGGTTACTGGAAGGTGGGCGAGAGGGAAATATAACGTGTGTAGTATCTCGGGTTTAGCCGCTTCCCAGCAACCTCCTTGTCTCCAACGTTACCTCCACTCTTTCTCCTGCTGCTCCCAGACAGGAAATGCAGAGCTTTCTCAAGGAACAGCTACTACGTATCCTTGGTAAGTATGTACTTGTCAGGCAGGGAGGAAGTTGTCAAGCATGGGAACCATGTTTTACTATGAAGGTTGAATCGATTATCAAGACAAAGAAGAAGGCTTATGTTAGGATGAGATGTGTTGGTTCAGTTAGGGTGCTTGAGAAATACAAGCTAGCCAGGAAAGACCTAAGGAGAGAGTTAAGAAGAGCCAGGAGGGGACATGATAAATTGTTGGCCGATAGAGTCAGGGAAAGTCTTTATATAGGTATATCAGGAATAAAAGAATGACTGGAGGAAGATTAAGGTCAATCATGGATCGTAGTGCGAAGTTGTACATGGTATCAGAGGAGATAGGGGACGTGCTAAATGAATATTTTTCTGTCAGTATTCACAGTAGAAAAAGACAATGTTGTTGAGGAGAATACTGAGATACAGGCTATCAGACGAGGTGGGATGGAGGTTCACAAGGAGGAGTTGTTCGCAATTCTGGAAAGTGTAAAAATAGATAGGTCCCTTGGACCGGATGGGATTTATCCTAGGATTTTCTGGGAAGCCAAGGAGGAGATTGCCGAGCCTTTGGCTTTGATCTTTATGTTGTTATTGTCTACAGGAATAGTGCCAGAAGACTGAAGGATAGCAAATGTGCTTCCCTTGTTCAACATGGGGAACAGAGATAACCCTGGTAATTGAAGACCAGTGATGCCATACGGATGTTGTGGGTAATGTGTTGGAAAGGGTTATGTGAGAGAGGATTTTTAATCATCTAGAGAGTAATAGGTTGGTTAGGGATAGTCAACACGGTTTTGTGAAGGGTAGGTCATGTCTCACAAACCTTATTGTGTTTTTTGAGAAGGCGACCAAACAGGTGGATTGAATTGAATTGATACTGTTGTCACGTGTACCGAGGCACAGTGAAAAGCTTTGTCTTGCGAGCAATACAGGCAGATCACAGAGTTAAGTAGCACAGATAGTAAATAATAAGTATATAGCGATAAAAACAAAACACAGGTACCGGCGAATGTTAAGAGTTTGTGAGTCCATTCAGTATTCTAACAACAGTAGGGTAGAAACTGTTGTGAAGCCGGCTGGTGCGTATGTTCAGGCTTCTGTACCTTCTCCCCGATGGTAGAGGTTGTAGATGGATCTTTGAGAATGCTGGTGGCCTTTCCTTGACAGCGGGCTTGGTAGATGAATTCTATGGATGGGAAGTTGGCCTTTGTGATTGTCTGGGCTGAGATCACCACTCTCTGTAACTATGTCCGATATGGAATGGTACAGTTGCCATACCAGGTAGTGATACATACAGACAGAAAGCTCTCGTTGGCACACCTATAAAAGTTGGCAAGGGTATTTTCTCAGCTGCCTGAGGAAGAAGAGATGTTGTTAGGCCACATGAAGGGTCCAAAAAGGGTTGTTATGGATAACCATTCCCCGGAACTTGACACTCTCCACTCGTTCCATCTCTGTGCTGTTAATGTGAAGGGGGCATGAGTAACATCCCACCGAAAGTCAATAATGAGTTCCTTGGTTTTGCTGGCAGTGAGAGCCAGGTCTTTCACCTCCCGTCTCTAGTCTGTTTCGTCGCCATCTGAGATTCGACCGACTATGGTGGTGTCATCAGCAAACTTGTAAATGGCAGTAGTCTGGTATTTGGTGACACAGTCATGGATATACAGTGAATACAGTAGGGGGCTGAGTATGCACCCCTGGAGAGCTCCAGTGTTGAGTGTTAGTGAGGATGAAATATTGTCTCCAAACTTCACTGATTGTGGCCTGTGCGTCAGGAAACTGAGGGTCCAGTTGCAGGGAGTGGGACTTAGACCAAGATCACTAAGTTTAGTAATCAGTCTCAAGGGGATAATAGTGTTGAAGGCTGAACTGTAGTCAATGAGTAGGATTCTTACGTAGCTATTCTTGGTGTCAAGGTGTCCGAGGAAGGAGTGAAGGGCAAGTGATATGGCATCTGACGTGGATCTGTTGGTCCGATAGGCAAATTGAAGTGGATCAAGAGTAGTGGGGAGGCTGGAGTTGATTAATGCCATGACCAGCCTTGCAAAGCTTTTCAAAGGTGGATGAGAATAAAGCAGCTGATATGGTTTACATCGATTTTAGTAATGCATTTAATATGTTTCCCCATGGTAGGCTATTGCACAAAATGTGGAGACGTGAGATTGAGGGGGACTTAGTGATTTAGATCAGAAATTGGTGAGCTGAAAGAAGACAGAGGGTGGTGGTTGATGAGAAATATTCATCCTGGAGTTCAGTTACTAGTGGTGTACTGTAAAGATCTGTTTTGGTCCACTGCTGTTTGTCATTTTTATAAGTGACCTGGATGAGGGCATTGAAGGATGGGTTAGGAAATTTGCGGATGACTCTAAAGTCGGTAGATTCGTGGATAGAGATGAAGGATGTTGTAGGTTACAGACGAACCAACGCAACCACCCTATAGCACAGCATTTCAACTCCCCCTCCCACTCCACCGAGGATATGCAGGTCATTGGACTCATTCACCGCCAAACCACAACAACGCGACGGTCGGAGGAGGAGCGTCTTATCTTCCGACTGGGAACCCTCCAACCACAGGGGATGAACTTGGACTTCACCAGTTTCTTCATCCCCCCTCCCCCCACGTTGTCTCAGCCGAATCCCTCCAGCCCGGCACCGCCTTCCTGACCTGCAGTCTTCTTCTTGACCTCTCCGCCTCCATCCTACTCCGACCTATCACCCTCACCTTGACCTCTTTCCACCTATCACATTTTCAACGCCCCTCCTCCAAGTCCCTCCTCCCTACCTTTTATCTTCTCCTGCTGAACACTCTCTGCTCATTCCTGAAGAAGGGCCTGTGCCCGAAACGTCGAATCTCCTGTTCCCTGGATGCTGCCTGACCTGCTGTGCTGTTCCAGCAATAAAGTTTCAACTTTGATCTCCAGCATCTGCAGACCTCACTTTCTCCTCGTAGGTTACAGAGGGACATAGATAAGCTGCAGAGCTGGGCTGAGAGGTGGAAAATGGAGTTTATTTCAGATAAGTATGATGTGATTCATTTTAGAAGGAGTAACAGGAATGCAGAGTACTAGTCTAATGGTAAGGTTCTTGGCAGTGTAAATGCGCAGAGAAATCTCGGTGTCCAAGTGCATAGATCCCTGAAGGTTGCCACCCAGATTGATGGGATTGTTCAGAAGGCATATGGTGCCTCAGTGGAGGGATTGAGTCTCAGACACATGAGGTCATGCTGCACGACATGAGTGTTGAAGGGCCTGTACTGTGCTGTAATGTTCTATGTTCTACGTGTCGAATTATACAAAATCTGGTCTGTAATAGACATATGTGTGTACAAGGTGTTCCCTTTTGAGAGTGAGCCCTTTCCCCAATCTGATGACAACTCACATACACACACACATACACACACACACACACATATACACACACACACACACACAATCTCATACACTCACACATACACAAACACATACACACACGCACATACACATTCAAACACACATACATACACACACATACACACACAATCTCTCACACACACACACTCTCTCTTTCTCTCTCTCTCTCCTCTCTCTCTCTAGCTCTCTCTCACACACACACATTCACACACACACACACACTCACACACACACATTCAAACACACACATAATCTCACACACACGCAATCTCACACACACACAATCTCACACACACTCTCTATCTCTTCCTCTCTCTCCTCTCCCTCACACACACACATTCACACACACACACTCACACACACATTCACACATCCACATTCACACACACACATACACACACAATCTCTCTCACACACACACACACAATCTCACATACACACATTCACCACACACGCACATATACACACACACATTCACACACACACACATACACACACACAATCTCACACACATTCACACACACACAATCTCTCTCACACACACAACATCTCACGCACGCACATACACATACACAATCGCACGCACACACACAGTCACACACACAATCTCACACACACACATTCACACACACACATACACACACACAATCTCACACACACACATTCACACACACACATACACACACAATCTCACACACACACATTCTAATTCACACACACATATTCACACACGAACACACAATCTCTCAAACACACAGATACACACACATTCACACACACCCACACACACATTCACACACACATACACACACACACACACACACGTTCACTCACACACACACAATCTCATACACACACACATTCACACACACATACAATCTCACACACAAACACTCACACACACATTCACACACACACATTCACACACACACACAATCTCACACACACACAATCTCACACGCACATACACACACACATACACACACTCTCTCTCTCTTCCTTTCTCTCTCCTCTCTCTCGCTGTCACACACGCACATTCACACACACACTCACACACACATTCACACACACACATTCACACACACACATACACACACACAATCTCACACACACACACAATCTCACACACAAACACAATCTCACACACACACACACTCACACACGCCCATACACAAACATTCACACACACACATACACACACACAATCTCACACACATTCACACACACACACACAATCTCTCACACACACACGCATTCACACAAACATATAAATACACAGAATCGCACGCACACACAGTCACACAATCAATCTTACACACACACATTCACACACACACATACACGCACACAATCTCACACACACACATTCACACAGACACATATACACACAATCTTACACACACATATTCACACACACACACATTCACACACACAATCTCACACACATACACACAATCTCACACACACACATTCACACACATACACATTTTCACACACACAATCTCACACACATTCACACACACATTCACACAATCTCTCACACACATGCATTCACACACATACACATACACACACACACAATCGCACGCACACACAGTCACACACAGTCTCACACACACATTCACACACACAATCTCACACACAACATTCACACACACACAATCTCACACACACACACATTCTCATTCACACACACACATGAACACACAATCTCTCACGCACACACATACACACACATTCACATACACCCACACACACATTCACTCACACACACACAATCTCATACACACCCATTCACACACACACAATCTCACATACACACTCACACACACACATATTCACACACGTACACACAATCTCACACACACACATACACACACATTCACACACACACACATACACACACACAATGTCACACACACACACTCATTCAGACACACACAATCACACACACACATACACATACATACACACACACAATCTCACACATACACATATACACACACATATACACACACAATCACACACACACAATCTCACACACACACATTCACACACACAAGCAATCTCACACACATACTCACACACACACATTCACACACGAACACACAATCTCACGCACACACATACACACACATTCACACACACGCACATACACACACACAATGTCACACACACTCATTCAGACACACAAAATCTCACACACACATACACACACACAATCTCGCACACACACATACACACATACATACATACACACATTCACACACACACAATCTCACACTCACACATTCACACACAATCTCTCTCACACACAAACATTCTCACACACACATATACAGACACACACAATCTCACACACACACACATTCACACACACATACACACACAATCTCACACACACATTCACACACACGCACATTCACACACACACACAATCTCTCTCACACACACACGCGCACACAATCTCACACCCACACATACACACACACAATCTCACACACACATACACACACACACTCACACACACACACACACGCAATCTCACACACAGACACGCACACACAATCTCTCTCACACACAAACATTCACACACACATACACACACAATATCTCTCACACACACACGTTCACACACACATACACACACAATCTCACACACACACATTCACACACACACATTCACACACATTCACACGCACACACACATTCACACACGCACATATACACACACACATACACACACATTCACACACAAACAATTCTCACACACACATACACACACACTCAATCACACTCACACACACACAATCTCACACGTACACACACACATTCACACACGAACACACAATCTCACAGACACATACACACACATTCACACACACACATACACACACACACAATCTCACACACACATTCACACATAGAATCACACACACTACACACACAATCTCACACACGCGCACACATTCACACACACACACACATACACACACACGATCTCACACACGCACACACATTCACACACACACACATACACACTCACACACTGACAGACACACACAATCTCACACACTCACGCACACACCATCTCACACATTCACACACACAATCTCACACACATTCTTACAAACACACACACACACGTTCACACACACACAATCGCTCTCACACACACATACACACACATTCTCACACACACATACAATAACACACACACACATTCAATCACATACACATACACACACACAATCTCACACACACGCAATAACAAACACACACATTCAATCACATACACATACACACACAATCTCACACACACACACATTAACACACACACATACTCACACACACACTCACACACACAATCTCACACTTTCACACACACATACATACACACATTCACACACACTTACAAAATCTCTCTCACACACACGTACACACACATTCTCACACACACATACACACACACAATCTCGCACACACACACATTCACACACATACATACACACACACACACACAATCTCACACTCACATTCACATACACACAAACATTCACACACACACACAATCACACACACACACGCACACACAATCTGTCTCACACACAAACATTCACACACACACATATACACACACACACATTCACACACACATACACACACAATCTCACACACACATTCACACACACACATTCACACACATTCACACACACACAATCTCACACACACACACAATCACACACACACATACACACACACACAATCTCTCACACACACATATACACACACACATACACACAAACATTCACACACACAATCACACACACACACGCACACACAATCTGTCTCACACACAAACATTCACACACACACATATACACACACACACATTCACACACACATACACACACAATCTCACACACACATTCACACACACACACATTCACACACATTCACAGACACACACATTCATAGACACACATATACACACACATGCACACACATTCGCACACACACATTCTCACACACGTATACACACACACTCAAACACACTCGCACACACACAATCTCACACGAATACATAATCTCTCACATACATACACACACATTCACATACACACACACACACATTCTCACACATATATACACACACACATTCACACACACACACATTCACACACACACAGTCACACAAACACAATCTCACACTCACACATTCACACACACACACAATCTCACACACATTCTCACACACACACACATTCACACACGAACACACAATCTCACACACACACATATACACACACATACACACACACACAATCTCACACACACAATTTCACACACACACATCTCACACACACATTCACTCACACATACACACACACAATCTCACACACACACATTCACACAGACAAACACACTCTCACGCACACACACACAATCTCACACACACATTCACACACGAACACACAATCTCACACACACACATAGACACACATTCACACACACGCACATACACACACACAATGTCACACACACACACTCATTCAGACACACACAATCACACACACACATACACACACAATCACACACACACACAATCACACACACTCACACATACACACACACATACACACACACACAATCTCTCTCACACACACACGCACACACAATCTCTCACGCACACATACACACACACAATCTCACACACACGTACACACAAACATACACACACACATTCACACACACACACATTCATAGACACACATATACACACACATGCACACACATTCGCACACACACATTCTCATACACGTATACACACACACTCAAACACACTCGCACACACACAATCTCACACGAATACATAATCTCTCACATACATACACACACATTCACATACACACACACATTCTCACACATATATACACACACACATTCACACACACACACATTCACACACACACAGTCACACACACACAATCTCACACTCACACATTCACACACACACACATTCACACACACACACAATCTCACACACATTCTCACACACACACACATTCACACACGAACACACAATCTCACACACACACATATACACACACATACACACACACACAATCTCACACACACAATTTCACACACACATTCACTCACACATACACACACACAATCTCACACACACACATTCACACAGACAAACACACTCTCACGCACACACACACAATCTCACACACACATTCACACACGAACACACAATCTCACACACACACATAGACACACATTCACACACACGCACATACACACACACAATGTCACACACACACTCATTCAGACACACACAATCACACACACACATAAACACACACACACAATCTCACACACACACATATACACACACATTCACACACACACAATCTCACACTCACACATTCACACACAATCTCTCTCACACACAAACATTCACACACACACATACACAATCTCACACACACACATTCACATACACATACACACACAATCTCACACACATACATTCACACACCCGCACATTCACACACACATACACACACACAATCTCTCTCTCACACACACACACAATCTCTCACGCACACTTACACACACACAATCTCACACACACACATATACACACACACATACACACACACATTCACACACACACAAACGCAATCTCACACACACACACGCACACACAATCTCTCTCACACACAAACATTCACACACAAATACACACACACAATCTCTCTCTCACACACGCGCACACACAATCTCACACACACATACACACACATAATCTCACACACACACATTCACACACACATACACACACAATCTCACACACAAACATTCACACACATTCACACGCACACACACATGCACACACACATATACACACACATACACACACACATTCTCACACACACACATACATAGACACATTCACGCACACACACAATCTCACACACACACACATACACACACACATACACACACTCACACACTCTCACACTCACACACACACACAATCTCACACACATTCTCAAACACACATACACACACTTTCACAGACACACAATCTCTCCCATACACACATACACACACATTCTCACACACACACATACACACACACAATCTCACACACACACACACACATTCACACACACACACATACATACACACACATTCACACACACATACACACACGCTCACACACTCTCACACTCACACACACACACAATCTCACACATTCACACGCACAATCTCACACACATTCTCACACACACATACACACACTTTCACACACACAATCTCTCTCACACACACATACACACACATTCTTACACACACACAATCTCACACACACAATCACACACACATTCAATCACATGCACATACACACAGACAATCTCACACACAGACACACATTCACACACACACATACACGCACACATTCACACACACACGATCTCACACATTCACACACACACAATCTCACATTCTCTCACACACACACACATACACACATTCACGCACACACACAAAATCTCTCTCACACACATACACACACATTCTCACACACACACATACACACACACAATCTCACACACACATTCACACACAAACAATCTCACACATTCTCACACACACAATCTCACACTCACATTCACACACACACAATCTCACACACACACATTCACACACACACACACATTCACACACACACATTCAACCACACACACACCTACACACACACTCAAACACATAATCTCTCTCTCACACACAATCTCACACACACATTCACACACACACACATTCTCACATGCACATACACACATTCACACACACACAAAATCTCTCTCACACACATCCACACACATTCTCACACACACGCATACACACTCACAATCTCACACACACACATTCACACACACACAATCTCACACATTCTCACACACACAATCTCACACTCACATTCACACACACACAATCTCACACACACACATTCACACACACACACACACATTCACACACACACATTCAACCACACACACACTCAAACACATAATCTCTCTCTCACACGCACAATCTCACACACACATTCACACACACACACATTCTCACACACACATACGCACACACTCTCTCACACACACGTTCACACACTCACACACATTCACACACACACATTCACACACACATTCCCACACACACATTCACACACACACACAATTTCACACTCACACAATCACACACACACACATTCACACACACACACACACAATCTCACACACATTCTCTCACACACACACATTCACACACGAATACACAATCTCACACATACACACACATATACACATACACACACACACAATCTCACACACACAATTTCACACACACACAATCTCAAACAGACATTTACCCACACATACACATACACATTCACACATGCACATTCACACAGACAAACACTCTCTCACGCACACACGCAAAATCTCACACACACAATCTCACACACTCTCTCACACACACACACAATCTCACACGCAAACACAACACAATCTCACACACACATTCACACACACACACATTCTCACATGCACATACACACATTCACACACACACAAAATCTCTCTCACACACATCCACACACATTCTCACACACACGCATACACACTCACAATCTCACACACACACATTCACACACACACAATCTCACACATTCTCACACACACAATCTCACACTCACATTCACACACACACAATCTCACACACTCTCTCACACACACACACAATCTCACACGCAAACACAACACAATCTCACACACACACAATCACACACACACATTCAATCCCATACACATACACAATCACACACACACGCACACACTCACACACACACACACAATCTCACACATTCACACACACACAATCTCACACATTCTCACACACACATTCACGCACACACACAAAATCTCTCTCACACACACATACACTCACAATCTCACACACACACATTCACACACACACATACTCACACACTCACACACACAATCTCACACTCACATTCACACACACACAATCTCACACACACACATTCACACACACACATTCACACACACAGATTCAACCGCACACACACACATACACACACACTCAAACACATAATCTCTCTCACACACGCACAATCTCACACACATACACACACACACATTCTCACACACACATACACACACACATTCACACACACACAATCCCACACTCACACATTCACACACACAGTTTCACACACATTCTCACACACACACACATTCACTCACGAACACACAATCGCACACTCACACATACACACACATATACACACACATACACACACAATCTCACACACACACAATTTCACACACACACAATCTCACACACACATTCACTCACAATCACACACACACATTCACAGAGACAAACACACTCTCACGCAAACACACACAATCTCACACACACACACACAAACTCACACATTCTCACACACACACATTTTCACACACACTCACACGTACACACACGCACACACAATCTCACACACAAACACAACACAATCTCACACAAACACACGCATTCACACACACACACACACACACAATCGCACGCACACACACAGTCACACACAATCTCACACACACACATACACACACAATCGCACACATAATCTCTCACACACACACATTCTCATTCACACACGCATTCACACACGAACACACAATCTCTCTCACACACATTCACACACACCCACACACACATTCACACACACACTCACACACACAAACACACAAATTCACTCACACTCACAATCTCACACACACACATACACAACCTCACACACATACTCACACACACATTCACTCACGAACACACAATCTCGCACACACATAAACACACATTCACACACACGCACATACACACACAATGTCACACACACACTCATTCAGACACACACACTCACACACACACATACACACACACACAATCTCACACAAACACAAATATACACACACACATACACACACACACATTCGCACACACAATCTCACACTCACGCATTCACACACAATCTCTCTCACACACAAACATTCACACACACATTCACACACACACTCAATCTCACACACACACACATTCACACACACATACACACACACACAATCTCTCTCACACACACACGCACACACAATCTCTCACGCACACATACACACACACAATCTCACACACACGTACACACAAACATACACACACACATTCACACACACACACGCAATCTCACACACACACACGCACACACAATCTCTCTCACACACAAACATTCACACACACATACACACACACAATCTCTCTCACACACATACACACATTCTCACACACACACACATATACACACATATATACACACACATTCACACACACACACAATCACACACACACACATACACACACAGACAATCACACACACACATATACACACACATACACACAAAAATACACACACACAATCACACACACGCGCACACGCAATCTCTCTCACACACAAACATTCACACACACACATATATACACACAATCTCACACACACACACATTCACACACACATACACACAATCTCACACATACATATTCACACACACATTCATACACTTTCACACGCACACACACATTCACACACACACATATACACACACATACACACACATTCACACACACACATACACACACACTCAATCACACTCACACACACACACAAAATCTCACATGTACACACATACATTCACACACGAATACACAATCTCTCACACACACATACAGACACACTCACACACACAAACACACACAATCTCACACACATTCACACATACATTCACACACACACATACACACACAATCTCACACACGCACACACATTCACACACACACACACATACATACACACACATTCACACACACACACACACACTCACACTCACACACACACAATCTCACACATTCACACACACAATCTCACACACATTCTCACACACACATACACACACTTTCACACACACACACTTAAACACACAAACAATCACAAACACACAATCACACACACACATTCAATCACATACACATACACACACACAATCTCACACACAGACACACATTCACACACACACTTACACGCACACACTCACGCACACACAATCTCACACATTCACACACAAACAATCTCACACATTCACACACACACAATCTCACACATTCTCACACACACACATTCACGCACACACACAAAATCTCTCTCACACACATGCACACACATTCTCTCACACACACATACACACACAATCTCACACACACACATACTCACACACTCACACACACACAATCTCACACTGACATTCAAACACACACATTCACACACACACACATTCAACCACACACACATACACACACACTCAAACACATAATCTCTCTCTCACACACACACAATCTTACACACACATACACACACATTCACACACTCTCACACACACACACGTTCACACACTCACACACATTCACACACACAAGTTCACACACACACATTCGCACACAAACACAATTTCACACTCACACATTCACACACACACACATTCACACACACAATCTCACACACATTCTCACACACACACACACATTCACACACGAACACACAATCTCACACACACACATACACACACATATAGACATACATACACACACACAATCTCACACACACAATTTCACACACGCACAATCTCAAACACACATTCACTCACACATACACACACACAATCTCACACACACACACATTCACACAGACAAACACACTCTCACGCACACACACACAATCTCACACACACACATTCACACACACTCACACGTACACACACACTCTCTCTCACACACACACACAATCTCACACACAAACACAACACAATCTCACACACAAACACAACACAATCTCACACAAACACACGCATTCACAAGCACACACATACACACACACAATCGCACGCACACACCCACACACACATTCACACACACACTCACACACACAAACACACAAATTCACTCACACTCACAATCTCACACACACACATTCACACACACACACAACCTCACACACATACTCACACACACATTCACACACGAACACACAATCTCGCACACACATAGACACACATTCACACACACGCACATACACACACAATGTCACACACACACTCATTATGACACACACACTCACACACACACATACACACACACAATCTCACACACACACAAATATACACACACACATACACACACACATTCACACACACAATCTCACACACACATTCACACACAATCTCTCTCACACGCAAACATTCACACACACACACACACACATTCACACACAATCTCACACACACACACATTCACACACACATACACACACACAATCTCTCTCTCACACACACGCACACACAATCTCTCACGCACACATACACACACACAATCTCACACACACATGTACACACAAACATACACACACACATTCACACACACACACGCAATCTCACACACACACATGCACACACAATCTCTCTCACACACAAACATTCACACACACATACACACACACAATCTCTCTCACACACATACACACAATCTCTCACACACACATATACACACATATATACACACACATTCACACACACACACACAATCACACACACACACATACACACACACACAATCACACACATATACACACACATACACACAAAAATACACACACACAATCACACACACGCGCACACGCAATCTCTCTCACAAACAAACATTCACACACACACATATATACACACAATCTCACACACATTCACACACACATACACACAATCTCACACATACGTATTCACACACACATTCACACACATTCACACGCACACACACATTCACACACACACACACATATACACACACATACACACACATTCACACACACACATTCACACACACACATACACACACACTCAATCACACTCACTCACACACACAAAATCTCACATGTACACACATACATTCACACACGAATACACAATCTCTCATACACACATACAGACACATTCACACACACAAACACACACAATCTCACACACATTCACACATACATTCACACACACATACACACACAATCTCACACACGCACACACATTCACACACACACACACATACATACACACACATTCACACACACATACACACACACACTCACACTCACACAATCTCACACATTCACACACACAATCTCACACACATTCTCACACACACATACACACACTTTCACACACACACACAATTTCTCTCACATACACACACATTCTCACACACACACATACACACACTCAATCTCACACACACACAATCACACACACACATTCAATCACATACACATACACACACACAATCTCACACACAGACACACATTCACACACACACTTACACGCACACACTCACACACACACAATCTCAAACATTCACACACAAACAATCTCACACATTCACACACACACACAATCTCACACATTCTCACACACACACATTCACGCACACACACAAAATCTCTCTCACACACATGCACACACATTCTCACACACACACATACACACACAATCTCACCCACACACAACCTCACACACTCACACACACACAATCTCACACTGACATTCACACACACACATTCACACACACACACATTCAACCACACACACATACACACACACTCAAACACATAATCTCTCTTTCACACACACACAATCTCACACACACATTCACACACTCACACACACACACGTTCACACACTCACACACATTCACACACACATGTTCACACACACACATTCGCACACAAACACAATTTCACACTCACAAATTCACACACACACAATCACACACACACATTCACACACACAATCTCACACACATTCTCACACACACACACATTCACACACGAACACACAATCTCACACACACACATACACACACATATAGACATACATACACACACACAATCTCACACACACAATTTCACACACACAATCTCAAACACACATTCACTCACACATACACACACAATCTCACACACACACATTCACACAGACAAACACACTCTCACGCACACACACACAATCTCACACACACACATTCACACACACTCACACGTACACACACACTCTCTCTCTCACACACACACACAATCTCACACACAAACACAACACAATCTCACACACAAACACAACACAATCTCACACAAACACACGCATTCACAAACACACACATACATACACACAATCGCACGCACACACCCACACACACATTCACACACACACTCACACACACAAACACACAAATTCACTCACACTCACAATCTCACACACACACATTCACACACACACACAACCTCACACACATACTCACACACACATTCACACACGAACACACAATCTCGCACACACATAGACACACATTCACACACACGCACATACACACACAATGTCACACACACACTCATTCAGACACACACACTCACACACACACATACACACACACAATCTCACACACACACAAATATACACACACACATACACACACACAAATTCACACACACAATCTCACACTCACACAATCACACACAATCTCTCTCACACACAAACATGCACACACACACATACACACACACACAATCTCACACACACACACATTCACACACACATACACACACAATCTCTCTCACACACACACGCACACACAATCTCTCACGCACACATACACACACACAATCTCACACACACATGTACACACAAACATACACACACATTCACACACACACACGCAATCTCACACACACACATGCACACACAATCTCTCTCACACACAAACATTCACACACACATACACACACACAATCTCTCTCACACACATACACACAATCTCACAAACACACATATACACACATATATACACACACATTCACACACACGCACAATCACACACACACACATACACACACACACAATCACACACACACATATACACACACATACACACAAAAATACACACACACAATCACACACACGCGCACACGCAATCTCTCTCACAAACATTCACGCACACACATATATACACACAATCTCACACACACACATTCACACATACATACACACAATCTCACACATACGTATTCACACACACATTCACACACATTCACACGCACGCACACATTCACACACACACATATACACACACATACACACACATTCACACACACACACATTCACACACACACATACACACACACTCAATCACACTCACACACACACACACAAAATCTCACATGTACACACATACATTCACACACGAATACACAATCTCTCACACACACATACAGACACATTCACACAAACACACACAATCTCACACACATTCACACATACATTCACACACACACATACATACACACACATTCACACACACATACACACACACACTCACACTCACACACACACAATCTCACACATTCACACACACAATCTCACACACATTCTCACACACACATACACACACTTTCACACACACACACAATTTCTCTCACACACACATACACACACATTCTCACACACACACACATACACACACTCAATCTCACACACACACAATCACACACACACATTCAATCACTTACACATACACACACACAATCTCACACACAGACACACATTCACACGCACACTTACACGCACACACTCACACAATCTCAAACATTCACACACAAACAATCTCACACATTCACACACACACAATCTCACACATTCTCACACACAATCTCACACACATTCTCACACACACATACACACACTTTCACACACACACACAATTTCTCTCACACACACATACACACACATTCTCACACACACACATACACACACACAATCTCACACACACACACAATCACACACACACATTCAATCACTTACACATACACACACACAATCTCACACACAGACACACATTCACACGCACACTTACACGCACACACTCACACACACACAATCTCAAACATTCACACACAAACAATCTCACACATTCACACACACACAATCTCACACATTCTCACACACACACATTCACGCACACATACAAAATCTCTCTCACAGACATGCACACACATTCTCACACACACACATACACACACAATCTCACACACACACATACTCACACATTCACACACACACAATCTCACACTGACATTCACACACACACATTCACACACACACATTCAACCACACACACATACACACACACTCAAACTCATAATCTCTCTTTCACACACAAACAATCTCACACACACATACACACACATTCACACACTCACACACACACACGTTCACACACTCACACACATTCACACACACACGTTCACCCACACAGATTCGCACACAAACACAATCTCACACTCACACCTTCACACACACACAATCACACACACACACATTCACACACACAATCTCACACACATTCTCTCACACACACACACATTCACACACGAACACACAATCTCACACACACATACACACACATATAGACATACATACACACACACAATCTCACACACACAATTTCACACACACACAATCTCAAACACACATTCACTCACACATACACACACACAATCTCACACACACACATTCACACACACTCACACGTCCACACACACTCTCTCTCACACACACACACAATCTCACACACAAACACAACACAATCTCACACACAAACACAACACAATCTCACACAAACACACGCATTCACAAACACACACATACACACACACAATCGCACGCACACACCCACACACACATTCACACACACACTCACACACACAAACACACAAATTCACTCACACTCACAATCTCACACACATACTCACACACACATTCACACACGAACACACAATCTCGCACACACATAGACACACATTCACACACACGCACATACACACACAATGTCACACACACACTCATTCAGACACACACACTCACACACACACATACACACAATCTCACACACACACAAATATACACACACACATACACACACACATTCACACACACAATCTCACACACACATTCACACACAATCTCTCTCACACACAAACATTCACACACACACACACACATTCACACACAATCTCACACACACACACATTCACACACACATACACACACAATCTCTCTCACACACACACGCACACACAATCTCTCACGCACACATACACACACACAATCTCACACACACATGTACACACAAACATACACACACACATTCACACACACACACGCAATCTCACACACACACATGCACACACAATCTCTCTCACACACAAACATTCACACACACAATCTCTCTCACACACATACACACAATCTCACACACACACATATACACACATATTTACACACACATTCACACACACACACACAATCACACACACACACATACACACACACACAATCACACACATATACACACACATACACACAAAAATACACACACAATCACACACACGCGCACACGCAATCTCTCTCACAAACATTCACACACACACATATATACACACAATCTCACACACACACACACATTCACACACACATACACACAATCTCACACATACGTATTCACACACACATTCACACACATTCACACGCACACACATTCACACACACACACATATACACACACATACACACACATTCACACACACACACATTCACACACACACATACACACACACTCAATCACACTCACACACACACACAAAATCTCACATGTACACATATACATTCACACACGAATACACAATCTCTCACACACACATACAGACACATTCACACACACAAACACACACAATCTCACACACATTCACACATACATTCACACACACATACACACACAATCTCACACACGCACACACATTCACACACACACACACATACATACACACACATTCACACACACATACACACACACACTCACACACACACAATCTCACACATTCACACACACAATCTCACACACATTCTCACACACACATACACACACTTTCACACACACACAATTTCTCTCACACACACATACACACACATTCTCACACACACACACATACACACACTCAATCTCACACACACACAATCACACACACACATTCAATCACATACACATACACACACACAATCTCACACACAGACACACATTCACACACACACTTACACGCACACACTCACACACACACAATCTCAAACATTCACACACAAACAATCTCACACATTCACACACACACAATCTCACACATTCTCACACACACACATTCACGCACACACACAAAATCTCTCTCACACACATGCACACACATTCTCACACACACACATACACACACAATCTCACACACACACATACTCACACACTCACACACACACAATCTCACACTGACATTCACACACACACATTCACACACACACACATTCAACCACACACACATACACACACACTCAAACACATAATCTCTCTTTCACACACACACAATCTCACACACACATTCACACACTCACACACACACACGTTCACACACTCACACACATTCACACACACATGTTCACACACACACATTCGCACACAAACACAATTTCACACTCACACATTCACACACACACAATCACACACACACACATTCACACACACACTCACACACACAAACACACAAATTCACTCACACTCACAATCTCACACACACACATTCACACACACACACAACCTCACACACATACTCACACACACATTCACACACGAACACACAATCTCGCACACACATAGACACACATTCACACACACGCACATACACACACAATGTCACACACACACTCATTCAGACACACGCACACTCACACACACACATACACACACACAATCTCACACACACACAAATATACACACACACATACACACACACAAATTCACACACACAATCTCACACTCACACATTCACACACAATCTCTCTCACACACAAACATTCACACACACACATACACACACACACAATCTCACACACACACACATTCACACACACATACACACACAATCTCTCTCACACACACACGCACACACAATCTCTCACGCACACATACACACACACAATCTCACACACACATGTACACACAAACATACACACACATTCACACACACACACGCAATCTCACACACACACATGCACACACAATCTCTCTCACACACAAACATTCACACACACATACACACACACAATCTCTCTCACACACATACACACAATCTCACAAACACACATATACACACATATATACACACACATTCACACACACACACAATCACACACACACATACACACACACACAATCACACACACACACACACACAAAAATACACACACACAATCACACACACGCGCACACGCAATCTCTCTCACAAACATTCACACACACACATATATACACACAATCTCACACACACACACATTCACACACACATACACACAATCTCACACATACGTATTCACACACACATTCACACACATTCACACGCACACACACATTCACACACACACATATACACACACATACACACACATTCACACACACACACATTCACACACACACATACACACACACTCAACCACACTCACACACACACACAAAATCTCACATGTACACACATACATTCACACACGAATACACAATCTCTCACACACACATACAGACACATTCACACAAACATACACAATCTCACACACATTCACACATACATTCACACACACACATACACACACAATCTCACACACGCACACACATTCACACACACACATACATACATACACACACATTCACACACACATACACACACACACTCACACTCACACACACACAATCTCACACATTCACACACACAATCTCACACACATTCTCACACACACTTTCACACACACACACAATTTCTCTCACACACACATACACACACACATACACACACACACATACACACACACAATCTCACACACACACACAATCACACACACACATTCAATCACTTACACATACACACACACAATCTCACACACAGACACACATTCACACACACACTTACACACACAATCTCAAACATTCACACACAAACAATCTCACACATTCACACACACACAATCTCACACATTCTCACACACACACATTCACGCACACATACAAAATCTCTCTCACAGACATGCACACACATTCTCACACACACACATACACACACAATCTCACACACACACATACTCACACATTCACACACACACAATCTCACACTGACATTCACACACACACATTCACACACACACATTCAACCACACACACATACACACACACTCAAACACATAATCTCTCTTTCACACACAAACAATCTCACACACACATACACACACATTCACACACTCACACACACACACGTTCACACACTCACACACATTCACACACACACGTTCAACCACACAGATTCGCACACAAACACAATCTCACACTCACACATTCACACACACACAATCACACACACACACATTCACACACACAATCTCACACACATTCTCACACACACACACACATTCACACACGAACACACAATCTCACACACACACATACACACACATATAGACATACATACACACACACAATCTCACACACACAATTTCACACACACACAATCTCAAACACACATTCACTCACACATACACACACACAATCTCACACACACACATTCACACAGACAAACACACTCTCACGCACACACACAATCTCACACACACACATTCACACACACTCACACGCACACACACACTCTCACACACACACACACACAATCTCACACACAAACACAACACAATCTCACACACAAACACAACACAATCTCACAGAAACACACGCATTCACAAACACACACATACACACACACAATCGCACGCACACACATTCACACACGCACACATACACACACACAATCTCACTCACACACATTCTCATTCACACACACACATTCACACACGAACACACAATCTCACACACACACATATACACACACATACACACAAACATTCACACGCACACATTCAACCACACACACATACACACACACTCAAACACATAATCTCTCTCACACACACACAATCTCACACACACATACATACGCACATTCTCACACACACATACACACACTCTCACACACACACGTTCACACACTCACACACATTCACACACACACATTCGCACACAAACACAATTTCATACTCACACATTCACACACACACAATCTCACACTCACATATTCACACACACACACATTCACACACGAACACACAATCTCACACACACATACACACACATATAGACATACATACACACACACAATCTCACACACACAATTTCACACACACACAATCTCAAACACACATTCACTCACACATACACACACACAATCTCACACACACACATTCACACAGACAAACACACTCTCATGCACACACACACAATCTCACACAAACACATTCACACACACACGCAATCTCACACACATTCTCTCACACTCACACATTTTCACACACTCTCACACACACACACACAATCTCACACACAAACACAACACCATCTGACACACAAACACAACACAATCTCACACAAACACACGCATTCACAAACACACACATACACACACACACACAATCGCACGCACACACATTCACACACGCACACATACACACATACAATCTCACACACACACATTCTCATTCACACACACATATTCACACACGAACACACAATCTCACACACACATACACACAAACATTCACACACACACAATCACACACACACACATAATCTCTCTCACACACAAACATTCACACACACACATATACACACACACAATCTCACACACACATTCACACACACATACACACACAATCTCACACACACACATTCACACACACACATTAACACACATTCACACGCACACACACACATTCACAGACACACATATATACACACACATACACACACATTCGCACACACACATTCTCCCACACACATACACACACACTCAATCACACTCACACACACACAGAATCTCACATGTACACACACACAATCTCACACGAATACATAATCTCTCACACACAAACATACACACACAATCTCACACACGCACACACATTCACACACACACATACACACACACTCACACTTTCTCACACTCACAGACACACAATCTCACACATTCACACACACAATCTCACACATTCACACACACACAATCTCACACACATTCTCACACACACATGCACACACTTTCACACACACACACAATCTCTCTCACACACACACATACACACACATTGTCACACACACACATACACACACACAATCTCACACACACACAATCACACACAAATTCAATCACATACACATACACACACACAATCACACACACATTCACACACACACATACATGCACACACTCACACACACACACAATCTCACACATTCACACACACACAATCTCACACATTCTCTCACACACACATACACACATTCATGCTCACACACAATCTCACACACATACACACACATTCTCACACACACACAATCTCTCACACACACACATTCACACACACACATACTCACACACACACACACACACAATCTCACACTCACATTCACACACACACAATCTCACACACACACATTCACAAGCACACATTCAACCACACACACACACATACACACACACTCAAACACATAATCTGTCTCACACACACACAATCTCACACACACAGACATTCACACACACACATTCTCACGCACACATACACACACACATTCACACACACAAATTCACACACACACATTCACAGACACACATTCACACACACACAATCTCACACTCACATATTCACACACACACACACACACACACACAATCTCTCACACACACAATTTCACACACACACAATCTCTCACACACATTCACTCACACATACACACACACAATCTCACACACACAATTTCACACACACACAATCTCAAACACACATTCACTCACACATACATACACACAATCTCACACACACACATTCACACACACACACAATCTCACACACATTCTCTCACACTCACACATTTTCACACACTCTCACACACACACACACAATCTCACACACAAACACAACACAATCTGACACACAAACACAACACAATCTCACACAAACACACGCATTCACAAACACACACATACACACACAATCGCACGCACACACATTCACACACGCACACATACACACATACAATCTCACACACACACATTCTCATTCACACACACACATTCACACACGAACACACAATCTCACACACACATATACACACACACATACACACAAACATTCACACACACACAATCACACACACACATAATCTCTCTCACACACAAACATTCACACACACACATATACACACACACAATCTCACACACACATTCACACACACATACACACACAATCTCACACACACACATTCACACACACACATTAACACACATTCACACGCACACACACACATTCACAGACACACATATATACACACAGATACACACACATTCGCACATACACATTCTCCCACACACATACACACACACTCAATCACACTCACACACACACAGAATCTCACATGTACACACACACAATCTCACACG
Organism: Chiloscyllium plagiosum; assembly: GCF_037043375.1. Classification (NCBI taxonomy): domain Eukaryota; kingdom Metazoa; phylum Chordata; class Chondrichthyes; order Orectolobiformes; family Hemiscylliidae; genus Chiloscyllium; species Chiloscyllium plagiosum. The sequence goes on along the minus strand of NW_028270173.1, from coordinate 952,828 downwards.
AATACATAATCTCTCACACACACACACATACACACACAATCTCACACACACACATTCACACACACACATTAACACACATTCACACGCACACACACACATTCACAGGCACACATATATACACACACATACACACACATTCTCCCACACACATACACACACACTCAATCACACTCACACACACACAGAATCTCACATGTACACACACACAATCTCACACGAATACATAATCTCTCACACACAAACATACACACACAATCTCACACACGCACACACATTCACACACACACATACACACACACTCACACTTTCTCACACTCACAGACACACAATCTCACACATTCACACACACAATCTCACACATTCACACACACACAATCTCACACACATTCTCACACACACATGCACACACTTTCACACACACACACAATCTCTCTCACACACACACATACACACACATTGTCACACACACACATACACACACACAATCTCACACACACACACAATCACACACAAATTCAATCACATACACATACACACACACAATCACACACACATTCACACACACACATACATGCACACACTCACACACACACACAATCTCACACATTCACACACACACATACTCACACACACACACACACACACACACAATCTCACACTCACATTCACACACACACAATCTCACACACACACATTCACAAGCACACATTCATACACACACACTCAAACACATAATCTGTCTCACACACACACAATCTCACACACACAGACATTCACTCACACACATTCTCACGCACACATACACACACACACATTCACACACACAAATTCACACACACACATTCACAGACACACATTCACACACACAATCTCACACTCACATATTCACACACACACACACACACACACACAATCTCTCACACACACAATTTCACACACACACAATCTCTCACACACATTCACTCACACATACACACACACAATCTCACACACACAATTTCACACACACACAATCTCAAACACACATTCACTCACACATACATACACACAATCTCACACACACACATTCACACAGACAAACACACTCTCACGCACACACACACAATCTCACACAAACACATTCACACACACACACAATCTCACACACATTCTCTCACACTCACACATTTTCACACACTCTCACACACACACACACAATCTCACACACAAACACAACACAATCTGACACACAAACACAACACAATCTCACACAAACACACGCATTCACAAACACACACATACACACACAATCGCACGCACACACATTCACACACGCACACATACACACATACAATCTCACACACACACATTCTCATTCACACACACACATTCACACACGAACACACAATCTCACACACACATATACACACACACATACACACAAACATTCAAACACACACAATCACACACACACACATAATCTCTCTCACACACAAACATTCACACACACACATATACACACACACAATCTCACACACACATTCACACACACATACACACACAATCTCACACACACACATTCACACACACACATTAACACACATTCACACGCACACACACATTCACAGACACACATATATACACACACATACACACACATTCGCACACACACATTATCCCACACACATACACACACATTCAATCACACTCACACACACACAGAATCTCACATGTACACACACACAATCACACACGAATACATAATCTCTCACACACACACATACACACACAATCTCACACACGCACACACATTCACACACACACATACACACACACTCACACTTTCTCACACTCACAGACACACAATCTCACACATTCACACACACAATCTCACACATTCACACACACACAATCTCACACACATTCTCACACACACATGCACACACTTTCACACACACACACAATCTCTCTCACACACACACATACACACACATTGTCACACACACACATACACACACACACAATCTCACACACACACACAATCACACACAAATTCAATCACATACACATACACACACACAATCACACACACATTCACACACACACATACATGCACACACTCACACACACACACAATCTCACACATTCACACACACACAATCTCACACATTCTCTCACACACACATACACACATTCACGCTCACACACAAAATCTCTCTCTCACACACATACACACACACTCAATCACACTCACACACACACAGAATCTCACATGTACACACACACAATCTCACACGAATACATAATCTCTCACACACACAATCTCACACACACACATTCACACACACACATTAACACACATTCACACGCACACACACACATTCACAGACACACATATATACACACACATACACACACATTCTCCCACACACATACACACACACTCAATCACACTCACACACACACAGAATCTCACATGTACACACACACAATCTCACACGAATACATAATCTCTCACACACAAACATACACACACAATCTCACACACGCACACACATTCACACACACACATACACACACACTCACACTTTCTCACACTCACAGACACACAATCTCACACATTCACACACACAATCTCACACATTCACACACACACAATCTCACACACATTCTCACACACACATGCACACACTTTCACACACACACACAATCTCTCTCACACACACACATACACACACATTGTCACACACACACATACACACACACAATCTCACACACACACACAATCACACACAAATTCAATCACATACACATACACACACACAATCACACACACATTCACACACACACATACATGCACACACTCACACACACACACAATCTCACACATTCACACACACACATACTCACACACACACACACACACACACAATCTCACACTCACATTCACACACACACAATCTCACACACACACATTCACAAGCACACATTCATACACACACACTCAAACACATAATCTGTCTCACACACACACAATCTCACACACACAGACATTCACACACACACATTCTCACGCACACATACACACACACACATTCACACACACAAATTCACACACACACATTCACAGACACACATTCACACACACACAATCTCACACTCACATATTCACACACACACACACACACACACAATCTCTCACACACACAATTTCACACACACACAATCTCTCACACACATTCACTCACACATACACACACACAATCTCACACACACAATTTCACACACACACAATCTCAAACACACATTCACTCACACATACATACACACAATCTCACACACACACATTCACACAGACAAATACACTCTCACGCACACACACACAATCTCACACAAACACATTCACACACACACACAATCTCACACACATTCTCTCACACTCACACATTTTCACACACTCTCACACACACACACACAATCTCACACACAAACACAACACAATCTGACACACAAACACAACACAATCTCACACAAACACACGCATTCACAAACACACACATACACACACAATCGCACGCACACACATTCACACACGCACACATACACACATACAATCTCACACACACACATTCTCATTCACACACACACATTCACACACGAACACACAATCTCACACACACATATACACACACACATACACACAAACATTCACACACACACAATCACACACACACACATAATCTCTCTCACACACAAACATTCACACACACACATATACACACACACAATCTCACACACACATTCACACACACATACACACACAATCTCACACACACACATTCACACACACACATTAACACACATTCACACGCACACACACATTCACAGACACACATATATACACACACATACACACACATTCGCACACACACATTATCCCACACACATACACACACATTCAATCACACTCACACACACACAGAATCTCACATGTACACACACACAATCACACACGAATACATAATCTCTCACACACAAACATACACACACAATCTCACACACGCACACACATTCACACACACACATACACACACACTCACACTTTCTCACACTCACAGACACACAATCTCACACATTCACACACACAATCTCACACATTCACACACACACAATCTCACACACATTCTCACACACACATGCACACACTTTCACACACACACACAATCTCTCTCACACACACACATACGCACACATTGTCACACACACACATACACACACACACAATCTCACACACACACACAATCACACACAAATTCAATCACATACACATACACACACACAATCACACACACATTCACACACACACATACATGCACACACTCACACACACACACAATCTCACACATTCACACACACACAATCTCACACATTCTCTCACACACACATACACACATTCACGCTCACACACAAAATCTCTCTCTCACACACATACACACACATTCTCACACACACACACAATCTCTCACACACACACATTCACACACACACATACTCACACACACACACACAATCTCACACTCACATTCACATACACACAATCTCACACACACACATTCACAAGCACACATTCAACCACACACACACACATACACACACACTCAAACACATAATCTGTCTCACACACACACAATCTCACACACACATACATTCACACACACACATTCTCACGCACACATACACACACACACATTCACACACACAAATTCACACACACACATTCACAGACACACATTGACACACACACAATCTCACACTCACATATTCACACACACAAACACACAATCTCTCACACACACAATTTCACACACACACAATCTCACACACACATTCACTCACACATACACACAATCTCACACACACACACATTCACACACAAACACAATCTCACACACATTCTCCCACACACACATTTTCACACACACTCACACGTAGACACACACTCTCTCACACACACACACAATCTCACACACAAACACAACACAATCTCAAACAAACACACACACACACTCACCCACACACAAACACACACACATTCACTCACACACACACAATCTCACACACACACATTCACACACACATACACACACACACAATCTCACACACATACTCACACACACACACAAATTCACACACGAACACACATTCCCACACACACACATAGACACACATTCACACACACGCACATACACACACACAATGTCACACACACACACTCATTCAGACACACACAATCACACACACACATACACACACAATCACACACACACACAATCACACACACTCACACATACACACACGTACACACACACACACAATCTCACACACACACAATCTCACACACACACATTCACACACACATACACACAATCTCACACACACACATTCACACACACGCACATTCACACACACATACACACACAATCTCTCTCACACACACATGCACACACAATCTGTCACGCATACTTACATACACAGAATCTCACACACACATACACACACATACACACACACATTCACACACACACACACGCAATCTCACACACACACACGCACAATCTCTCTCACACACAAACATTCACACACACATACACACACACAATTTCTCTCTCACACACACGCACACACAATCTCTCACACACACATACACACACACAATCTCACACACACATATACACACATACATACACACACACATTCACACACACACAATCACGCACACACACATACACACAAACATTCACACTCACACACACACAATCACACAAACACACGCACGCACAATCTCTCTCACACACAAACATACACACACACACATATACACACACACAATCTCACACACACACATTCACACACACGCATACAGAATCTCACATGTCCACACACACAATCTCTCACGAATACACAATCTCTCACACACACACATACACATTCACACACACACACACACAATCTCACACACACATTCACACATACAATCACACACACACATACACACACAATCTCACACACGCACACACTTTCACACACACATACACACACACTCTCACACTCACAGACACACAATCTCACACATTCACACACGCACACACATTCACACACACAATCTCACACACATTCTCACACACACATGCACACACTTGCACTCACACACACAATCTCTCTCTCTCACACACATACACACACATTCTCACACACACACACACACACACACAATCTCACACACACACACATTCACACACTCATATTCACACACACACACTCTCACACACACACATTCACACACACAGATTCAACCACACACACACATATACACACACTCAAACACATAAGCTCTCTCTCACACACACACAATCTCACTCACATACACACACACATTCCCACACACACATACACACACACTCTCACACACACATTCACACACTCACAAACATTCACACACACACATTCACACACACACATTCACACACACACAATCTCACACACACATACACACACACACATTCTCACACACACATACACACACACATTCACACACTCACAAACATTCACACACACACATTCACACACACACATTCACACACACATTCACACATACACAATCTCACACACACATACACACACACACATTCTCACACACATATACACACACACATTCACACACTCACACACATTCACACACACACATTCACACACACATTCACACACACACAATCTCACACTCACATATTCACACACACACACACACAATCTCACACACACACAATTTCACACACACACAATCTCACACACACATTCACTCACACATACACACACACACTCTCACACACACACACATTCACACAGACAAACACACTCTCACGCACACACACAATCTCTCACACACACATTCACACACACACAATCTCACACACATTCTCACAAACACAAATTTTCACACACACTCACACGTAGACACACACTCTCTCACACACACACACAATCACAACACAATCTCACACAAACACACGCATTCACACACACACACATACACACACACAATCGCACGCACACACACAGTCACACACAATCTCACACACACACATTCACACACACATACATTCACACACTCACATTCACACACACACACTCTCACACACACACATTCACACACACACACATTCACACACACAGATTCAACCACACACACACATATACACACACTCAAACACATAATCTCTCTCACACACACACACAATCTCACACACATACACACACACATTCCCACACACACATACACACACACTCTCACACACACATTCACACACTCACAAACATTCACACACACATTCACACACACACACATTCACACACACACAATCTCACACACACATACACACACACACATTCTCACACACACATACACACACACATTCACACACTCACAAACATTCACACACACATTCACACACACACATTCACACATACACAATCTCACACACACATACACACACACACATTCTCACACACATATACACACACATTCACACACTCACACGCATTCACACACACACATTCACACACAAACATTCACACACACACAATCTCACACTCACATATTCACACACACACACATACACAATCTCACACACACACAATTTCACACACACACAATCTCACACACACATTCACTCACACTTACACACACACACTCACACACACACATTCACACAGACAAACACACTCTCACGCACACACCCAATCTCTCACACACACATTCACACACACACAATCTCACACACATTCTCACAAACACAAATTTTCACACACACTCACACGTAGACACACACTCTCTCACACACACAATCACAACACAATCTCACACACACACACGCATTCACACACACACACATACACACACACAATCGCACGCACACACACAGTCACACACAATCTCACACACACAAAAACACACACACATACACACACACACAATCTCACACACACACATTCACACACACACAATCTCACACACACACACACACATTCACACACGAACACACAATCTCTCACACACACATACACACACATTCACACACACACACACTCACACAAACACACACACATTCACTCACACACACACAATCTCACACACACACATTCACACACACACACAATCTCACGCACATACTCACACACACACATTCACACACGAACACACAATCTCACACACACACATAGACACACATTCACACACACGCACATACACACACAATGTCACACACACACTCATTCAGACACACACAATCACACACACACACATACACACACATACACACACACAATCACACACACACATACACACACGTACACACACACACAATCTCACACACACACAATCTCACACACACATTCACACACACACATACACACACAATCTCACACACACACATTCACACACACGCACACACACGCACATACATATACACAATCTCTCTCTCTCACACACGCACACACAATCTCTCTCACACACATATACACACATACATTCACACACTCACACACATTCACACACACACATTCACACGCACACATTCACACACACACATTCTCACACACACAATCTCACACTCACATATTTACACACACACACACAATCTCACGCACACACAATCTCACACACACATTCACTCACACATACACACACACACTCTCACACACACACACATTCACACAGACAAACACACTCTCACGCACACACACACAATCTCTCACACACACATTCACACACACATAATCTCACACACATTCTCACACACACACATTTTCACACACACTCACACGTAGACACACACTCTCTCACACACACACACAATCACAACACAATCTCACACAAACACACGCATTCACACACACACACATACACACACACAATCGCACACACACACACAGTCACACATAATCTCACACACACACATTCACACACACACATACACACACACATATTCACACACACACACATTCACACGCACATAATCTCACACACACACATTCTCATTCACACACACACACATTCACACACGAACACACAATCTCTCACACACACATACACACACATTCACACACACACACACTCACACACACACAAACACACACACATTCACTCACACACACAATCTCACACACACACATTCACACACACACAATCTCACGCACATACTCACACACACACACATTCACACACGAACACACAATCTCACACACACATAGACACACATTCACACACATGCACATACACACACACAATGTCACACACACACTCATTCAGACACACACAATCACACACACACATACACACACATAATAACACACACACATACACACACGTACACACACACACAATCTCACACACACATTCACACATTCACACACACATACACACACAATCTCACACACACATTCACACACACATACATACACACAATCTCTCTCACACACACACGCACACACAATCTCTCTCTCACACATACACACAATCTCACACACACACATATACACACACATATACACACACACATTCACACACACACACAATCTCACACACACATATACACACACATACACACAAACATACACACACACACAATTACACACACGCACACGCAATCTCTCTCACACACACACATTCACACACACATACACACACAATCTCACACACACATATTCACACACACATTCACACACATTCACACGCACGCACACACACATTTACACACACACATACACACACATTCACACACACACACATTCTCACCCACACATACACACACACTCAATCACACTCACACACACACACAGAATCTCACATGTACACACACACATTCACACACGAATACACAATCTCTCACGCACACAGATACAGACACATTCACACACACACACACAATCTCACACACACATTCACAAATACAATCACACACACACATACACACACAATCTCACACACGCACACACAATCACACACACACACATACACACACACATTCACACACACAGACACTCACACACTCTCACACTCACACACACAATCTCACACATTCACACACACGATCTCACACACATTCTCACACACACATGCACACACTTTCACACACACACACAATCTCTCTCACACACACATACACACACACAATCTCACACACAGACACACATTCACACACACATACACGCACACACTCATACACACACAATCTCACACATTCACACACAAACAATCTCACACATTCTCACACATACACACATTCACGCACACAGACAAAATCTCTCTCACACACATACACACACATTCTCACACACACACATACACACACACAATCTCACACACTCACACACACTCAATCTCACACTCACATTCACACATACACAATCTCTCACACACACATTCAACCACACACACACACTCAAACACATAATGTCTCACACACACACACACAATCTCACACACACATACACAGACACATTCTCACACACACATACACACACACTCTCACACACACACGTTCACACACTCACACACATTCACACACACACATTCACACACACACATTCACACACAAACACAATTTCACACTCACACATTCACGCACACACACAATCACACACACACACATTCACACACACAATCTCACACACATTCTCACACACACACATTCACACACGAACACACAATCTCACACATACACATACACGCACATATACACATACATACACACACACAATCTCACACACACACAATCTCAAACACACATTCACTCACACATACACACACACAATCTCACACACACACACATTCACACAGACAAACACACTCTCACGCACACACACACAATCTCACACACACATTCACACACACAATCTCACACACATTCTCACACACACACACACACATTTTCACACATACTCACATGTACCCACACACTCTCTCATACACACACACACACAATCTCACACACAAACACAACACAATCTCACACAAACACACGCATTCACAAAACACACATACACACACACACAATCGCACGCACACACACAGTCACACACACAATCTCACACACACACATTCACACACACACGTACACACACACCATCTCACACACACACATTCTCATTCACACACACACATTCACACACGAACACACAATCTCTCACACACACACATACACACACATTCACACACACCCACACACACATTCCCACACACACACACACACTCACACACACAAACACAAACGCATTCACTCACACACACACATTCACACACAGACACTCAATCTCACACACATACTCACACACACACAAACACACACACGAACACACAATCTCTCTCACAAACACATACACATACATTCACACACACGCACATACACACACAAAGTGTCACACACACACACACATTCACACACACACACATACACACACACACAATCTCACACACACACATTCACACACACACAATCTCACACACACACATTCACACACGAACACACAATCTCTCACACACACATACACACACATTCACACACACACACAATCTCACGCACATACTCACACACACACATTCACACACGAACACACAATCTCACACACACACATAGACACACATTCACACACACGCACATACACACACAATGTCACACACACACTCATTCAGACACACACAATCACACACACACACATACACACACATACACACACACAATCACACACACACATACACACACGTACACACACACACAATCTCACACACACACAATCTCACACACACATTCACACACACACATACACACACAATCTCACACACACACATTCACACACACGCACACACACGCACATACATATACACAATCTCTCTCTCACACACACGCACACACAATCTCTCTCACACACATACACACAATCTCACACACACACATATACACACACATATACACACATACATTCACACACTCACACACATTCACACACACACATTCACACACACACATTCACACACACACATTCTCACACACACAATCTCACACTCACATATTTACACACACACACACAATCTCACGCACACACAATCTCACACACACATTCACTCACACATACACACACACTCTCACACACACACACATTCACACAGACAAACACACTCTCACGCACACACACACAATCTCTCACACACACATTCACACACACATAATCTCACACACATTCTCACACACGCACATTTTCACACACACTCACACGTAGACACACACTCTCTCACACACACACACAATCACAACACAATCTCACACAAACACACGCATTCACACACACATACATACACACACACAATCGCACACACACACACAGTCACACACAATCTCACACTCACATATTTACACACACACACACAATCTCACGCACACACAATCTCACACACACATTCACTCACACATACACACACACTCTCACACACACACACATTCACACAGACAAACACACTCTCACGCACACACACACAATCTCTCACACACACATTCACACACACATAATCTCACACACATTCTCACACACGCACATTTTCACACACACTCACACGTAGACACACACTCTCTCACACACACACACAATCACAACACAATCTCACACAAACACACGCATTCACACACACATACATACACACACACAATCGCACACACACACACAGTCACACATAATCTCACACACACACATTCACACACACACATACACACACACATATTCACACACACACACATTCACACGCACATAATCTCACACACACACACATTCTCATTCACACACACACACATTCACACACGAACACACAATCTCTCACACACACATACACACACATTCACACACACACACACACTCACACACACTCACACACACACACATTCACTCACACACACAATCTCACACACACACATTCACACACACACAATCTCACGCACATACTCACACACACACACATTCACACACGAACACACAATCTCACACACACATAGACACCTCATTCACACACACGCACATACACACACACAATGTCACACACACACTCATTCAGACACACACAATCACACACACACATACACACACACAATCACACACACACATACACACACGTACACACACACAATCTCACACACACACAATCTCACACACACATTCACACATTCACACACACATACACACACAATCTCACACACACATTCACACACACATACATACACACAATCTCTCTCACACACACACGCACACACAATCTCTCTCACACACATACACACAATCTCACACACACACATATACACACACATATACACACACACATTCACACACACACACACAATCACACACACATACATACACACACATACACACACACAATCTCACACACACATATACACACACATACACACAAACATACACACACACACAATCACACACACGCACACGCAATCTCTCTCACACACACACATTCACACACACATACACACACAATCTCACACACACATATTCACACACACATTCACACACACAAACACAAACGCATTCACTCACACACACACATTCACACACAGACACTCAATCTCACACACATACTCACACACACACAAACACACACACGAACACACAATCTCTCTCACAAACACATACACACACATTCACACACACGCACATACACACACAAAGTGTCACACACACACTCATTCAGACACACACAATCACACACACACACACAATCCCACACACACATTCACACACAATCTCTCTCACACACAAACATTCACACACACATATACACCCACATACACACACACATTCGCATACATGAACATCAACTAGCCACGAAACGACACGACCAGCTATCCTGAGTAGCCACACACGCCGACAACAAGCAACATGAATTCGACTGGGACAATACTACTATCATAGGCAAGCCAGACAGAGAACAGCCAGGGAATTCCTAAAGGCATGGCATTCATCCACAAACTCCATCAACAAACACATCGACCTGGACCCAATATACCAACCACGACAGCGGACAGCTGAAACTGACAACCGGAAGTGGCAGGGACAGACCACTATAAACACCGGAGGAAACATCAAAGAAGCGCTTCGCAGGAGGCTCCCAAGCACTGATGATGTCGCCTAGCCAGGGGACGAAAGGTTTGCAACAAAAACTTCCACTCGGCGAACAGAACCACAACAACGAGCACCTGAGCTACAAATCTTCGCACAAACTTTGAATATAAAAATAATGATAAATTTTGATCTCTGTCTGTAAATGCTTACGTATGTATGGCATGGCCAACTGTACAGACCATCAAAATATTTTATGAATAAAGTCTATTTTTGAAATAAAAAGAAAAGATGTAGCCACCCTCACCAACAAAGCCAGGCATTTGGAAAGGGATATAGAGGACTGATTGCGGATTATACAAATGACAGCACCCTCCCCTCAGCCTGAGAATAATCCCAATAAATGTTCTGGACACTGTTTTAAATGTGGTCTTGAAGACCACTGGAGGAAGAAACCTGTTTGGGATTCCCTGAAAGTGAAGGACCAGTTCACCTTGGTTGAGCAACTGAAAGAATGCTCCAGTGATCAGCTACAACAGTTGGTGGAGCCCACAAAAACCTCGAGCTGCCCATCCCCTCCCTCTAGGCCCATCTGTGTGCAGCCTCAGAAGGACAAAATGATGGCTGCTCCATACAGATGGGGATGGGTGATGGGGAAATTAATTGGCAGGGGGTTTTACCCCATGTTGTAACAATCTGGAGGTTTTTATCCAAGAGTTGAACTTGTTTAGACAGATTTTAATAGATTTGATGGGACAAAGCATCCCAGCAGATTTAAACACTTGCAGGTTAGTGTCCTCGATCTTTAAATAAAACCTAGGTGAGGCAATGCGTTTAATTTTGGTAACTTGTGGTTGATTAAATTAAAAGTGAGAAAAATGTCTCTTAAAATTGCTAAAGAGGTTCTGGGATTTGAAGATGACTCTCAAATTTGCCAAGAAAGTTGAGAAGAAAAGAAAAAGGCCATACTTTTAGAATTACCAAATCAGTTAGATTTGGGTTTGATCAAGGACAAAAGTAAAGCTAAAATGGTAGGGGAATTACACAAGCATTTCGATGTGTCAGAGAAACAGACAAGTGCAGTCGAGATAGAAAAAACTTCAATTATAATTGAGGAAAATGGAGTTAGAAGATAAACATGGAGAGAGAGAGAGAGAAAGAGGAAAGAGAGAGACAGAAGGTTCTTGGCTGAACAGAGAGAGAAGAAAGGGAGAAAGAAAGAAAGAGAGAGAAGAGAGAGGAAGAGAGAGAGGAAAAAGAAAATGAGAGAAGGTTTTTAGCCAAGCAGAAAGAGAGAGCATTTGACTTGAGAAGTTGCGACTTTGTCAGCAAAGTCAAGTTAACGGGATGGAGATAAAAAGAGAAGGTAGTGAGAGATACAAATACATCAAAATTCTGCCACATTTTGATGAGAAAGATGTTGAAGCCTTTTGTAATTCATTTGAAACATTGGCGAGACAGATGGTGTGATCCGAGGGTTTATGGGTAATGCTAATTCAGACCAAACCGGTCGGCAGAGCTGGTGAGATATTTGCCGCGCTGTCAGATGAGGGGTCCAGAGATTATGAAGAGGTTAAACAGGCTATTTTAAGTGCTTATGAATTGGTACCAGAAGCGCATAGACAGTGGTTCAGATACATAAGGAAGGAACCAGGTCAGACTTATGTTGAGTTTGAAAGAAATAAACATAGTCATCTTGATAAATGGGTGCAGCCTTTAAAAATAGATAAGAGTTTTGAAGCTCTAAGAGAGAATATTCTGCTGGAGGAGTTTAAAAACGCTCTTCCAGAGATGATAAGAATTCACGCGGAGGAACGGAAATGTCAGGAAGTAAATAGGGCAGCAGCATTAGCAGATGACAACATGTTGGTGGATAGGACAAGCTTCCAGTCAGAGTTTCGTCCTGTGAGGGACAGAAGTTGGGAGAAAGGGAGAGCCTACATTTGGAAATAAAGAGCAGAGAACACCGGTAAATGTTTACCACAGGTGAACAAAAAAGCCCAAGAGGGTGGAAAGGAGCCGAAATGCCTCACGTGTTTCCACTGTGTTAAATTGGGACACGTAAAGTCACAGTGCTGGTAGTTAAAGAAAGGCACTGTGGGAGAAGATGTGGTTTACCATTGGCATCAGTGAGAATAGTAAAGGCAAAGCCAAGGAGCCCCAGGAGAGTGCACAGCCTCGGCAGGGGCTGGGTATGGATTTAGTGCCTGATCTCTATGAAGAATCCGCCTCTGTGGGGAAAGTTTACTCTGAAAGAACAGGGGGAGAAGGGCAAGAATTTAAAATTCTGAGAGATATAAGATCTAACCAGTCTCTAATAGTCAGAGATGAGCAAACTTGCACTCATTCTAATCTGTTTCCCAAGCGTGTGGTGACTTGTGAGATAGATGGACAGAAATGTCGCATTCCCCTGTGTAAGATCAGGCTGGAGGGCCTACTCAAGACTGGGGAAGCAAGAATGGGAGTGATTGAGAGAGTATCAGTTCCAGAAATCCAGTTTGTTCTTGGGAATGATTTAGCAGGATCTAAGATGGGAGTGTTACCTCCTGTTGTGGAGAAGCCAAAGGAAGACCAATAAACTGAGGAGTTAAAACAGAAATATCCTGGCATTTTCCAAGACTGTGTAGTAACAAGATCTCACTATTATAAGTCACAGCACGAAGCAAAAGCTAAAGGTAAAGATGAAGGAGTTGAAGTTCAGGTCATGGACAGCCAGTTTGATGTAATGGTGCGGGAAAAACGTGAACGGGACCCTTGCTTTTTGAACAGACCGCATTTGTCAATTCTTTTGAACGATCTCGAACCAAGAGGCCCCTCTTGAAGGGTCTTAGATCTACATTTTGGTGCCGCGACATGTTTCGGCTCGGACAGACTGTGAACAGCAGTGTAAGAGTTAAATGTCCTTCACTCTTGAGTGTTGAGGAATTCGGCCGGCCAGACGTGAGTATTTTAAGAACGTTTGGTTTTCCTCTCATTCAAGTGATGTCTGACGTGACCCCTCGCTGTTTATTTGCCAGCCCAGCCCGAAAGGATTGGTCTTAGCAAGGGTTGAGTCTGGGAGACTTTTTAAATGTTAAAAAGTGGGGAGGGATTGATTGAATTTGAGTGTACTTTGGTACTTACGGACAGTGGGATTGAAAATTGCTGAACTCTGAGGGGAGGGTTGAAATCTGAATTCCCAAACTTTGTTAACTTTTGGGTTTTTAAAAAAACTTCTTTCACCCGAGCTTCGTTGATTTCCGAAGTAAAAACAAAATCTCCCGAGATTTGTTATTTTCCGGCTTTTATAAAACAAACTTCGATCGCTGAAACTTTGATTATTTTGGCGTTCGGGTTGTGTGAACTTCGCTTGTTTTCAGTTTTAAAAAAAATTGAATCTCTCGAACTTTGTTAATTTTCGGCTTTAAAAGAAAAATTCAACTGCTTAAACTTCGTTTATTTCCGGGTTATAAAAATCGGATGCTTGTATATTCAGCAGTTTTCAGAGGCATCAAAAGAATCAATATAGACAGTTATGAAAGAGGCCCCTAGTATTTGAAGTTTATAGGGAGCAAGAGGTCCCCGGTATTTGAAGTTATAGGGAGTAAGAGGCCCCCGGTATGTAAAGTTGTTAGGGAGCAAGAGACCCCTGGTATTTGAAGTTATAGGGAGCAAGAGGCTCCTGGTATTTGAAGTTATAGGGAGCAAGAGGCCATCGATATTTGAAGTTTCTAAGGAGGCAAGAGGCCCCAGGAATTTAATTATAGGTTATTATTAATCTAATAAAATATAATATTTGATAAGTTAATAAATAACAATAAATTAATCATAAAAAATACATAAGTTGATTTTTTAAAAGAAAAGAAATATCGCGATATTCCATAATACAAGTTTTTTTTATAAAAAGGTTTGTTAAATTGATTAGCGTTTGTGGAAGTCTGATCAGTGAGTAATATTTTTAAAAAATTAGTTGCCATAAAACTGAATTAATTTTAAAATGGGTAATTACATTGAGCAGATGGTTCGTCGTCAACATTAGTGAAAAAATGTGAAAATGTCCCGACAAGTCTGAGGCCTTTAGACAACTGTATGGAGGTCAGAACAAAACATTGGGTGATGAAGAATATTATAAGGTGGTCCCTAAATCTGTTCAGTTGGTTAAATCAGCTCAGCAATTGATTTGGCAACGTAACATGGGGATGGGAGCGAAAGAGTTAATTGGACTATGGCGACAGTTTTGCGATGAGAGGCACAAAGAGTCAGTTTTGAGCTCGTGGTGGGACACTGCCACCAAATTGGGGATTGAATTAACTGCAAATGGTGCTCTGAAATCTGTTGAGATTCTTAAAAGTGAAATGCTCGAGCAAAACAATTACAGAAACAAAAGGAGAAGTCACAAGTGACCGATAAATAAACAGAGCTGCGCATTTCAGTTGTTGGCCTTAGTTTTAACGAGAAAGACAATGATAATTCGGAATTAGATGAGTGGTGCTTTTTCTTATACTTTTTTTTGCGGCTCCCGTTTCAAACTCTTCCTTACAGGCTGATCAGTCTTTGGAATGGACAGCTGTTTCACTTCATTCTTTTTTATTAACTTTACTGCTGTAGTCCAGGAACAACAGCGACAAGATAATAATCTCGCTGCTGTATCTGCTGGATTGTTGTTTATTGTACCTGTTGTACCTGTAATACAAGCTTGGCTTGTCTTGCTTTGTGGCTTTTTTGTTCATTTTGGTCACTGTTCTTTGTTTATGGAATATCGAGGGTGGCCGTTGTTCTTTCTTGATCTGTTAAAAGATAAGGCTGGCCAGTGGTAACAATTCTTCCACACTTGTTTAAGCAATGATGCCACAGCCAGGATTTATCAGACTAAACTCCCAAGCTAAAAACTGAGATATGGTGTATGTGTGTGTGAGCCGGAGAGAGAGAGAAAAAGAGTTGTAGAGCTAATAGAAAGTTGAACCTCTTGTGATTCGGTTTGAATGCACATTTGTTTGTTGGTGATTGAATGTTTGTACTTTGTTCCCTGGAGCTTGAGATCCGGGACTGTTTTGAATCTGATTTCTATTATGGAAATTTGACATGATTTCTTTTTAGGTTAAGGATTTTTCAGTGATTATGAAATAAAATATTAACTCCTGTTCTTTTTACAGATCATGACTGCCTTACTGTCAGTTTCTAACGAATCTCTTTTATCCTTACATAAAAGCCAGCCTTATTTGATTTCAAAGCAGCTTAATATGGAGGAAAACAACACAATAACCTTTTTTTGTGAATTCAGATTCATTTATTTCCACTTAATTTTAAGACTGATATGTTTCATTTGTGATTATGATGTGCCACCCGTAGCTTTATTTAGGAAGTCCCCTCCCTCAATGACAGTTGAATGTTCAGTCCAAAATTAGCTTGTGATAAGTCATCAAAAAAATCCCATGGTTAATATGTGTGTCCTTGGATTCGGCCATTATTCATGCATTAGAAGTTTTTTACTACTTGAATAGGCAAATCCGTTTGAAGCACCTCTGATTATTTCACGACCTATAACCATTAAAATTGAGCAATGACTGGTCAGGACTACTGAAGAAATATAATTTTGGATTTAAATTAAGGGACTAAAACTGGGTAATTATAGTAGATTTCAAAGTTGGGAACAGTATGCATTTTACATTTTAAATATTAAATACTGAATAAATGAATTTTGAATATATATATAATATAATTAAATATATATTTATAAATTATATAAGAAAATAAAATGTTGTATGTTATTCAGGTATATATTGTAAAAAATAGTGACCATTGATATGTCACCACAGAGGAGATCTGATCTCAAACAAGACAATGGGAAGTAAGCTCTGTTGATCCTCCAATGTCCACAAAAGTAATTGAAAACTTATTTTCCATAATCTTCTTCAGCTGGATCCCCGCTCAGTAATGCATAAAGTATGCTTGGTACCACTCCACTCAGTGCTCTCTCCAAAATTCAGACTGAATTCTATCCATACCATTAGGTGTCCCAAATGGATGAAAAAGGACTACTGCCTGACTTATGCAGGCACTGCTGTCACCCAGCATTCCAACCTTTGGAAAATAGGGACAGCCAAACATATCGAGGAATAGGATGGTATATCAATCACTTTCTTTTGTAGCATCACTGCCCAATTGCCATGGAGTTGGAAAGCTCCATAATGTCACAGCTATGTGATGCAGTGACCAGGACAAGTGAATGAGACAAATCTCCTCTTGCAGTTTTTGATGAGCTGAAAATTCAAATCTTAAAACTAGCTTTCAGATTATGACAATCAAGATTCCAAAATGTATAGTTCGGAACAGGCTTTAAAGTTAGACAAGCAAACATTGATAAATGCGATAAGTGAGGTTAAAATGAAAAAGGAGGCAAGGAGATCAATTACAGAAGGGAAGAGAATAAAGCAATAAGAAGGATAAAACAGCAGAGTAACAGTTCTAAAATGTTGGGTCACCTGTTGGGTTTGCACCCTGAATTGCAGATAATTATTATATTTATTATTATTATAAATATTTATTATTGTATTAGCCCGATTCAAAATTAATTGGCAGGATTCCGTCACACATTGTCAGTGACATGTCATGTTGAATCATAGTTAATTTAAAATATGACTGCATTAGTTCATTCCTGATAAAGGGCTTTTGCCCCAAACGTCGATTTTCTTGCTCCTCTGATGCTGCCTGACCTGCTGTGCTTTTCCAGCACCACTCTAATCTAGATTCTGGTTTCCAGCATCTGCTGTCCTTGTTTTTACCCTGCATTAATTCGTTGTTAATTTAGAATGAAAAGCTACATTACTGACCAATTGAAGAAATGCTGCATATGATTGTGGATAGAGATAGATACATAAATATGTCAGATTAAACTCCCAAAGGCGGGGGAGGTGACTGTGAATTGGTGTATATATGTATAAAAAATTAGACATGTCATGAGAAAACAATATAAGGCCACTAAGGTTGAGGAACATATAAACAAGGTTAAAGCAACAATACCGTAAAATAAAAAAACTTAGATTCTACTCAGAATCCCGAGCCCATGTCTGGCATACCAACCCTTTTTGAGAATTGGGATTTTGTTCCTGTATACGTGCAGAGCCCTATTGCTATGTAGCTAGTACTGCAGTCTCGCGGTGCCAGGGTCCCGGGTTTAATGTCAGCCTTGGATGGCTGTCTGTGAGGGGTTAGCACATTCTCCCTGTGTCTGTGTGTGTTTCCTCTGGGAGCTCCGGTTTCTTCCCACAATCCAAAGATGTGCAGGTCAGGTGAATTGGCCATGCTAAATTACCCATTGTGTTAGGTCCATTGATCAGAGGGAAATGGGTCAGTGTGGAAACAGGCCCTTCAGCCTAACAAGTCCACACCGCCCCGCCGAAGCGCAACCCAACCATACCTCTGCAATTACCCCTTACGGGCAATTTAGCATGGCCAATTCACTTGACCTGCACATCTTTGGACCGTGGGAGGAAACTGGTACACCAGGTGGAAACCCACGCAGACACGGGGAGAACGTTGGGACTTGTTGGGCCTATTTCCACACTGTAGAGAATCAACTCATCTCCTGATTTTTCCCAGCTTTAATTTAAACCATCCACTTGTTGAAACGTTTCCTTCTTTTGAAAATGAAGCATCCAGACATCATAGCCGATTTCATGGGAATGATTGACTTGCGCCATCCTAAACCGGGTCCCATCCCGGGGACGAGAATTATGTTAATGAAGCATGCCCCTGATTGCAAGATCAAACCGGCCAGACTTGCTCAATATGTCCAAGTGTGATACGAATGCAAATGCAGTAAAAATCTCTGAGTAGCCTCAATACGAATGGCATGTGTTACAAGACTGAAAGATGTGCTTATCTGTCTGACAGAAGTGACAAATAACTGAACAATAATCAAGAAGTTCAATTACCTTTATTTAACCCTAAACTTTTGCAATGTTTTCTGGCAGGAGTCACTGACATGATCCAGACCAACAGTACAAACCAATCCAGGAATTTCCAGTCACAAATGAGGTGAGCAGTGGTTTTCTATTGGGATGGCCAGAATTGGACTGAACCATGATGCACGTTACAGGTAAAAGAAATTATATTCAGCGTCCTCGTGATCCCAAATTCTGCATACCAGCCCTGATCGGGTTAATTGGAACCAGGATACCCACTGGGGGCGGAACCTACCTCATGTACCTACCCGATGACCACTGCTGGATAACCTTTTCCCGAGGGGATCCTGAATATGGGGACAGGCAGACCCCAGCATTTCACCTTTGAGACTGGCAACAAGACATCAAAAAACACCCAGGGGCAAATGTCTGGCCCTTGCTTTAACTGTTGAAATGTGGCCAATAGGGAGTAATGTGTCTTTAATGTTAGCTCGGAGCTGACGTTGAGAATCGACAGGATTTCATCCTATCAAAACGAAAATCTACTAATATACACTGACTCTTCATTGTACTTTTAATATGATCCATGATATTGGAGCATTGTGGGAACATTGAAGATTTTTAACTCCCAAGTGGGGGTTTGGGCAGCGTTACAGTGATGCTATTTTGTCCAATCAATCTGACAGTTATCGAGATATCTGGCTCATGCTGATGAAAATGATACAGTTTCTAAAGTAATGGGCAAGTATATGCAGCTGCCAAGCAGACAGCCATACGCCCCAAACATCTGATCCCATTGGGTCATCAGCAAAACACATTTAGACAGAGTATAAGGACCTGTATGCGAGACCTGGGTAAGGTGCAAAAATCATGGGGGAATGATACTGTCTGTTCAGTGCCAATTCACAATGTAGAAGTTGATTTCTCTGTTGCTTATTGACTGTAATCACACGGGTTTAATGGTTGGATTGTTTTAAATATGGTTTTGAAATTTGAAAGTAATTTGTAAATTTCCATTTCTGAAATGATTATAGGCACTTTGTAATACAATATACTACTGTCTGAATTATCAAGTGATTCGATTTCATGCATGGACGTTCAGCCTGAATATCTTTGCTTTGTGTCAGGAGCTTGTAAGAATACACACTGGCTGATTTGATTTACTTTTGGGTTGGGCTTTTAGATCTAAGAAGGAGTGTCTGGCTGAGCTATTATCTTCATGTAGATATTTAATACTGAACAGTGATGGTTTATAATTTTAAGATTGCACCGCTGTCTAAATTCTCGTGTTAGCTCAATATTTGAAAGATTTCAGTGTAGTTTGAAAACTTTGTATCATGTTCCATAATTTAGGGACAGCATTGCCCTGCAGCTAATATTTATGACCAACTTTTCTGCTCAAAATCATCTCCAGATTTCTACATTTAATTCTAATTACTGTTAACTAAAGCTGTAGATTGGGCCATTTAATTGGGAATAATGTTATTATTTTAAAGAGAGAGCACAATATATCGCAAAACTAATCTAAATATTAGATAATATAGATTTTTTTAGTAGCAAAACATCAATGACTATTACACCCCAGCAAGGCTGGATTTATAAGAACAGGTTTTGCTTAATTCACCCATGGCTGGGCTTTTCCATATAAAATAAGAAAATAATGAGGAGGAATGGAATCTTTCGTGAGTAATTTAAAATGAACGATCTTTTTGCCAGTATTGGCAATATATATTCCAGTGGGATATTTGAGTTTGATTAATTTAAGAATTATTTATTTCAAAATTGCTCTTAGGGCTTCGAGCCAGCTGAAGAGCACAAACTATGTTCTTAAATAAGGTACTTCCGCAATACTCAGACCAGAATATGGGTGACCTCTATCAGATTAGTTTGTGTTACTTCTTTGCTGCTGCCTATTTTAATTGAATATATGTATACTGTATATACTTTATTACAATTAGCACTTCGCGGTCTCCAAACTTGCAAAGGGGGAGATGATACAGATTGAACTTGACCTGCTGTGTCGACTTGCCATTGCCAGCATTGGTGCACAAGGAGGGACAGTTTACCCGTGTGATCCTGAGCAAACACAGACTGTGTACCAACTATGACAGGAAGATGTCCTTGTTTGTTGGAAGATTAAATGGAGCCAAGAATGACTTTCGCAGTGGGCAAGTGCATAAAAAAAGCAGTTTATTTGCAGAACAAGTCTAAATGGTCTTTACTATGTAAAGGTGTTGTGTGCCAGTTTGATTTCATTTGTACCATGGGTATCCCTGATAAGCCTTATCCCCTTTCAGATAGATCACGTAGTAAAAGAGACAAAGGGGGGATGTTTCTAGAAACCCATAATAACATTTTCGGAGAGGATGAAATAATTTGTTACGCCCTTATTTCAGTAAGAGACCCCCGACCTCTTTTATCCTTCCAAATCCGAACATGGAGGTATGGAATAGTACTAAAGTATTTACAGGACGTAAGGGAATGATACTGTCTGTTCAGTGCCAATTCACAATCTTTTTCGTTATTACTTATCCCCACCTGCTACTTGTTTATGGACTTCCTCCAATAAATCCGCAATATCCTATCCAAATTACTACAAAGGTAAGGAATGGGGGTCTGGTTATGTCAGAGTGCCTAATTTTTATTTCTGTGCTATGATTAAACGTATTAGTCATCACTGCTTTTCTGAAGGACCTTGCATCTCATTTGTATGCCTTAACGAAAAATGAATCCCTAATATCACTGGAATTCAAACTCTATGTGGAGAGGGTAAAAATACCCACCTTCATTACGGTACCCCTAATGGCACTAATATTTTCCCAGTTATTGGAGGGGTACAACCATTTTGGGATGTTGACCATGTTTCTTATCAATAAACTCACCTCATTAGTAGTGGATGATTTTCACCCTCAGCACCCAGGGCCAAATTATGTAGTCATGGATTATCTACATACCCGAGGAAGTCATCAAGATAGGCCCGCTTCTTACTGGGAAGGACCCTCTATTGCCTGTGCTAAACCTGGATTTTGTTTCAGTTATAATAAGGCAGCTAACTACCCTGTCCTGAATAGAGCAAGTAGTCCTCATGCCGTCGCTGTAGAAACACTACTTCCGACTCCTGTTCCCGGTCCAATTACTTGCCAAGGAGATCATAATTTCCCTTTTAAACAGACAGTTTCTCCTGGCTTCTATGCAGAATGGAAGAATCCAAAGACCATATCAGGAAGTAAAACACACTCATTGGCATATGCAGCTCTCAGTGTGCTTTCATAAGTAGAGTCCTTAAGAATTATTAGTCATCAAGACCATTATTATCTCATTGGTGGACTCACAATTCTGGGGAGTGAGACAATTGCTGCCTTTTTCGAAATAGGGACATGCTTTCACAATTGCGCCTATTTGCCCAACAAAACCAATTATATACTTGCGAAGGAAGGTGGATTTTGCGCTATTGTTAAAGGAAAATGCATTATGAGTGTCACTGATCTTTTCGAAAACATTACTAGACATATTGATAATATTCGCACTTTTGTCAACCAAAAGAATGAAGGGGCGGGATGGGAAGATTGGGGTTTTTGCTCATGGGACAACAGATTAATTAATGTGTCTTTTTATGGTGCTATTGTTTTAAATGGTCTTTTTGTTGGTATTGCTATAGTTAAGCGTATTATTGCTAAAATATTATCATTAATATTAATCAAATATTATTAATATCAATATTCTATTGACAATATTGATTCCATCCAGAAAATGCTTCTTCTTTCCTTAAATCATGATGAGGAAACATCATTGGCTGCCCTTGGTTCCCCTTCGGAGGAAGATGAAGTATTGCAGTCTTTTACTGCCATTGAATTGGATTAATTTGATCCATGCCTTTATGGTGTGGTCATAGAATGACCAAAGGGGGGAATGAGGATCGAAACTTTGACTTTAGGCAACAAAAATATGTAGATTTTTATTTTAACAAAATGGTTTCTCGATTTAAAAGAATACTATAAAATGGCCTGTGAACCATACTGCTGAACATAATAACATGGAGTCAGCTATTACGAGGGGGCATAGCTTTAAATTAAGGGGTGGTAGGTATAGGACAGATGTTAGGGGTAGATTCTTTACTCAGCGAGTCGTGAGTTCATGGAATGCCCTACCAGTAGCAGTGGTAGACTCTCGCTCTTTATGAGATGGAAATGTGTTGCTGGAGAAGCGCAGCAGGTCAGGCAGCATCTAGGGAACAGGAGAATCGACGTTTCGGGCATTAGCCCTTCTTCAGGAATGAGGAAAGTTTATGGGCATTTAAACGGGCATTGGATATGCATATGGAGGATAGTGGGCTAGTATAGATTAGGTGGGCTTGGATCGGCGCAACATCGAGGGCCAAAGGGCCTGTACTGTGCTGTATTTTTCTATGTTCTATACTGCTGATTTACAGAAGTAAATTGCAGTTCAAAGATAAGAGGACAATAGGGTTTTCATAAGATGAATATTGACACATTAATTGACCATTTGAACTAACCTTGAACTGAAACATGGCATGACAATTTACGTAAATAAGATTTCCTTCTCAAAAAAAAAACCATCGGATTAGCCTGTTGTCAATCATATCACCATAATACAGTTGTTTGGACTTTTTTGTAGTTAAGAACTCTTTCCCAGGAAATATCATTGGATTAACTTACTGTAAATCGTGTCACCTTATTATATGTGATTGGTCTTTCTTGTGATTAAGGTTGTACCATTACTCGAAAAATCATGGAAATAATGTGTAATTTTCAAATGTAATTGTGGAACTTCACCACGGAACACAGAAGCTTCAATCTGTGTGTTGCTGGATAGAATTGCGTCAAGGTACCTTAATTCAATAAACTAATGACCCTTGCTTTTTGAATAGACCGCATTTGTCATCTCTTTTGACCGATCTCGAACCAAAAGGCCCCTCTTGAGGGGTCTTAGATCTTTACCCCTACTTCCCCAATTTGTCAATGTCCTTTTGGAGTTCTGCATTTCCCTGTCACAGTTTCGAATTCTTCCTGGTTTGGTGCCATCTGCAAACTTTGAACTTGTCCCCCTGCACAGCAAGATCCCGATCATTAATTAAATATCAAGAAAATCAAGGATCCCAACATCGATCCCTGACAATCTGGGGGGATCCATAACGCAGTTTCGAGTCACACTGGGCACCAACCGAACCCAATTCAATCCCTTTGCTGTACAAAGTCTCTGGAAGGACAGGAACACACACCCTTGAAGATCAGGTGGATTCTGTGTGGGTGAAATAAGAAGCAAGATATTTGTGATTGAATATTAATTATTTCCCACACCATCAGGACAGAATTAATGTGAGCTTCCTGCTATTGAGCAAACAGATTGTACAAGCTCAAACCCTGAGACCATGCTGCCCAGCTGGTTCAACTGGTCTCTGAGGAAAGGGAACACTGTACCACCTTTACTTCAGTGCGACACCGTGACCTCATTATCTGTTGTTATAAATAAACACAACATTGCTCTGGGTAATCGCTCTTCCCGATATCTGGCAAATTAATCCTCGGGCAAAAAATATCTCATTAAACAGGAGCCACAGAAAATTTCTGAAATGTTCACAATTCAAACACAACTCCCTATTGCAATAGCTGCTGGAAATCTTTGTTTCACCCTGAGCACTAAGTACTCTGACAGTACAGAGACTCATACACCTCTCTAACATGATTTGGAAAGCCATCTGATGAAGGAGCAGCACTTCAAAAGCTGATGCTTCCAATTAAACCTGTTGGACGAGAACTGGTGTTGTGTGATTTGTAACGTCTATACTATTTCACCAGCTCAGAATACACCAAAAAAACCTTCACAAACAAATTAGCAATATACCTGCACAGCTCTGAACCAGTATCGACAGCACAGACCCTCTGACAGTGCGGCACTCCCTAAGCACTGACCCCGCCACCTCCCCGATAGTGGGGCACTCGCTCAGCGCTGACCCCCTTGACAGTGCGGCACTTGCACAGTGCTGACCCTCAGAACGTGCGGCAATCCCTCAGCACCGACCCTCTGACAGTGTGGCGATCCCTCAGCACTGACCATCCAATAGGGCAGTACTACCTTAGCAGTAAGTTTATGACAGCGCGATGTTCCCTCAATACTGACACTCCGAAAGTGCAGCACTCCCTCAGTACAGACACTCCCATAATGCTGCACTCTCTTAGCAGTGACTCTATTGTCACTGGGCACTCCCTCAGTACTGACTTTCCAACAGTGCTGTTCCTCAGCACTGACCTTCCATCAGTACAGCACTCCCTCAGAACTGACCCTCTGACAATATGGCACTCCCTCAGCACTGACTCTCCGAGACTGCAGTACTCCCTCAGCACTCACCCTCTGACAGTGAGGCGCGCACTCAATTCTGACCCTCTGACAGTTTGGCAATCCCTCAGCACAGACCCTCCCACAGTATGGTCTATACTGTGCTGTTCCTCTTCCAGGCCTATTGTGGTTGCACCATCACACAGCCTCGGATTAAAAATTGAGGTAAACAATGAGGTTGGAGGTAGGGGTTGGTTTTTAGAACCCCCACACCTTGTCAGATGTACCGGGTATATCTCTGTCAAAACATGAACACAACCTGCTGCCGGTGAATGCAGTGAGTGGGTGGGATTAGGTGCTGTTATCTCCTGAATAGTTTGTGAGAGGTCGCGGCTGTGGGAATAGATGGCTCCCATTGGAACTCAGTGGGAGATTGACATTTGATCATCATTGTTTGTATAAAACCAAGACTCACTATTTCTCTTGCTTTCAATCATGGAACGGGTAATAAAATGTTTGTGCTTCATGTATTTACTAACATTAGGAGCATAATTAGCATGAAAACACCAATGTGGCTAATTATACTAAGGGGTGTCAACTTCCCCAGCATTACTTGCAATGGTCATCATGCAACAAGGGTCACTAGACCCGAAACGTTAACTCTGTCTCTCTCTGTAGTAGCTACCAGAACTGCTGAGTTTCTCCAGCACCTTCTGATTGTTACAGATCTCCTAACTCCCCAGGTCTTTATTTTATTGCAGGCTATCCAGATCACATCAGCCTAAGAGCTGTCTAATTTATTGCTTCACATTCCTCAGTTCCAACATGAACTGGTATTGGGAATTGAGAAGGTGTTTACTGGGAAAAGGTTTGCAGGACCGAGGGAAATGGAAGAGTGTGAGGTCCAGGACTAATTCATTGTTGTAACGAGCCATCAGTGGCAGGATGGGTAGAATGGCCTTTATAAGTCCAATCCAATCCAATCTTTGTTCCACACCAATCTAGTGGCGTCTCAGTTTGTGAAATTCCTGGGAGTTCACAGCAGTGAAACAAAGATTGGATTGGATTAGATTTGTAAAGGCCGTTCTATTCATCATGTCTCTAATGGCTCTTTACGCCATCAAATTATTCCCATGCCTCACCCCCTTCCTTTTCCCTCGGCACTGCAAACATTTTCCCTGTAAACACATTCTCAATCCCAATATCAGATCATGGTAGAACTGAGGAATGTGAAGCAATAAATTAGATAGCTATTAGGCTGATGTGTTCTGGATAGTCTACAATAAAATAAAGATCTGGGTTATGAGGAGATCTGAAAATATCAGAAAATTCTGGGGAAACTCATTAGGTCTAGTACATACTACAGAGAGATACAGAGTTAACGTTTCGAGTCTCGTGACCCTTGTTCTATGATGACCATCTCAAGTCATGCTGAGGAAGTTGACACCCCCTATTATAATTAACCACACTGGTGTTTTAACGCTAATTATGCTCACGATGTTAGTAATTACATAAAGCACACACATTTCATCACAGGCTCCAGAATCGAGCTCAAGAGAAATTGAGAGTCCTGGCTTTGTACAAACAATGATGATTCAATGTCCATCTCCCACTGAGTTCCAATGGGAACCATCTATTCCCACAGCCGTGACCTTTCATAAACAATTCAGGAGATTGCAGCACCTAATCCCTACCCACTCTCTGCATTCACAGGCAGCAGGTTGTGTTCATGTTTCAACATGCAGCACATCTGAGGGATGTGGGGCATCGATAAACCAGCCCCTATCTTACTCCTAGGCTTTGAGTGATGAAACTCCCACAATAGGCCCGGAAGGGGAACAGCGCAGGGTTACAGATAGACCATACTGTGGGAGGTTCAGTGCTGACGGAGTGCTGCACTGTGAGAGGGTCAGTGCTGACGGAGTGCCACACTCTCAGAGGATCGGTGCTGATGCAGTGTCGCACTCTTGGAGGGTGAGTATTAAGGGAGCACTGCCCTGTTGGAAGTTCAGTGCTGGTGGAATGCTGCACTGTTGGAAGTTCAGTGCTAATGGAGTATTGTATTACCAGAATCTCAGTGCTGGGGGGTTTCCACACAGTTGGAGGATCCGTGCTGAGGAGTGTCACATTATCGGAGGGTCAGTACTGAGGGAGTGCTGTACTGTCAGAGAGTCAGCTTTGGAGGGCCATCACACTGGCAGAGGGTCATGGCTGAGGGAGCATTGCACTGTCAGAGGGTCAATACTCAGATAATACCGCACTGTGGAAGGGTCAGTACTGTGGGGGTGCTATACTGTCTCAGGGTCAATACTGAGAGAGAGTGCACTGTCGGAGAGTCAGCTTTGGGGGACCATCACACTGTCAGAGAGTCTGGCTGAGGGAGCATTGCACTGTCAGAGGGTCAATGCTATGACAATACCGCACTATGGGAGGGTCACTACTGAGAGGGTGTTGTACTTTTGGAGGGTCAGTACTGAAGGGATGCTGTACTGTAGGAGGGTCAGTAGTGAGGAAACACCGCACTGTCATAAAGTCACAGCTGAGGGAGTCTCACACTGTAGGAGGAGGAGTATTGAGGGAGAGTGACATTGTTAGTGGGTCAGTGCTGTGGGAGTGTCGCGTTGTCAGAGGGTCAGTGGTGAAGGAGCGCCGCACTGTCAGGGGGTCAGTGCTGAGGGATTGCCAAACTGTCAGAGGGTCTGTACTGTGGATACTGTTTCAGAGCTTTGCAGAGATCTCATTCATTTGTCTGAGAAGGATGTTCAGTGTATTCTGAGCTGGTGAAATGTTATAGACCTGTGTGGGTCTCTGTACTGTCAGAGGACTGAGTACTCAGGATGAAACAATGATTTGTAGGAACTATTGCGTGAGGAAGTCACGTTTGAATGGTGAACATTTCAAGAATTCTCTGTGGTTCCTGTTTGACGAGATATATTTTGCCCAAGGGTTAATCCGCTGTACATAGGAGACCAAGGGAAATGTTGTGTTAATTTATAACAACAGAGAATGAGTCACGTTGTCACACTGAGGTAAAGGTGGTACAATAGTGCCTTTCCTCAGAGAGCAATTTAACCAGCTGGGCAGCAAGGTCTCAAGGTTTGAGGTTGTACAATCTGTTTGCTC
This sequence comes from Chiloscyllium plagiosum, assembly GCF_037043375.1. Classification (NCBI taxonomy): domain Eukaryota; kingdom Metazoa; phylum Chordata; class Chondrichthyes; order Orectolobiformes; family Hemiscylliidae; genus Chiloscyllium; species Chiloscyllium plagiosum. The sequence goes on along the minus strand of NW_028270173.1, from coordinate 921,380 downwards.
AATAGCAGGAAGCTCACATTAATTCTCTCCTGATGGTGTGGGAAGTAATTAATCTTCAACCACAAATGTCTTGCTTCTTATCTCACCCACCCAGAATCCACCTGATCCTCAAGGGTGTGTGCTCCTGTCCTTCCAGAGATGGTATTGTACAGTGAAGGGATTGAATTGGGCTCAGCTGGTGCCTCGTTTGACTCGAAACTGCGGAGAAGAACCCCCAGAATTCCAGCGGTCGATGTTAGGATCCTTGTTTTTCCCGATATTTAGTAATGATTGGGATCTTGCTGTGAAGGGGACAAATTCAAAGTTTGTAGATGGCACCAAACCAGGAAGAATTGTAAAATATGAGGAGGACAGTTCAGAACTCCAAAGCATATTGATAAGGGTGGGAGTTGGGGGAGGAGGGGAGGCGGATAAGGTTCAGTGCAGAGAAATGGGAGGTGATGCACTTCGGTGGGAAGGAAATTGAGAGTCAATGTAAAATTGTGGGGGTGTAATTCTAAAGGGGGTGCAGCAGGAGCAGTGGGAACTAGGGGTATGTGAGCACAGATCATTGAAGGTGGCAGTACAGGTAGAGAAAGCAGTGAATAAAGCACACAGTGTCCTCCTCACTACTAACACGGGCACAGAGTACAAGAGAAAGGAGGTGTTTCTGAACTTGTAAAAGCCCCTTGTTTGACCCCAGCTGGTGTATTGTGTCCAGGTGTGGGCCCCACATTATCTGAAAGATCGAGAACACAGCGGAGCGAGGCCAGGAACAATTAACAAGAATGGTTCCAGGGATGGGAAACGTGAGCAATGTGGATAGGTTGAAGAGGGTGGGACTATTTTCTCTGCGAGAGAAGAAGGCTGAAAGGGAGATCTGATTGACGTTTTCGAAATCCTGAGCATGAGCTGGATAGAGGAGAGAGGAAGAAATAGTTCCCTCTCGGAACAGGATAAAGAATGAGAGGGGCATAGATTTCCAATGATTTGCAAATGAAACAAGAAGGTGCTGGGGAAGCTGAAAGGTATGAATGTGAATAAATCACCTGAAGGAGATGAACTACACCCTGATCCTCTGTGGGAGATAGCTGAGGAGATAGTAGGAGCATTGGTGAGGATCTTTTCTTTCTTCATTCTTTAACAGGATGATGACGGTATCACTGGCTGGGCAGCATTTATTGCCCATCTCGAATTGTCCAGAGGACATTCAAGAGTCAACCACTTTGATATGAGTCTGGAGTCCCATGTAGGCCAGACCAGGTAAGGATGGCCGTTTGTTTCCCTAAAGAATGTTAGTGAACAGCTGGGTTTGTCCGACAACTGGCAATGAATTTATAGGAGTTATTAGATTCTTCACTCCAAATATTCATTGAATTCAAATTCCATCTTTTCCCATGGTGCATTTGAACCCAGGTCCCCGGAACATTACATGGATCTCTGGATTAACAGTTCACCACTCGACCATGGCTTCCACAATACCTTTCGGGAATCACTGTCGTCAGGGAGGGTTCCAGACAACTGGAAAATAGCTAATGTAACATCCTTTTTTAAGAAGGGAAGGAGACAGAAGACAGGAAGTTATAGGCTATTAAGCCTGATCTCGGTCATTGGTAAGGTGTTGGAGTCCATTATTACAGATGAGATTGAAGAGTGCATGGTAACAACGGTCTTCATCTCGGGGACATCATGCCTGACAAATCTGTTAGAATTCTTTGAGGATGTAATGAGCAAGTTAGACAAAGCAGAGACAGCGCACGTAACATATTTAGATTTCCTGAAGGGCTTTGACAAGGTGCCGTACAGGAGTTTACTAAATAAGATATGAGCCCATGGTGTTAGGGGCAATGTACTGGCATGGATAGAGGATTGGCTGACTGGCAGATGGCAGACAGCAGTGATGAAGGGCTCTTTTACAGGTTGGTACTCAGTGACTGGTGGGGTTCCATAGGGCTCAGTGTTAGGATCACAACCATTGATAAGGCAGAAATGGTTACTGCAAATACTAGAGATTAGAGTCAAGATTAGAGTGGTGCTGGAAAAGCACAGAAGGACTTGCAGCATCCAAGGAGCAGGAAAAATCGACGTTGATTTTTCTGGTGAAGAGCTTTTGTCTGAAACGTTGATTTTCCCTGCTACTCGGATGCTGCCCGACCTGCTGTGCTTTTCCAACACCACTCTAATCTTGACTCACACCGATTTATGTTATACAATAACGAGCTGGAGGAAGGAACTGAGGGCATTGTTGTATGTTTGTGGATGTCACAGAGATAGGTGGAGGGACAGTTTGTATTGAGGAAGCAGGGAGGCTGCAGAAGGACTTGGACAGGCTGGGAGAGTGGGCAAACAAATGGCAGATAGAATACAATGTGGGAAAATGTGAGGTTCCGCACTTGGAAGGATGAACAGAGGCACAGACTATTTTCTAAATGGAGAAAAGCTTTATAAATATGAAGCAAAAAGGGACTTAAGAGTCCTAATTCAGGATTACCTTCAGGTTAATATGCAGTATGTGTTTGTGTAAGCGTACAATTTTCGCTGAAAATGAGGGTCGAATCATTTTAAGTTGCTTCATCAATGACGTTCCCTCCATCACAAAGTCAAAAGTGGGGGTGTTCACCAATGATTTTCTTTTATTCATTTGTGGAAGGTGGGCATCGTTGTCTGACCAACGTCCCTAATTGCCCCCTCGAAAGGTGGTGGTGAGCTGTCTTCTCGAACCCCTGGAGGCCATATGCTGTTGGTCGACCCTCGATGCTCTTGGTGGGAGTGGTGGGGGGCAGGTGGAGTTCCAGGATTGTGACCCAGCGACATTGAAGGAATGGTGATAATTTCCAAATCAGGATGGTGAGTGGCTCAGAGGGGAACTTGCAGGGAGTGGTGTTCCCATGTATCTGCTGTCCATATGGACTGGCCTGAATCCTCCTCCTTAAGAAAGACAGTTGCTCGTATCCATTTCACTGCTCCGTCATGAATTGGAGATGGGAAGATGTCTTTGACCAGGTAAGGTAATTGGTTCCTCATGTTGTAAGGGAATGTTTGAAACTACATTTCCCCGGGGAGCCCTTGAAAAGCTGCTCTCTTGCCTGTATAAAAGTGACCTGACAAAATGAAGTTTTTCACGTCCCAGGCAGTACAGGATGGAGGTGAACAGGATGTACCTGTTATCTGGCAGTGGGCAGATAGTGAATGACAATTATAAAAATGCCTTCTCTATGCTAAGCGAGAGTGTACAGTAATTTTGTTCCTGACTGTATTAGTTCATTCCATATTCCTCAATCTGTATGTCATTGAGTGATGTATCTGTCTTTAAGAGTTGCTCAATTATTTTTCTGCATCATTCTCCAAATCCCACAGCCTGAGGACACATTCAGTCTTACAACATCATTCCAAATAGTTACCAAAAGGGACAAACAGCTTCAACTCCGGATAGTGAGTGGCTTGGAGGGGAACCTGCAGAGGGTGGTGTTCTCATGTATCTCCTGCCCTTGTCCTTTTCGGATCAAAGTGGTTGTGGGTTTGGAAGGTGCTGAGGATGTGCGGTAAATTTCCCAGCCCATCTTGGAAATGGTACGCACTGCTGCTACTGAGCATCGGTGTGGAGAGAGTGGACGTTGGTGAATGTGGGGCCTATCAAGCGGGTGCTGCTTTCTCTCTGGGTGGTGTCATGTTTCTTGAATGTTTTGGATATTGTCAGGGTCAACAGAAGAACGTTTCCTGCTTGGTAGAGAGATCAGAAACAAGGAGACATCTTCCTGTGTGTTACCATTGACCAGAAACCCAACTAGATTCACAACATAAACACAGTGGCTCCAAGAGCAGGTCAGAGGCTGGAATACTGCCGACTCCCCAAAGCATCTCCACCATCGACAAGAAATGTTCGTCTCACCAGTCTCCCAAATTATTTCGAAAATAGACACTAGATTTGACATCATGATGTCCCACAGCCTTTCCTGATGTGCCCCTTTTAAAAGGGAATTGTGAAGGAGCTGTTAATTAGTTAGTTCATAAATAGATAAAGGTGGGACCACTTTAAACAGCCGGGCAGCATGGTTTCAGGGTCTGAGGTTGTTCAATCTGTTTGTTCAATAGCAGGAAGCTCATGTTCGTTCTCTCCTGGTGACATGGTGTGTAATTAATGACAAACCACAAATATCATGCTCCTTATCTCACCCACCCAGAATCCACTTTAATGCCAAGTGTGTATGCTCCTGTCCTTCCAGACATGGCTTTGTATAACAATTGGATTTAATTCGGTTCAGTTTGTGCCTTGTGTGACTCCAAACTGCAGAGCGGTTTCTTCCTGGATTCCCAGGGGTCAGTGTTTGGCATTTTGCTTTTCCTGACGTTAATTAATGATTGAGATCTTGCTGTGCAGGGGATTAGTTCAAAGTTTGGAGATGGCACCAAACCAGGAAGAATTGCAAACTGTGACGAGTACAGTGCAGGACTGTAAAAGGTCTTTGACAATTTGGGGGAGTGGGGGAGAGAGGGGACAGATGGGGGTTCACTGCAGACAACTGAGAGGTGATGCCGTTTGGTGGGAAGGACATTGAGAGACTTATAAAATGGGGGAGGGGCATTTCTAAAGGGGGTGAGGCAGGAGCAGGGCGGGTTGGGGGTATATGTGCACAGATCACGAAAGGTGGCAGAACAAGTAGAGAGAGCAGTGAATAAAGCACACAGTGGGGCACACAGAGAGAGACAGACCCAGAAAGGGAGAGGCTGAAACAATTATAATGACAGAGACGCAACAGTGAGAGAGATACAGAGACACAGACAGAAATAGACAGAGGGAGACTGACATGGACAGAGAGAGAGAGAGAGAGACAGAGAGAGAGGGAGATTCTGAGAGAGAGACATAGACAGACCTACTGGAACAAAGAGAGAGAGAAACAGGGGCAGACAGAGCCTCAGACAGAGAGACAGAGGGGGATGTGCTGTACAGCCCTCGAGAGGCTAAGTGCCATAATCTGTGATTCCACAGGAATCAGTGAATGCTGTGGGAAATTGATGATATTTTTCAGGGAAATTGCTAAGATACATCCTTTGATGAAAAAGCCAGGAGTGTTTCAGATAAACAGGAACTCTGAATGTCTACATCTGGTGCCCTGACAGTCCACACTGTACTCGGTGTTCAATCCTATATCATGGTAACCCTGGCAATGTTTCCCACAGTAACAATACCAGTTCAGGTCTATGAAGTAATTAGCAGGTGGCACCTTCGTGCCAAGGGAAGCTCTGACATCAACATGGGGTGATGTGCTGGATCAGAATTATCTCTCAATTATAATGTTTCTGTTGCAAGACTGTGACACAATATCAATTGTTAAGACCATCAGAAAACATTTGAATGTGATCCCCATGATGCTGTGTGTGAGCTGATGAATTCCCACCTGTTCAGCCTTTCCATTTAAATATTCCACAGGCACAGGGAACAAAGCAGATTTTTTTAACATCGTGGTAAGTCTCTGTCTTTCATCATCCACATCTCACAATCTTCCCTCTTGCACATCCTCAGCTAAATGGTCTGATCTGAAAGGTTGGGTTTGTAACTGAGTACACAGTCACAGTCAGCACTGACTGAATACTCTTTTATCCAAACTCTCTTCATGTTTCACTAAAGCATTTGGACAGGAACGGCCTGACACTTTGTAAACTCTCATGGATTCTCTCCATCCCTGACTCTAGCGCGCTTTCTCCACCGTTATCTATCTCTCTTTCACTTTCTCTTTCTCTTTCTCTTTCTCTCTCTCTCTCTCTCTCTCTCTCTCTCTCTCTCTCTCTCTGTCCTTATCTCTCAAACACTCTCTCTGCGTCCCTATCTCTCACATATTCTATCTCTGTCCCTGTTTCCCACACTCTCTGCCTCTTCCTCCCTGACATTGATGTCTGCATTGGCGCCACCTAGTGCTCCCAAGAGGAGGTTAAACAGTTCATCAACTGCACCAATACATTTCACTCTGATCTTAAATATACCTGGACCATTTATGACATCTCCCTCCCCTTCCTGGAACTCTCCATCTCCATCAAGGATGACCAACTCAACACTGACATTTGCTACAAATCCACTTTTTCCCACAGCTACCTGGATTACACCTTATCCCACCCTAACTCCTGCAAAAGAGCTATCCCGTATTCCCAATTCCTCCGCCTCCGCAGTATCGGCTCCCTGGAGGACCAGTTCCACCACAGAGCACACCAGATGGCCTCCTTCTTTAAAGATCACAATTTCCCCTCCCACATAGTTAAAGATGCCCTCCAACACATCTCATCCACATCCCATACCTCTGTCCTCGAACCCCACCTCTCCAAACTCAAAAAGGACAGAACCACCCCTGGTCCTCACCTTCCACCCCACCAACTTCTGCATAAATTGCATCATCCGCCGACATTTCTGCAACATACAAATGGACCCCACCACCAGGGATAGATTTCCATCTCCACCCCTAACTGCTTTCCATAAAGACCATTCCCTCTGCGATTGCCTGGTCAGGTCCACATGCCCAGCAACCCACCCTCCCATCCTGGCACCTTCCCCTGCCAGCGCAGGAATTGCAATATCTGCGCCCACACCCCCCTCCTCACCTCCATCCAAGAACCCAAAGGAGCCTTCCACATCGATCAAAGTTTACCTGCACTTCAACACATGTCATTTATTGTAACCATTGCACCTGATGTGGTTTCCTCTACATGGGGGAGACCAGACACCTTCTCACAGAGTGCTTCAGAGAACATCTCCGGGACACCCGCACCAATCAACCGCGCCTCTCTGTGGCTGAAAATTTCAACTCCGACTCCCATTCCACTGAGGACATGCAGGTCCTGGGCCTCCTCCATCTCCACTCTCTCACCACACCACGCCTGGAGGAAGACTGCCTCATCTTCCGCCTCAGGACTCTTCAACCCCATGGCATCAATGTGGACTTCACCAGTTTCCTCATTTCACCTCCTACCCTGGAGACTCCCATTCTCATTTCTGATGAAGGTCTTTTGCCCAAAAGGCCAATTTTCCTTGGATGCTGCTTGATCTGCTGGTCTTTTCCAGCATCAGTCTAATCGTGCATCCTCGGGAACAGACCATGGATTATGGAGTCCCACATCACAGAGCTGCTCTCTATGAACTTCCCCAAAAACCAGAGTGTGATAACACCATGCGTTCCTGTCCGTCAGTGATGCTGGTTTCTGAGAAGCAGCGATGGGAACTGTTCCAGGAAGAGAAGGAGGACACTGAGATCCCACCTCCTGGTCACAGTTGCTGAGCTCAGAGACAAAACGTGTGATGCTGGAAAAGCACAGCCAGTCAGGCAGCATCCGATTAACAGGAGAGTTGATGTTTTGAGTGAAAGCTTTTCATCAGGAATGAGGGGTGTGGTCGGGGTTGCCCAAGGGGTCTCAGAGATAAATGGGAGGGGTATGGGTGTGGGGGAAATTAGCTGGGAACGTGATAAGTAGATGAAGGTTAGGCTTGTTGCTGATAGGTCAGAGTGCAGGGTGGAGTAAATAGGTGGGAGGGAAGATGGACAGAAGAGGCGGAGATAGAGGACACTGAGATCCCACCTCCTGGTCACAGTTGCTGAGCTGTCAGGGATCTGACACAGATATAAAGGGTGCTTCTCTCAGACACAGAGATTGTTCCCATCCCTCCCAGATGCTCTGGTAGCTCACCGCATAACGTCAGGCAGTTTGACCAATTCAGTTGCGTCTCGAATGCAACACCTTACATTTACCTTTCAAGTCAGAGAAAGGGAACGTCTTGGCAACCTTCCGAATACATTCTGAAAGGATCTGCTCTGGTCCATAATAGTAGACGTGTATGTCTGGAAAGCTCCATTTGGAGAGTTCTGTCTGGAACTGCCCTGGCTCCATCGCACTAATAAAAGAGTTTGTTCGGCCCATCGTGCTTGTGCAGGCTATTTGTACAGCATTTCCGGTTGAGGATTTAAAATTTGAATTTAAGATGTTGTCAGAAGCAACAAGTTTCTGTAGATTTTTATTCACCACAAGTGACTTTTCAGTTTAAAATAACATAACAAAATGGCTTAAGATTTTTCTTTGACGCTGTGAACTTGAACTGATGCTTTGCTGAGTTGGTTGTATTTAGAGATAAGAGAACACAATGGAGTTTTCACAGTATGAATTGTAAGACGGTGACTTGATATTCAAACTAACCTTGAACTGCGACCACGACATGATCATTTATGTAATTATGACCCCTTTCCCAGGGAATATCATTGGATTAGCCTGTTGTCAATCATGTCACCATATTACAGTTGATTGGATTTTTCTTGTAATTAAGAGCATTTTCCCAGGAAATATCATTGGATCAGCCTGCTGTAAATCATATCACTTTATTACATTTGTAATTAAGGCTGTACTATCTCTTTTAATAAACATATAAATAATGTGTAATTTTCGAATGTAATTGTGCCATTTCTCCACGGAACACAGAAGCTTTTAACCTCCGTGTTGCTGGACAAATCTGCGCCAGCTGCCTTAATTTATTAAACCAGTAACCTTGCTTTTAACAGATCGTACACCTAGTGATTCTTTTGACCGATCCCGATAACGAGAGGCCCTGCCAGCGGGTGCGGACCTTCACAGTCAGTCTCACTCCCCAGAGTCCCACGTAAAGTCATTCCTCAGAGCTATCAGAGATATCCTCCCAATGACTCCCCACTTAACCAGAACTCCCCATTCAATCTTAAACCGATGACCTCAAGTTTTGGCTTGCCCTACCCTGGAAAAAAATAAACCTTTACAGGGTCACCCTTCACCGTCCAATGCTCCAGAGAAAATAGCCCCAGTCCAATCAACCTCTCCCTGGAGCTCAAACTCTCCATCCTGGCGACATCCTTGTATATCTGTTCTGCGGCTTTTCAAGTTTCACAAAATGTTTCCTACAGCAGAGTGACCAAAATTGAACGCAGTATTCCAAACGTGGCCGCACCAATGCCCTATGCAGCTGCAACATGACCTCCCAACTCCTATACGCAGTGCACTGACCAAAGCTTATCATGAAAACCAAATATTCATTGAAGATACAATCGTTTGTTAACACAAAGTCAAGTAACACACACATATAAATAGTTATCCCTCGAACTATCCCCAAAACACACCAACATAACCTCAACAAAAACTGAAAGAACTTCAGATGCTGTAAATCAGGAACAAAAGCAGGAGATGCTGTAAAAGCTCAGCAGGTCTGGCAGCATCTGTGGAGAGAAATGAAAAGAGTTAGTGCTTCTGAGGAAGGGTCTCTGGACCCGAAAAGTTAACTCTGATTTGTTTCCACAGATGCTGCTCGACCTGCTGAGCTTTACTGTCGTTCTCTCTAACACAATCTCACTCTTCATGAAAACAGAAAAACAAATATTCTCTGCAGGGATTGTATTTCTAAAAGCAAGAACACTTTGGCCAATAGGTCATTATTGAGGACAGAATGTCTGAAGCATAAAATCTTTCAAAGTCTATCACCTCTGTCTCCTAACATGTGTGGCCATCACTAATCACACACACACAGGGCTGTCCCCGGTATCTATCAGCTTGTTCAGGGAAATACAATCGAGAAGTTCATTCGATCACTCTTTCAGAAGGAAGGGAAAGGTTTCATCCTGAACTCTACAAGTGGGTTGTTTCTTTCGCCAACCATGGGAGTGATCAGATGGGGAGCCCTTCCTCACAGGCTTTATGTCCCTCAGCTAATTACAGACACAAAGCACTCTCTCCATCCAGTTACGGTACAAACAGCCACAGCACGGTGTACAGCACAGCGAGCAGTGAGCACAAGTCATGTCATTTCATGGAAGTTTTGTTTTTAGAAAAGCAGTACCCATGACATTTAAAGAAACCACTCGAGGTGTTTATACAAAATATGAAATATTTTCCACAATCCTCCAAAATGTAAATTTTCAAATAAATCAACAGTGTCCGCAAATTATATGGGGAGACCATTCCCAGCAAGATCCTTTTGAAAACACTCTTCACCCTGACTTGGAAATATATCGCCGTCTCTTCAGTGTCGCTGACACAAAATTCCAGATTTCCCTTCCTGGGGGTATTGTGGGTCACCTACAGCACACGGACTACAGCGGTTCAAGAAGGGAGCTCACCTCCATCTTCTCAAGGGCAACTAGGGATGGAGCAATAAATGCTGGGCCCAGTCAACAATGCCCACATCCCAATTAAAGAATTGAAATAAATATGTTTCTTTGAAAACTCTCTAAACATATTCCAACAGTTTCAAAAGATTCATAATTGTGTTGTTCTATGTCACTTCTACCCTCCCCACTCTAAAATGACACGTCACACACGTGTGTGTCTTTGTGTGTGTGCACGTGCGCAAGAGAGAGAGAGCATAAATCTGAGAGTGTGTGTCTGTGTGCGTGTGTGTGTGTGCGCGCGTATGCGTCTTTGCCCATGTGTGTCTCAGTGTGCATGTGTGTGTGTGTGTGCGTGTGCACGCGTAAGCGTCTTTGCCCATGTGTGTCTCAGTGTGTGTGTCTGCATGGGTGTGTTTATGTGTATGTGTGTGACTGTGTCGTGTGCATGTGTACATGTGTGTGTATGCATTTGTGCCCTTGAGAGTGTGTTGTTTGAGTGTGTGTATGTGAGTGTGTGTATGTAAGTGTGTCTGAGTATACATATCTGTGAGGTAAAAACAATGACTGCAGATGCTGCCTGAATTGCTGTGCTCTTCCAGCACCACTGATCCAGAATATACATGTCTGTGGCTGTGTGTGTCTCAGTGCGTGTGTCTCAGTGTGCGTGTCTGTGTGGATGTGCTTGTTTCCCTGTGTTTGTGTGAGTGAGAGAATCTTTGTGTCTGAGTGCATTCTGTGTGTGAGTGAGTGAGTGTGAGTTTATGTGACATTTTGTGTACGGAACATAGAACAGTACAGCACACGAACGGGCCCTTAGACCCACTATGTTGTCTACCATGACGCCAAATTAAACTAATCCTTTCTGCCTGCAATTGGTCCATATCCCTCCATTGCTTGCATACTCATGTGCTTATCTAAAAGTCCCTTAAATGCCCTTATCTTATCTAACTCCACCACCACCCCAGCAGTGCCACTCACACTCCTACCTCTCTCTGTGTAAAAGCTTTCCCCTCTAACGTTAAATGCAAGACCCTTAGTATCATATATTTCAACTCTGGGAAAAAGATTCTGAACATTAACCCTACATAAGCAGCTCATAACTTTATAAACTTGTATTGACACTCCCCACAGCCTCCACTGCTCCAGAGAATGCAACTCAAGTTTGTTCACATCATTCCTTGTAGCTCATACCCTCTCATCGAGGCATCCTGGTAAACCTCTTCTGCACCCTCTCCAACGCCTCCATATCCTTCCTGGAATGTGACAAACAGAAATGAACACAATACTCTACATGTGGCCTGTACAACGTCTGATAAAGCTTCAACATGACATCCTGACTCTTGAACTCTATTCCCTGACCAATGAAGGCAAGATGCCATACGCCTTCTTTACCGACCTATCTATGTACGTATGTATGTGTCTGTTTGTGTGTGTGTGTCTGTGTTTGTGTCTGTGTGTGGGGGTTGTGTGTGTGTGTGTGTGTGGGGGTGGCGGGGGGGTTGACGGATATGTGCGTTGCCATAAAAATGTTCACGTTTATAGATATATGTTTTTGAAAATACACACCGTTACGTTCCATGCTGATGTTTTTCTCGGTGGACATGTCTATGTTTATGGGTGAAGAAAATAGAAAGTAAAGATTATTGAGAAGCCACAGGAATGGCAAGCTTTTGAAAACCACCAAAGGATAATTAAAACATCAATAAACGGAAGAAGATGAAATCTGAGAGTAAGCTAGCTTGTTATACAAAAGGAGGTTGGAAATAGCTTTTTGTAGATATACTGTGTACAAAGGAAGGAACAGGCAAGAGTGGACATTAGATCGCTGGAAAATGTGAATCGAAGATACCAACAGCATGACAGAGAGTTCGGGGGCAGAGGTGAGGGTGGTGGCCATCACTTAGGATAATGTCTGGGGAAGCTAAAAGGTCTGAAAATGGATAAATTGCCTCGACCACACGGACTACAGCAGGGAATAGCTGAGGAAATTGTGGAGTCATTGTTGGTGATCTATTAGGAATCAGTGAGATCAGGGAGGGTCCCAGAGAACTGGAGCTGAAAATGTGTTGCTGGAAAAGCGCAGCAGGTCAGGCAGCATCCAAGGAGCAGGAGAGTCGACATTTCGGGAATGAGCCCCTCTTCAGGAATGAGGAAAGTGTGCCACTCCGGCCTATCACCCTCACCTTAACCTCCTTCCACCTATCGCATTTCCAACGCCTCTCCCCCAAGTCGCTCCTCCCTATCTTTTATCTTAGCCTGCTTGGCAAACTTTCCTCATTCCTGAAGAAGGGCCCATGCCCGAAATGTCGATTCTCCTGCTCCTTGGATGCTGCCTACCTGCTGCGCTTTTCCAGCAACACATTTTCAGCTCTGATCTCCAGCATCTGCACTCCTCACATTCTCCCAGAGAACTGGAAAACGTTTGAGACTGTTTGTGTGTGTGGGAGAGTGAGCATATATCGTGTGTGTGTGTGTGTGTGTGTGTGTGTGTGTGTGTATGTGTGTTGGTGCCCATGTTTGTCTCAGTGTGAGTGTGTGTGTGTGTATGTGTGTAACTGCGTCGTGTCCATGTGTGTGTGAGTGCATATGGTTCTGTGTCTGTGAGAGTCTGTGTCTGTGTGTGTCGCGTGTGTGTGTGTTTGTGCCTTTGAGAGTGTGTTGTTTAAGTGTGTGCATGTGAGTGCGTGTATGACTGTGAGTCTTTGCCCATGTGTGTCTCAGTGTGTGAGTCTGTGTGGGTGTGTGTACGTGTATGTGTGTGACTATCGTGTGCATGTGTGCATCTGTGTGTGAGTGCATGTGTTTCTGTGTCTGTGTGAGTATGTGTCTGTGTTTGTGTGTGTGTATGCGTGTAAGCATACGTGAGTGTGTGTGCCTGTGTGTGTGTGTGTGTGTGTGTGCGTGTATACTTTTTTTGCCTTTGAGAGTGTATTGTTTGTGTGTGTGTATGTGAGTGTGTGTATGTAAGTGTGTCTGAGTGTGTGTCCATGTGTCTGTGTGTGTGCGTCTGTGGCTGTGTATGTCTCAGTTCATATGGCTTTGTGGAAGTGCTTGTTTCCTTGCGTGTGCGAGTGAGAGAATCTTTGTGCCTGTGTGCATTCTATGTGTGAGTAAGTGAGTGTGAGTTTATGTGACATTTTGTGTATAGAACACCTGTATGTGTGTGTGTGTGTATCTCTGCGTGTGTGTGTGTGTGAGCACTTATCACTGCACGTGTCTGTGTGTTGCAATGTAGATGTCCACATTTGTAGATATATGTTTTTGAAAATGCACACCATTACGTTCCATGCTGATGTTTGACTCAGTGAACATGTCTATATTTATAGGTAAAGCACACAGAAAGTGAAGATTATTGGGAAGCCACAGGATTGTGAAAGCGGCAGAGCATCACTAAAAAAATCAATAAGGGTGAAGAAAATGAAATCTGAGAGTAAGCTAGCTCGTTATACAAAAGCTGATTGGAAAGAGCTTTTTGCAGATATTTACAAAGAAAGGAACAGGCAAGAGTCGACATTGGATCACTGGAAACTGAGACTGGGGAAGTAGAAATGGGGAACAAAGAAACAGAGAGGGAATTGAGCAGATGCTTTGCATCAGTTTTCATGGTGGAAGATACCAACAGCATGCCATGCTAGTGGCAGAGGTGAGGGTGGTGGCCAACACTAAGGAGAATGTACTGGGGAACCTAAAACGTCTGAAGGTCGATAGATCACCCAGAACACACGGATTGCAACAGGGGATAGCTGAGGAGATTGTGGAGCTATTGGTGGTGATCTTTCAGGAATCACTGAGATCAGGGAGGATCCCAGGGATCTGGAAAATGGCTAATGTAACATTCCTGTTAAAGGAAGGAGGAAGACAGAAGCCTGGAAACTATAGTTCGGTTAGCCTGACCTCGGTCATTGGTAAGATTTTCGAGTGCATTATTAAAGATTAGATTGCAGAGTGCATGGTAAAATCGGACTGAGTCAGAATGGCTTCATCGGGGTGAGGGGGACATGCCTGACAAGTCTGTTTTAATACTTTGAGGAGGGAACAAGTAAGTGAGGCAAAGGAGAGCCAGTCGGTGTTATCTATTTGAATTTCCAGAAGATATTTGACAGGGTGCCATATAGGAGGCTGCTAAATCAGATAAGAGCCCATGGTGTTAGGGGCAAGGTACTGGCATGGATAGAGGATTGGCTGCTGGAAGGTGGTAGAGAGTGGGGATAAAGGAGTCTTTTTTCAGGAAGGCATTGAGTGACGAGTGAAGTCCTATAGGGGTGAGTGTCGGGACCACAACTGTTCACATTATACATTAACATTCTGGGCGAAAGGGTATTGTCACTAAGTTTGTGGATGACACAGAGATAGGTGGAGGGACAGGTGCTGTCGAGGATATGGGGAGGCTGCAGAAGGACTTGGACAGACTGGGAGAGTGGGCAAAGAAGTAGCAGATGGAATGCACTGTGGGAAAGTGTGAAGTTATGCACTTTGGAAGAATAGAGGTATAGACGATATTCTAAAAGGGGAAAAGCTTCAGAAACAAGAAGCAAAAAGGATCTTATGAGTCTGAGTTTAGGACTCTCTGGAGGTTGTATCTCTGAGTTCTCCAGGGCCCAATCTTCTTCAGCTGCTTCATCAACGACATTCCCCCCAACTTAAGGTCAGAAGTGGGAATGCTCACTGATGATTGTTCAATGTTCAGCACCATTCGCTAGACCTCAGATACTGATGGAGTCCATGTTCAAAGGCAGCAAGCCCTGGACAATATCCAGGCTTGGGCTGACACGTGGCAAGTAATATTTGCCACAGACACGTGCCAGGGAATGACCATCTCCGATAAGAAAAGTCATCTCTTGACATTCACTAGTGCTACCTTTATATAGTCCCTCAATACCAACATCCTGAGAGTCACCATTGACCAGAAACTCAACTGGACTCACGACAGAAACACAGTAGCTATAAGATCAGGCCAGAGACTGGGAATACTACATCAAGGAACTCACCTCCTGACTCCCCAAAGCCTGTCCATCATCAACAAGGCACAAGTCTGGAGTTTGCTGGAAGATTCCATGAGTTGTCAATAAGAGATGGTGTAACGCATGGGACTCTGGGGAAGCTGATGTGTAAGTTGACCGTGAACATGGGATGTCAGCAGAGTAGTATCTGAGAACCCTTTGTGAGATTTCTCAGCTGACACTCCGTGGAAGGGAAGCTGACGTGTTTGCTGCATTCGATGGAGGTTGTGATACTGGGTCAAGAAATTCTGTGACACTGCTATCGATTCAAATATCACAAACATCTCATCGACAAATCAGAGATACTCAGGGAGCGGGTGGTAAGCAATGCTTCTGGCAAAAGAGTGTTTCTGATGAGGACCAACACAGATGTTTACAAGTGGCTTTGTTGAACATAGAACATAGAACAATACAGGGCAGAACAGGCCCTTTGGCCCTCGATAATGCGCCGACTGTGAACTCATCTAAGCCCCTCTCCTACACAATCCCATTATCATCCACGTGCTTATGCAAAGACTGTTTAAATGCCCCTCATGTGGCTGAGTTAACTACAGTGACAGGCTGGGCCTTCCACACCCTTACCACTCTCTGAGTAAAGAACCTGACTCTGACATCTGTCTTGAATCTATCACCCCTCAATTTGCAGCTGCATCCCCTCGTAAAAGCCAATGTCATCATCCTAGGAAATAGACTCTCATTGTCCACAATATCTAATCCTCGGACCATCTTGTGTGTTTCTATTAAATCACCTCTTATCCTTCTCCTCTCCAATGAGAACAGACCCAAGTCCTGATTTGGAGATGCCGGTGTTGGACTGGGGTGTACAAAATTAAAAACCACACAGCACCAGGTTATAGTCCAACAGGTTTAATTGGAAATTAACTTTGTAGACCCAAGTGCCTCAGCCATTCCTCATAAGACCTTTGCTTCAGATCAGGAAACAGTCTGGTAACTCTCCTCTGCGTCTTTTCTGATGCTTCCTCATCGCTCCTGTAATGGGGTGACCAGAACTATACACAGCATTCCGAGTCAGTAGTAGCATTTTGCACAGTTGCAGCATTACAACACAGCTGCTGAACTCAATCCCTCTACCAATAAAACCTAACATATTGTATGCCTTCTTAACAGCACTATCAAGCCTGGGAGGCAACTTTTAGGGATCTAAGTATGTGGACACCAAATTTCCTCTGCAAATCCACACTCCCAAGAATCTTTCCATTGACCCAGTATTCTGCCTTCCTGTTATTCTTCCCAAAGTGAATAACCTCACATTTATCTGCATTGAACTCCAGTTGCCACCTTTCAGCCCAGTTCTGAAGTTTCTCTGCAAACTGCAACATTCTTCCACACTGTCCACCATTCCACCAACTTAGTACCATCTGCAAACTTACCTCTGCCAGCGTCCAAGTCGTTTCTAAAAATAGCAAACAGCAATGGTCACAAAACAGATCCTGTGGCACATTACTAGTAACCGGATTCCAGGCTGAATAGTTTCCATCAACCATCACTCGTTGCCTTCTTACAGAAAGCCAGTTTCTAATCCAAAAGCTAACTAACCTTCGATCACATGCCTCTGCATTTTATCCAGTAGCCTACCATGTGGAATCCGATTAAAGCTTTACTGATGTCTATGTACACTATGTCAACTGTCCTACCATCATCAATACGCTTGGTCACCGTCCCAAAAAAATCAATGAGGTTTGTGAGACACAACCTGCTCTTGACAATTCCATATCTACTATATCCAATCAAACTGTTGCTTGTGAGATGATTATAAATCCTATCTCTTATAATCCTTTCTAAAACTTTTCCTACAACAGACATAAGGCTCACTTGTCTACAATTACCTAGGTCAGCTCTACAGCCCCTCTTGAACATGGGCACAACATTTGCAATCCTCCAATGCTCTGGTACTAAACCTGTAGACAATGACGACTCAAACATCATGGCCAAAGGCTCTGCCATCTCTTTCCTAGCTTCCCAGTGAATTCTCAGAAAAATCCCATCTGGCCCAGGGACTTACCTACTTTCAATCATTCTAGAAATAATAACACCTTCTCCTTACTAAGCTCCTTTCAAGTCTCATAATGTGTATCTTAGTCTTCTCCTCTACAATATTCTTCTTTTCCTTAGTGAGAACAGATGGGAAATATTCATTCAGCACCTCTTCAATCTCCACAGGGTCCACACACAACTTCCCACTTCTGCCTTTGACATGGCCTTTTCCTACCTAAGTCATCATTTTATTCCTCACATATCTGGAGAAAATTTTAGTGTTCTCCTTTATTGTACCTGCTAAAGACTGCTCATGTCCCCTCCTTGCTCTTCTTAACTCTACCTGTAAATCCTATCTAGCTTTTCTGTAACTCACCATCGCCTCATCTGAACCATCTCATTCCAACATCACATTAGCCTCTCTCTTCTGCTGAATGAGAGATACCTTTTTTTTTCTTAAACCACGGTTCCCTTACCATCTTTTCAGTTCTCTTACCACCTCCTCCTTGCCTGACAGGGACATATCTATCAAAGACACACAATATCTGTTCCTTAAGCCAGTACCACATTTCGATTGTCTCCATCCCCTGCATTTTGCTGCCCCATTCGTAACCTCCTTAGTCCTGCCTAATCGCCTTATAATTGCCCTCTCCCTATCTATAACTCTTGCCCTGTGGCATGTATGTATTCTTTTCCATCACTAAACTAAATATAACTGAATTATGGTCATGATTTGGACATGCCGGTGTTGGACTGGGGTGTACAAAGTTAAAAATTACACCACCTGATGAAGGAGCAGCATTACGAAAACTAGTGCTTCCAATTAAACCTGTTGGAGTATAACCTGGTGTTATGTGATTTTTAACTTTGAATTGTAGTCACTCTCTCTAATGTGCTTACCTATTTCTAAAGCAAACACTTGGCCTTGTTCATTACCAAGCACCAGATCTAATGTGGTCTCCCGACTTGTCGGCCCTTCGATGTACTGTATCAGAAAACCCTCCTGCACACATTGGACAAACGCTGATCCATCCGACGTAATAGAGTTGTGGCATTTCCAGTCAATGTTGGGGAAGTTAATTTCCCCATAATGACCACCCTGTACCTTTCACTTCTGCCCAGAATCGATTTGACAATCCTCTCCTCCACATTCCAGGAACTTTGCAGAGGACTATAAAAAAACTCCCAGCGATGTGACCTCTCCTTTCCTGTTTCTATCCTCAGCCCATGCCACCCATGTCGATTAGACCACGTCAATAGTTCTTCTATCCATCATTATACTGTCCTTGACTAACAAAGCCACACCACCCTCTCTGTTACCGCCTTCCCTGATTTCTTTGAAAGATCTAAACACTGGAACTTGCAACACCCATTCCTGATCTTTCTTTATGCATGTCTCAGTCATGATCACAACATTGAAGTCCTAGGTACCTATCCATGCTGCAAGCTCACCTAACTGTTTCCGGATACTCTTGGTGTTGAAGTAGATACACTTCAAACCAGTTTGCTGTCTGCCAGCATGCTCCTGTGTCCATGAAATCTTGTCCATGTCCTTCCTAATCTTATCCACCTGTCTATTGGAACACACACAAACCCCCACCTCCGGTGAGCTAGTTTATCTCACCCAAATAGCACCAGCATATTTCCCACTCATGATATTAATACCTCTCTGGTTCAAGTGAAGAACGTCCGGTTTGTACAGGTCCCACCTTCCCCAGAATGAAGCCCAATTATCTGTATACCTGAAACCCTCCCTCCTGCACCATCCCTGCAGCCACGTGTTAAGCTGATATCTCTCCCTGTTCTTCGCCTCCGTCTCACATGGCACGGGTAACAAACCATAGATTCCTGAAGAAGGGCTTATGCCCAAAACGTCGATTCTCCTGTTCCTTGGATGCTGCCTGACCTGCTGCGCTTTTCCAGCAACACATTTTCAGCTAACAAACAAGAGATAACAACTCTGTTTGTTCTGGCTCTCAGCTTCCACCCTCGCTCCCGAAATCCTGCATTACATCCCTATCCCTCTTTGTACCTATGACATTGGTACCGATATGGACTATGAGTTAGAGTTAGTCACCCTCTCCCTTCATGACCCCAAAGACACAATCCGAGACATCACGGACCCTAGCCCCTGGGAGGCAACACACAAACCATGAGTCCCTTTCGTTCCCAACAAATCTTCCATCTGACCCTCTCACCATTGAGTCCCCAATGACTAACACTCTCCTCCTTACCGTGCTTCCCTTCTGTGCAACAGGGACAGAATCGGTTCCAGAGACTGCACCCCACTGCATACCCCTGGTAAGTCATCCTATTATAGGACAAGCCAAACAGAGAACTGCCAGGGAATTCCTCGAGGCATGGCACTCATCCACTGATTCAATCAACAAGCACATCGACCTGGACCCAATATGCTGGCCACTGCAGTGGACAGCTGGAGCTGACAACCGGGATCGGTAGATTCAAACCACGACAAATGCCGGAGAAAAGATCACAGAAGCGCTTCACAGGAGGTTCCCAAGCACTGAGTATGTCACCTCGACAGGGGACGTAACGTCTGCAACACAAATTCCCAGCACGGTGAACAGAACCACCACAACAAATGATGTTATTTGTTATTTATATAACTGATTTGGATGAGAATTTCGGAGGTATGGTTCGTAAGTTTGTGGATGACACCAATATTGATGTTGTAGTGGACAGTGAAGAAGGTTATCTGGGAAGGCAGCGAGGTCTTGATAAACTAGGCCAGTAAGCTGAGGGATGGCAAATGGAGTTTAATTTAGATAAACGTAAGGTGTTTCATTTTGTTGGGACAAACCAGGGCAGGGTTTACAAAGTCAATGGGAAGATCCTGGGGTGCGCTATAGAACAAAGCAGTCTCGGAGTACAGGTTCAAAGCTCCTTGAATGTGGATTCACAGGTAGACAGAATGGTGACAAAGGCTTTTGGCAAGCAAGCTTTCATCAGTCAGAGCATTGAGTACAGGATTTGGGATGTCTTGTTGCAGCTGAACAAGTCGGAGTGAGGCCACATTTGGAGAACTGTGCATTTCTGGTCACCCTACTGTAGAAAGGAAAGTGTTAAACGAGAAAAAGTGCAGAAATGATTTGCTGGTGTTCAGGCAGAATCCGAGGAGCAGGAAAGTCGACGTTTCGGGCAAACGCCCTTTAAATGTTTGCGACTCACCTTTTACTTTGTGACCTGTAAATATTTCCGTGATAAACATGAAATTTGAAATTATAAAACAGTTAAATTCATAACATTTGGCAAACAATTAACTTACAGTTTTTCTGTGATGTCACGTTTTCATTTGTGCTGAGTCCCTGATCCTGGGAATTAAAAGAACCTTACAAAGTATGATCCAAACGCCATAATGGAGAGAGACAGATGTAGAGGGGCAAATTATCCTATAGTGTGGAAACAGGCCATTCTGCCCACACTGACCTCCTGAAGAGCATCCCACTGAGACCCAACCCCCAACCATGTAATCCCACATTTACAATGTCGAAACCAGCTCACGTGCACACCCCTGGAAACTATGGTCAATTTAGCATGGCCAATCCACCGAACGTGCACATCTTTGGATTATGGGAGGAAACCAGAGCACTCGCAGGAAGCTCACACAGGCAGAGAGAGGCTGTGCAAACTCCACACAGACAGTCACCAGAGGCTGGAATCAAACCCGGGTCTCTGGCGCTGTGAGACAACAGTGCTAACCACTGAGCTACCATCCCACCCTCTCCAGTGTGAGAGAGGGACATAGAGAGAGAGAGAGAGAGGGACAGAGGGAGAGGGACAGAGGGAGAGGGACTGAGGGAAGGCACAGGGAGAGAGAGTATGGGAGATAGGGACAGAGAGAGAGTGTGTGTAAAAGAGAGGGACGGGGGAGAGGTACTGACAGAAGGCACAGGGAGAGAGAGAGAGTATGGGAGATAGGGACAGAGAGAGAGTGTGTGAGAGATAGGGACAGAGATAGAGGTAGTGAGAGAAGGGATAGAGAGAGGGAGTGAGAGAGAGGGAGTGAGAGATAGGGACAGAAGGAGAGGGACTGAGAGAAGGCACCGGGAGAGAGAGAGAATATGGTAGATAGGGACAGAGAGAGAGTGTGTGCAAAAGAGAGGGACGGGGAGATGTACTGAGAGAAGGCACAGGGAGAGAGAGAGAGTATAGGAGATAGGGACAGACACAGAGTGTGTGAGAGATAGGGACAGATATAGAGGTAGTGAGAGAGGGACAGAGAGATAGTGTGTGAAAGCGTGGAACAGAGAGTGTGAAAGGTAAGGACAGAGAGAGAGGGAGTGAGAGATAGGGACAGAAAGAGAGTGTGGGAGATAGGGACAGAGAGAGAGTATGCGAAAGATAGGGACAGAGAGAGAGTGTATGAAAGGTAAGGATAGAGGGAGAGTATGTGAACGATATGAACAGAGAGAGAGGGAGTGAAAGATAGGGACAGAGAGAGAGTATGTGAAAGATATGGACAAAGAGAGTGTGTGAAAGGTAAGAACAGAGGGAGAGTATGTGAAAGATAGGGACAGAGAGAGAGGGATTGAAAGATAGGGGCAGAGAGAGAGCATGTGAAAGTTAGGGACAGAGAGAAAGGGATTGAGAGAAGGGGTAGGGAGTGTGTGAGAGATACAGAGAGAGATAGAATGTATGAGAGATGGGAACAAAGAAAGAGTGTTTGACAGATAAGGACAGAGAGAGACAGAGAGAGAAAGACAAAGAAAGAGATAGCGATGGAGAAAGAGGGTGAGAGACAGGGATGAAGAGAATCCATGAGAGTTTACAGAGTGTCAGGCCGTTCCTGTCCAAATGCCTCAGTGAAACATGAGGAGAGCTTGGCTAAAAGAGCACCCAGTCAGTGTTGTCTGTGACTGTGTACTCAGTTACAAACCCGATCTTCCGGACTGTACTATATAGCTAAGTCTGTGCAGGAGGGAAGATTGTGAGATGTGGATGATGGGAGACAGAGACTTACCTCAATGTTAAAACACTCTGCTTTGTTCCCTGTGCCTTGGGAATATTGAAACGGAAAGGCAGAACAGGGAGAAGTTCATCAGATCACACCCAGTATCATGGGCATCACATTCAAGTATTTCTGATGACCTTCATCTCTGATATTGTAACATAGTCTCGGGACAGAATATTTTAATTGAGAGATAATTCCGATCCAGCACATCACTCCGTGTTAAGAACAGAGCTCCCCTTGGCACTAAGGTACCACCTACATATTTGATCACAGACCCGAGCTGGTATAGTTACTGTGTTAAACATTGCCAGGGTTACCATGATGTGGTATTGAACACCGAATACAGTGTGGAATATCAGAGCACCAGGTGTAGACAGCCAGACGTCCTGTTCTCTCTGAAACACTCCTGGCTTTTTCATCAAAGGATGCATCTTATCAATTTCCATGAAAAATGTCACCAATTTCCCACAGCATTCACCGATTCCTGCGAAATCACAGATTGTAGTATTTTGTCTCTCTCTGCTATTCCACTCCATCTCTCTGTCTGTCTCTCTGCCTGAGTCTCTGTCTGCCCCTGTTTCTCTCTCTCTCTCTCTGTTCCACTCGCTCTCTCTCTCTGTCACTCTCTCGGTCCATGTCAGTCTCCCTCTGTCTATTTCTGTCTGTGTTTCTGTATCTCTCTCACTGTCTGTGTCTCTGTCACTCTTACTGTTTCAACCTCTCCCTTTCTGGGTCTGTCCCTCTCTCTGTGCCCCTGTTAATAAAACTGGGGACATCGTGTGCTTTATTCACTGCTCTCTCTACCGTCCTACCAGATTCAATTATCTGTGCACACATAACGCCCAACTCTACCTGCCTCTGCAGCACTTCCCTTAGAATTGCCTCCCCATTTTATGTTGTCTCTCAATGTCCTTCCCAACAAAATGCTTCACCTCCCACTTCTCTGCACTGAACCCCATCTTCCCCCTCGCTCACCCTACTCCCCCAGATTGTCAAAGTCATTTTACAGTCCCGCACTGTACCTGTCACAGTTTGCAATTCTTCCTGGTTTGGTGCCATCTCCAAACTTTGAACTTGTCCCCTGCACAGCAAGATCCCAATCATTAATAAATATCTGGCAAAGCAAAATGCCTAACACTGACTCCTGGGAATCGTATTGGTTGGGTGGGGCGGGGGGAACTGCTCTGAAGTTTGGTGTCACACAAGGCACGAGCTGAACCGAACTAAATCCAACTGCTGTACAATATCATCTCTGGAAGGACAGGAGCACACGCTCTTTTCGATAAAGTGAGTTCTGCTTGGTTGTGATAAGGGACAGGATATTTGTGGTTTGATATTAATTACACACATCATCATCAGGAAAGAATGAACATGAGCTTCCTGCTATTGAGCAAACAGACTAAACAACCTCAGACACTGAACCATGCTGACCGGCTGGTTAAAGTGGTCCCACCTTTATCTATTTATGAACTAACTTGGTGAGATAATTAACAGCTCCTTCACAATTCCCTTTAACAAGGGTCCCATCAGGAAAGGCTGTGGGCACTGCAGTATTCCAGCCTCTGACCTGCTCTTGTAGCAACTGTGTTAATGTCAAGAGCCCATTTCGGTTTCTGGTCAATGCTAACACACAGGAAGATGTCTCCTGGTTTCTGATCTCTCTACCAAGAAGGTAACTTTCTCCTGTTGACCCTGTAAATGCCCAAAACACTCAAGAAGAGCGACACTACCCGGGAACAAATCAGCTCCCACTTGATTGACCCCACATTCACCAACGTCCATTCCCTCCACACCGATGCTCAGTAGCAGCAGTGCGTACTGTTTCCAAGATGGGCTGGGAAATTCACCGAACCTCCTCAGACAGCACCTTTCAAACCCACAGCCACTTTGATCCTAAAAGGACAAGGGCAGGAGATACATGAGAACACCACCCCCTGCAGGTTCCCCTCCAAGCCACTCACTAACCTGAGTTGAAACTGTTTGTTCCTATTGGTAATTAATTGGAATGATGTTGTAAGACTAAACGTGTCCTCAGGCTGTGGGATTTGGAGAATGATGCAGAAAAATAATTGAGCAACTCTTAAAGACAGATACATTACTCAATGACATACAGATTGGGGAATATGGAATGAACTAATATAGTCAGGAACAAAATTACTGGACACTCTAGATTAACATAGCGAAGGCAATTTTCAAACTGCTATTCACCACCTGCCCACTGCCAGATAACAGGTACATCCTGGTCACCTCCATCCTGTTCTGCCTGGGGTGTGGAAAAACTTCATTTTGTCAGGTCACTTTTGTACAGGCAAGAGAGCAGCTTTTCAAGGGCTCCCCGGGGAAATGTAGGTTCAAAGATTCCCTTACAACAGGAGGAACCAACATCCTCAGCTGGTCAAAGACATCTCCCCATCGCCAATTCATGACGGAGCAGTGAAATGGATACTAGCATCTGTCTTTCTTAAAGAGGAGGATTCAGGCCAGACCCAGGTCAGCAGATATATGCGAACACCACTCCTTGCACGTTCCCCTCTGATCCACTCACCATCCTGACTTGGAAATTATCACCGTTCCTTCAATGTCGCTGGGTCACAATCCTGGAACTCACTCTCCACCAAGGGCATTGAGGGTCTACCCACAGGAAATAGACTCCAGGGGTTCAAGAGAGCATCTCACCACCACCTTTCCAAGGGAGCAATTAGGGATGGGCGTTAAACTCTGGTCAGACAATGATGCCTACCTCCCACAAATGAATAAAAGAAAATCATTGGTGAACATCCCCACTTCTAACCTGGTGATGGAGGGAAGGACATTGATGGAGCAACTGAAAATGATTGTACCCTGACAAACTCAGGGAAAAAAATTACACTTACACGACCACATACTGGCTGTTTACCTGATGGTATTCCTGAATTAGGATTCATATTTATGAAGCTTTTCCCCATTTAGAAAACAGTCTATGGCTCACTTCATCGTTCTAAGTGCGTAACCTCACACTTTCCAACACTGTAATCCATCTGCCACTTCTTTGCTCACTCTTCCAGCCTGTCCAAGTACTTCTGCAGACTCCCCGCTTTCACAACACAGCCTGTCCCTCCACCTATCTCTGTGTCATCCAGAAGCTTTGCAACAATACCTTCAGTTCCTTTCTCCAGATCATTATTGTATAACATCAATCGCTGTGATTCCAACACTGAGCACTATGGAACCCCACTCGTCACTGAGAACCATCCTAAAAATACCTTTTTATCTTTGCTGTCTGCCATCTGCCAGTCAGCCAATCCTCTATCCAAGCCAGTACCTTGCCCTAACACCATGGGCTCATATCTTATTTATAAACTCCTGTACGGCACCTTGTCAAAGCCCTTCAGGAAATTGTAATATGTCACGTGCGCTGTCTCTGCTTTGTCGAACTTGCTCATTACATCCTCAAAGAATTCTAACAGATTTGTGAGGCATGACCTCCCCGAGATGGAGATGTGCTGACTTCATCCTTACTACCATGTTCTCCACAAGCTCATCCTTAATAATGGACTTTAACAGCTTACCAACTGGTAAAAAGTTGGGGCATGCTGATTTGCAGAGGATCTGGATGTTGTTGTGCATGAATCACAGAAGGTAGGTCTGCAGGTACAAGAAGTAATTTGGAAGGCAAATGGAATTTTAAAGGGGTTTAGTTTTAAATCAGCGAGACAATGTTACAGCTGTACAAGGCGCTGCTGAGGCCACACCTGGATTACTGTTTGCAGAATTGGTCTCCTTAATTCAGGATGCATGCACTGGAGCGGGTGCAGAGGAGGTTCACCAGGTTCTTTCTGGAGTTGGAGAAAGTGAGGTCTGCAGATGCTGGAGATCAAAGTTGAAACTTTATTGCTGCAACAGCACAGCAGGTCAGGCAGCATCCAGGGAACAGGAGATTCGACGTTTCGGGCACAGGCCCTTCTTTCTGGAGTTGAGTGGGTTGGCTGATGAGGAGAGGCTGAGTAGATTGGGATTATATTTCCTGGAATTCAGAAGAATGAGGGGGGATCTTACAGAAACATATTAAATTATGAAAGGAATCGATAAAATAGAAATAGGTCGGATGTTTCCACCGATAGTGAAAATATGACGAGAGGGCATGGCCTCAAGATTAGAGGAAGCAAGTTTAGAACTGAACTGAGAAGGAGCTTCTTCACTCAAAGGTTTGTTAATCCATGGAACTCCTTGCTCAGGGAAGTAGTTGACGCGACTTCAACAATTGCTTTTGAGGCTAAGGTAGATACTTTTTTGGAAAATAAAGGAATTCAGGGATATGGTGAAAACACGGCTAAGTGGAGCTAAGTCCACGAAAAGATTAGCCATGATGTTATTGTTGGCAGAGCAGGCTCTAAGGGCTGGGTGGCTTACTCCAGCTCCTACATCTTATGTCAATACTGACCCTCTGACAGTGTGGCACTCCGTCAGCACTGACTCACTCACAGAATGGACTATCTGTAACTTTGTGTTGTTCCTCCTCCTGGCCTATTGTGGTTGCCCCATTACTCACAGCCTCGGAGTAAAGATTGAGGTAAACGATGAGGTTGGAGGTAGGGGCTGGTTTTTAGAAACACCCACACCTCCCACATCCCTCAGATGTACAATGTGCATCTCTGTCAAAACATGAACACCACCTGCTTTCTGTGAATGCAGTGAGTGGGTGGGGATTAGATGCCACTATCGCCTGAATAGTTTGTGAGAGGTTATGGCTGTGGGAATAAATGGTTCCCTTTGGAACTCAGTAGCAGATTGATATTGAATTATCATTGTTTTTACCAAGCCAGGACTCACTATTTCTCTTGATCTCCATCGTGGAGCCTGTAATGAAATGTGTGTGCTTTATGTATTTACTAACATTGTGACATGATTGTGGTAATTATAGCAGGGTGTGTCAACTTCCCCAGCATGATTTGGGATGGTCATTTTGGAACAAGTGTCACTATTCTCAAAATATTAACTCTGTCTCTCTGTCTCTGTCTCTCTCTCTTTCTCTCTGCCTCTCTCTCACTCTCTGTCTCTCTGTCTCCAGCAGCTACCAGACCTATCATCTCTCTCCAGCACTTTCGGATTGCTTCCCATCTCCAACTCGCCTGACCTTTATTTTATTGTAGACTATTCAGATTACATCAGCCTAATAGCTGCCTAATTTATTGCTTTACATTCCTCAGTTCCACCATGAGCTGGTATTGGGAATTGAGAATTGGGAAAAAGTTTGTACGGCTGAGGGAAAAAGGAAGGGGGTGAGGTACGGGTCTAATTTGACGGTGTAAAGAGCCATTAGAGGCACAATGGAAAGAATGGCCTTTATAAATCTAATCCAATCTAATCTTTGCTCCACTCGCACCCAGAGAGTGTCTCATTGTATAAAAGTCCTGGGAGTTCACAGCAGTGAAACAATTCCTGTCACAGGTATGGGCAGGTCTGAAGCTATTTGTTCCCATCGGTAATGAATTGGAATGATGTTGTCAGACTGAACATGTCCTCAGGGAGTGAGATTTGTAAAATGATGCAGAAAAACAATTGAGCAACTCTCAAAGACAGATATATTACTCAATGACACACAGATTGAGGAATCCGGAATGAACCAACACAATCAGGAATGAAATTACTGTACAGTCGAGATTAACATTGTGAGAGTGTTTTCCAACTCCCATTCACTGTCTGCCCATTGTCAGGTATCAGTCACATTCAGATCCATCTCCAGTTTGTTCTGACTGAGGTTTGAAAAACTGCATTTTGACAGTTTAGTTTTGTACAAACAAGAGAGAGCAGCTTTTTGAAAGAGCTCCCGGGGAAATGTAGGTTCAATGATTCCACTGCCGTGAGAGGAACTAACCTCCTCACTTTCTCCAAGGGATCTCTCCATCTCCAATTCATCACGGCGGTGTGAAATGGATACTTTGCATCTGTCTTTATTAAAGAGGTTATTCAGGCCAGACCATAAGGACAGCAGATACATGGGAACATCAGTCCCTGCAAGTTCGCCACGGAGCCACTCAACATCCTGATTTGGAAATGTATTATCGTTCCTTCAGTGTCACTGGGTAACAATCCTGGAAATCCTCCGTCGCCCCACCCCCACCCACCCACCTAGGGCATTGTGGCTCTACCTAAAACAAATGGACTCCAGGGGTTCAAGAAGGCAGCTCACCACCACCTTTTCAAGGGGGGGGGGGGGGGCAATTAGGGACAGGCAATAAATGTCGGTCAGCCAACGATGCCCACATCTCACACATGAATACATTAAAATCATTGATGAACACCCCACTTCTGACCTTGTGATGGAGGGAAGGTCATTGATGAAGCAACTGAAAATGATTGGACCCTGACAAACTCAAGGAAATTTGTACACTTACACAAACACATATTACGTGTTAACCTGAAGAGAACCCTGAATTAGGAATTCTGAATTAAATCACTTTTTGCTTCATATTCCTGAAGCTTTATCCCATTTAAAAATCGTCTATGCCTCTGTACGTCTGACAAAGTGCATAACCTCACACTTTCCCACCTTGTATTCTATCTGTCACTTCTTTGCTCATTCTCCCAGCCTGTCCAATTCCTTCCGCCACCTCCCACCTTCCTCAACACAGCCTGTTCCTCCATCTTTCTCTTGTTATTGGCAATCTTAGCAGTAATGTATTCATCGTTGGGGACTCCGTAGAGAGGGACAGATCGGAGGTTCTGTGGGAACGAGAGAGACTCATGGTGGTTGTGTTGCCTCCCAGGTACTAGGGTTCATGACGTTTCTGATCGTGTTTTGCGGATCCTTGAGTGGGAGGGGGAGCAGCCCCAAGTCATGTTCCACATAGGCACCCACGACAGAGGTAGGAAGAGATTTAGAGATTTAAAGCAGAAATTCAGGGAGCTAGGGTGGAATCTTAGAGCGAGAACAAACAGAGTTATTATCTCTGGCTTGTTGCCGATGCCATGTGCAAGTGAGGCGAGGAAGTGCAAGTGAGGGAGAGAGAAGAGTTGAACACGTGGCTACAGGGTTGGTACAGGAGGGAGGCTCTTGGATCCCTGAATAATTGGGGCTCTGTCTGGGTTGGTGGGACCTTTACAAAAGGATGATCTTCACCTGAACCGGTGGTGTACCAATATCCTGGGAGGGGGAAAGTTTACTAATGTTCTGCGGGTAGGTTTAAACTAATTCAGCAGGGGTTGGGAACCAAAACTGTAGTTCAAGTATCCGGTAGGATGAGAGTTGTGAGGTCAGAACTCAGACTCCAAGATCGCAAGAATACTCCAGCAAGGCAAGAAGTTGGTTTGAAATGCGAACTTCAACATCAGGAGCATCCGGCATAAGATGAGTGAACTTGCAGCATGGGTTTGTACCTGGGATTTCGATGTTGTGGGCATTTCAGAGATATGGCGAAAGGAGGGACAGAAATGGTTATTGCAGGTTCCAGGATTCAGATATTTCAGTAAGAACAGAGAAAATGTTAAAAGAAGGGCTGGTGTGGCATTGTTAGTCAAGGATAGTATTACAGTTGCAGAAAGGACATTTGAGGAGTCATCTGCTGAGGGAGTTAGGACTGAGGTTAGAAACAAAAGAGGAGAGGTTACCCTGTTGGAAATTTTCTGTAGGCCTCCAAATAGATCCAGAGATGTAGAGGAAAGGATAGCACAGATGATCCTCCATAGGTGCGAGAGTAACAGGGTAGTTGTTATGGGGGACTTTAACTTTCCAATTATTGACTGGGAATACTGAAGTTCAAGTACTTTAGATGGGTCAATTTTTGTGCAATGTGTGTAGGAGGGTGTCCAGACACAGTGTGTAGACAGACCAACAAGGGACAAGGCTATATTTGATTTGGTACTGGGTAATGAACCTGGTAAGGTGTGAGATTTGGAGGTAGATGAGCACTTTGGTAATAGTGACCACAATTAAGTTAGTTTTACTTTATGATGAAAAGGGATAGGTATATACTGCAGGGGAAGAGTTATAGCAGGGGAAAAGGCAATTATGATGCGATTAGACAAGATTTAGGATGCATAGGATGGGGAAGGAAACTGCAGGGGATGGGCACAATTGAAATGTGGAGCTTATTCAAGGACCAGATACTGCGGGTCCTTGATAAGTATCTACCTATCAGGCAGGGATGAAGTTGTCGAGTGCAGGAGCCATGGTTTACGAAGGAAGTCAAATCTCTCTTCAAGGTGAAGAAAAAGGCTTTAGTTAGGATGAGATGTGATGGCTCAGTTAGGGCACTTGAGAGTTACAAGTTAGCCATGCAAGACCTAAAGAGAGAGCTAAGAAGAGCAAGGAGGGGACATGAGAAATCATTGGCAGATACGATCAAGGAAAACCCGAAAGGCTTTCTACAGCGTTATCAGGACTTAAAGAATGACAGTAAGATTAGGCCAATCAAGCATAGCAGTGGGAGGTTGTGCGTGGAGTCAGAGGAGATAGGGGAACAACTAAATGAACACTTTTTATCAGTATTTACTCTTGAAAAGACAATGTTATCGAGGAGAGTACTGAGATACAAGCTATTAGATTAGATGGGATTGAAGTGCATAAGGAGGATGTGTTAGAAATTCGGGAAAGTGTAGAAATAGGTACGTCTCCTGGGCCGGATGGGATTTATCCTAGGATTCTCTGGGAAGCCAGGGAGGAGATTGCCAAGTCTTTGGCTTTGATCTTTATGTCACCATTGTCAAGAGGAATAGTGCCAGTAGACTGGAGGATAGTAAATGTCGTTCCCTTGTTTAAGAAGGGGAGTAGAGACAACTCTGGAAATTACAGACCAGTGAGCCTTACTTCGGTTATAAGAGATAGGATTTATAATAATCTAGAAAGGAATAGGTTGATTACAGATAGACAACTTGGTTTGGTGAAGGGTAGGTCATGCCTCACAAGCCTCATTGATTACTTGAGAAGATGACCAAACAGATGGCTGAGGGTAAAGTGTTTGATGTGGTACATATGGATTTCAGTAAGGCATTTGATAAGGTTCTCCATGGTAGGCTATTGCACAAAATACGGAGCCATGGGATTGAGGGTGATTTAGTGGTTTGGATCAGAAATTGGTCAGCTGAAAGAGTCCGAGGGTGGTGGCTGATGGGAAATATTTATCCTGGAGTTCAGTTACTAGTGGGGTACCGCAAGGACCTGTTTTGGGTACACTGTTGTTTCCCATTTATATAAATGACCTGGATGAGGGCATAGAAGGATAGGTTAAAAATCTGTGGATGGCACTGAGGTTGGTGGAGTAGAGGACAGTGACAAAGAAGGTTTTAGATTCCAGAGAGACAAAGATAAGCTGCACAGCTGGGGTAAAAGGTGGCAAATGGAGTTTAATGTGGAAAAGCGTGAGGTGATTCACTTCGGGAAGTGTAACAGGAATGCAGAGTACTTGGCGAATAGTAACATTCTTGGTAGTGTACTTGAGCAGAGAGATCTCTGTGCCCAGGTCATACATCCTTGAAGGTTGCCAACCAGGTTGATAAGGTTGGTAAGAAGACATACGGTGTGTTAGCTTTTATTGTAGAGGGATTGCATTTTGGAACCATTAGGTCATTTTGCTGCTGTACAAAGCTCTGGTGCGGCCACATTTGGAGTATTGTGTACAGTTCTGGTCATTGCATTATAGGAGAGATGTGGAAAAATTGGAAAGGGTTCAGAGGAGATTTACTAAGATGTTGTCTGGTATGGAAGAAAGGTCTGATGAGGAAAGGCTGAGGGTCTTGAGCCTGGTTCTTTAGAGAGAAGGTTGAGAGGTGACTTAATTGAGACATATCAGATAATCAGAAGGTTCGATAGGGTGGAGAGTGAGAGCCTTTTTCCTCAGATGGTGATGGCTAGCACGAGGGGACATAGTTTTAAATTGAGGGGTGAGAGATATAGGACAGATGTCAGAGGTAGTTTCTTTACTCAGAGTGTAGCAGGGGCACAGAATGCACTGCCTGCAACAGTAGTGGACTCGGCAACTTTAAGGGCGTTCAAATGGTCATTGGTTAGACATATGGACGAGAATGGAATAGTGTCGGTTTGACGGGCTTCAGATTGGTTCCACAGGTCGGTGCAACATCGAGGGCCGAAGGGCCTGTCCTGTGCTGTCCTGTTCTATGTTCTATGAATTCACTGTTCAAAAGTGACTTTTAAATAAAAATCGCTGAACTGACAACTCAAATCTATTTCCTTCTGCTTTAGAGTACAAATTCTCAAACTGTGTCACAAAGTTTCAACAGGGTTAACCAGGCAGAGCCTTGCGTTTCAACACTGGTCCTAGACCATTGATGATGTGGGCAATGTGTGACTATAAAATTGATGAAGTCTGGAAGATTTGTAGGGATGGTGTCAAACAGTGAGTGAGGGGATTCTGTCAGGGGGTAGATGGGATGAACTGAGTTTACCCACTCACTCTGTACTTCCCTGAAGGCTGCCAGCCTCTGTCTATTCCATGGGAACTGGTGAAGGCCATTCAACACCTCAATCCTGTTCGAGATTCAAAGAGTCATAGAGTCATAAAACATGGAAACAGACCCTTCAGCCCAACCCGTCCATGCCAAACATAATCCCAAACTAAACTAGTCCCACCTGCTTGTTCCTGGATCATATCCCTCCAAATCTTTTCTATTCACATACTTATCCAAATGTCTTTTAAACATTGTTATTATGCCCACATCCACTACTTCCTCAGGAAGTTCATTCCACAGCCGAACCACCCTCTGTGTAAAAATGTTGCCCCTCCTGTCTGTCTTAAATCTCTTTCCTGTCACTTTAAAAATGTGCACCCAGTATTGAACCTCCCATCCGTGGGAAAAGGCACTTACCATTCATTGTCGTATTCTGCCATTCAGTAAGATCAAGGTCTAACTCCATATATCTGCCTTTGGCCCATATCCCTTCATCCCTTTTCTTAATAACCATATATCCATTAACAACTGATCCAGCATCCACTGCCATTTGTGGAAGAGAGTTCCAAACTTCTCCCATCCTTTGTGTGTGGGAGTGCTTCATAACAATTCTCCTGAACACTCTGGACCTCATTTTCAGACTCAATTTTCCCCAAGCAGTGGGAATATTATATCATAGAATCCTTACAGTGTGGGAGCAGGCCATTCAGCGCCTTTCGCCCTCACTGACTCTCTGAAAATCATTTCTCCTAGACCAACCCTATTACCCAATTCTTATGTTTCCCAAAGCTAATCCACATAACCTGCACATTCCTGCTCACTATGGCCAAGTTGCTTAACCTGCACATCTTTGGATTGTGGGAGGAGGCCGGAGCCCCCAAAGGAAGCCCACGCAGACATGGGGAGAATGTGCAAACTCCACACAGACAGTTGCCCGAGGGTTGAATTGAACCTGGGTCCCTGGCACTGTGAGGCAGCAGTGCTTCCCACTGAGCCATGTATCTTTACCTACCCTGTCTTTTGCTGTTATTATCTTGAAGATTGCAATCAGATCATGCCTTAACCTTCTAAATTCTAGACAAAACTAGCCTCATTTCTAAAATCACTTCACTTCATATCACCCATGCAGTTCAGGTGTTGTTCTGAGACACCTACACTGTACTCCCTCTGAGGCCAACCTCTCCTTCTGAAGGTGTGGTCCCCAGATTTTCTCATTTTTTTTCCATTTTCCTGAAGCTCTCTGTGAATAACGGGGGCTGGGGAGTCGCTTTCCAGCAAAATACTCCTGTGAGGGGGTGGGAATGTTATACAGGAAACTTGGCCTGAAAATCAGACCCACACGCGTTCACACACATCATTAAACCCCCCCCCCACACACACACACATCATTACACACACCCCCACACACACACATCATTACACCCCCCCCCCCCACACACACACATACTCTCTTCATCTCTCACTCTTACATATACACAGACATATACTCACCCACACACACACACAGGCACACACACACATCATTACACCCCCACACACACATCATTACCCCATCCACCCACACAAACATTATTACAACCCCCCCACACACACATCATTACACCCCCACACACATTGTTACTGCCCCCACACACACACATCATCACCTCCCACACACATACTCTCTTCATCTCTCACTCTCACATATACACAGACATATACTCACACACACGCATCATTACATCCCCCCACACACACATACTCTCTTCATCTCTCACATACACACAGACATATACTCACACACGCACACACACACATCATTACAACCACCACACACATACATTATTACACACACATCATTACACCCCCACACAAACATACTCTCTTCATCTCTCACATTCACATACACACAGATATATACTCACACACACACATCATTACACCCCCCCACACACACAAAATTATCCCCCAAAACACAGCATTACCCCCACACACACATGCACACACGCATTATTACATCCCCCACACTCACACACATTCCATCTCCCCACACACACATACTCTCTTCATCTCTCACACTCACATACACACAGAAATATACTCACACATACGCACGCATCATTACACACCCCACACACACTCTCACACACACTCACAAACATGCACACACTCTCTCTCACAAACTCTCACACACATATACTCACACACATTCTCTCTCACACATTCTTGAACACACACTATCTCACACACGCACACATTCCTTCAGTATTTCATGTTAAAGTGAAACTTGTGCCTGTCGTAATGATGAAAACGATGATCCAGCATGTGTGATGGTGGGACTTGGTGAAGTCTGAATCAAACACAGTGACAGGAATTCCATCCTCAGTTCTGTTTGCCTGTGCCACCACCTCTGGCATCCTATTCCAGATACACACCACCCTCTGTGTGAAAGAAATTTTATATCGTTGCCTCTCACCTTAAACCTTTTCTCTCTAGTTTTAGACTTCCCTACCATTGGGAAAATCTGTCAGCTATCTACCTTCTGGATGTAGGATTGCTCGCTGAGCTGGAAGTTTCATTTTCAGACGTTTCGTCACCATGCTAGGTAACATCTTCAGTGAGCCTTCGGATGAATCACTGCTGCCGTTTCCTGTTTTTGATTAATATATTTGGGTTTCCTTGGGCTGGTGATTTCATTTCCTGTGGTGACGTCATTTCCAATGGTGATGTCATTTCATATTCTTCTTCTCAGGGGGTGGTAAATGGGGTCCAAGTCAATGTGTTTGTTGTTAGAGTTCCGGTTGGAATGCCATGCTTCTAGGAATTCTCATGCGTGCCTCTACTTGGCTTGTCCTGGGATGGATGTGTTGTCAGTCAAAATGGTGTCCTCCATTATCTGTACGTAAGGATACTCGTGAGAGAGGGTCATGTCTTTTTGTGGCTAGTTGATGTTCATGTTTTCTGGGGGAGAGATTTCTGCCTGTTTGTCCAATGTAGTGTTCATGTACAGTATTTTATAATTGACATTAGTTTTGCTTGTTGCCTGTGTAGGGTCTTTCAAGTTCATTAGCTGCTGTTTTAGTGTGTTGGTGGGTTTTTGGGCTACCATGATGCCAAGGGGTCTGAGTAGTCCGGCAATCATTTCTGAGATGTCTTTGGTGTAGGGGAGAGTGGCGAGGGTTTCGGGACGCGTTTTGTCTACTTGCTTGGGTTTGTGCTGAGAAATTGGCGGACTATGTTCATTGGATATCCATTCTTTTTGAATGCACTGTATAGGTGTAGACTCCACCCAAGAATTCCTGAAGACGATCAAAGACACCCAAGATAGAAGAGGATGAAATTATGGTTTCTTTTGATGCAACAACCCTGTTTACATCAATCAAAATCAACCTGGCCAAAGAAACACTGACTACACTATTAGAAGACCCAAAGACACATACACAAAACACCACCAACTTCATCAGCAAGGACAGTAGTGGACCTTTGCCTTGCCACACACTTCACCTTCAACAACAAAACCTACAGACAAACCAAAGGAACACCCATGGGATCTCTGATATCAGGATTCTTCGCAGAAGCAGTAATGCAGAGACTTGAACAAACAGCTCTGCCAACCATCCAACCCAAACTTTGGGTCTGCGACATGGAAGACACATTTGTCATTACTAAAAGGAGCATTTAGAAGAAACCTTCAAGACCATCAATAATACCCTTATTGGCATAAATTCACTAAAGAGGAGGAAAGCAACAATAAACTGCCATTCCTAGATGTCACAGTGGACAGAACAGCCAATGGGCAACTTCAAACCAGCATCTACAGGAAAACAACACACACGGACCGTATATTGAACTACAGAAGTAATCATCCCAACACCCACAAACGAAGCTGCATCAGGACATTATTTCATTCATGTTAGGCGAATGCAAAAAATACGGAGGTATGGCATTGAGGGTGAGTTGGAGGTTTATATTAGGAATTGGCTGGCTGGAAGAAGACAGAGGGTAGTAGTTGATGGTAAAGGTTCATCTTGGAGTGCCGTCACTAGCGGTGTTCCGCAAGGATCTGTTTTGGGACCATTGCTGTTTGTCATTTTTATAAATGACCTGGAGGAGGGGCTAGAAGGTTGGGTGAGCAAGTTTGCGGATGATACGAAAGTCGGTGGAGTTGTTGACAGTGAGGAAGGATGTGGCAGGTTACAGCGGGATATAGATAAGCTGCAGAGCTGGGCAGAAAGGTGGCAAATGGAGTTCAATGTAGGTAAGTGTGAGGTGATTCACTTTGGGAAGAGTAACAAAAAGATGGGGTACTGGGCTAATGGTCGGATACTTGGTAGTATGGATGAGCAGAGGGATCTTGGTGTCCATGTACACATATCTCTGAAAGTTGCCACCCTGGTAAATAGTGCTGTGAAGAAGGCATATGGCGTAATGGCTTTTATTGGTAGAAGAATTGAGTTCTGCAGCCCTGAGGTCATGTTGCAGTTGTATAAGACTCTGGTGCGGCCGCATCTGGAGTATTGTGTGCAGTTTTGGTCGCTATGCTATAGGAAGGATGTGGTGGCACTGGAACGGGTGCAGAGGAGGTTTACCAGGATGTTGCCTGGTATGGTCGGAAGATCGTATGAGGAAAGGCTGAGGCACTTGGGGCTGTTTTCATTGGAGAAAAGAAGGTTTAAGGGTGACTTGATAGAGGTGAAGAAGACGATTAGGGGTTCAGATAGGGTTGACCATGAGAACCTTTTTCCACGTATGGAGTCAGCTATTGCGAGGGGGCATATCTTTAAATTAAGGGGTGGTAGGTATAGGACAGATGTTAGGGGTAGATTCTTTACTCAGCGAGTCGTGAGTTCATGTAATGCCCTACCAGTAGCAGTGGTGGACTCTCCCTCTTTATCGGCATTTAAACGGGCATTGGATAGGCATATGGAGGATAGTGGGCTAGTGTAGGTTGGGTGGGCTTGGATCAGCGCAACATCGAGGACCAAAGGGCCTGAACTGCGCTGTATGTTTCTTTGTTCTATGTTCTAAATACCCAGGACAAGATGGGATCTATCCCAAGTTGCTGAGTGAGGCAAGAGAACAAATAACTGGGACCCTGATAGATATCTTTGTAACATCCCTAAACACAGATTAGACGCCGGAAGACTGGAGAGTTTCTCATGTTGCCCCCCCTGTACAAGAAGGGTAGTAGGGCTATTCCAGATAACTACAGACCAGTGAACCTGCTGTCAGTGGTGGGAAAGTTGCTGGTGAAGTACTGAGGGATAAAATCTATTTATATTTAGTAAAGAATGACCTTATCAGTGATAGGCAACTTGGTTTTGTGGGGGGTAGATCGCACATTACCAAATTAATAGAGTTCTTTGAGGAAAGGACCAAGCTGATATATGAAGGAAAGGTTGTAGATGTCATATATTTGGAATTTCGTAAGGTGTTTGATAAGGTTCCTCGTAGTACACTAATGGAGAAAATGAAGTCACATGGTGTGCAGGGTGTTCTAGCTAGGTGGATAAAGAACTGGTTGAACAACAGGAGACAGAGTAGTAGTTGAAGGGAGTTTCTCGAAATGGAGAAAGGTTTTCCATAGGGGTCAGTGCTGGGGCCACTGTTGCTTGTAATATACAAAAATGATGTGGAAGAGGGCATTGTTAGATTGAGCAGTGATTTTGCAGATGACACGAAGATTGGTGGAGTATCAGAAAGTAGAGGGGACTGTCAGAGAATACAGAAGAATATAGATAGACTGAAGAGTTGGGCGGAGAAGTGGCAGATGGAGTTCAATCCGGGTAAAAGAGCCTTGGGAGAAGTTGATGAGCAGAGAGATTTGGGAGTTCAGGTCCATTACACCCTGAAGGTGGCTGCATAGGAGGATAGAGTGGTCAAGAAGGCATATGGTATGCTTGCCTTCATCAGACAGGGTATTGAGTATAAGTGCTGGCAAGTCATGTTAAAATTGCACAAGACATTGGTTTGGCCGCATTTAGAATACTGTGTACAGTTCTGGTCGCCACATTACCAGAAGGATGTGGACGCTTTGGACAGGGTGCAGAGAAGGTTTACGAGGATTTTAACTGATATGGAAGGTGCTAGCTATGAAGAGAGGTTGAGTAGGTTAGGAATGTTTTCATTAGAAAAAAGGAGATTGAAGGGGAACCTGATTGAGATCTATAAAATTATGAAGGGTATAGACAGAGTGGATAGAGATAAGCGTTTTCCCAGGGTGAAGGATTCAATAACGAGAGGACACGTGTTTAAGGTGACAGGTGAACAGTTTAAGGAGATATATGCGCAGAAAATACTTCACACAAAGGATGAAAGGTGTCTGGAACTCGTTGCCAGCAGAGCTCGGAGAGGCAGGTATGGTGGATCCATTTAAGGTGCATTTGGACAGATGCATGAGGAGATGGTGAGCAGAGGGATGCAGATGCTTCGACATTGGGTGATACGTTAAGGCAGTGGGTTTCGATCAGCTCAGGCTTGGAGGGCCAAAGGGCCTGCTCCTGGGCTGTAAATTTTCTCTCTTATTTTTGTTCTTTATTTCAACCATGCCCATTCTTTGCAGTTTCCTTCCCCATCCTATGCATCTTAAATCTTGCCTAAGTGCTCGTAATTGCCTTTCCCCCAACTATCACTTTTGGCCTGGGTGAAATGGACACAGAAGACTGAAAAGCAATTTCCCCAGAGCAGAACGTTTAATTGCAATCGCTTAAAACAATGAGCATACTTCCTGGGACAGAGAGAAAAGGACATAAAGAAAGAAATGAGGTTGTCAATTTCTCATCTCTGGATGACCGCATCTACTAAGGGAAAAACAGGAGTCAGTGTGGAAAAGTAGAGGCCAAGGAGTATAGTGAGAAAGTTGAAAAGGACAATAGGGGAGAGTTAAAACAGGACTGTGGTAAGATCATGATCTCTAATCAAACCAGGCTCAACCATGATGATGCTGAAGAGACCCAGTCCCAAGACTGGGAGGGCTGGTATCAATGGTACATTGTAAGGCAGGTCCAGGACCAAGGTCAATGACACTCCACACCTCCGTACCCACACTCAAGCGCCCTTAGTGTTCCTATTGCAAAACACAACAGGCGGCACAATGGCTCAGTGGTTAGCACTGCTGCCTCACAGCGCCAGGGAGCCAGATTCGATTCCAGCCTTGGGCGACTGTCTATGTGGAGTTTGCACATTCTCCGCGTATCTGTGTGGGTTTGCTCTGGGTACTCTGGTTTCTATCCAAAGGTGTGCTTGTCTGGTGATTTGGCCACGCTAATTTGCCCAGAGTACAAGGTGCATTAGTCGGGGGTAAATATAAGGTAGGGGAATGGGTCTAGGTAGGTTACTCTTCCCTGGGTCTGTGTGGACTTGTTGGGAGAAGGGTCTGTTTCCATACTTTAGGGAATCTAACCTAACATCTGCTCCAAAGGGGCAGGCAGAAGTGGACCAGTCCATAAGCTCCCTATGAACACATTTACTGGTCCAGACAGCCAGACCATCCATGTCTCCTGGACCCGGATACACTCCGAGTTATGCGGTATAGTCGAAATAAGGCCCAGACCAAAATCAAAAATTGAGGATAACCAACAAAAGTTAGAGATCATGTGCGAAAGCCACATCCCAAATTTTGAGGACATCGAGCTGATGATGGATGCGTATTTGGGCACCAATAAATGGAGACAAGTTAAGGGCAAAAGTAACTGGCCAGAGGGCCCTCGGAACCTCCAGACAATTTTGGGAAGGATTACAGAAATCTCCAGGTGAGAGATACCCAAAAAGCGTTAATTGGGGAAAGATACTGGGGAAAGGAGCTCAGAAATGGACTGAGGAGAGCCAGGAGAGGGCACGAAAAAGGCTTGGCAGGAAAGATTAGGGAGAAACCAAAAGTATTTTACTCATACATGAGGAATAAGCGAATGATCAGGGAGAAGGCAGGTACTCTAGCGACTCAGCCAACGTTGTCTCTCTCATTTGCTGCAGGTAAGGATGGCCTGAGGCATGGAACATTGGTGAAACCGAGCAGAGGATACAGCAATGGATGAATGGGCACCGCACAGCAATCAACAGACAGGAGTGTTCCCTCCCAGTTGGAGAACACTTCAGCGGTCCAGTACATTCAACCTCAGACCTTCGGGTGACCATCCTCCAAGGCAGACTTCAGGACAGTCAACAGCGAAAAGTGGCCGAGCAGAAGCTGATTGCGAAGTTCAGTAACCATAGGGAGGGACTCAACCGGGACCTTGGGTTCATATCACACTACAGGTGACCACCATTGCAAGAGACACACACGCAAACACTCCTACGCACACACACACACATACACGTGTGCACACACACGTGCACAGACACACATACACTCCTCCAGACACACACACTCCCACACTCACACATGCACCCTCTCACAGACTTATACTCCTTTACACTCACACACACATATAACTCTCACACTCACAAACCCCACCACAGACACACACACACATAAAGACAAACACAAAACCACATGCACACATACACATATTTTTGTGGGGTGAATTTGTACTTATAGAGTTACATTGTACTTTGCTCGAAAACTGCATGAATCCATGTAAGACTTTGTTAATTCACTTTTTTTTTAGATTAGAATCAGTCTAAACATTATGGCACAGACAGGGAACACAGAGGGCTAACACCTTCAACATCTTAACATCTTATTTGGCTGACCCCAATTGTTACAGATAACCTGAGAATGTAACTTTTAAAAAACTTTGTGATTTACATATAAAAGAAGTGAAATTAACATGGTCATTCTAACTGATGAGAGATTTAACAAACAATCAAGGTATTTTTCAATGTATAATTTCAGTTACATCGCACTGGCATTTTTTGCTATAAGTTCTGTGTCTTACAATTGTGTACTCCACATCCACCTGATGAAGGAGCAGCGCTCTGAAAGCTAGTGCTTCCAATTAAACTTGTTGGACTATAACCTGGTGTTGTATGATTTTTAACT
This sequence comes from Chiloscyllium plagiosum, assembly GCF_037043375.1. Lineage (NCBI taxonomy): Eukaryota > Metazoa > Chordata > Chondrichthyes > Orectolobiformes > Hemiscylliidae > Chiloscyllium > Chiloscyllium plagiosum. The sequence continues at coordinate 879,989 of NW_028270173.1, read as the reverse complement.
TTGTACACTCCAGTCCAACACCGGCATCTCCGAATTACGATCATGGATAAGGTAGGGCCAGTCAGGGAATATATCTAATATCTCGAATGAGTTATAAAGTAAGTTTAAGATTAATGGGTCTTCTTAGAGAAAGAATAAATGAACAAAGAACAAAGAAAAATTACAGCCCAGGAACAGACCCTTCAATACTCCAAGCCTGAGCCGATCCAAATCCATTCACTTCCTCAGCATTTGTATCCCTCTGCTCCCCACCTACTCATGTATCTGTTCAGATGCATCTTAAATGAATCTACCATGCCTGCCTTTACTATCTCTGCTGGCAATGCATTCCAGGCACCCACCATCCTCTGTGTAAAGTACTTGTCGCGTATGTCCCCCTTAAACTTTTCACCTCTCACCTTGAACACGTGACCTCTTATTATTGAACCCCTCACCCTCTAAAAAACGTATCTCTATCCAGCCTGTCTATACCCTTCATGCTTTTGTAGATCTCAAATAGGTCCCCCATCAATCTCCTTTTTATCTAATGAAAACAATCCTAACCTACTCAACCTCTCTTCATAGCTAGCACCTTGCATACCAGGCAACATCCTCGTAAACCTTCTCTGCACCCTCCCCAAAGCGTCCACATCATTTTGGTAATGTGGCGACCAGAACTGTACACAGTATTCTAAATGCCGCCGAACCAATGTCTTGTACAATTTTAACATGACCTGCCAGCTCTTTTCCTCAATACCCCGTCCAATGAAGGCAAGCATACCCGAAGCCTTGTTGACCACTGTATCCACCTGGGCAGCCACCTTCAGGGTGCAATGGACCTGAACTCCAAGATCTCTCTGCTCATCAACTTTTCCCAAGACTCTTTGTTCACAGCATTGTTTGCTCTAAAATTAGAGTTGCCAAAATGCATCACCTCACATTTGCCTAGATTGAACTCCATCTGCCACTTCTGCGCCCAACTCTCCAGATTATCTATATTCTCCTGTATTCTTTGACAGTCCACTACGGTTACTGCTACTCCACCAATCTTCGTGTCATCTGCAAATTCACTGACCAGACCAACAGTGCCCTCTTCCAGATCATTTGTGTAAACTACAAGCAACAATGGCCCCAGCACTGATCCTTGTGGAACATCATTGGTCACCTTTCTCCATTTCGAGAAACTCCATTCAACTACTACTCTCTGTCTCCAGTTGCTCAACCAGTTCTTTATCCACCTAGCTAGAACACTCTGCACACCATGTGACTTCACTTTCTCCATTAGTTTACCATGGGGAACCTTCTCAAACGTCTTAGTAAAGTCCATACATATGACATTTCCAGCCCTTCCTTCATCTATCAGCTTGGTCACTTGCTCAAAGAACTCGAAGTTAGTAAAGCACGATCGAAACCACACAAAACGACATTGCCTATCAGTGATAAGCCCATTCTTTTCCAAATATAAACAGATTTTATCCCTCAGTACCTTCTCCAGAAACTTTCCCAAGACTGACATCAGTGTGAAGTATGTTTTGCCTGAAGCAAACAGAAATGCTTGACTTCTGTTTCAAAACATTATGCGATAATTTACCACGTGCTACAGATCCCTTCAGATGTCTGGAATTAGATTGGCAGTAATAATTAAATAGCAACATTGGATGAGATTGAACAATTAGCAATCGACAGTGGTAGCAGAAGCAAAACAAATTGGAATAATGGGTTGTAATGGAATTGAAGTTAACGTGTATCTGAGTGGAAATGAAGTTTTGGTGAGAGTATTAAACTGACAGCTTTCTCTTAGTGATGTTTGTGTCCTTGTCTTTCCTGGTGAACTTGGTGATCGAGCAGAGTCACATCGCTCTGGACTGGACCTTGTCTGAGAAAGGTGGCACCTGTGCCCTGATAGATCAGGAATGTTGCACCTACATCCCTGATAACTCCGAAGAAATCACTAACCTGGCTGAGCATATCCGAAAGGAACTGGGCAAGTTACGTGAACTCAATGATTGCTGGGGATTTGTTAGTTGGTTGAGCAGTATTTTTGGAAATTGGGGAATCTCAATCAGTGGGGTCTTCGGATACTGCTCCTGATTGTAATTGTTTTGGTTCTAGTAGGGTGTATCAGGACCCTTTGCACCAGCTACGGTGCAATGCAAGCTACAGTCAGCGCTATGGTTCAACGGTGATTATCCTGGAGGATGAGGATATCGAATTCCAAAGACTGTCTCAGATTGACATTTAAGGTTGTCCTTTCAGGGCAAAAGGGGGGAGTGTGGAAAAAGTTATATTGAAACAGAGAAATGTACAGATGAATCCTTGTGCTGCTGTGCAGGTATTTACATATGTTTACCATAGGTCACATAGGCCTACCCAGCCTGTTACGGTAAAGAAAGAAAAGAGAAAACTCTAAACCACACTCAACTGCAGAAGTTTAATGTAGATGACCTATCAAGGAATAACTCTTCTTAATGTTCGTGATCAAAAAGTAATCGGTCAATAAGAAGAAACTAAATATGATTGACCTGGGCGTGTGTATAGTAATGTGATTGTAATTGCGTGTGTTGGGCTAAATATGCTTGGGACCTTGCTGTCTGACTCTCATTGCCTGCAATAAAAGGAACTGTGTGTGAAATGTACTGTCGTTTGGCTGATCACTTCTTCAACAATGTAACCCCTGCATCCTCAACACTTTTCAATATCATCCCATGGATCCTCTCAGTCAAGAGTTTGAGTCTCCTCATCACTATCATTCTGGACTGTAGGTGTATTTAAGACCATGATTTTATCACTGCCGACTCTATTGACCATTATGACTTTCCTCTTACTCTCGTCGACTTCTCTACTTTTCCACACTGAATCCACCAATCTCTTCTTACATTTAGCCAGTAAAGAATGAGAAACTGACCACCCAATTTCAGTCTTTTTCTCCTTCTCCATTTATCCGAGGACATCTGATGATTGTTTCAGACAATTCCAATTAAAGGTACCATCAGGAGAAACGGTTTCCCAGTGTTCTAGGTCAATTTCACCCGCTTGTCGACAAATATTATGAAATCCGGCCCAGAATGGATATACATGTATGTTAGAGGTGTTCCCTTCTGAGGGGGAGCCTCTTGAGAGACATTGTTTCCCATTTTCCCAACTGGTTGTGTTACGCCAATAATGAGCCTGTTGCTTCAACTGAAGTCTTATTGACAGAAAACATATCAATTTCATCCCTTGGAAACACTGCAGACCAATCACATATTGCTTTAGCAATATGTCATTGAGCAGTAGCTCATTTGCCTTAAATTCTGTTTTGCAGTTTGAGTGGGATTTAAAACTTCCTCTTATTTTCTACGGGATGCACTGGCACTGGAAAGGGTGCCGAGGAGGTTCACTAGTTTGATTCCAGAATTGACTGGATTTGTTTAAGAGGAGAGACAGAGTGGACTGGGATTATATTCAGTGGAATTGAGAAGAACGAGGGGGATCTTATCAAAACATATAAAATTATGAAGGGAACAGATAAGATAGAAGCAGGGAGGATGTTCCCAATGGTGGCAGAACCTAAGACTACCGGGCATAGCCTCAAAATTAGGGGGAGCAGATTTAGGACAGAATTGAGGAGGAACGTCTTCACCCAGAGAGCTGTGAATTTGTGGAATTGCCTGTCCAGTGAAGTAGTTGAGGCTACCTTGGTGAGTGTTATTAAAGTTAATCTAGATAATTTTTTGAATTGTGAAGGAATTAAAGCTTATGGTGAGGAGGTGGAGAAGTGAAGCTGAAAGATCAGCCATGATTTTATTGATGGCAGAGTTGGCTCCAAGGACCAGCTGGCTTACTTCTGTTCCTAGTTCTGTTGTTCTTACCTGTTTTACCTGGAACAAGTTGTGATAAGCACATAATTGCATAACAACACCAGTTTTTATCTGCACATTACTGTCACAATGTGGTTTATAATGTCTTCTTATCTAACTGAAGGTGATAAGGAGCAAGGTGTGGTTAGATTATGTCACAAGCTGCATGACTTTGTGCTTGTCAGTCTTGTTTCTTCAAAGTTATCAGAGATGTAGGTGCAACATTCCCGACCTTCGAGGGCACACGTGTCAACTTTCTCAGCTAAGATCCAGTCCAGAGTGATGTGATTCTGCAAAGAGGCGACTCGTTATCATCATACATGGACTCAAAATTCCCCAGTTCTTGTTCTGAGGTATCTGTAAATGATTTCTTTTTTGTTTTGTTTTACTTCTTTCAATTCAGCTGATTATCACTGCTTTAAGTCAACTTCTCTATGGATTATGTGTCAGTGTCTTATTGTTTAAACCATGCTCTTCCAAGCCACACTCACTTGTTTGTCAAGTAAATGTACATGTCTGAGGCCCATTCTTCAATGTAACCTTACTTTTAAACCAAGCATTCACTCACATTTATTACTTCACTTCTGCACACTTACATCAGCATACCAAGACCACGTGACACATTCTTGAATCTCATCTGATCTCCGAAAAAAGATCTCCGAAATTTGACTTATCTCTCCACCTACAGTCACGCTGCCTTAGCTAGTGGCTCGATCACAACATTCACCAGAAAAAAAATGGAAAAAAATCAACACCGAGGGAAAGCTGTCCGTTTAGTACACTCACCTAATCTTTCTTTTCACTAAAATACATGACCGGCTCAACACAGACATCCACTACAAACCCACGGACTCGCACAGCAACCTGGACTACACCTCCTCCCACCCTGCCTCCTGTAAAAATGCAATGCCATACTCCCAATTCCTCCATCTCTGCCACACTTGCTCCCAGGAGGACCAATTCCACTGTAGAATATCCCAGATGGCCTCCTTCTTCAAAGACCACAATTTCAGCTCCTACATGGACGAAGATGCCTTCCAGCGTATCTCCTCCACTTCCTATATCTCCGCCCTTGAACCACCCCTCCAATAGCAACAAGGACAGAAACCTCCCTGACCCATATTCTATCCCACCAACTTCTGTACACATCGCATCATCCTGCACCATTGACACCACCTGCAATCAGTCCTCACCATCAGGGATATATTTCCCTCCCCACACCTATCTGCATTTCGCAGAGATCATCCTCTCTGCGACTCCCTTGTCAGGTCCATGCCCCTCACCAACCCACTCCCCCCTCCTGGCACATTCCCTGCCATTGCAAGAAATTCAAATCCTGCACCCACACCTCCTGCCTCATTTCCGTCCAAGTCCCTAAAGGATCCTTCCACATCCATCAGAAATTTGTCTGTACTGCCACATAGGTCAGCTACTGCATACGTTGCATACAATGTGGTCTCCTCTACACTGGGGAGACAGAACGCCAACTTGCAGATCATTTCAGGAACATTTCTGGGACACCCGCATTTAACCAACTCCACCGCCCTGTGGCTGAACACATTAACTCACCTCCCACTCTGCCAAGGCTATGCAGGTCCTGGGCCGCCTCTATCACCAAACGCTAACCACTTGGAGGAAGAATACCTCATCTTCCACCTGAGGACCCTGCAACCACACAGGATCAATGTGGATTTTTCCAGTTCCCCCATTTACCTGCCCCTACCTTATGCCATTCCCAACCTTCCAACTTGCCACCGCCTTCTTAAATGGTCCTACCTGTCCATCTTCCTTTCCACCTATCTGCTCCTCCATCCTCTCTGACCTATCACTGTCACCTCCGCCTTCATCCACCTACCACTTTCACAGCTACCTCTGCTCCCGGCCCCACCCCTTCCCTTTTGTCACTCTGCGCCCCCTCCATCCCAGCCCACAAGCCTCATTTCTGATTAAGGGCTTATGCTGAAACGTTGACTCTCCTACTCCCCACTGGCTGTGTTTTTCCAGCACCATACTCTTCGACGTGGTTACCTTTAATCAGCATTTCAACCCATTATTCTGACTTGCTTTTCTTCTGACACTTCTCTCTATCCTTAATTGCTTAATTATATCCAATTTTGCTATTGAATTATTACCACCAATCTAATCCCAGACGTCTGGAGAGATCTGTGGCCCAAGGTAAGTCATTTTGTAATAGGTAAAAATGAAGTCAAACATATCTGTTTGATTAAAAAATATATATTTTGTTTGTTCTTTCTCGAAGATGACCCATAAACCTTAAACTTCCATTATAGCTCAGTCTAGCGATTTGATATACTTCTGTGCAAAATTATCCAAACTCAAATTCTGTTATGAGGTTCCTTACAACAGTAGTTACTTTCTTTTATTTTATACATTTTTTAATCATTTGCTCAACAACTTGTGGAAGTTTACCGAGATGGCAAAATAGGGTTGTGACCTGTGTTGGAGTAATGGCAAACCAATCAGGAGAGAAGATAAAATAAATTTGAATTTGTTGTAAATGGAGGTCCAGAGTGTCTGAATATTTATGAATTAAAGGAAATCGCTTGGAGTCGCCTACAGGAACCAGACAAAAGGGGTCAGAGTCCATCCAGAGAGAATGGGTTAGAGTCCCCCAAGAGAGAAGGGGTTTGAGGCACCCCAGAGGGAATGGGCTAGAATTCTGACAGAGAAAAGGGGAGAAAATCCTCCAGACAAAAGGGATTAGAGTCTGCTCAGAAGCGTGTCTGTTTGTGTATGTGTGTGTGTGTGTGAGTGTGTGTGTATGTGTATGTGTGTGTGTGAGTGTGTGTGTGTGTGTATGTGCGTGTGTGTGGATGTGGGTGTGAGTGTGTGTGTGTGTGTATATATATGTGTGTGTATGTGTGTGTATGTGAGTGTGTGTGTGTGTGTGTGTATGTGTGTGTGTATGTGTGTGTGTGTGCGTGTGTGTGTGTGTGTGTGTGTCAGTCAGTGAGATATTCTACATCAGCTGGTAACGTCTACAATTCGGTCATAGAGATGTGCAACACGGAAACAGACTCATCAGTCCAACCTATCCATGCCCATTAGATATCCTCACCTAATCTACTCCCGAGAATTGTGTGTTTTTGTGATTGTGTGCTTGTGTGTGTATGTGTGAGTTCGTCTGTCGGTATGTGTGTGTGTGCATTTCTGTTTGTATGCATGTATGTGCATGTGAAGTTAAAAAGTTATTACCTGGTGTTGTGTGATTTTTACACACACAGCCATGCATACAAACAGACATGAAAACGCACATACATCCAGACGAACTCACACATACACACACCAGGTTATGACTTGGTGTTGTACGATTTTTAACTTTGTACACCCCAGTCCAACACCGGCATCTTCGAATCGTGTGTGTGTGTGTGTTAGAACACAAGAGCATAAGAATTGTCAACAGAATGGCGAAAGACATCTCTCATAAGGTGTACTCTCAGAAGGGACCACCTTGAACACACATGTATGTCCATTACTGCCCTGATTCTGTCAAACCTGTCACCAAATGCATGAAATGGCCACAGAAAACTGGGAAGCCATTTCCCCGAACGGTATGTTTAATTGCATTCGCTTCAAAAATTGGCAGATTTCCCGGGACAGAGAGAGAAGGAGAAAAAGAAAGAAATGAGGTTATCAGTTTATCATCTCTGGCTGACCGAATCTACTCAGAAAGAAAGGTGAGTCAGTGCGGAAAAGTTGAAAGGTCCAGGAAAATAGGGAGAAAGTTGAAAAGGACAAAAGGGGCGAGTTAACATTGGGCTGTGATAAGATCATGTTCTCTAATCAATTCAGGCTCATAAATGATAATGCCGAAGTGACTCAGACCTGAGATTGGGAGCACTGGTATCAATGGTACACTGTAAGGCAGGGCCAAGATCAACAACACTCCACCCCTCCTGGCCCTGCTGTTTTCTGAGAAGCAGCGATGGGAACTGTTCCAGGAGGAGGAGGACACTGAGATCCCACGTCCTGAGAAACTGGGGCTGTTTGACCAAAAGTTCAGTTCCATTCAACTGCTCAGCGCAGCCACAGTTACCCCTCCATCTGAGTGTAAGAAGATATCGATGGGAAAACAGGAAAATTGCTAGCCTGGGGAGCGGGGACTTCGATATCTTGGGGGATGGGAATATGGGGCGGGGTGATGTTTAATCACCTCCCAGGGTCCCAATAATTCCCCCACCCCCTCAAACCCCCAGCTGTGGGGGTCAGTCTTTCGCTAAAATCCCTGAAGCTGCTCCACAAAACTCCGGCAAAGTGATGGGCCGGCTGCTGCAACACGGAATGAGACCCTTCGGCCCGTCCCGAAACCTGCTGCTGTCCCCGCTCCCGGTCTGCTCCCTTTGCTTTGCTCTGTCTGATCAGCGATGAAATAAAATTGATGTTTGCAAAGTTATCTCCTGTGGTTTGTCCTGAGTCATTTCTCAGTCCTGTGTGATATTTAATGAAAGGGAATCCTTCTGGTTTAAGGGTTTGGTTATGAAGGTATTTGTCCCAGTGGGAAGGCTGTAGTGGGGTGATGTTGTGGTTTCTGTTAGAGGAGATTGGGGGGCAGGCGGCACCCAGTCGATCAGAAGATAAACAACTTGTGAGGCCTTGGGGATTTTACTTTTAAAGTTAACATTGTTCGTTTAAGTTTTCCAATAGAGTTGTTATTCCACGTTCATCGTCCTTTTGTTGTATTTTAACGATAGTGTTTGAATAAACTGTGTTTTGCTTCACATCGGGCAGTTTGACCAATTGAATTATATCTGGAACAGAACACCTTACAGTTGCCTTTAAAATGAGAAAAAGTCAGGGTCCAGGCTAACTTCCCAATATATTCTGAAGGTGTCTGCTCTGGTCGGTAACAGCAGACGTGTCTGAAAGGCTCCATTTGGCTAGTTCTGTCTGGCTGTGCACTGGAACCACTGCAGTAATGAAAGGAGTTTGTTCGGTCCATTGTACCTGTGCTAGCTCTTTGTACAGCATTTCCAGTCAGTCCCACTCCCCACAGTCTCATATAAAGTCATTGCTCAGAGCGGTCAGAGATCTCCTCCCACTGACTCTCCACTTAATCAGAACTCCCCATTTAACCAGAACTCCCCACTTCACCTTAAACCTAAGCCCTCTAGTTTTGGATTCACCTGCTCTGGAAAAAAGACCTTGGCTATTTACCCTATCCATGCCCCTCGTGATTTTATAATCCACTGTAAGGTCAACCCTCACATTCTGACGCTCCATGGAAAATCCCCTCAGCCTATTCAGCCTCTCCATTTTGCTCAAGGCCTCCAAACCTCCATATAGCTCAAGGCTCAAAGGCTCAGATGACCTACTCCTGATCCTAGTTCTAATGATATTATGTTCTTATGTGATCAGATATTGCAGCAGGATCATGATCAGCTGGAGGTGGGCTGAGAAATGGCAAATGGAGTTTAATATAGAGATGTGTGAGTGTTGCAGTTTGGAAAGTCAACTCGAGGTAGGAGTTTGGAGTGAATGGTAGGGCCTTAAGTAATATAGTGGAACAGAGGGACTTTGAGTTCAGGTGCACAGCTCTCTGAAAGTGGAGTTACAGGTAGACAGGCTGTGAAGAAGGGTTTTCGTACACTGGCCTTTATAAGTCAGGGCATTGAGTCTAAATATTGGGAAGTTATGTTACATTTCCACCGGAGGTTGGTGAGGCTACACTTGGACTATTATGTTCAGTCACCCTGTTATAGGAAGGATGTTATTATAAAGTGGAAAGAATGCAGCAGAAATTTACAAGGATGTTGCCAGAACTCAAGAGACTGAGTTATAGGAAGAGGCTGGAGAAGCTAGGCCGTTTTCTGTACAGTGTTGGAGAATGGGGGAATGTATCTTTTAAAAGTATATGAGATCATGAGGGGGATGGATAGGGTGAATGCACTCAGTGTTTTCCCAGGGTTGGTGAATCGAGGAATGGAGGGTATGAGTTTAAGGTTAGAGGGGTAAGAATAAAAGGGAACCTGAGGGGCAGCTTTTTTACACAGAGGGTGGTACACATATGGAATGAGCTGCCAGCAGAAGTGGTTGAGGCTGGTACATTAACAACATTTAAAAGGCATTTGGACAAATGCATGGATAAGGACAGCATGTCAGGCAATATCCACGGACCCCATGGTACAACTAGGAAAGGTGGTAAGGAAAGGCCAGGGAACTATAGACCAGTGAGCCTGTCATCAGTGGTGGGCATGTTGTTGGAGGGAATCCTGAGTGATAGGATTTACTTGTATTTGGAAAGTCAAGAACTGATTAGAGATAGTCAGCACGGCTTTGTGCATGGGCAATCATGCCTCACAAATCATGAGTTTTTTGAAGAGGTAACAAAGAGGATTGATGAGGGCAGAGTGGTGGATGTAATCTATATGGATATCTGTAAGATGTCTGACAATGTTCCCCATGGGACACTGGTTAGTAAAGCTCGTTCTCATGGAAAGCAGGGGAAACCAACCATTTGGATACAGAACTGGCTCAAAGCTAGAAGACAGAGGGTGCTGGCAGAGATTCATTTTCAGACTGGAGGCCTGTGACCGGTGGAGTGCCACAAGGATCGGTTCTGGGTCCACTACTTTTTGTCATTTATATAAATGATTTGGATATGAACATAGGAGGTATAGTTAGTAAGTTTGCAAGTGACAACAAAATTTTAGGTTTAGTGGACAGCGAAGTAAGATACTTCAGAGTACAACAGGATCTTGAACAGATGAGCCAATGGACTGGGGAGTGGCAGATTGAATTTAATTTAGATAAATGCGAGATGCTGCATTTTGGAAAAGCAAATCAGAGCAGAACTTATATGCTTAATGATTAGATTAGATTCCCTACAGTGCAGAAACAGGCCCTTCAGCCCAACAAGTTCACACTGACCCTCCGCAGAAGAGTAACTCACACAGACCCATTCCCCTACTCCCTGCAAATGCACCTATCACTATGGGCAACTTGTCATGGCCAATTCAACTGAATTGCACATCTTTGGACTGGAGGAGGAAACCAGAGCACCCAGAGGAAACCCACACAGACACAGGGAGAATGTGCAAACTCCATGCAGACAGTCACCCGAGACTGGAATTGAACTCGGGTCCCTGGTGCAGCGAGGCAGCAGTGCTAACCACTGAGAAACTGTGCCACCCAGGGTACATTACCCAATGGTAAGATCCTGGGGAGTGTTGGAGAACAAAGAGACCTTCGAGCGTAGGTTTATAGTTCCTTGAAAGTAGAGTCGGAGGTAGATAGTATATTGAATAAGGCGTTTTGTCTGCATTCCTTGATTTGGTCAGAGCATCAAGTATAGATGTTGGGAGGTCATGTTGTGGTGTACAGGACATTGGTTAGGCCACCATGGGAATATTGCATACAGTTGTGGTTTCCTTCCAATCGGAATGATGTTGTGAAACTTGAAAGGATTCAGAAATGATTTACAAGGATGTTGCCAGGTTTGGACGATTTGAGTTATAGGGAGAGGCTGAAAAGACTGGGGCTGTTTTCCCTGGAGCATCGGAGGCTGAGGGGCGACCTTTTTGAGGTTATAAAATCATGAGGGGCATGGATAAGATAGATAGACAAGGTAGGGGAGTCCAGAACTAGAGGACAGAGGTCAGGGTGTGAGGGGAAAGATACAAAAGGGATTTAAGGAGCAACCTCTTCATGCAGAGGGTAGTGCATGAATGGAATGAGTTGCCAGAGGAAGTGGTGGAGGTTGATACAATTACAGCATTTGAAATAGACATTGGATGGACATATGGATGAAAATGGAATAGTGTAGATTATATGGGCATCAGATTGGTTTCAGGGTCGCACAACACCAAGGGAAAAGGGGCTGTACAGCATTGTAATGTTCTATATGTTCTAGAGGCTGCTGGATGAGTATATGACAAGAAAGGGTTTGGAGAGATATGGGCAAAGTGCTGGCAAATCGGACTAGTTTAGGTCAGGATATCTGGTCGGCATGGACGAGTTGGACCGAAGGGTCTGTCTCTGTGCTGTGCATCTCTGTGACTCTGAGACCAGTTTGGGTGGAAGGGCCTGTCACCATGCTGCAGGACTCTATGCCTTTGATTCAAGGAGACGCAGGTTTTGTGAATTATCTCCCCTGCCCCCTCTCCCAGGGTTTCCTTCCCCATTGGAAATCAAAGGCTTCACTGTTTTCCCCGAGAGTGAAAGTTCTTGTTTTACACAGCCCTGCCCCGGGATGTGAACCATAATATATATATATATATATATATATACAAACACACTGACACAAACACACAGACACACACACCGAGAGAGAAGGGACGGGATTGTGGGGCAGAGAGAGATGGAGAGAGAGAGAGAGAGAGATAAACACACACAGACGGAGAGAGAGAGAGAGAGAGATAAACACACAGACGGAGAGAGAGAGAGAGATAAACACACACAGACGGAGAGAGAGAGAGAGAGAGATAAACACACAGACAGAGAGAGACAGAGATAAACACACAGACGGAGAGAGAGAGAGAGAGAGATAAACACACAGACGGAGAGAGAGGGGGGGGTGGAGAGATGCCGAAGCCTCCCACTGCGAATGTGACCAAGTGGTGTCTGGGTTGATCCGCGCAAGCGCACTGTATCTCATAGAACAAATGATAGAAGGGATTCCACATTCCTACGCATGATGGGTAGCAGGACTACCATTGAAAACTGGAGCATGGCCATAATTACACACGGGTTATGATGCTATAGAGATGACTTTTTGGGAATTAATGGTGAAGCGTAGTCACAGATATAGAAACGAATATCGTCGAGTCCTACACATACCAGCGATTTTAGCTGGAAGAGCTCCTGCAGCCAGGTGTTAGCTCAGTGATGCCCCAGAATGTGGCGAGGTTTCGGAAATCTTTCCTGTGAGAAACCTTCAAGATCAGATTGTCATCGAGATTCCAGGGCATGTATTCCATTTCTGCTGGTACGTGAGGAAAGAGCAGGGAGTTCTTTGGACACATGGCATAGACATTTTTAATCCATTACAGGGTTCAGTTATCACCGGCCAGACCTCCTGTTATTGGCATTCCCAACTCCCCATGAGAAAATTAAGATGAAGCTATTTTCGACCTATTTGCTGTATTCCATTTGGATTGTAGTTTTTCCAAGTGATTTGTACACGACCACAGCAGGCAGTTAATAATTAACCACTCTGCTGCAGCTTAAACACCTCGAGGACATTGTGAGATTAGAATGGCACGGTTCCTTTCTGAAACAAAGTCAGAAATACTGAGTGTGAACATGGATTTCAGACAGCAGGGAGAGAGCTTGACCGAGGATTTAAATTGTCCCATTGACTGGATTTCTTCACCAATTTGGTTATACTGGAACATGGGTACAATTTCTGCCCCTCCCTAAGTGATGTTTCTGATCGTGTTTTGCGGATCCTTGAAATGACAATAGCTGCTGGAAATCTTTGTTTCACCCGGAGCACTGACAGTACAGAGACCCGCGCCTATAACATTTCACCAGCTCAGAATACACTTAAATCACTTCACAAACAAACAAATGAGATCTTTGCACAGCTCTGAAACAGTGGCAATTCCTCAGCACAGACCCACTGACAGTGGTGCGCTTCCTCCACACAGACTATCCAACAGTGTGAAAGTATCTCAGCACTGACCCTCTGACAGTTGGCACTCCCTCAGCACTGACCCTCTGACTGTGTGGCACTCCCTCAGCACTGACCCTCTGACAGTGCGGCACTCCCCCAGCACTGACCCTCTGACAGTGTGGCACTCCCTCAGCACTGACCCTCTGACAGTGCAGCACTCCCTCAGCACTGAACCTTTGAAAGTGCAGCACTCCCTCAGCACTGAACCTCTGACAATGTGGCACTCTCTCAGCACTGACCCTCTGACAGTGCAGCACTCTCTCAGCACTGACACTCTAACTGTGTGGCACTCCCTCAGCACTGACCCTCTTTTAGTGTGGCTCTCCCTCAGCACTGACCGTCTGACAGTGTGGCACTCCCTCAGCACTGACCTTCTGACAGTGTGGCACTCCCTCAGCACTGACCTTCTGACAGTGTGGCACTCCCTCAGCACTGACCTTCTGACAGTGTGGCACTCCCTCAGCACTGACCCTCTGACAGTGCAGCATTCCACCTTCACTGACTCTCCAACAGGGTAGTGCCCCCTCAATACTCACCCTCCAAGAGTGCAACATTCCCTCAGCAATGAGCGGGTGGCACTCCCTCAGCACTGACCTCCCACAGTATGGTCTATCTGTATTCCTGTGTTGTTCCTCTTCCTGTCCTACTGTGGTTATCCATCACCCACAGCCTCGGAGTAAAGATTGAGGTAAACAATGATGATGGAGGTAGGGGCTGGTTTTTAGAACCTCCACCCCCTGTCAGATTGTCTGGGTATATCTCTGTCAAAACATGAACACAACCCGCTGACTGTGAATGCAGTGAGTGGGTGGGGATTAGGTGCTGCTCTCTCCTGAATAGTTTGTGAGAGGTCACGGCTGTGGGAATAGGTGGTTCCCATTGGAACTCAGTGGGAGATGGACATTGAATCATCATTGTTTGTACAAAGCCAGACTCACTATTTCTCTTGGTCTCGATCCTGGAGCCTGTGATAAAACGTGTGTGATTTATGCATTTAGTAACATTGTGAGCATAATTAGCATGAAAACACCAATGTGGTTAATTATAGTAAGGGGTGTCAACTTCCCCAGTATGACTTGAGATGGTCATCATGGAAAAAGGGTCACTAGACCCGAAACGTTAACTCTGTCTCTCTCTCTGTAATCCGTGCGAGACCTATTGAGTTTCTTCAGCAGGTTCTGATAGTTTCATGTCTCCTAACTCCCCAGATCTTTATTTTATTGTCAATGATCCAGATCACATCAGCCTAATAGCTATCTAATTTATTGCTTCACATTCCTCAGTTCCACCGTGAGCTGGTATTGGGAATTGAGAAGGTGTTTACAGAGAAAAAGTTTTCAGGGTCAGGGGAAAAAGAAGGGGGTGAGGTACGGGACTAATTTGATGGTGTACCGAGCCATCAGAGTCACGATGAGTAGAATGGCTTTCATAAATCTAACCCAATCTTTGTTCCACTCCCATCCAGAGGGTGTCCCAGTTTGTAAAAGTCCTGGGAGTTCACAGCAGTGAAACAGTTCCTGTCACAGGTATGGGCAGGTCTGAAGCTGTTTGTTCCATCGGTAACTAATTGGAATGATGTTGTAAGACTGAACGTGTCCTCAGGCAGTGGGAGTTGGAGAATGATGCAGAAAAAACAATTCAGCAACTTTCGAAGCCAGATATATTACTCAATGACTTTCTTTTATTAATTTAAAAATACGCTTTATTCATCAGAAAATCTTTTCGCATCAATAAACGGTCACAAACGCAGTTTGGTCTTGTGCAGTAGCATGTCAAGTAAACGAACAAACGTTGACTCTATCCAACAAACCAAAGACCTCTCTTATACATACAAGACTTTATTTACATATGTTTGAGACACTGGGAGGGTCCAATAACTGGACAGACCCCCACTTCCCTTCAGCAGAAAGAGCTCAGATGGTGGTCTTTCCCCACAACACCTTGGCAGCAGCTGCCCCAGGTGTTAATGCATCCCTCGGCATGTCGTCCTGGAGCTTGGAATGTGCCAGTCTGCAACACTTGGTCAGGATCAACTCCTTCCTCTGGAAGACCAACAAGATTCGGGCAGACCAAAGAGCGTCTGTCACTGAATTGATGGTCGTCCAGGTGTTTGTCTCGGTGTGTGTTCTGGGGAGCACAGAGTCCCACATCACGGAACTGCTCGCAACGAACCTCGACAAAAACCACTGCATCTTTCTCCAGAGTTACTTTGCAAAGGCACATTTCAGGAGGAGATGTGTGACAGCCTCTGCGCCCCTGCACCTGCCAAGCGATATCTTGGGGCTTGTTGGAAAGATCTGGATTCAGTGAAGGGGCTCAATACAACACACAAGCAAGGCACGAGGGATTGGGCAGCCCTGCCTGACTCTGGATCTGATCGGGAAGCTTTCTGATTCCCACCCATTGATTGAGACTGCGCTAACGATGTTGGTGTAGAGCAGACACATCCAGTTGCAGATTCCCTCCCCAAAGCCCATTTTGCACAGCACGTCCCACATACAAGTGTGTGATATCCTGTCCAAGACCTTCTCCTGATCCAGGCTGATGAGGCAGGCGTCCATCCCCTTGACCTGCACATAGGTGATCGTATCCCTAAGGAATGTGAGGCTCTCCGTGACCTGAGATAGGTCTCAGCTGAAACTCTGTCCCTCTGACAATGGGGCTGTCACTCAGCTGCTTGGTCATTGAGCTCAGAGTGACTCACATTGAGTCTCCCTGACATTATCATTCATTCTGTCTGGTTCAGGGTTTCAGGTTACACAGAGTGGGCTGACACTCGATCTGAAGTATAACTGTAGACAAACATTCAGAGGCAGAAAGTGAGGACTGCAGATGCTGGAGAGTCAGAGTTGAAAAGTGTGGCGCTGGTGAAGTACAGCAGGTCAGGCAGCGTCCAAACAGCAGGGGAATTGATATTTCTCTCATAAGTCATTCATCAGACCTTCCTGATGAAGGGTTTATGCCTGATACATCAATTCTCCTGCTCCTCGGATGCTGCCTGACCTGCTGTACTTTTCCAGTGACACATTTTTGACAAAGATTCAGAGGCTGTTTGATGAGTCCTGATGCTGACAATAAAACTATCATTGCAGGTTTGCTCTCTTTACCGGAGAGTCAGAGATTCCTATTGGACAATCCTGGTGTAAATTCCCATAAATACCTGTCTCTAGGACAAATACATATTATACTATGGAAGAATTAAAGGAATTCTCTGTAAATAATAAACTAAGCCCAACAATCGGAATCCCATGAGGATTTTCCTATTGGATTGTATCTCTATGAGTTCTTCTGTGCAGGAAAATTGAGCTATTTGTAATATTGTGGAATAACCGAGTCCAATAAGGACAGGTAAAGACAGTCCAATAACTTCCTGAATTTACAATGTTCATGTTTTGGGAATCCAGTCTGGGACTTTACTTTTTTTGTGATAGCGTTCTCTGAACACAAACCATAAAGATTGTTCTTGTTCTGCAGAAATCTCTGGGTGCACAGAGAAGGGAAAGCTTCCATCCTTGGCTTGAGTTTTATTTCTAACATATCCATTCCCCACCCTGGAATGATCCAATATTGACATTTATCTCCTGTTTCAGAGTGAAGCAAACTCTCCCAGATCCACTGCAAGTTTCCCCTTTAATAAATATGTGCAAGTACATTGGCTCCGTGCAGTACTGAGTGTGGACAAAGATGCTGATGCAGATTAATTCAGGTGGGTGTGAGCTTCCTGACACCAGCTATTCAACTGTTCTCCCAGTAATAAGGAGAAGGGAGCTGTCTGTCTCAGGTGCCTGAGGTGGAGCGGGGCCCAAAACCAGCGGGGCTCTGACCGATACTCGGAGTTGTCGTCAGCTCCATCCCCTCTGCTAGAAAGAGGGTGGTGATCTGAGCAAGGACGGGGGTGGTGGGGTGGGAATTGAGTCTGTGCTTCCACCAATAGGGGCTCCCGTCGCTAGCTGAGGGGAGGGCCTTGTGTTGCCATGGCAATCAGTATCAGTGATGGTGGAGGGAGTGGGTTGGATATCTCTGGAAGAACAAGTCCCACATGTCTCCTTGGAGAAGCACCAGCTCACGGGCAAAGCCATCGAGAAGTTTCATGTAGTGCCCGGCCCTGGCTGTGGTCCCATCTGCCAGCACCCGGCCCATATCCCTCCAAACCCTTCCTATTCATATGCCCATCAAGATGCCTTTTAAACATTGCAGTTATATTAGACTCCACCACTCCCTCTGGCACCTCATTCCATACACGCACCACCCTCTGAGTGAAGAAGCTGCGCCTTAGGTCTCTTTTACATCTTTTGCTTCTCACCCTAAACCGATGCCCTCTAGCTCTGGACTCCCCCACCCCAAGGAAAAGACTCTATAGATTTGTCCTATCCATGCCCCTCATGATTTTATAAACTTCTACAATTTTGTCAAGGAGAATACTGAGATACAGGTTACTAGACTAGGTGGGATTGGGGTTGACAAGGAAGAGGTAATAGAAATCCTGCAGAGTGTGAAAATAGATAAGTCCCCTGGGCCGGATGGGATTTATCCTAGGATCCTCTGGGAAGCCAGGGAGAAGATTGCCGACCCTTTGGTATTGATCTTTAAATCAGGAATTTCTACAGGAATAGTGCCAGAAGACTGGAGAATGGCAAATGTGAGTTCCCCTATTCAAGAAGGGGAGTAGAGACACCCCTGGTAATTATAGACCAGTGAGCCTTACTTCAGTTGTTGGTAAAGTGTTGGAAAAGGTTATAAGAGATATGATTGATAATCATCTAGAAAAGAATAATTTGATTAGGGATAGTCAGCACGGTTTTGTGAAGGGTAGTTTGTGCCTCACAAACCTTATTGAGTTCTTTGAGAAGGTGACCAAACAGGTAGTTGAGAGTAAACCGGTTGATGTGGTGTATATGGATTTCAGCAAGGCGTTCGATAAGGTTCCCCACAGTAGGTTAGTGTACAAAATGCGGAGGAATGGGATTGTGGGAGATATAGCAGTTTGGATCAGTAATTGGCTTGCTAAAAGAAGACAGAGGGTGGTGGTTGATGGGAAATGTTCATCCTGGAGTCCAGTTACCAACGGTGTACTGCAAGCGTCGGAGTTGGGTTCACTGCTGTTCGTCATGTTTATATAAACGACCTGGATGAGGGCGTAGAAGGTTGGGTTAGTAAATTTGTAGATGACACTAAGGTCGGTGGAGTTGTGGATAGTGACGAAGGATGTTGTAGATTACAGAGAGACATAGATAAGCTGCAGAATTGGGCTGAGAGGTGGCAAATGGAGTTTAATGCGGACAAGTGTGAGATGATTCACTTTGGTCGGAGTCACCGGAATGCAAAGTACTGGGCTAATGGTAAGATTCTTGGTACTGTAGATGAGCAGAGGGATCTCGGTGTCCAGGTACACAGATCCTTGAAAGTTGCCACTCAGGTTGACAGGGTTGTTAAGAAGGCATACAGTGTTTTAGCTTTTATTAATAGAGGGATCGAGTTCCAGAACCATGAGGTTATGCTGTAGCTGTACAAAACTCTGGTGCGGCAGCACTTAGAATATTGTGCACAGTTCTGGTCACCACATTATAAGAAGGATGTGGAAGACTTGGGAAGGGTGCAGAGAAGATTTACTAGGATGTTGCCTGGTATGGAGAGAACGTCTTACGACGAAAGGCTGAGGAACTTGAGGCTGTTTTCGTTCGAGAGTAGAAAGTTGAGAGATGACTTAATAGAGACATATAAGATAATCAGAGGGTTAGATAGGGTGGACAGGGAGAGCCTTTTTCCAAGTATGGCGACGGCGAGAACGAGGGGCCTCAGCTTAAAATTGAGGGGTAACAGATATTGGACAGATGTCAGAGGTAGTTTCTATTCTCAGAAAGTAGTAAGGGTGTGGAATGCTTTGCCTGCAACGGTAGTAGATTCGCCAACTTTAAGTACATTTAAGTCGTCATTGGACAAACACATAGATGTACATGGAATAGTGTAGCTTAGATGGGCTTCAGATTGGTATGACAGGTCGGCGCAACATTGAGGGACGAAGGGCCTGTACTGTGCTGTAATGTTCTATGTTTAATGTTCTATGAACTGTGTACCCTAAACCTATGCGCTCTAGTTCTGGACTCCCCCACCCCAGGGAAAAGATCTTGTCTATTTATTCTGTCCAAGCCCCTCATAATTTTGTACACCTCCATAAGGTCACCCCTCAGCCTCCGACGCTCCAGGGAAAACAGCCCCAATCTCTTCATTCTCTCCCTGTAGCTCAAACCCAGGCAACATACTTTTCTGAACGCTTTCAAGTTTCACAGCGTCCTTCCTGGTCAGTGAAGGTTTGGTGCTAACCCAGTGTTCCTTTCTCCTCTGTTGTCCAGGTCCTGAGGGATTACGTGAGCTGTTCCAGTCTTGCTACTGGTTTTACTGGCTCAAGGTGTTCTGGCCCAAAGGTAGGAACTATTTTTTTGTTGTTGAAATTAGACAATGGAAGGAGAGATCCGTGCACATGTAAGGCATCATCACAGGAGCTGGAGAAAGAGGGGAAGGATTCCATCAGACCGTATGGCATAGGAGCAGGAATTAGGCCATTCATCCCATTCAGTCTGCTCCGCCATTCAATCATGGCTGATAAGTTTCTCAACCACATTCTCCCACTTTCTCCCTATAACCTTGACCCTCTTGATACTCAAGAATCTATCTACCTCAGTCTTAAATATCCTCACTGACATGGCCTCCACAGCCTTCTGTGGTAGTGAATCGCATCGATTCCCCACTCTCTGACTGAAGACATTTCTCCTTATCTCTGTTCGAAAGGGTATTCCCTTTACTCTAAGGCTGTGCCCTCTGGTCCTAGTCTCTCCCACCAATGGAAGTATCTTCACAACATCCACTCTGTCCAGGCCATTCAGTATTCTGTATGTTTCAATTAGATGTCCCCTCATCCTTCTCAACTCCATCAAGTATAAACCTCGAGTCCCCAAACGTTCCTCATACGTTAAGTGTTTCATTCCTGAGCCAATTCTCGTGAACAATCCACCCTGTCCAGGCCATTCAGTGTTCTCTGTGAGATGCAGGGATGATGGGAACTGTATCAGGAAGGAGTGAGATTAATGGGTAACTGCCCTTTCTGGTAAACCGGTAAACGTGGTTATGTGTTGACTAACAAGTCACAAATCGTCTGAGACAGTTCCTGATGTGAGGTGTGGAAACCTTCAAAGCAGGTGGGAAGCTCCGGGATACACAGAGAACGTGGGGAAGCAGATCATTCGGCCCATTCAGTCCATACCGACCCGACAAAGAGCATCTTCCTAATCGTGTAAATCTGCATTCCCCATGGCACAACCACACAGTGTTGGTCAAATCATTTTAACTTTATTTGTGATACATTGCAAACATAGCAGCAAAGCAGCAACATGTCACAGCAGTAAGAGGACATTGTACAACACTCTCTCCCTGAGACAGACTTCCTGAACAGGGCACAACGATCACATAATGACTGTCTCTGACCTGGGAACTATACAAACCAAGGCTTCTTCTGTGCAGGATCCACTACAATCTCAAAAATGTTCGATTATAGAGAGTCACTTGGTGAATAACAGAACTGGAACCAATATTTTCACTTGTAGTGCAGGTTCATACCTCCTTGAAGGTGGAGTCGCAGGTAGATAAGATAGTGAAGAAGGCGTTTGTATGCTTTCCTTTATTGGTTAGATGAATGAGTATTGGAATTGGGAGGGCATGTTGCGGCTGTACAGGACATTGGTTAGGCCACTGTTGGAATATTGTGTGCAATTCTGATCGCCTTCCTATTGGAAAGATGTTGTGAAACTTGAAAAGTTTCAGAAAAGATTTTCAAGGATATTGCCAGGGTTGGTTGATTTGAGCTATATGGAGAGGCTGAACAGGCTGGGGCTGTTTTCCCTCGACATGACTCCAGACCCCGTGAAAACTCATGGCCTCAGATTAACGACGGACAAGGAGACCTCCTGCCGTTGACTACCCTACCACCCTGCCTCGGCTGATCCACCCACCATCGGCCGATCCACCCTCGCTCGGCTGATCCACCCACCATCGGCCGATCCACCCTCCCTCGGCTGATGAGACCAATACTCCTCCTGAATGGACAACACTTGAAGGAGGCACTAAGGGTGACAAGGTCACAGAGTGTCCTCTGGCTGGGCGTTTTGGTTACAGTTTGGGAATGTGAGGCAGGGTCTGCGACACGGTCTCTGTGTTTCCTTCGGCCCTCCTGCCAGCGGCCTGAGGAGCTGGACCCTCGGATTCGAGGGACACGGTGGTCTGTCCTGGCTCTGCTGACCAACAGGTAACCTGTGTCTGAGACAGGACGCTGCCATCGGAGGGGCTACCCGGCCAGCTGTGATAGTCCTGGAGATAACCCTGTAGGAGATTTTTGTGGGTCTGATGGAGCTGGCTCTGAGATTGTGTGCTTGTCTCTCTCTCTCTCTCTCTGTGTGTGACGGGCTGTACAGAACGTTTGGCAGACCCTCTGCTGGAGTACTGGGTAGGAAAAGGAGGTGACTGCACTGGAGGAGGAGGGTGGGAGTGAAGAGGAGATTCACCAGGAGGGCGGAAATCGGCGTAAACATGGGCTGGATAAACCCGTGGTGTATTACTGGGAGCAGAGAAGGCTGAGGGAATGTGTACAAAGCTCTGAGGTGCACGGGCAGGGGAAAGCGTTTACCCTGAAATAGAAGGGTCAATCAACAGGAAAAAGATGTCAGGTTTAGGAGGTTTAGAAGAGGTGGGGTAGTCGGGGGGAGTGGTTGGGGGAAGATTGTTTTAACCCGGAGGGTGATGGGGATTCTGGGAGTCACTTCTCAAAAGGGTGGGAGAGGCAGGAACACTCAGAAGACTGGAGAGGTATTCAGACAGCACCACAAGGCGAGAGGCTGGGAAATGGGGCTTGAGGAATAGGACAGGAAAGATGGGCCAAAGGGTCACTGTCTGTGCTGTTACCAGTTGAGATTTCACCAGCTGTGGAATATCCCTGTTTACTTTCTCCAGTCCAAACCCCAACCAGTAACCGCTCTCTGTTCAGTGAGAGGAATTAAAGTCCCTCAGAGGGTGAGTCTGATGGATTGATCATCAGCGACAAGGAACTGGTGGGGGCAGAGAACACGTGTGTCTGTTTCCACCAGAGAAAATGCAAAATGAATTCTGCAGAATATTTGGGAACCTGGAAATGGGTTTGTGGGAGAGAGGGACTGATAACAATCCCAATCATAAGAACATAAGAACTAGGATCAGGAGGAGGCCATCTGACCCTTCGAGCCTGCTCTGCCATTCCATAACATCATGGCTGATCTTTTCATGGCCTCAGCTCAACTTACCCACCCTCTCACCGTAACCCTTAATTCCTTGACTGTTCAGAAAATTATCTATCTTAGCTTTAAAAACATTCACTGAGAAAGCCTCAACTACATCCCTGAGCAGGGAATTCCACAGATTCACATCCCTCTGGGTGAAGAAGTTCCTTCTCAATTCAGTCCTAAATCTGCTCCTCCTAACTTTGAGGCTGTTCCCTCTTGTCCTAGGTTCACCCACCAGTGGAAACACCCTCTCTACTTCCATCTCATCTATTCCCTTCAGAATTTTGTACATTTCTGAAAGATCCTCCCCTCATTCTTCACAAATTCAAACGAATATAATCCCAGTCTACTCAGTCTCTCCTCATAAGCCAAACTCATCAAATCCAGAATCAATTTAATGAACCTCCTCTGCACCCCCTCTAGTGTCAGTACATTCTTTTTCAAGTAAGGAGACCAAAACAGCACACTTTGCCCAACTACTCATCTTCGTGTCATCCACAAACTTTGACACACTACACATGGTCCCCAACTCTAATCCATCGATGTAAACTGTGGTGAATTGTAGTCCCAATACTGATCCCTGAGGCACACCACGAGTTCCTGATTGTCAACTGGAAAAGCACTCATTTATCCCCACTCTTTGCTTCCTATTTGTTAACCAATCCTCTGTTCATGCTAATACATTGCCCGTAATGCCCATCTTTATCCTGTGCAGTAGCCCTCTGTCCGGCACCTTGTTGAATACCTTTTGGAAATCAAGATATACCACGTGCTCGCAATGTGCTCAAAGAATTCCAGTAAATTAGTTTAGCATGACCTGCCCTTCATGAACCCATGCTACATCTGCCCAACGGGACAACTTCAATCCAGATGTCTGTCTTGCTATTTTTTCCACAATAACAGACTCAAACATCTTTCACACTACAGAGGTTAAGCTCACGGTCTAGAACATAAAACATACAGCGCAGCACAGGCCCTTCGGCCCTCAATGTTGCACCAACCTGTGAACTATACTAAACTCAGCCCCCTACACTATCCCATCATCATCTATGTGTTCATTCAACGATTGTTTATATCTCCCTAATGTGGCTGAATTAACGACATGAGCAGGTAGGGCATTCCACGCCCTTTCTACTCTCTGAGTAAAAAAGCTGCCTCTGACATCTGTCTTAAATCTGTCATCCCTCAAATTGTAGTTATCCTAGTCTACCTGCAACCTGTAATATTCTTCCAAACTGTCCACTACTCCACCGACTTTAGTGTCATCTGCAAATTTACTAATCCATTCACCTATGCCTGCGTCCAAGTCTTTTATACAAATGACAAACAGCAGTGATCCCAAAACAATTCCTTGTGGCACACCACTAGTAATTGGACTCTAGGCTGAATATTTTCCATCAACCACCACTCGCTGCCTTCTTTCAGAAAGCCAGTTTCTAAAACAAACTGCTAAATCACCCTCAATCCCATGCCTCTGCATTTTCTCCATCAGCCTACCATGTGGAACCTTATCAAAGGCTTTACTGAAGTCCATGTAAACCACGTCAACTGCTCTACCCTCATCGACATGCTTGTTCACCTTCTCAAAGAAAAACTGAATGAGGTTTGTGAGACAAAACCTGTCCTTGACAAAACCATGTTGACGATCTGACATCAAATTGTTGCTTGCTAGATGATTATAAATCCTATCTCTTATAATCCTTTCCAAAACCTTTCCTACAACAGAAATAAGGCTCACTGGTTTATCATTATCAGAATCATCTCTACTGCCCTTATTGAACAAGGGCACAACATTTGTAATCCTCAAGTCCTCTGGTATTAAACCTGTAGACAAAGACAGCCGAAGGCTCTGCTATCTCCTGCCTAGCTTCCCAGAAAATCCTCAGATAAATCCCATCTGACCCAGGGGACTTGTCTACTTTCATTCTTTCTAGAATTGATAACACCTATTCGTCACTAACCTCGATCCTTTCTAGTCTAATATCTCGTACCTCATTCTTCTCCTCTGCATTATTCTCCTTTTCCTGAGAGTAAACTAATGAGAAATGTTCATTTAGCACCTCTCCGATCTCCACAGGGTCCACATTCAACTTCCCACTTCAGTTTTTGACTGGCCCTATTCCTACCCTAATCATCCTTTTATTCCTCACATACCTATAGAAGGTTTTAGGATTCTCCTTTATTCTATTTGCTAAAGGCTGCTCAGGCACTCTCTTAGCTCTTCCCCACTTTCTCTTTAAATACTTCCTCGCTGATCTGTAACTCTCCATCCCCATTCTAAACCATCTTGTCTCATCAACACATAAGCCTCTTTCTTCTGCTTTGCAAGAGATGGAATTTCTGCAGGAAACCACGGTTCCCTTACCTTATCACTTCCTCCATGCCTGACAGGGACATACCTGTCAAAGGACACGCAATATCTGTTCCTTAAACCAGCTCCACATTTCCATTGTGTTCATTCCCTGTATTTTGCTACCCCATTCTATGCATCCTAAATCTTGCCTAATCGCATTGTAATTGCCCTTGCCCCATCGATAACTCTTGACCTGTGGCAGGTACCGCTCCCTTTCCATCGTTAAATTTAATGCAACTGAATTATGGCCACTCTCTCCAAAGTGCTCGCCTCCAACTAAATCAAATCCAAGTCTATAATTCCCCATCTTTTGTCTACCCCCTTTTTCAAACAGTGGCATCATATTTGCTGTTTTCCAATCTGCTGGAACTCCACCAGAGTCTAGTGAATTTTGGAAAATTATCACAAGTGTTTTTGTTATTTCTCCCACCATCTCTTTTAGCATCCTGGGATGCATTCCATCAGGGCCAGGAGACTTGTTTACCTGAGGTCCGTTAGCTTGCCCAACACTATCTCTTTCCTGATAATGATTGTTCCCAGGTCCTCACCTACCTTCATCTCTTTGTCAATCACTGGGGAAAAGGTGCCAGGAAAACCATGAGGACAGAAGTTGGACAAGTGCCCCTGGACCACATGGCCTGCCACCCAGGGTCTTCAATGCAGAGGCTGCATGAATAGCAGATGGAATGATTTTGTATTTTGACAAACTTTCCCAGGGTTTGGAAAGGTTCCAGCAGTTTGGCACATCGTTATTATAACACCTCTGTTCAAGGAAGAAGGGAGAATGAAAGCAGAAAACCGGAGGCCAGTGAAGCTGAAGTTTCTCAAACATGATGCAAAAACAAGAGCAACTCTTAATCCACAAGTTGCCCACTGATTTCATTTAAATCAAAATTCCTGATGTCATTTAGTCAGAACAGAAGGATTTCAAACCCTGAAAGAACTATGGATTCTGGAAATCAGAACCAAAAATAGAAATTGCTGGAAAAATTCAGCAGGTCTGGTAACGTCTGTGGAGAGAAAATAGAATTAACGTTTTGGGTCCACTGACCCTTCTTCAGAACTGATGCTACCAGATCCTGCTGCGCTTTTCCAGAGATTTCTGCTTTTCTATGGGATTTCAAACTCTCCTCTCCCCACTCCCAATCCTCATCCCTCACAGCTTCCCTTGCTATCCATTATGCGTTTGAATTTATGTGTTACCTCAGTGGCAACATCAGGGCTTTGTTCATAGTTTCGCTGATAGTCTGAGGAAGAATTGTGAGGAGAAACTGAGGTCTGCAGATGCTGGAGATCAGAGCTGAAAATGTGTCGCTGAAAAAGCGCAGCAGGTCAGGCAGCATCCAAGGAGCAGAAGAATCGATGTTTCGGGCATGAGCCCTTCTTCAGGAATGAGGAAAGTGTTCCAAGCAGGCTAAGATAAAAGGTATGGAGGAGGGACTTGGGGGAGGGTCGTCGAAAATGCGATGGGTGGAAAGAGGTCAAGGTGAGGGTGATAGGTCAGACTGGGGTGGGGGCGGAGCGGTCAGGAAGAAGATTGCAGGTTAGGAAGGCGGTGCTGAGTTCAATGGATTTGACTGAGACAAGGTGGGGGAGGGGAAATGCGGAAACTGGTGAAATCCGAGTTCATCCCTTGTGGTTGGAGGGTTCCTAGGCGGAAGATGAGGCGGTCTTCCTCCAACCGTTGTGTTGTTATGGTCTGGCGATGGAGGAGTCCAAAGACCTGCATATCCTTGGTGGAGTGGGAGGGGGAACTTGAAGTGTTGAGTCACAGGGTGGTTGGGTTGGTTGGTCCGGGTTTCCCAGAGGTGTTCTCTGAAACGCTCCGCAAGTAGGCGACCTGTCTCCCCAATATCGAGGAGGCCACATTGGGTGCAGAAGATGCAATAGATGATGTGTATGGAGGTGCAGGTGAATTTGTGGCGGATATGGAAGTTTCCTTTGGGCCCTTGGAGGGAGGTGAGGGGGGAGGTGTGGGTGCAAGTCTTGTACCTCCTGCGGTTGCAGGGGAAGGTGCTGGGAGTGGAGGTTGGGTTGGTGGGGGGTGTGGATCTGACGAGGGAGTGGTCTTTACGGAATGCTGATAGGGGAGGGGAGGGAAATATATCCTTGGTGGTGGGGTCCGTTTGGAGGTGGCGGAAATGACGGCAGATGATACGCTGTACATGGAGATTGGTGGGGTGGTAGGTGAGGACCAGTGGGGTTCTGTCCTGGTGGCGGTTGGAGGAGCGGGGCTCAAGGGCGGAGGAGCAGGAAGTGGAAGAGATGCGGTGGAGGGTCTCGTCGACCACGTCGGGGGGGAAATTGCGGTCCTTGAAGAAGGAGGCCATCTGGGTTGTACGTTTTTGGAACTGGTCCTCCTGGGAGCAGATGCAGCGGAGGCGAAGCTATTGGGAATATGGGATGGCGTTTTTTACAGGGGGCAGGGTGGGAGGAGGTGTAGTCCAGGTAGCTGTGGGAGTCGGTCGGTTTGTAGTAGATGTCCGTGTTGATTAGGTCGCCTGAGATAGAAATAGAAAGGTCGAGGAAGGGGAGGGAGGAATCTGAGGCTGTCCATGTGAATTTGAGGTCGGGGTGGAAGGCGTTGGTGAAGTGGATGAACTGTTCAACCTCCTCGTGGGAGCACGAGGCGGCGCCGATACAGTCATCGATGTAGCGGAGGAAAAGGTGGGGGGTGGGGCCAGTGTAGTTGCAGAAGATGGACTGTTCCACATATCCTACGAAGAGGCAGGCGTAGCTGGGGCCCATGCGGGCGAGGAAGAATTGTGTCAAGTTCACAAGTATTTTCCGTGGACCTTCACCGCCACCTGGTGGCTATGATTGGGGATCCACATGTTATTTCCCCTTGTATTACCGGTTGCAGACACCTGGTGGTGCTATTCCCTGCTTTTTCATTAACCCTCAAACAGTTTGTTGGGGAGAAAATGGTTGAGACTGACTCATTCTGAAGAGTTATAATGGACTCAAAATATTCGTTCTGCTTCTGTCTCCACAGATGTTATCTGACCTGCTAAGGATTTGTAGTCTTTTTTATGATTTTATTTCCAATGTCTAGCATCCGCAGGAGTTATTCACTTTGATGGTCCCTGAATTATATTTGGTCGCAGTATCCTTTGCCGCCACATAGTCGCGGTCCGGCACCACGTATATTATCGCTGTTCAGCAATCCCCACGCCACCTGTTCCCTGCAGTACTGCTCACCGCTGGAGGGTAGCAATGTTGCGCCGAATATTTTTAAAATGAAATAAAAGTGTTGAACTGGAAACAGGAATCGTGCAACTATCCCGGAGAAGTGGGGGCCTTGTGGACTATCAGAAGTGTCCATGTCCCTGGGTCAAGTCGCATGTGTAGAAACGATGGCCAAGGACGTTGCGCTGATATTTCACCAAAAAGGTTCAGGATCAACTTGCAGTTGAGATTCCAGGACGTGGAATTGGAGCTTCCACCATTACCACTCAGAGCTGCAGCCTGAAATGGAATTGTAAACCACATAGTCACACATTTCTGAACAAGGGTCACTGGGTCCTAAACGTTTATTATGATTTCTCTCCACAAATGCTGCCAGACCTGCTGAGATTCTCCAGCGATTTCTGTTTTTGTTTCAGATTTCCTGCATCCACAGTTCTTGAGGTTTTTAATCAGTCAGTTGGCTGGGCTAAAACTACACACAATGGGAAAGACCATTACTTAACTCTGCCCATGTTGAATTAATAAACCTCTATAAGGTTTATAAACCTTTATAAACCTCAACTTCCTATGTTCCAGTATAAAATGGCCCAGCCTATTCAATCTATTTTATAACTCTATGTCTCCATTGCAGACAACGTCATGGTCAATCTTTTTGGAACCCTTTCTAATCCAATAATATCCTTCCTACAGCAGGGCGAACAGAACTGTACACAGTACTCCAGAAGAGGCCTTACCAATGTCATATTCAAATTCAACCTGATGTCCCAACTCCGATACTCAAAAGTCTGAGCAATGAGGGCAAGTGGGTCCTGTACTGGTGACGTTTTGGGATCTGGCAATTTCAGCTGAACAGCTAAAAGTGATGCTTTTTAGAAGATCGAATTGGTGCATAGATTTTGTTGTTGTTATTCATTCAGGAGATATTTGTATTACCAGCTTGAAAAGCATTTATGACCAAACCTTACCAAGCCAGGAGCTTCCTTCTTGAACCTTTGTCGTCCATCTGGATTTATAGCTTTTTGACACAGTGACAGGGAAGGAACAGCCATATATTTGTAATTTCCCGATGGTATATAGGATGGAGAAGAACTTACAGGTGGTAATGTTCCCATGTACCTGCTGCCCTTGCCCAACGAGGTGGTTGAAATTGTACATGTGGAAGGTGGTGTACAAGGAGCCTTCATGAAGTTCTGCAATGCATCTTTTAAATGGCCCATATATCTGTAACAGTCTGTCTCTGGTGGAGGGAGTTAATATTCGAGCTGATGGAAGGGGTGCCATTACAGCAACTTGGTTTCTCCTGAATTGTGTTGATCACCTTGAGTTTTATTAGTGTTGAATTCATTCAGGCAAGTGAAGAGTCTGCTATCACATTCCTGGTTTATGACTTGGAGATGAAGGACAGGCACTGGAGAGTCAGGAGGTGAGTTACTGGCAGGAAAATTTCCAGCCTCTGACTTACTTTTGAAGCTGCAGTATGTGTATGGTTGGTCACTTCAGTTTCTGGTCAATGATAACCTTCAGGTTATATACTGAGAGTAGGGTTTGCACCAATGCTAATGAATGGAATATCTATTGAATGTCGAGGGTGATGGCTGCATTCTCACTTGTTGGAGATGTTCATTGTATGGCGTGTGTGACATGAATGCTACTTGACACTTGTCAGAACAATCCTGCATGTTTTCCAGGTCTTGTTGCATTTATACAGGATATGTTTGCCTATTTTGGGAGACACAAATGTGCTAAAAACCATATAACCATCACTGAACATTCAGTCACGTCCCCTCCTCCAAACTCCACCTTGGATGGAGGGGAGTTGATTCATTAAGCAGTTGTAGATAGTTGTGCCAAGGCGCTCCCTCACGAATTGCAGGGCTGCTCTTGTGGTGGTGTGGCAGTGTCCCTATCACTAGATCAAGAGACCAAGGTTCTACTTCCATCTGCCCCACAGGGATGGAATAACATTTCTGAACAGGTGGATTGGAAAAATATATGAATGAAACAAAGTAACCTGACTAACTGCGTGTGAGAACGACAGAAATGTCCTCGAGCTGAAATGATTGGCTTCCAATAATCATAACCATCACCCCTTGTGTGCAGTATGACTCAAACCAGTGAAGTGTTTTCCCAAATTCCCATTGACTGGCTTTTCTAGGTCTCTGTTATGTTGTACCATGTCAAATGCTATACTGATGTCAAGAACTATCAGAACCATTAAATCCAGATTTATTTCTTTCATTGCTTAATTATCCTGTCTTTGAAGTTTGCATACATAAGAATCCAAATTGTAAAATATAAATTTGGACAAGGAGACTTACCTGTGTTCTACCAGGTTTAATGGCCTCCATCATTTCTCTCCAAACTGGAAATGGTAAAAGGATCTTCAGTTTTTCAGTCGACAGGACACCCTCCTTTAGTGACAGCAGCTTAAAAGTTTCATTGCTTACCCTGTAAACAATAAAGAGCTGATCATAAATTGCACCAGAAAGATTTTCCTGAGTAATTTCACCAATTTGCACTGAAACGGCTTGTTCTACCTTCTCTTCCAAGATGTTTCCTCCTGGAATAAACAGGGGGTGAATATGATTGACAGAGAATGACTGTCTCTATCCAGAAAGCAGCAGTTACAAATCACATTATAGGAGTTTGCTAATTCAGATTGCAGCATCAAAACTAAAAGCAAGAGAAGGCAATTGAGCCCCTTGAGCCTGCTCCACCATTCAATAAGGTCGTGGCTGATTTCAACAATTCCACTTTCCTCTCGCTTTCCATAATCCTTCAACCTATTACCAATTTAAAATCTGTCTATCCCCTCTTTAAATTCATTGTCCTGGCATCACTGCACGATGAGGTAGAGAGTTCCGCAAATTCAGCATTCTTTGGGAAAAGTATTTTCTCCTCATCTGTTTTAGACCTGCTACTCCGAACCCAAAAGTGATGACCTTCCATTCTAAACTAAAAGATGAAACATCCCCTCATCATCTACTTTGTCAATCCCCTTTAGCATCTTGTAGACCTCAATTACATCTCCTCTTATTTTCCTAAACTCTTGAGAGTATAGGCGGAAACTGCTCAATCTCTCTTCATGAAAGAAACCCCTCAGCTCTGGAGTTCATCTAATGAATCTGCTCTGAACGATTGGCAATGCAACTATATCCCTTCTCAAGTAAGGGAAACAAAGTTGCACGCAATACTCCAGACACAGTCTCACTAATGCCTTGTGCAGTTACAGCAACACTCCCCTACTTTCTATTCCTTCAGGTATAAATGCCAGAACTCAATTTGCTTCGTCGTACTGGATTCTGCAATTCTGCTGATTTGGAATTGAAAACAGATGTTGCATAAAATATACTGAGACAGCAGAAAAATATTTTCAAAGTTACATGAATTTCAAGGGATTTCAGAAAACATTACGTTACTTCACTCAAGAAATCAGAAGATCTGATGCAGGTGTTTGAAATTATGAATGGGCTCAATCCGATCGATTCGGTGAAGAGTTTCCCCTTCTGAGAAGGCTGAACATTTGGATCTGTGAACATTTGGTGACAAATAAATGAAATGGGGACTTCAGGTGAAGGGGGTTTATTGAGGCAGTGATGAGAACGTGGATAAAGCAGTACTTTCTGTGTCCCTGCGATTCTACACAATTCACACAGATCAATTTCTTGTCAGTTTCACAAAACACCTTCAGTTCTACCTGACCTTCCTCACAGTGATATTTCCTTTTATTTCCTTAAGGATTCTGATTTAATTTTCGAGCTTCCTTGGCTAGATTCACTATGGCATGATTTAACCTCAAGTTTACATCCAGAAACCCCTGTTACATTCTGGGCAGGAGTTCATCTGCTGCTTTTCCCAACTCTGGGTGATACAGGAGCCGCAGAAATTGTGTCAATATTCCAGTATAACCAAATCGGTGAAGAAATCCAGTCAATGGGACAATTTAAATCCTCGGTCAAGCTCTCTCCCTGCTGTCTGAAATCCATGTGCACACTCAGCATTTCTGACTTTGTTTCAGAAAGGAACCGTGCCATTCTAATCTCACAATGTCCTCCAGGTGTTTAAGCTGCAGCAAAGTGGTTAATTTCTAACTGCCTGCAGTGGTGGTGTACAAATCACTTGGAAAAACTACAATCCAATTGGAATACAGCAAATAGGTCGAAAATAGCTTCATGTTAATTTTCTCATGGGGAATTGGGAATGCCAATAACAGGAGGTCTGGCCGGTGATAACTGAACCCTGTAATGGATTAAAAATGGCTATGCCATGTGTCCAAAGAACTCCCTGCTCTTTCCTCACGTACCAGCAGAAATGAAATACATGCCCTGGAATCTCGATGACAATCTGATCTTGAAGGTTTCTCACAGGAAATATTTCCTAAACCACGCCACATTCTGGGGCATCTCTAAGCTAACATCTGGCTGCTGGAGCTCTTCCAGCTAAAATCGCTGGTATGTGTAGGACTCGGCGATATTGTTTTCTATATCTGTAACTCCGCTTCACCATTAATTCCCAAAACGTTATATCTACAACATCATAATCCGTGTGTATTCATGGCCATGCTCCAGGTTTCTATGGTAGTCCTGCTACCTATCATGCATAGGAATGTGGAATCCCTTCTATCATTTGTTCTGTGAGATACAGTGCACTTGCGCGAATCAACCCGGACACCACTTGGTCACATTCGCAGTGGGAGGCTTCGGCATCTCTCCACCCACCTCTTCTCTCCGTCTGTGTGCGTTTATCTCTCTCTCTCTCCCCCCCCCCAGCCCCGTCTGTGCGTGCTCATCTCTCTCTCCGTCTGTGTGTGTTTAGCTCTCTCTCTATCTCTCCCCATCTGTGTGTGTTTATCTCTCTCTCTCTCCCCGTCTCTGTGTGTGCTTATCTCTCTCTCTCTCTCCCGTCTCTGTGTGTGCTTATCTCTCTCTCTCTCTCTCCGTCTGTGTGTGTTTATCTCTCTCTCTCCCCATCTGTGTGTGTTTATCTCACTCTCTCTCTGACCACACCCCCGTCCCTTCTCTCTCGGCGTGTGTGTCTGTCTGTCTGTGCCTGTGTGTGTATATACACCCACAGAACCTGCACAATGGGCAGCTTCCGGGGCCAGAGAAAGGAGGATGGTTCACATCCCGGGGCAAGGCTGTAATAAACAAGAACTTTCACTCTCGGGGAAAACAGTGTAGCCTCTGGTCTCTGATGGGGAAGGAAACCCAGGGAGAGGGGCAGGGTATATTGGCTTCTTGAATCAAATGCATAGGGTCCTGCAGCACGGAGACAGGCCCTTCCACCCAAACTGGTCTCAGAGTCACAGAGATGTGCAGCACGGACAACAGGCCCTTCGGTCCAACTCATCCATGCCAACCAGATATCCCAACCTAATCAACTCCCATTTGCCAGCACTTGGCCCATATCTCTCTGAACCCTTCCTTTTTTATACACCCATCGCCAGAAGCCTTTAGAACATATAGAACAGCACAGTAGAGACCCTTCGCCCTCAATGTTACGCGACCCATGAAACCAATCTGAAGCCGATCCAACCAACACTATTCCATTTTCATCCATATGACTATCCAATATCGATTTCAAATGCTGTATTTGTACCAACCTCCACCACTTCCTCTGGCAGCTCATTCCATTCACGCACTGCCCTCTGCATGAAGAGGTTGCTCCTTAAATCCCTTTTATATCTTTCCCCTTACACCCTGACCACTGTCCTCTAGTTCTGGACTCCTATACCTTGTCTATTTATCTTATCCATGCCCCTCATGATTTTATAACCTCTATAAGTTCACGCCTCAGCCTCCGATGCTCCAGGGAAAACAGCCCCAGCCTATTCATTCTTTCCCTGTAGCTCAAATCCTCCAACCCTGGCAACATCCTTGCAAATATTTTCTCAACTCTTTCAAGTTTCACAACATCATTCCGATAGGAAAGGATGCACAACTGTGTGCAATATTCCCTTGGTGGCCTGGCCAATGCCCTTTACAGACACAACATGATCTCCCAATACCTATACTTTATACTCTGACTAAATAAAGGAAAGCAGACCAAACACCTTCGTCACTATCTATCTACCTCCGACTCTACTTTCAAGGAACTAAAAACCTACACCCTAAGGTCTCTTTGTTCCCCAACACTTCCCAGGATCTTACCATTAGCTAATGTACCTGGACGGCACAGTGGCTCAGTGGTTCGCAGTACTGCTTTGCAGTACCAGGGACCCGGGTTCAATTCCAGCCCCGGGCAGACGATCTGCGTGGAGTTTGCACTTTCCCCCGTGACTGTGTGGATTTCCGTCGGATTCTCTGGTTTGCTCCCACAGTCCAAAGCTGTGCAATTCATGTGAATTCGCCCCGATAAAAGCCCATAGTGATAGGTGCATGAGTAGGGAATGGATCTGGATTGGCTACTCCTCTTTGGAGGGTCAATGTGGACCTGTTGGGCCGAAGGGCCTTTTTCCACACTGTGGGGAATCTAATCAAATCATTAAGCGTATAAGTCCGACTCTGATTTGCTTTTCCAAAATGCAGCATCTCACATTTTCCGAAATTAAACTCCATCTGCAACTCTCCATCTGCAACTCCCCATCCCATTGGTCCATCTGTACAAGATCCTGTTGTACTCTGAAGTAATTTTCTTCACTGTCCACTAAACCTCCAATTTTGTTGTCACCTGCAAACTTACTAACTGTACTTCCTCTCATCCAAATCATTCACATAAATGACAAAACGTAGTGGACCCAGTACCAATCCTTGTGGCACTCCAACGGTCACAGTACTCCAGTCTGAAAAGGAAACTCTACCAGCACCCTCTGTCTTCCACCTTTGAGCAAGTTCTGAATCCAAATGGTTGGGTCTCCCTGTATTCCATGAGATCGAACCTTGCTAACAGGGTGAAACTTGTCGAACACCTGGCATGGGGAAACTTGTCGAACACCTTACGGAAATCCCTATAGATTACATCCTTGGCTCTGCCCTCATCAATCCTCTTGGTTACTTCTTCAAAAAACTCATGATTTATGAAGCATGATTGTCCATGTACAATGCCATTCTGACTATCTCTAATCAGTTCTTGCCTTTCCAAATACGTGTAAATCCTATCCCTCAGGATTCCCTCCAACAACTTGCCCCCCACTGATGACAGGCTCACCGGTCTATAGTTCCCTGGTTTTCGTTACCATCTTTCTTAAATCGTTGTACCACATTAGCCAACCTCCAGTCTTCTGGAACCTCACCTATAACTCTTGTTGACACACATATCACAGCACGTGGCCCAGCAATCACTTCCCTAGCTTCCCACAGAGTTATAGGGTATACCTGATCAGGTCCTGGGGATTTATACATTTTTATGCATTTCAAGCCATGCAGCACCATCTCCTTGTAATATGGACATTTTTCAACATGTCACCATCTATTTATCCACATTCTATATCTTACAAATCCTTCTCCACAGTAAATACAGATGCAAAATACTCGCTTAGTACCTCACTCATCTCCTGAGGTATCACACATAGACTGCCTTGCTGATCTTTGAGGGGCCCTCTTCTCTCCCTAGTTACCCTTTTGTCCTTAACATACTTTTGGATTCTCCTTAACCCTATTTGCCAAAGCTATCTCATGTCCCCTTTTATGCCCTCCTGATTTCCCTCTTAGTGTACTCTTACTTCCTTTATACTCTTCTAAGTTATCGCTCAATCTCTCCTGCCTATACCTGAGAAATACTTTCCACATTTTCTCAAACAAAACCTCAATTTCTCTAGTCATCCAGCATTCCCAACACCGACCATTCTTATGTTTTATTCTGACAAGAAGATATTGCCCCTGGACCCTGGTTATCTCTTTTATTTTAAATGCACACAAACCCCATTTCCCTGCATTTGGCCCATCTCCTTGTTATTCATGCATGACGGACAAAGTGAGGACTGCAGATGTTGGAGATCAGAGTCGAGACTGTGGTCCTGGAAAAGCACAGCAGGTCAGGCAGCATCCAAGGAGCAGGAGAATTGATGCTTCGGGCATAAGCCCTTCCTGATGAAGGTTTTATGTCCAAAACACCAATTCTCCTGCTCCTCAGATGCTGTCTGACATGTTGTGCTGATCCATGTATTTGTCCAAATGCCCTTTAAATGTTGTAATTGTACCAGCATCAACCACTTCCACTGGCAGCACATTCTATATGTGTACCACACTCTGTATAAAAAAGTTGTCCCTCAGGTTTCAATTTATTTTTCCCCTCGAACCTTAACCTCATGCCCTCCAAGCCCCGATTCCCCAACCTGGATAAACACTGAGTGCATTCACCCAATCCATCCCCCTCATGATCTCATACACGTTTACGAGATACCCCACCCGGTCTCCTACACTGTACAGAAAATGGCCGAGCTTCTCCAACCTCTTCCGATAACTCAGTCCCTTGAGTCCTGGCAGCATTCTTGTAAATTTCTTCTGCATTCTTTCCACTTTAATTACATCCTTCCTATAGCAGCGTGACCAAAAACGAATATATTACTGTCAGTGCAGCCTCACCAACCTCCGGTACAAATGTAACATAGGGTCACAGAGATGGACAGCATGGAAACAGACCCTTCAGCCCAAATCGTCCATGCCGACGAGACATCCCAACTCAATCGAGTCCCACCTGCCAGCGCCCGACACATATCCTACCAAACCCTTTCTATTCATATAACCATCCACATCACTATTAAATGTTGCAATTGTATCAGCCTCCACCACTTTCTCTAGCAGCTCATTCCAAACGCGTACCACCTTCTGTGTGAAAACATTGCTGCTTAGGTCTCTTTTATATCTTTCCCCTCTCACCCTAAAACTATGCTCTCTAGTTCTGGACTCCCCCATCACAGGCAAAAGACTTTGTTTATTTACACTATCCATCCCCCTCATGATGTTGTAAACCTCTAAAAGGTAACCCCTCAGCCTCTGATGCTCCAGGGAAAACAGCCCCAGCCTGTTCAGCCTCTCCTTATAGGTCAAATCCTCTAACCCTGGCAACATCCTTGTGAATCTGTTCTGAACCCTTTCAGGTTTCACAACATCTTTCCGATAGGAAGGAGAACAGAATTGCATACAATATTCCAACCGTGGCCAAACCAATGTCGTGTACAACCACAACATGACCTCCCAACTCCTGTACTCAATACTCTGACCAATGATCTGACCGATGAAGGCCAATGAACCAAAGCCCTTCTTCACAGCCTGTCTACCTCTAACTCCACTTTCAGAGAGATGTGCACCTAAACTCAAAGGTTCATCTGTTCCTCCACATTCCTTAAGGCCATACCATTCACTCGAAACTCCTACTTTGATTTGACTTTATAAACTGCAACACTCACACATCTCTCGATTAAACTCCATTTGACATTTCTCAGCCCATTTCCCAACTGATCAAGATCCTGCTGCAATATCTGATCACATCAGAACATAATATCATAAGAACTAAGATCAGAAGTAGGCCATCTGACCCTTCCAGCCTGCTCCACCATTCAATAACATCATGCCTGATCTTTCCATGGCCTCAGCTCCACTTACCCACCCACTCACCACAACGATAATTCCTTTACTGTTCAAAAGATTGTCTATTTTTGTTTTTAAAACACCGACTGAGGAAGCCTCAACTACTTCATTGGGCAGGGAATTCCATAGATTCACATCCCTCTGGCTGAAGACGTTTCTCCTCGATTCAGTCCTAAATCTGCTCCCACTAATTTTGTGGTTCCTCCCTCTTGTCCTAGTTTCATCCACCAGTGAAAATATCCTCTCTGCTTCTATCTTATCTATTCCCTTGATAATTTTACATGTTTTTATAAGATCCCCCTTCATTCTTCAACATTCCAATGACTATAATCACACTCTACTTGGTCTCTCTTAATAAGCCAACCCCCTCATCTCCGGAATCAATCTAGTGAACCTCCTCTGCACCCCCTCTCACACCAATACATCCTTTCCCAAGATAAGAGACCAAAACTGCTCACAGTGCTCCAGGTGCAGCCTCACCAACACCCTATACAGCTGCAACATAACCTTCCCACTTTGAAACTTAATCCCTTTAGCAATCAAGGAAAAAGTTCCATTTGACTTCTTCATTACTTGCTGCACCTGCAGACCAACCTTCTGTGATTCGTGCACAAGGACACCCAGGTCCCTCTACACAGCAGCATGCTGCAATGTCTTGCCATTAAAGTAACAGTCATTTTTACCAGCATTCCTACCAAAGTGGATGACTTATTCATTCCATCTGACAAGCCGTTGACCTCTCATTTAAAGTAGCTATGTTCCTTTGCAAAGTTTTACAATCCTCTGCATGCATTACCCTACTGCTCATCTTAGTGTCATCCACTAACTTTAGCACACTACACATAGTCCCTAACTCCAAATCAGTGATGTAAATTGTGAATAATTTCAGTCCCATTACTGATCCCCGAGGTACACCACTAGTCACTGATTGCCAACCAGAAAAGCTCTCATTTATCCCCAATCTTTGCTTCCTGTTCATTGACTAATCTTCTCTCCGTATTAATACTTTACCCATAATACCATGCATCTTTATTTTATGCAGCAGCCTTTTATTTGGCACCTTGTTAAAAACCTTTTGGAAATAGAGGTACACCACATCTACTGTGTTCCCATTGTCTACCGTACTGGTAATGTCTTAATAGAATTTCGTTAGATTAGTAAAGCATGACATGCCCTTCATGAACCCATTTTGCATCTGTCCAATGGGACAATTTCTATTCAGATGCCTTGCTGTTTCTTCCTTGGTAATTTGCTCAAGCATTTACCCCACTACTGAGTTAAGTTAACTCATCCATAATTCCCTATCTTTTGTTTACCTCCATTCTTAAACGGTGACATCACGTTTGCTGTATTCAATCTGCTGGAACTGCCCCAGATTCCAGTGGAGTTTGGAAAATTACCTCAAGTGCATCGGTTATTTCTCCCACCTTCTCTCGCTAAGTACCCCAGGATGGATTCCATCATGGCCAGGAGAATTGTCTATCCAGATCTTCATTAGCTTGCCCAACACTAGCTCTTTGTGATAATGATTGTTTCCTCGCCTATCTTCATCTCTTTGTCATGTACTGGCATGTTATTTGTGTCTTCCACTGTGAATACTGACACAAACTACCAGTTCAATGCCTCGACTATTTCCTCCGATCCCATTACTAAATGCCCCTTCTCGTCCTCTAAAGGACTTGAGCCTGTCTTTTTCGTTTTACATATTTATAAATACTTTTCCGATCTGTCTTTATATTCTGTGCTAATTTTTCTCACGTTCTATCTGACTTTTCTTTATAGTTCATTTTGTGGCTTTCTGTCGAGCTTTAAAGCGTTCCCAGTCTTCCAGTATCCTGCTGATCTCGGCCACTTTGTATGCCTTGTCTTTCATTTTGATTGTTTCCCTTATTTCTAAGACACTCATGGCAGATAACCCCTTTACCGACAGTCCTCCATTTTCATTGGGAGATACTTTTGCTGAGCACTTTGAAAATTTGTTTTGAAAATCCTCCACTGTTCATTAACTATCCCACCATAAAGTCTTTGCTTCCAGTCTAATTTAGCCAACTCCACCCTCATCCTATTGCAGTCTCCTTTGTTTAAACACTGGACCCTGGTATTGGCTTTTATCTTTGCACTTTCCAGCTGTATTTGAAATTCCACCACACTGTAATCGCTCCTTCCAGGAGGATCCCGAACTATGACATCCATTAATTATAGTCACAGAGATGTACAGCATAAAAACAGACCCTTTGGTTCATGCCGACCAGATATCCTAACCTAACCTAATTCCATTTGCTAGCACTTGTCCCATTTCCCTCTCAACCTTTCCTATTTATATACCCATCGAGATGCCTTTTTAATTTTGGAATTGTACCTGCCTCCACCACTTCCACAGGAAGTTTGATCCATACATGTTCTGTCCTCTGTGTTTACCCCGAGGTCCTTTTTAAAATATGTCAGCTATCTTCCTTATCTATGCCTCTCAAATCTTTCACCCACATTGTTAATGAATAATGTGAACAGTTGTGATCCCGACACTGACCCCTGTAGGACTCCACTAGTCACTCAGTGTCATCCTGAATAAGACCCCATTCATCCCCACCCTCTGCCACCTTCCTGACAGCCAATCCTCTATCCATGGCAGTACCTTGCCCCTAACACCATGGGCTCTTATCCGATTTAGCAGCCACCTACATGGCACCCTGTCAAATATCTTCTGGAAATTCAAATAGATCACACCGACTGGCTCCCCTTTGTTTCACTTGCTTGTTCCCTCCTCAAAGTATTAAAACAGACTTATCAGGCATTACCCCCCCACCAACTCATCCCCCCGACCCCATTCCCCACCTCGATGAAGCCATGCTGACTCAGTCTGATTTTACCATGCACTCCACAATCTCAACCAAAAAATACACTAAAATCTTAACAACGACTGAGATCAGGCTAACTGGGCTATAGTTTCCTGGCTTCGGCCTCCTTCCCTTCTTCAACAGTGATGTTACATGAGACATTTTCCAGATCCTTGGGACTCTTCCTGATCTCAGTGATTCGTGAAAGATCACCACAAATGGCTTCACAATCTCCTCAGTTAGCCCCTGGTGTAGTCTATGTGGTCTGAGTGATTTATCCACCTTCAGAACTTTCTGCTTCCCAGCATCTTCTCCTTAGTGATGGCCACATTCTCCTTAGTGATGCTGTTGGTATCTTCCACTATGAAAACTGATGCAAAGCATATGTTCAGATCCTGCTCTGTTTCTTTGTTCCCCATGAAAACTTCTCCATTCTTATTTTACAGCGATCCAATGTCCATTCTTGACTGTCCTTACTTTGTATATATTGACAAAAAGCTCTTTCCAATCTCCTTTATGTAACAACTCAGCTGACTCTCAGATTTCCTCTTCTTCCCCCTTATTGCTGTTTTAGTTGTCCTCTGCTGGTTTTCAAAGCCTTCCCAATCCTGTGGCGTCCCAATAATCTTCACTTTCTGTTTGT
The DNA here is from genome assembly GCF_037043375.1 of Chiloscyllium plagiosum. NCBI lineage: Eukaryota > Metazoa > Chordata > Chondrichthyes > Orectolobiformes > Hemiscylliidae > Chiloscyllium > Chiloscyllium plagiosum. The sequence continues at coordinate 838,689 of NW_028270173.1, read as the reverse complement.
GTTACTTATAAATATAGACATGTTCACTTGGATAAAATCAACAAAGAACGTAAAGGTGTGCATTTTCATAGATATATTTGTACAAATGTAGACATGTTCACGGGCAGCAGACACACACAGGCACTCATGCACACACTCTCTTTCACACACACACAAAATGTGACACAAGCACACACAAATACACACGCACACACATGAAAGTAGATTGGGTGGTAGAGAAGGTGTATGACACCTTGCCTTTATTGGTCAGAGAATTGATTTCAAGAGTCAGGACGTCTTGTTGCAGTTTTATCAGACTTCAGTAAGGCCACACGTAGAGTATTGTGTTCAATTCTGTGCACCACATAACGGGAAGGATATGGAGGTTTTGGAGAGAATGCAGAAGAGGTTTATCAGGATGCTGCCTGGATTCGAGAGTATGAGGATTAAGAAGAGAATATAAAAAAAATCGTGTTGTATTCTCTGGAGTGGTGGAGGCTGAGGGGAGACTTGACAGGAGTTTATAATATTATGAGCTGCATATGTAGGATTGATGGTCAGAATCTTTATCCCCGATTTGAAATGTCTAATACTAGGGGTCATGCATTTAATGTTCGAGGGGGAAGGTTAATAGGAATGTGAGGGGCCGGTTTTTTACAAAGAGAGAGAAAGGACTGTGGAACGCACTGCCAAGGGGTGGAAGCAGATAAGGTCATTTAAGGGGCTTTTAGATAAGCACGAGAGTATGCAAGCAATAGAGGGATATTGACCAATGGCAGGCAGAAGGGATTAGTTTTATTTGGTGTCACATTGGACAACTTGGTGGGCCAAAGGACCCGTTCTTGTGCTGTATAGTTTCATGTTCTATACACAACCTGTCACACAAACTCACACTCACTCACACACAGACACACAAAATGCACTTAAACGCAAAGACACAAAGACTTCATCCGGAGGCTCATTGAAGGTGTTACCTAGTATGGTGACGAAACAGCTGAAAATGAATCTTCCAGCACAACGAGCAAACCTACATCCTGAACAAATACTTTCTCACTTGCACATACACAGAGAGAAACAAGCACACCCACACACACACTCAAACAACGCACTCACACCCACCCACACACACACAAACATGCACACACACAAACAACGCACTCACAAAAGCACAAACACATACACTCACAAGCACACATACGCTCACACACATATGCGCACGCACAACCACACACGCACACTGACATGCACACACTCAAACAACACACTCACAAAAGCACAAACACATGCTCTCACAGGCACACATTTGCTCACACACAGACGCACACACACAAACACAGACACACACACAGCAACACATACTCACACTTATGCACACACACATGCACACACCGACGTGAAAACCCACACAGACTGAGACACACACAGGCACAGACACACGCACACACACTTGCACATTTAGTATGAGATGTAACATTTTAAGTGGGCATAAGTGAGGACTGTTGATGCTGAAAACCAGAGTTTAGATTAGAGTGGTGCTGGTGTCCGAGGAGCAGGAAAATTGACATTTCGGGCAAATGCCCTTCATCGGGATGAAGGGTTTTTGCCCGAAACATCGATTTTCCTGCTCCTCGGATGCTGCCTGACCTGCTGCGTCATTTTACAGTGGGGAGCATCGAAGTGACATTGAACAACACTATTATGAATCATTGGCAGAAACTGTGGGACCTGGAGGTTTGAAAATGTTGGGATATTTTTCGAGAGTTTTTAGTGAAGCATATTTCTTCTGTTTCTTTATTTGGGATATAGGTATTGCTGATTTGGTCCAGCATTTATTACCACATCCCTAGTTAGCCTTGAGAAGGTGGGGGTGAGCTGCCTCCTTGAACCACTGCAGTCCATGTGCTGCGGGTAGACTCACAAGATCCTTAGGGAGGGAGTTCCAGGATTTTGACCCAGTGACACCGAAGGAACAGTGATATATTTCCAAGTCAGAAAGAGGTGTAGCTTGGATGGGATCTTCCAGGCAATGGTATTACCATTTAACATGCAGACACTGTTGATTTAATATTTATTTAAAAACTTACATTTTTGAGGATTGTGGAAAATATTTCATGTTTTGTGGAAACACCTCGAGTGGTTTCTTTAAATTTCACGGGCACTGCTTTTCTAAAACCCAAACTTCCATGAAATGACATGACTTGTGCTCACTGCTCGCTGTGCTGTACACCGTGCTGTGGCTGTTTGTACAGAAACTGGATGGAGAGAGTGCTTTGTGTCAGTAATTAGCTGAGGGGCATAAAACCTGTGAGGAAGGGCTCCCCATCTGATCACTCCCATGGTTGGTGAAAGAAACAACGCACTTGTTGAGTTCAGGATGAAACCTTTCCTTCTGAAAGAATGATCGATTGAACTTCTCGATTGTATTTCCCTGAACAAGCTGATAGATACCGGGGACAGCCCTGCGTGTGTGTGATTAGTGATGGCCACATGTGTCAGGAGACAGAGGTGATAGACTTTGAAAGATTTTTTGCTTCATCCTTTTGTCTTCAACAATGACCTATTGGCTGAAGTGTTATTGCTTTCAGAAATACAATCCCTGCAGAGAATATTCACTTTTCTCTTTTCATTCAGAGTGAGATTATGTTAGAGAGAAAAACAGCAAATTATTGGAAAAGCTCAGCAGGTCTAGCAGCATCTGTGGACAGAAATCTGAGTTAACATTTCGAGTGCAGTGACCCTTCCTCAGAAGCACTAACTCTTTTTATTTCTCTCCACAGAAGCTGCCAGACCTTCTGAGCTTTTCCAGCAACACTGCTTTTGTTTCTGATTTACAGCACCTGCAGTTCTTCTCATTTTGATGTTGGTGTGTTTTGCGATTGTTTAGAGGATTGGCTATTTATACATGCACATTATTTGACTGTGCGTTAATCAATGATTGTATCTTCAATTAATATTTGGTTTTGATAATAAACTATGGTCAGTGCATTGCTATAGGAGCTGGGAGGTCATGTTGTGGGTGTATAGGACAATGGTGAGGCTACTGGAGGAATACTGTGCTCAGTTCTCGTCACCCTGCCGTAAGAAAGATGTTGTGAAACTTGAACGGGTTCAGAAAACATTTACAAGGATGTTACCATGTTTGGAGGCTTTGAGCTATATGGAGAGGCTGAATAGGCTGGGGGTATTTTCCATGGAGCGTCAGAGTGTGAGGGTTGATCTTATAGCGGATTATCAAATCAAGAGGGGCATGGATAGGGTAAAGAGCCAAAGTCTTTTTTTCCATGGTAGAGGAATCCAAAACTAGAGTGCTTAGGTTTAAGGTGAAGTGGGGATTTCTGATTAAAAAGGGGAGTTCTTGTTAAGTGGGGAGTCAGTGGGAGGAGATCTCTGATAGCTCTGAGGAATGACTTTATGTGAGACTGTGGGGAGTGGGACTGATTGGAAATGCTATACAAATAGCTAGCACAGATACGATGGACCGAACAAACTCCTTTCATTACTGCAGTGGTTCCAGTGCACAGCCAGACAGAACTAGCCAAATGGAGCCTTTCATACACGTCTTCTGTTACCGACCAGAGCAGACCCCTTCAGAATATATTGGGAAGTTAGCCTGGTTCCTGACTTTATCTGATTTAAAAGGTAACTGTGAAGTGTTCTGTTCCAGATATAACTCAATTGGTCAAACTGCCCGATGTGAAGCAAAACACAATTTATTCAAACGCTACCATTAAAATACAACAAAAGAAAGAAGAATGTGGAATAACAACTCTATTGGAAAACTTAACCGAACAATGTTAACTTTAAAAGTAAAATCCCCAAGGCCTCACAAGTTGTTAATCTTCTGATCGACTGTGTGCCGCCAGTCCCCCAATCTCTCTCGCACAGAAACCACAACATCACCCCACTACAGCCTTCCCACTGGGACAAATATCTTCATAACCAAACCCTTAAACTACGTCGATTCCCTTTCATTAAATATCACACAGGACTGAGAAATGACTCAGGACAAACCACAGGAGATAACTTTGCAAACATCAATTTTATTTCATCGCTGATCAGACAGAGCAAAGCAAAGGGAGCAGACCGGGAGCGGGGACAGCAGCAGGTTTCGGGACGGGCCGAAGGGTCTCATTCCGTGTTGCAGCAGCCGGCCCATCACTTTGCCAGAGTTTTGTGGAGCAGCTTCAGGATTTTAGCGAAAGACTGACCCCCACAGCTGGGGTTTTGAGGGAGTGGGAGCATAGTGAGGATTCTGGGGGGAGATTAAACCACCATTTCCCCCTCCCCCTGGGGCTGACGGCCTCACACCTCCTTGTCTGAGGTCAGACTGTCAAATCTTCTGGGACGTCACTGTCTTCTTACACTCAGATGGAGGGGTGACCGTGTCTGCACTGAGCAGCTTAACGGAGTTGATCTTTTGGTCAAACAGCCCCAGTTTCTCATACTCTCCCTCCGTGAATTCCTTGGAATCGCCGGTGTACCTCTTGCCAGTGTAAGCCATCCAGGGGTTCCCAACCACCTTCAGGGAGCGAGCAGTGTCATCGAAGAAGTACCTTCCAAGGTCTGGTTGGCTGCTGTGGAAGGTTTCCTTTCTGCTCGTGAAGTCCTCATCCGCGTATAGAGTGATCGCACTCATCGCTGCGGTGATCCAGTGGAGAGTCTGGGAGGGAGGGTAACAGTCTCTGTGTCTGAGAGGAGCAGCCTTTATATCTGTGTCTGATCCCTGACAGCTCAGCAACTGTGACCAGGAGGTGGGATCTCAGTGTCCTCCTCCTCCTGGAACAATTCCCATCTCTGCTTCTCAGAAACCAGCAGGGCCAGGAGGGGTGGTGGTGGGTTGTTGATCTTGGCCCTGCCTGACAGTGCACCATTGATACCAGTGCTCCCAATCTCAGGTCTGAGTCACTTCGGCATTATCATTTATGAGACTGGATTGATTAGAGACCATGATCTTATCACAGTCCAATGTTAACTCTCCCCTTTTGTCCTTTTCAAATTTCTCCCTATTCTCCTGGACCTTTCAACTTTTCCGCACTGACTCCCCTTTCTTTCTGAGTAGATGCGGTCAGCCATGGAGGATAAACTGATAACCTCATTTCTTTCTTTTTCTCCTTCTGTCTCTGTTTTGGGAAATCTACTATTTGTTTGAAGTGAATGCAATTAAACATACCGTTCGGGGAAATGGCTTCCGGGTTTTCTGTGGCCATTTCACCCATTTGTTGACAGGTTTGACAGAATCAGGGCAGTAATAGACATTCACGTGTGTTCAAGGTGGTCCCTTCTGAGAGTAGACTTTATGAGAGACGTCTTTCGCCATTTTGTTGACAATTCCTATGCTCTTGTGTTCTAACACAAACACACACACACACACACGATTTGGAGATGCCGGTGTTGGACTAAGGTGTACAAAGTTAAAAATCGCACAACACCAAGTTATAACCTGGTGATGTGCGATTTTTAACTTCACACACACACACATGCATACAACCAGACATGCACACACACATACATACAGACGACCTCACACACACTAGCACACAATCAGAAACACACAATTCTCGGGAGTAGATTAGGTTAGGATATCTAATGGGCATAGATGGGTTGGACTGAAGTGTCTGTTTCCGTGCTGTACATCTCTATGACTGAATTGTTGATGTTACCAGCTGATGTAGAAAATCTTACTGACTGACAAACACACACACGCTTCTGAGCAGACTCTAATCCCTTTTGTCTGGGGGATTTTCTCCCCTTTTCTCTGTCAGGATTCTAACTCATTCCCTCTGGGATGACTCTAACCCCGTTCCTCTTGGGGGACTCTTACCCATTCTCTCTGGATGGACTCTGACCCCTTTTCTCTGGTTCCTGTAGGCGGCTCAAAGCGCTTTCCTTTAATTCATAAATATTCAGACACTCTGGACCTACATTGACTACAAATTCAAATTTATTTTATCATCTCTCCTGATTGGTTTACCATTACTCCAACACAGGTCACAACCCTGTTTCGCCATCTCGGTACACCTCCACAAGTTGTTGAGCAAATGATTAAAAATGTATAAAATAAAATAAAAGAACTGCTGTTGTAAGGGATCTCATAACAGAATTTGAGTTTGGATAATTTTGCACAGAAATATATCAAATCGCTAGACTGAGCTAGAATGGAAGTTTAAGATTTAGGGTCATCTTAGAAAAAAACCAAAGTATTTTTTTTAATCAAACAGATATGTTTGACTTCATTTCTAACTATTATAAAATGATTTACCTTGGGCCACAGATGTCTCCAGACGTCTGGGATTAGATTGGTGGTAATAATTAAATGGCAAAATTGGATGTGATTAAGCAATTAGGGACAGAGAGAAGTGTCAGAAGAAAAGCAAGTCAGAATAATGGGTTAAAATGCTGATTAAAGGTAACATCGTCGAAGAGTATGATGCTGGAAAAACACAGCCAGTGGGGAGTAGGAGAGTCAACGTTTCAGCATAAGCCCTTAATCAGAAATGAGGCTTGTGGGCTGGGATGGAGGGGGCGCAGAGTGACAAAAGGGAAGGGGTGGGGCCGGGAGCATAGGCAGCTGTGAAAGTAGTAGGTGGATGAAGGCGGAGGTGACAGTGATAGGTCAGAGAGGATGGAGGAGCAGATAGGTGGAAAGGAAGATGGACAGGTAGGACCATTCAAGAGGGCGGTGGCAAGTTGGAAGGTTGGGAATGGCATAAGGTGGGGGGAGGGAAATGGAGTCACTGGAAAAAACCACATTGATCCTGTGTGGTTGCAGCGTCCTAAGGTGGAAGATGAAGTGTTCTTCCATCAGGCATCAGGTGGTTAGGTTTTGGCGATAGAGGAGGCCCAGGACCTGCATATCATTGGTAGAGTGGGAGATGAGTTAATGCGTTCAGCCAGATGGCGATGGAGTTGGTTAGTGCAGGTGTCCCAGAAATGTTCCTGAAATGATCCGCAAGTTGGCGTTCTGTCTCCCCAGTGAAGAGGAGACCACATTGGATGCAACGTATGCAGTAGCTGGCCTATGTGGCAGTACAGACAAATTTTTGATGGATGTGGGAGGATCCTTTAGGGCCTTGGATGGAGATGAGGCGGGAGATGTGGGTGCAGGGTTTGCATTTCTTGCAATGACAGTGAATGTGCCAGGAGGGTAGGATGGGATTGGTGAGTGGCATGGGTCTGACAAGGGAGTCACAGAGAGGATGGTCTCTGCAAAATGCAAATAGGTGTGCGGAGGGAAATACATCCCGGGTGGTGAGGTCTGATTGCACGTGGTGGCAATGGTGGAGGATGATGCGATGTGTCCAAAAGTTGGTGGGATAGAATATGGGTCAGGGAGGTTTCCGTCCTTGTTGCTATTGGTGGGGTGCGGTTCAAGGGCGGAGATATAGGAAGTGGAGGAGATACGCTGGAAGGCACCGTCGTCCATGTAGGAGCTGAAATTGTGGTCTTTGAAGAATGAGGCCATCTGGGCTATTCTACAGTGGAATTGGTCCTCCTGGGAGCAAGTGTGGCAGAGATGGAGGAATTGGGAGTAAGGCATTGCATTTTTACAGCAAGCAGGGTGGGAGAAGGTGTAGTCCAGGTAGCTATGGGAGTCCGTGGGTTTATAGTGGATGTCTGTGTTGAGTTGGTCATGTATTTTAGTGAAAAGGAAGTTTAAGTGAGAGTCCTAAACTGACAGCTTTCTCTCAGTGATTTTTTTTTCCATGTTTTTTCTGGTGAATGTGGTGATCGAGCCACTACCTGAGGCAGCGCGACTACAGATGGAGAGATCAGTCAAATTTCGAATATCTTTTGATTAGATCACGTGAGAGTCAAAAATGTGTCACGTGGTCTTGGAATGCTGATGTAAGTGTGCAGAAGTGAAGTAATAAATATGAGTGAATGCTTGGTTTAAAAATAAGATTACATTGAAGAATGGGCCTCAGACATGTACATTTACTTGACAAACAGGTTAGTGTGGCTTGGAAGAGCATGGTTTAAACAATAAGACACTGACACATAATCCATAGAGAAGTTGACTTAAAGCAGTGATAGTCAGCTGTATTGAAAGAAGTAAAACAAAACAAAAAAGAAATCATTTACAGATACCTCAGGAATAAGAACTGGGGAATTTTGAGTCCATGCATGATGATAACGAGTCGCCTCTTTGCAGAATCACATCACTCTGGACTGGATCTTATCTGAGAACGTTGACACGTGTGCCCTCGAAGGTCGGGAATGTTGCACCTACATCCCTGATAACTCTGAAGAAACAAGACTGACAAGCACAAAGTCATGCAGCTCGTCACATAGTCTCACCACACCTTAATCCTTATCACCTTCAGTTAGATAATAAGACATTATAAACCACATTGAGACAGTAATGTACAGATAAAAACTGGTGTTGTTATGCAATTAGTTACCTTTTCTTAGATGTGTTTATCACAACGTGTTCCAGATAAACCAGGTAAGAACACCAGACGTAGGAACAGAGATAGGCCATCTGCTCCTTGGAGCCAACTCTGCCATTCACTAAGATCATGGCTGATCTTTTAGCTTCACTTATCCACCTCCTCACCATAACCTTTAATTCCTTTATAGTTCAAAAAATTATCTAGATTAACTTTAATAACACTCAACAAGGTAGCCTCAACTACTTCACTGGACAGGCAACTCCACAAATTCACAGCTCTCTGGGTGAAGACGTTCCTCCTCAATTCAGTCCTAAATCTGTTCCCCCTAATTTTGAGGCTATGCCCTCTAGTCTTATTATCTCCCACTGTTGGGAACATCCTCCCTGCTTCTATCTTATCTGTTCCCTTCATAATTTTAGGCCTTTTGATAAGATTCCCCCTCATTCTTCTCAATTCCACTGAATATAATCCCAGTCTACTCTGTCTCTCCTCTTAAGCAAAACCAGTCAATTCTGGAATCAAACTAGTGAACTTCCTCGACACCCTCTCCAGTGCCAGTACATCCTGTAGAAAATAAGAGGAAGTTTTAAATCCCACTCAAACTGCAAAATAGAATTTAAGGCAAATGAGCTACAGCTCAATGACATATTGCTAAAGCAATATGTGATTGGTCTGCAGTGTTGCCAAGGCTTGAAATTGATATGTTTTCGGTCAATAAGAAGAAACCAATTTTTGATTGACATGGACTTGCAAAAAAACTGTGATTGTAACAGCATGTGGAGCGTTCAATATGCGAGGGTTTTAGGACCCTGTTGGCTGACTCTCGTTGTTTGCAATAAAAGGAAGCTGTGTGTGGAATATACTGTCGTTTGGCTGACTATTTCTTCGACAATTCTTAGAGAGTGCACCAAGACGGCGAACCCTTTGGCTTGAGGTACGGTCCTGGAGACAGTGTCTCATCGATAAACAAACCAGCTGCAGCATATGAAAGGTAGCGACTGTATCCCTTTAGTTTGATTACCGGTGAGAAAGGAGGTTTGTGACCTGTGTTCCAGGACTGAAGAAAGCCAATCAGGAGTGACAATGGTCCAGACTTGAATGTGTGATATGAGTGAATATTGCTCCAGCATGCTGGAATATATTGGATAATAAACAGGATTAGAGTCTCCACAGGGAAAATAGATCATGGTCCCCTCAGGGCAAAGGGATTAGAGTCCCCCAGGGAAAGGGGTTAGAGTCCCCACTTGTGTCTGAATGCAAGGTCAGGCTTATTGATGAGATGATAGTACGAATGAAGAGAGGTTGACTGAGCTTGGACTTTTTTCATTGGAGAAAAGGAGGAGGAGAGGGGACCTAATTGAGGTATACAAGATAATGAGAGGCATAGATAGAGTCGATAGCCAGAGACTATTTCCCAGGGCAGAAATGGCTAACATGAGGGGTCATAGTTTTAAGCTGGTTGGAGGAAAGTATAGAGTGGATGTCAGAGGCAGAGTTCTTTACACAGAGAGTTGTGAGAGCATGGAATGCGTTGCCAGCAGCAGTTGTGGAAGCAAGGTCACTGGGGACATTTAAGAGACAGCTGGACATGCATATGGTCACAGACATTTGAGGGTGCATACATGAGGATCAATGGTCGGCACAACATCGTAGGCTGAAGGGCCTGTTCTGTGCTGTACTGTTCTATGTTCCATGTTCTAACACTGGGAAACTGTTGTCCCTGATGTTACCTTTAATTGGAATTGTCTGAAACCACCAGCAGATGTCCTATGACAAAGGGAGAAAGAGAAAAAGACTGAAATTGTGTGGTGAGTTTCTCATTTTTGGCTGGCGAAGTCTAATAAGAGATTGGAGGAACAGAGGCATCTTGGTGTGCAGGTACATAGATCCCTTAAAATGGCCACCCAAGTGGACAGGGTTGTAAAGAAAGCATATGGTGTTTTGGCTTTCATTAACAGGGGGATTGAGGTTAAGAGTCGTGAGATCTTGTTCCCGCTCTATAGAACTTTGGTTAGACCGCACTTGGAATACTGCATCCAGTTCTGGTCGCCCTATTATATGAAAGATGTGGATGCTTAGGAGAGGGTTCAGAGGCGGTTTACCAGGATGCTGCCTGGACTAGAGGGTTTATCTTATGATGAGAGGTTGACTGAGCTCGGACTTTTTTCATTGGAGAAAAGGAGGGGGGGAGGCTAATTGAGGTATACAAGATAACGAGAGGCATAGATAGAGTCGATTGCCAGAGACTATTTCCCAGGGCAGAAATGTCTAACATGAGGGATCATAGTTTTAAGCTGGTTGGAGGAAAGTATAGAGGGGATATCAGAGGCAGAGTTCTTTACACAGAGAGTTGTGAGAGCATGGAATGCGTTGCCAGCAGCAGTTGTGGAAGCAAAGTCACTGGGGACATTTAAGAGACAGCTGGACATGCATATGGTCGCAGACATTTGAGGGTGCATACATGAGGATCAATGGTCGGCACAACATCGTGGGCTGAAGAGCCTGTTCTGTGCTGTACTGTTCTATGTTCCATGTTCTAACACTGGGAAACTGTTTTCCCTGATGTTACCTTTAATTGGAATTGTCTGAAACAACCAGCAGATGTCCTATGACAAAGGGAGAAGGAGAAAAAGACTGAAATTTGGTGGTCAGTTTATCATTCTTGGCTGGCGAAGTCGAATAAGAGAGTGGAGGAACAGAGGGATTCAGTGTGGAAAAGCAGAGAAGTCGAAGAGACTAAGAGGAAAGTCATAATGCTCAATAGAGTAGGTAGTGATAAAATCATGGTCTTAAATACACCTACAGTCCAGAATGATAGTGATGAGGAGACTCAAACTCTTGACTGGGAGGATCCATGGGATGATATTGGAAAGTGTTGAGGATGTAGGGGTTACATTGTTGAAGAAGTGATCAGCCAAACGACAGTACATTTCACACACAGTTCCTTTTATTGCAGGTAATGAGAGTCAGCCAGCAAGGTCCCAAGCATATTGAGCCCCACAATTACAATCACATTACTATACACACGCCCAGGTCAATCATATTTCATTTCTTCTTATTGACCAATTACTTTTTGATCACGAACCTTAATAACAGTTATTCCCTTAATAGGTCATCTGCATTAAACTCCTGCAGTTGAGTGTGGTTTAGAGTTTTCTCTTTTCTTGCTTTACTGTAACAGGCTGGGTATGCCTATGTGACCAGTGGTAAACATATGTAAATACCTGCACAGCAGCACAAGGATTCATCTGTACATTTCTCTGTTTCAATATAACTTTTTCCACACTCCCCCCGTTTGCCCTGAAAGGACAACCTTAAATGTCAATCTGAGCCAGTCTTTGGGATTCGATATCCTCATCCTCCAGGATTATCACCGTTGGACCATCGCGCTGACTGTAGCTTGCATTGCACCGTAACTGCATTACACCCTACTAGAACCAAAACAATTAAAATCAGGATCAGGATCCCAAGACCCCACTGAACAATTGAGCTTCCCCAATTTCCAAAAATACTGCTCAACCAACTAACAAATCCCCAGCAATCATTGAGTTCACGTAACTTGACCATTTCCTTTCGGATATGCTCAGCCAGGTTAGTGATTTCTTCGGAGTTATCAAGGATGTAGGTGCAACATTTCTGACCTATGAGGGCACAGGTGCCACCTTTCTCAGACAAGATCCAGTCCAGAACGATGTGACTCTGTTCGATCACCAAGTTCACCAGGAAAGACAAGGACACAAACATCACGAAGAGAAAGCTGTCAGTTTAATACTCTCACCAAAACTTCCTTTTCACTCAAATACACATTAACTTCAATTGTCATTACAACCCATTATTCCAAATTGTTTTGTTTCAGCTACCACTCTCCATTGCCAATTGTTCAATCTCATCCACTGTTGCTATTTCATTATTACTGCCAGTCTAATCCCAGACATCTGAAGGGATCTGTGGCACATGGTAAATTATTGGAGAATGTTTTGAAACAAAAGTCAAACATTTCTGTTTGATTCAGGCAAAACAAACTTCATACTGATGTTAGCGGTGGGAAGGTTGCTTGAGAAGGCACTGAGGGATAAAATCTGTCTTTATTTGGAAAAGAATGGGCTTATCACTGATAGACAATATCGTTTTGTGTGGTTCAGATCGTGCCTTACTAACTTAGATTTTTTGAGCAAGTGACCAAGCTGATAGATGAAGGATGATAGATGTCATATACTTGGACTTTAGTCAGGTGTCTGATAAGGTTCCCATGGTAAACTAATGGACAAAGTGAAGTCACATGGTGTGCAGGGTATTCTAGCTAGGTGGATAAAGAACTGGTTGAGCAACAGGAGACAGAGAGTAGTAGTTGAAGGGAGTTTCTCGAAAGGGAGAAAGGTGACCAATGATGTTCCACAGGGATCAGTGCTGGGGCCACTGTTGCTTGTAATTTACATAAATGATCTGGAATAGGGCACTGTTGGTCTGGTCAGTGAATTTGCAGATGACACAAAGATTGGTGGAGGTTCAGCAAGCACAGAGGACTGTCAAAGAATACAGGAGAATATAGATAGACTGGAGAGTTGGGCACAGAAATGGCAGATGGAGTTCAATCCAGGCAATTGTGAGGTGTTGCGTTTTGGGAAGTCTAATTTTAGAGCGAACTTTCCTGTAAACAGAAGAGTCTTGGGGAAAGTTGATGAGCAGAGAGATCTGGGAGTTCAGGTCCATTGTATCCTGAAGGTGGCTGCAAAGGTGGATAGAGAGGTCAACAATGCATAGGGTATGCTTGCCTTCATTGGACGGGGCATTGAGTATAAGTGCTGGCAGGTCGTTTTAAAGTTGTACAAGACTTTGGTTGGGCTGCATTTAGAATACTGTGTACATTTCTGGTCGCTACATTACCAAAAAGGATGTGGACGCTTTGGGGAGGGTGCAGAGACGGTTTACGAGGATGTTTCCTGGTATGGAAGGTGCTAGCTATGAAGAGAGGTTGAGTAGGTTCGGATTGTTTTCATTAGAAAAAATGGAGGTTGAGGAGGGACCTGTTTGAGATCTATAAAATCATGAATGCTACGGACGGGGTGGATAGAGATAAGCTTTTCAACAGGGTGAGTGGTTCAATAACAAGAGGTCACACTTTCAAGGTGAGAGGTGAAAGGTTTAAAGGTATATGGTGTGCAGGGCATTCTAGCAAGGTGGATAAAGAACTGGTTGAGCAACAAGAGACAGAGAGTAGTAGTTGAAAGGAGTTTCTCGAAAGGGAGAAAGGTGACCAATGATGTTCCACAGGGATCAGTGCTGGGGCCACTGTTGCTTGTAATTTACATAAATGATCTGGAATATGGCACTGTTGGTCTGGTCAGTGAATTTGCAGATGACACAAAGATTGGTGGAGGTTCAGCAAGCACAGAGGACTGTCAAAGAATACAGGCGAATATAGAAAGACTGGAGAGTTGTGCGCAGAAATGGCAGATGGAGTTCAATCCAGGCAATTGTGTGGTGTTGCGTTTTGGGAAGTCTAATTTTAGAGCGAACTATACTGTAAACAAAAGAGTCTTGGGGAAAGTTGATGAGCAGAGAGATCTGGGAGTTCAGGTCCATTGTATCCTGAAGGTGGCTGCAAAGGTGGATAGAGAGGTCAACAATGCATAGGGTATGCTTGCCTTCATTGGACGGGGCATTGAGTATAAGTGCTGGCAGGTCGTTTTAAAGTTGTACAAGACTTTGGTTGGGCTGCGTTTAGAATACTGTGTACAGTTCTGGTCGCTACATTACCAAAAAGGATGTGGACGCTTTGGGGAGGGTGCAGAGACGGTTTACGAGGATGTTTCCTGGTATGGAAGGTGCTAGCTATGAAGAGAGGTTGAGTAGGTTCGGATTGTTTTCATTAGAAAAAATGGAGGTTGAGGAGGGATCTATTTGAGATCTATAAAATCATGAAGGTTACAGACGGGGTGGATAGAGATAAGCTTTTCAACAGGGTGAGGGGTTCAATAACAAGAGGTCACACTTTCAAGGTGAGAGGTGAAAGATTTAAAGGTATATACACGGCAAGTACTTTACACAGAGGATGGTGGGTGCCTGGAATGCATTGCCAGCAGAGGTAGTAAAGGCAGGCATGGAAGATTCATTTAAGATGTGTCTGGATAGATACATAAGTAGGTGGGGAGCAGAGGGATACAGATGCTTAGGAATTGGGTGGATTTGGATCGGCTAAGGCTTCAAGTGCTGAAGGGCCTGTTCCTGGGCTCTAGATGTTCTTTGTTCTTTGTTCATTTATTCTTTCTCTAAGATGGCCCATTAATCTTAAACTTACTTTGTAACTCATTCTAGATATTTAATATATTCCCTGACCGGCCCTCCCTCCTCCCTTATCAGGATTTGGAGATGCCGGTGTTGGACTGGGGTGTACAAAGTTAAAATCATACAACACCAGGTCATAGTCCAACAAGTTTAATTGGAAGCACTAGCTTTCAAGCGCTGCTCCTTCATCAGGTGGCTGTGGAGTACACAATTGTAAGACACAGAATTTATAGCAGAAATTTCCAGTGTGATGGAACTGAAATTATACATTGAAAAATACCTTGATTGTTTGTTAAATCTCTCATCTGTTAGAATGACCATGTTAGTTTCACTTCTTTCATATGTAAATCACAAAGTTTTTTAAAAGTTACCTTCTCAGGTTAACTATAACAATTGTTGTCAGCCAAATAAGATGTTAAGATGTTGAAGGTGTTAGCCCTCTGTGTTCCCTGTCTGTGCCAGAATGTTTAGACTGATTCTAATCTAAAAAGTGAGTCAACAAAGTCTTACATGGATTCATGCAGTTTTTGAGCAAAGTACAATCGAACTCTGTAAGTACAAATTCACCCCACAAACATATGTGTATGTGTGCATGTAGGTTTGTGTGTGTCTTTATCGGGGGGTTGTGAGTGTGAGAGAGAGTGTATATGTGTGTGTGAGTGTAAAAGTATCTAAGTCTGTGAGAGGGTGCATGTGTGAGTGTGGGTGTGTGTGTCTGTAGGAGTGTGTGTGAGTGTCTGTGCATGTGCGTCTGTGCGCGTATGTGTGTATGTGTGTGTGTGCATAGGAGTGTTTGCGTGTATGTATTTTGCAATGGTGGCCACCTTTAGTCTGACATGAACCCAAGGTCGCAGTTGAGGCCCTCCATATGGGTACTCAACTTAGCTATCAGCCTCTGCTCAGCCACTTTTCGCTGCTGCGTATCCTAAAGTGCGCCTTGGAGGATGGTCACCCGAAGGTCCGAGTTTGAATGTCCTGGACCGCTGAAGTGTTCTCCAACTCGGAGGGAACACTCCTGTCTGTTGATTGTTGTGCGGTGCCCATTCATCCATTGCTGTATCCTCTGCTCGGTTTCACCAATGTACCATGCCTCAGGGCATCCTTACCTGCAGCATATGAGAGAGACAACGTTGGCTGAGTCGCTTGAGCCCCTGCCTTCTCCCTGATCATTCTCTTATTCCTCACGTATGAGTAAAATGCTTTGGGGTTCTCCCTAATCTGACATCTACAGACCTTCCTTCATCTATCAGCTTGATCATTTCCTCAAAGAACTCTATTATATTGGTAATGTGCGATCTACCCCTCCCCCCACATAAGCAAGTTGCCTATCACTGATAAGCTCATTCTTTTCCAAATATAAATAGATTTTATCCCTCAGTACTTCACCAGCAACTTTCCCACCATTGACGTCAGGCTCACTGGTCTGTAGTTACCTGGAATATCCCTATACCCTTCTTGTACAGGGGGATAACATGAGCAACCCTCCAGTCTTCCAGCATCTAATCTGCGTTTAGGGATGTTACAAAGATATGTATCTGGGCCCCAGTTATTTCTTCTCTTGCCTCCCTCAGCAACCTGGGATAGATCCCATCTGCTCCTGGGGATTTGTCCAGCTTAATATTCTTTACACTACCCAACACATTGTCCCTCCTTAAGGCAATGTGATCCAGAGTAAAGAAACATCTATCTCTGATCTCAGCATTCATCATCTTCCGTACCTCAGTGAACACTGATATCATGTAATCATTGAGAATCTCACCCATTTTCTCAGGTTCGACACACAACCTTCCTCCTTTATCCTTTAGCGGATCAACCCTTTCTCTCATTACCCTCTTGCTTCTCATATAAGAATACAAGGCCTTTGGATTCTCCTTAATTCTGCTCACTAAAGTTATTTCATGACCCCTTGATTCCTCATTGAAGAATGGTCCTACTCTCCCGGTATTCTTCCAAGGCCTGTTCCCTTTTCCTCTTGGCTATTTGCATGATTTCTCCTGTCATCCACAGTTCACGAATCTTGCCTTTCCTATCCCTTGTTTTCAAAGGGACATGCCTATCCTGCACTATCTTCAACCTATCTTTGAAAGTCTCCCACATATCAAAAGTGGGCTTTCCTTCAAATAGCTGTGTCTAATCCACATTTCCCAGAGCCTGCCTAATTTTGATATAATTGGCCTTGGCCCAGTTTACTACTCTTCCCTTTGCACCACTCTCATCTTTGTCTATGAGTATTCTAAAACACACAGAATTGTGGTAACTATTCCCAAAGAAATCCCCCACTGCAATGCTTACCACTTGGCCTGGCTCATTCCCCAACACCAGGTCCAATATGGCCCCTTCCCTTCTCGGACTATTGACATACTGCTCTCAAACACTTTCCTGGATGCTCCTTACAAATTCTGCCCCATCCAGACCTCCGACACTAAGTGTATCCCAGTCAATGTTGGGAAAATTAAAATCTCCAATCACCACCACCCTGTTACCTCTACATCTTTCCATAATCTGTTTACCTATTTGTTCTTCTACCTCGCCCTCACTGTTGGGAGGCCTGTAGTACAGAACAAACAATGTAACTGCATCCTTCTTATTCCCAGCTTCGCCCATAAGACCTTACTGCTCAAACCCTCCATCGTGTCTTCCTTTAGCACAGCCGTGATATCATCCCTGACCAGCAATGCTAACTTCATGATCCTTACAGTCTCCAGTTTCCACCTCACTGTCTACTTGTCTTCTCTTCTGCTTCCCAGCCCCCTGCCACATTAGTTTAAATCCTCCCCAACAGCAGTAGCAAAAACACAGCCAAGGACATTAGTTCCAGTCTGGTTCAGATGTGGACTGTCCAATTTGTAATCGTTCCACCTTCCCCAGAACTAGTCCCAATGTCCCACAAATCTGAACCCTTCCTCTTACACCATCCCTCATGCCACATTTTCATCCTGCCTATTCTTTCATTTCTACCCTGGTGATCACGTGGCATTGGTACTAATCCTGAGATCACTACCTTTGAGGTCCTCCTCTTTAACGTCTCTCCTAGCTCCCTGAATTCTGCTTTCAGGACCTCATCTCATTTTTTACTTATATCATTGATGCCTATGTGCACCACGACAACTGACTGTTCACCCTCCCCTTTCAGAATGCTCTGCAGCCAATCGATGATATCCCTGACTCCAGCACCTGAAACATACCATCTAGGAGTCTCCTTTTCGGCCACAGAACCGCCTACCTACTCCCCTCACAATAGGATCCCCTATGACTATGGCCCTACGAGTCTTTTTCCCACCCTTCTGAACAGCAGTGCCCATCACGGTGCCATGATCCTGGCAACTGCTGCCCTCCCCTTGTGAGCAATCTCCCCCAACAGTATCCAAACCCATATACCTGTTTTGGAGGGAGATGACCGGACGAAACACCTGCACTGCCTTTGTACTCTCTCTCTCTTTCTTTTGGTCACCAATTGACTGTCTCTTTAAGCAACTCTAACTTGCGGTGTGACCAGTTCACTAAACTATTATCCACAATCTCCCCAGCATCATGTCTGCTCCACAGTGAGTCCATCCGCAGCTCCAGAGCCATCATGCGGTCAAACAAGAGCTGCAGCTGGACACACTTCTAAGAGTCAGGGATGTCAGCCACTTCCCTGAGCTCCCTTGTCAGGCAGGAGGCATATGCCATAGGTCTGAGGTCCCTGCCATTTTAGGCCTTAGCTTTTTATCAACAAACTAAAACCAAACTATGCACTTGAATATATGAAAGAAAGGAAGATAAAAAAAACTCCTTACCTTACAGAATCATTTTCTCTTGTGGTTACTGGAAGGTGGGCGAGAGGGAAATATAACGTGTGTAGTATCTCGGGTTTAGCCGCTTCCCAGCAACCTCCTTGTCTCCAACGTTACCTCCACTCTTTCTCCTGCTGCTCCCAGACAGGAAATGCAGAGCTTTCTCAAGGAACAGCTACTACGTATCCTTGGTAAGTATGTACTTGTCAGGCAGGGAGGAAGTTGTCAAGCATGGGAACCATGTTTTACTATGAAGGTTGAATCGATTATCAAGACAAAGAAGAAGGCTTATGTTAGGATGAGATGTGTTGGTTCAGTTAGGGTGCTTGAGAAATACAAGCTAGCCAGGAAAGACCTAAGGAGAGAGTTAAGAAGAGCCAGGAGGGGACATGATAAATTGTTGGCCGATAGAGTCAGGGAAAGTCTTTATATAGGTATATCAGGAATAAAAGAATGACTGGAGGAAGATTAAGGTCAATCATGGATCGTAGTGCGAAGTTGTACATGGTATCAGAGGAGATAGGGGACGTGCTAAATGAATATTTTTCTGTCAGTATTCACAGCAGAAAAATACAATGTTGTTGAGGAGAATACTGAGATACAGGCTATCAGACGAGGTGGGATGGAGGTTCACAAGGAGGAGTTGTTCGCAATTCTGGAAAGTGTAAAAATAGATATGTCCCTTGGACCGGATGGGATTTATCCTAGGATTTTCTGGGAAGCCAAGGAGGAGATTGCCGAGCCTTTGGCTTTGATCTTTATGTTGTTATTGTCTACAGGAATAGTGCCAGAAGACTGAAGGATAGCAAATGTGCTTCCCTTGTTCAACATGGGGAACAGAGATAACCCTGGTAATTGAAGACCAGTGATGCCATACGGATGTTGTGGGTAATGTGTTGGAAAGGGTTATGTGAGAGAGGATTTTTAATCATCTAGAGAGTAATAAGTTGGTTAGGGATAGTCAACACGGTTTTGTGAAGGGTAGGTCATGTCTCACAAACCTTATTGTGTTTTTTGAGAAGGCGACCAAACAGGTGGATTGAATTGAATTGATACTGTTGTCACGCGTACCGAGGCACAGTGAAAAGCTTTGTCTTGCGAGCAATACAGGCAGATCACAGAGTTAAGTAGCACAGATAGTAAATAATAAGTATATAGCGATAAAAACAAAACACAGGTACCGGCGAATGTTAAGAGTTTGTGAGTCCATTCAGTATTCTAACAACAGTAGGGTAGAAACTGTTGTGAAGCCGGCTGGTGCGTATGTTCAGGCTTCTGTACCTTCTCCCCGATGGTAGAGGTTGTAGATGGATCTTTGAGAATGCTTTCCTTGACAGCAGGCTTGGTAGATGAATTCTATGGATGGGAAGTTGGCCTTTGTGATTGTCTGGGCTGAGATCACCACTCTCTGTAACTATGTCCGATATGGAATGGTACAGTTGCCATACCAGGTAGTGATACATACAGACAGAAAGCTCTCGTTGGCACACCTATAAAAGTTGGCAAGGGTATTTTCTCAGCTGCCTGAGGAAGAAGAGATGTTGTTAGGCCACATGAAGGGTCCAAAAAGGGTTGTTATGGATAACCATTCCCCGGAACTTGACACTCTCCACTCGTTCCATCTCTGTGCTGTTAATGTGAAGGGGGCATGAGTAACATCCCACCGAAAGTCAATAATGAGTTCCTTGGTTTTGCTGGCAGTGAGAGCGAGGTTGTTCTCAGTGCACCATTTTACCAGGTCTTTCACCTCCCGTCTCTAGTCTGTTTCGTCGCCATCTGAGATTCGACCGACTATGGTGGTGTCATCAGCAAACTTGTAAATGGCAGTAGTCTGGTATTTGGTGACACAGTCATGGATATACAGTGAATACAGTAGGGGGCTGAGTATGCACCCCTGGAGAGCTCCAGTGTTGAGTGTTAGTGAGGATGAAATATTGTCTCCAAACTTCACTGATTGTGGCCTGTGCGTCAGGAAACTGAGGGTCCGGTTGCAGGGAGTGGGACTTAGACCAAGATCACTAAGTTTAGTAATCAGTCTCAAGGGGATAATAGTGTTGAAGGCTGAACTGTAGTCAATGAGTAGGATTCTTACGTAGCTATTCTTGGTGTCAAGGTGTCCGAGGAAGGAGTGAAGGGCAAGTGATATGGCATCTGACGTGGATCTGTTGGTCCGATTTTAGTAATGCATTTAATATGTTTCCCCATGGTAGGCTATTGCACAAAATGTGGAGACGTGAGATTGAGGGGGACTTAGTGATTTAGATCAGAAATTGGTGAGCTGAAAGAAGACAGAGGGTGGTGGTTGATGAGAAATATTCATCCTGGAGTTCAGTTACTAGAGGTGTACTGTAAAGATCTGTTTTGGTCCACTGCTGTTTGTCATTTTTATAAGTGACCTGGATGAGGGCATTGAAGGATGGGTTAGGAAATTTGCGGATGACTCTAAAGTCGGTAGATTCGTGGATAGAGATGAAGGATGTTGTAGGTTACAGACGAACCAACGCAACCACCCTGTAGCACAGCATTTCAACTCCCCCTCCCACTCCACCGAGGATATGCAGGTCATTGGACTCATTCACCGCCAAACCACAACAACGCGACGGTCGGAGGAGGAGCGTCTTATCTTCCGACTGGGAACCCTCCAACCACAGGGGATGAACTTGGACTTCACCAGTTTCTTCATCCCCCCTCCCCCCACGTTGTCTCAGCCGAATCCCTCCAGCCCGGCACCGCCTTCCTGACCTGCAGTCTTCTTCTTGACCTCTCCGCCTCCATCCTACTCCGACCTATCACCCTCACCTTGACCTCTTTCCACCTATCACATTTCCAACGCCCCTCCTCCAAGTCCCTCCTCCCTACCTTTTATCTTCTCCTGCTGAACACTCTCTGCTCATTCCTGAAGAAGGGCCTGTGCCCGAAACGTCGAATCTCCTGTTCCCTGGATGCTGCCTGACCTGCTGTGCTGTTCCAGCAATAAAGTTTCAACTTTGATCTCCAGCATCTGCAGACCTCACTTTCTCCTCGTAGGTTACAGAGGGACATAGATAAGCTGCAGAGCTGGGCTGAGAGGTGGAAAATGGAGTTTATTTCAGATAAGTATGATGTGATTCATTTTAGAAGGAGTAACAGGAATGCAGAGTACTAGTCTAATGGTAAGGTTCTTGGCAGTGTAAATGCGCAGAGAAATCTCGGTGTCCAAGTGCATAGATCCCTGAAGGTTGCCACCCAGATTGATGGGATTGTTCAGAAGGCATATGGTGCATCAGCTTTTATTAGTGGAGGGATTGAGTCTCAGACACATGAGGTCATGCTGCACGACATGAGTGTTGAAGG
Organism: Chiloscyllium plagiosum; assembly: GCF_037043375.1. Taxonomy (NCBI): domain Eukaryota; kingdom Metazoa; phylum Chordata; class Chondrichthyes; order Orectolobiformes; family Hemiscylliidae; genus Chiloscyllium; species Chiloscyllium plagiosum. The sequence continues at coordinate 816,923 of NW_028270173.1, read as the reverse complement.
GCCTGTACTGTGCTGTAATGTTCTATGTTCTACGTGTCGAATTATACAAAATCTGGTCTGTAATAGACATATGTGTGTACAAGGTGTTCCCTTTTGAGAGTGAGCCCTTTCCCCAATCTGATGACAACTCACATACACACACACATACACACACACACACACACACACACACACATACACACACACACACAATCTCATACACTCACACATACACACACACATACACAAACACATACACACACGCACATACACATTCAAACACACATACATACACACACATACACACACAATCTCTCACACACACACACACACTCTCTCTTTCTCTCTCTCTCTCCTCTCTCTCTCTAGCTCTCTCTCACACACACACATTCACACACACACACACACACTCACACACACATTCACACACACACATTCAAACACACACATAATCTCACACACACACACTCACACACACAATCTCACACACACATACACACACACTCTCTATCTCTTCCTCTCTCTCCTCTCTCTCACACACACACATTCACACACACACACTCACACACACATTCACACATCCACATTCACACACACACATACACACACAATCTCTCTCACACACACACACACAATCTCACACACACACATTCACCACACACACACATATACACACACACATTCACACACACACACATACACACACACAATCTCACACACATTCACACACACACAATCTCTCTCACACACACATCTCACGCACGCACATACACATACACAATCGCACGCACATACACAGTCACACACACAATCTCACACACACACATTCACACACACACATACACACACACAATCTCACACACACACATTCACACACACACATACACACACAATCTCACACACACACATTCTAATTCACACACACATATTCACACACGAACACACAATCTCTCAAACACACAGATACACACACATTCACACACACCCACACACACATTCACACACACATACACACACACACACACACACACGTTCACTCACACACACACAATCTCATACACACACACATTCACACACACACACAATCTCACACACAAACACTCACACACACATTCACACACACACACATTCACACACACACACAATCTCACACACACACAATCTCACACGCACATACACAAACACATACACACACACTCTCTCTCTTCCTTTCTCTCTCCTCTCTCTCGCTGTCACACACGCACATTCACACACACACTCACACACACATTCACACACACACATTCACACACACACATACACACACACAATCTCACACACACACACAATCTCACACACAAACACAATCTCACACACACACACACTCACACACGCACATACACAAACATTCACACACACACATACACACACACAATCTCACACACATTCACACACACACACACGCATTCACACAAACATATAAATACACAGAATCGCACGCACACACAGTCACACAATCAATCTTACACACACACATTCACACACACACATACACGCACACAATCTCACACACACACATTCACACAGACACATATACACACAATCTTACACACACATATTCACACACACACACATTCACACACACAATCTCACACACATACACACAATCTCACACACACACATTCACACACATACACATTTTCACACACACAATCTCACACACATTCACACACACATTCACACAATCTCTCACACACACGCATTCACACACATACACATACACACACACACAATCGCACGCACACACAGTCACACACAGTCTCACACACACATTCACACACACAATCTCACACACAACATTCACACACACACAATCTCACACACACACACATTCTCATTCACACACACACATGAACACACAATCTCTCACGCACACACATACACACACATTCACATACACCCACACACACATTCACTCACACACACACAATCTCATACACACCCATTCACACACACACAATCTCACATACACACTCACACACACACACATATTCACACACGTACACACAATCTCACACACACACATACACACACATTCACACACACGCACATACACACACACAATGTCACACACACACACTCATTCAGACACACACAATCACACACACACATACACATACATACACACACACAATCTCACACATACACATATACACACACATATACACACACAATCACACACACACAATCTCACACACACACATTCACACACACAAGCAATCTCACACACATACTCACACACACACATTCACACACGAACACACAATCTCACGCACACACATACACACACATTCACACACACGCACATACACACACACAATGTCACACACACTCATTCAGACACACAAAATCTCACACACACATACACACACACAATCTCGCACACACACATACACACATACATACACACACACATTCACACACACACACACAATCTCACACTCACACATTCACACACAATCTCTCTCACACACAAACATTCACACACACACATATACAGACACACAATCTCACACACACACACATTCACACACACACATACACACACAATCTCACACACACATTCACACACACGCACATTCACACACACACACAATCTCTCTCACACACACACGCGCACACAATCTCACACCCACACATACACACACACAATCTCACACACACATACACACACACACACTCACACACACACACACACGCAATCTCACACACAGACACGCACACACAATCTCTCTCACACACAAACATTCACACACACATACACACACAATATCTCTCACACACACACGTTCACACACACATACACACACAATCTCACACACACACATTCACACACATTCACACGCACACACACATTCACACACACACATATACACACACACATACACACACATTCACACACAAACAATTCTCACACACACATACACACACACTCAATCACACTCACACACACACAATCTCACACGTACACACACACATTCACACACGAACACACAATCTCACACACACACATACACACACATTCACACACACACATACACACACACACAATCTCACACACACATTCACACATACAATCACACACACACACTACACACACACAATCTCACACACGCGCACACATTCACACACACACACACATACACACACACGATCTCACACACGCACACACATTCACACACACACACACATACACACTCACACACTGACACACACACACAATCTCACACACTCACACACACACCATCTCACACATTCACACACACAATCTCACACACATTCTTACACACACACACACACACACGTTCACACACACACAATCGCTCTCACACACACATACACACACATTCTCACACACACATACAATAACACACACACACATTCGATCACATACACATACACACACACAATCTCACACACACGCAATAACAAGCACACACATTCAATCACATACACATACACACACAATCTCACACACACACACATTAACACACACACATACTCACACACACACTCACACACACAATTTCACACTTTCACACACACATACATACACACATTCACACACACTTACAAAATCTCTCTCTCACACACACGTACACACACATTCTCACACACACATACACACACACAATCTCGCACACACACACATTCACACACATACATACACACACACACACAATCTCACACTCACATTCACACACACACAATCTCACACACACACACAATCACACACACACATACACACACACACAATCTCTCACACACACATATACACACACACATACACACAAACATTCACACACACACACAATCACACACACACACGCACACACAATCTGTCTCACACACAAACATTCACACACACACATATACACACACACACATTCACACACACATACACACACAATCTCACACACACATTCACACACACACATTCACACACATTCACAGACACACACATTCACAGACACACATATACACACACATGCACACACATTCGCACACACACATTCTCACACACGTATACACACACACTCAAACACACTCGCACACACACAATCTCACACGAATACATAATCTCTCACATACATACACACACATTCACATACAGTCACACACACATTCTCACACATATATACACACACACATTCACACACACACACATTCACACACACAGTCACACACACACAATCTCACACTCACACATTCACACACACACACACATTCACACACACACACAATCTCACACACATTCTCACACACACACACATTCACACACACACACGCAATCTCACACACAGACACGCACACACAATCTCTCTCACACACAAACATTCACACACACACATACACACACAATATCTCTCACACACACACGTTCACACACACATACACACACAATCTCACACACACACATTCACACACACACATTCACACGCACACACACATTCACACACGCACATATACACACACACATACACACACATTCACACACAAACAATTCTCACACACACATACACACACACTCAATCACACTCACACACACACAATCTCACACGTACACACACACATTCACACACGAAAACACAATCTCACACACACACATACACACACATTCACACACACACATACACACACACACAATCTCACACACACATTCACACATACAATCACACACACTGCACACACACAATCTCACACACGCGCACACATTCACACACACACACACACATACACACACACGATATCACACACGCACACATTCACACACACACACATACACACTCACACACTGACACACACACACAATCTCACACACTCACACACACACCATCTCACACATTCACACACACAATCTCACACACATTCTTACACACACACACACACGTTCACACACACACAATCGCTCTCACACACACATACACACACATTCTCACACACACATACAATAACACACACACACATTCAATCACATACACATACACACACACAATCTCACACACACACAATAACAAACACACACATTCAATCACATACACATACACACACAATCACACACACACACACATTAACACACACACATACTCACACACACACTCACACACACAATCTCACACTTTCACACACACATACATACACACATTCACACACACTTACAAAATCTCTCTCACACACACGTACACACACATTCTCACACACACATACACACACACAATCTCGCACACACACACATTCACACATACATACACACACACTCACACACACAATCTCACACTCACATTCACACACACACAATCTCACACACACACACAATCACACACACACATACACTCACACACAATCTCTCACACACACATATACACACACACATACACACAAACATTCACACACACACAATCACACACACACACGCACACACAATCTGTCTCACACACAAACATTCACACACACACACATATACACACACACACATTCACACACACATACACACACAATCTCACACACACATTCACACACACACACATTCACACACATTCACAGACACACACACAATCTCACACACACACATTCACACACACACATTCACACGCACACACACATTCACACACACACATATACACACACACATACACACACATTCACACACAAACAATTCTCACACACACATACACACACACTCAATCACACTCACACACACACAATCTCACACGTACACACACACATTCACACACGAACACACAATCTCACACACACACATACACACACATTCACACACACACATACACACACACACAATCTCACACACACATTCACACATACAATCACACACACACACTACACACACACAATCTCACACACGCGCACACATTCACACACACACACACATACACACACACGATCTCACACACGCACACACATTCACACACACACACACATACACACTCACACACTGACACACACACACAATCTCACACACTCACACACACACCATCTCACACATTCACACACACAATCTCACACACATTCTTACACACACACACACACACACGTTCACACACACACAATCGCTCTCACACACACATACACACACATTCTCACACACACATACAATAACACACACACACATTCGATCACATACACATACACACACACAATCTCACACACACGCAATAACAAGCACACACATTCAATCACATACACATACACACACAATCTCACACACACACACATTAACACACACACATACTCACACACACACTCACACACACAATTTCACACTTTCACACACACATACATACACACATTCACACACACTTACAAAATCTCTCTCTCACACACACGTACACACACATTCTCACACACACATACACACACACAATCTCGCACACACACACATTCACACACATACATACACACACACACACAATCTCACACTCACATTCACACACACACAATCTCACACACACACACAATCACACACACACATACACACACACACAATCTCTCACACACACATATACACACACACATACACACAAACATTCACACACACACACAATCACACACACACACGCACACACAATCTGTCTCACACACAAACATTCACACACACACATATACACACACACACATTCACACACACATACACACACAATCTCACACACACATTCACACACACACATTCACACACATTCACAGACACACACATTCACAGACACACATATACACACACATTCGCACACACACATTCTCACACACGTATACACACACACTCAAACACACTCGCACACACACAATCTCACACGAATACATAATCTCTCACATACATACACACACATTCACATACAGTCACACACACATTCTCACACATATATACACACACACATTCACACACACACACATTCACACACACAGTCACACACACACAATCTCACACTCACACATTCACACACACACACACATTCACACACACACACAATCTCACACACATTCTCACACACACACACATTCACACACACACACGCAATCTCACACACAGACACGCACACACAATCTCTCTCACACACAAACATTCACACACACACATACACACACAATATCTCTCACACACACACGTTCACACACACATACACACACAATCTCACACACACACATTCACACACACACATTCACACGCACACACACATTCACACACGCACATATACACACACACATACACACACATTCACACACAAACAATTCTCACACACACATACACACACACTCAATCACACTCACACACACACAATCTCACACGTACACACACACATTCACACACGAAAACACAATCTCACACACACACATACACACACATTCACACACACACATACACACACACACAATCTCACACACACATTCACACATACAATCACACACACTGCACACACACAATCTCACACACGCGCACACATTCACACACACACACACACATACACACACACGATATCACACACGCACACATTCACACACACACACATACACACTCACACACTGACACACACACACAATCTCACACACTCACACACACACCATCTCACACATTCACACACACAATCTCACACACATTCTTACACACACACACACACGTTCACACACACACAATCGCTCTCACACACACATACACACACATTCTCACACACACATACAATAACACACACACACATTCAATCACATACACATACACACACACAATCTCACACACACACAATAACAAACACACACATTCAATCACATACACATACACACACAATCACACACACACACACATTAACACACACACATACTCACACACACACTCACACACACAATCTCACACTTTCACACACACATACATACACACATTCACACACACTTACAAAATCTCTCTCACACACACGTACACACACATTCTCACACACACATACACACACACAATCTCGCACACACACATTCACACACATACATACACACACACTCACACACACAATCTCACACTCACATTCACACACACACAATCTCACACACACACACAATCACACACACACATACACTCACACACAATCTCTCACACACACATATACACACACATACACACAAACATTCACATACACACAATCACACACACACACGCACACACAATCTGTCTCACACACAAACATTCACACACACACATATACACACACACACATTCACACACACATACACACACAATCTCAGACACACATTCACACACACACATTCACACACATTCACAGACACACACATTCACAGACACACATATACACACACATGCACACACATTCGCACACACACATTCTCACACACGTATACACACACACTCAAACACACTCGCACACACACAATCTCACACGAATACATAATCTCTCACATACATACACACACATTCACATACACACACACACACATTCTCACACATATATACACACACACATTCACACACACACACATTCACACACACACAGTCACACACATACAATCTCACACTCACACATTCACGCACACATACATTCACACACGAACACACAATCTCACACACACACATATACACACACATACACACACACACAATCTCACACACACAATTTCACACACACACATCTCACACACACATTCACTCACACATACACACACACAATCTCACACACACACATTCACACAGACAAACACACTCTCACGCACACACACACAATCTCACACACACATTCACACACACACAATCTCACACACATTCTCACACACACACATTTTCACACACACTCACACGTACACATACACTCTCTCTCTCACACACACAACCTCACACACAAACACACGCATTCACACACACACATACACACACACACAAAATCGCATGCACACACACAGTCACACACAATCTCACACACACACACACATTCACACACACACATACACACACAATCTCTCACACACACACACATTCTCATTCACGCACACATATTCACACACGAACACACAATCTCACACACACCTACACACACATTCACACACACCCACACACACATTCACACACACACACACACAAACACACACATTCACACACACAATCTCACACACATTCTCACACACACATACACACACGTTCACACACACACAATCTCTCTCTCACACACATACACAGACATTCTCACACACACATACAATAACACACACACACACATTCAATCACATACACATACACACACACAATCTCACACACACACAATAACAAACACACACATTCAATCACATACACATACACACACAATCTCACACACACACACATTAACACACACACATACTCACACACACACTCACACACACAATCTCACACTTTCACACACACATACATACACACATTCACACACACTTACAAAATCTCTCTCACACACACGTACACACACATTCTCACACACACATACACACACACAATCTCGCACACACACACATTCACACATACATACACACACACTCACACACACAATCTCACACTCACATTCACACACACACAATCTCACACACACACACAATCACACACACACATACACTCACACACAATCTCTCACACACACATATACACACACACATACACACAAACATTCACACACACACAATCACACACACACACGCACACACAATCTGTCTCACACACAAACATTCACACACACACACATATACACACACACACATTCACACACACATACACACACAATCTCACACACACATTCACACACACACACATTCACACACATTCACAGACACACACATTCACAGACACAGATATACACACACATGCACACACATTCGCACACACACATTCTCACACACGTATACACACACACTCAAACACACTCGCACACACACAATCTCACACGAATACATAATCTCTCACATACATACACACACATTCACATACACACACACACACATTCTCACACATATATACACACACACATTCACACACACACACATTCACACACACACAGTCACACACACACAATCTCACACTCACACATTCACACACACACACATTCACACACACACACACAATCTCACACACATTCTCACACACACACACATTCACACACGAACACACAATCTCACACACACACATATACACACACATACACACACACACAATCTCACACACACAATTTCACACACACACATCTCACACACACATTCACTCACACATACACACACACAATCTCACACACACACATTCACACAGACAAACACACTCTCACGCACACACACACAATCTCACACACACATTCACACACACACAATCTCACACACATTCTCACACACACACATTTTCACACACACTCACACGTACACATACACTCTCTCTCTCACACACACAACCTCACACACAAACACACGCATTCACACACACACATACACACACACAAAATCGCATGCACACGCACAGTCACACACACTCTCTCACACACACACACACATTCACACACACACACATACACACACAATCTCTCTCACACACACACATTCTCATTCACACACACATATTCACACACGAACACACAATCTCACACACACCTACACACACATTCACACACACCCACACACACATTCACACACACACACACACACACAAACACACACATTCACACACACAATCTCACACACATTCTCACACACACATACACACACTTTCACACACACACAATCTCTCTCACACACACATACACACACATTCTCACACACACATACACACACAATCTCACACACACAATCACACACACACATTCAATCATATTAACACACACACACACATTCACACACACACACAATCTCACACACATACTCACACACACACACATGCACACACGAACACACAATCTCACACACACACATAGACACACATTCACACACACGCACATACACACACACAATGTCACACACACACTCATTCAGACACACACAATCACACACACACATAAACACACACACACAATCTCACACACACATATACACACACATTCACACACACACAATCTCACACTCACACATTCACACACAATCTCTCTCACACACAAACATTCACACACACACATACACAATCTCACACACACACATTCACATACACATACACACACAATCTCACACACATACATTCACACACCCGCACATTCACACACACATACACACACACAATCTCTCTCTCACACACACACAATCTCTCACGCACACTTACACACACACAATCTCACACACACACATATACACACACACATACACACACACATTCACACACACACAAACGCAATCTCACACACACACACGCACACACAATCTCTCTCACACACAAACATTCACACACACATACAAACACACAATCTCTCTCACACACACGCGCACACACAATCTCACACACACATACACACACATAATCTCACACACACACATTCACACACACATACACACACAATCTCACACACACATTCACACACAAACATTCACACACATTCACACGCACACACACACATGCACACACACATATACACACACATACACACACACATTCTCACACACACACATACATACACACATTCACGCACACACACAATCTCACACACGCACACACATTCACACACACACACATACACACACACATACACACACTCACACACTCTCACACTCACACACACACACAATCTCACACACATTCTCAAACACACATACACACACTTTCACACACACACAATCTCTCCCATACACACATACACACACATTCTCACACACACACATACACACACACAATCTCACACACACACACACACATTCACACACACACACACACATACACACACATTCACACACACATACACACACGCTCACACACTCTCACACTCACACACACACACAATCTCACACATTCACACGCACAATCTCACACACATTCTCACACACACATACACACACTTTCACACACACAATCTCTCTCACACACACATACACACACATTCTTACACACACACAATCTCACACACACAATCACACACACATTCAATCACATGCACATACACACACACAATCTCACACACAGACACACATTCACACACACACATACACGCACACATTCACACACACACGATCTCACACATTCACACACACACAATCTCACATTCTCTCACACACACACACATACACACATTCACGCACACACACAAAATCTCTCTCACACACATACACACACATTCTCACACACACACATACACACACACAATCTCACACACACATTCACACACAAACAATCTCACACATTCTCACACACACAATCTCACACTCACATTCACACACACACACAATCTCACACACACACATTCACACACACACACACACATTCACACACACACATTCAACCACACACACACTCAAACACATAATCTCTCTCTCACACACACAATCTCACACACACATTCACACACACACACATTCTCACACACACATACGCACACACTCTCTCACACACACGTTCACACACTCACACACATTCACACACACACATTCACACACACATTCCCACACACACATTCACACACACACACAATTTCACACTCACACAATCACACACACACACACATTCACACACACACACACACAATCTCACACACATTCTCACACACACACACATTCACACACGAATACACAATCTCACACATACACACACATATACACATACACACACACACAATCTCACACACACAATTTCACACACACACAATCTCAAACAGACATTTACCCACACATACACATACACATTCACACATACACATTCACACAGACAAACACTCTCTCACGCACACACACAAAATCTCACACACACAATCTCACACACTCTCTCTCACACACACACAATCTCACACGCAAACACAACACAATCTCACACACACACACAATCACACACACACATTCAATCACATACACATACACAATCACACACACACACACATTCACACACACACATACACGCACACACTCACACACACACACACAATCTCACACATTCACACACACACAATCTCACACATTCTCACACACACATTCACGCACACACACAAAATCTCTCTCACACACACATACACTCACATTCTCACACACACATACGCACACTCAATCTCACACACACACATTCACACACACACATACTCACACACGCACACACACAATCTCACACTCACATTCACACACACACACACATTCACACACACACATTCACACACACAGATTCAACCACATACACACACACTCAAACACATAATCTCTCTCACACACGCACAATCTCACACACATACACACACACACATTCTCACACACACATACACACACACACATTCACACACACACAATCCCACACTCACACATTCACACACACAGTTTCACACACATTCTCACACACACACACATTCACTCACGAACACACAATCGCACACTCACACATACACACACATATACACACACATACACACACAATCTCACACACACACAATTTCACACACACACAATCTCACACACACATTCACTCACACATACACACACAATCACACACACACATTCACAGAGACAAACACACTCTCACGCAAACACACACAATCTCACACACACACACATTCACACACACACAAACTCACACACATTCTCTCACACACACATTTTCACACACACTCACACGTACACACACGCACACACAATCTCACACACAAACACAACACAATCTCACACAAACACACGCATTCACACACACACACAATCGCACGCACACACACAGTCACACACAAACATACACACACAATCGCACACACAATCTCTCACACACACACATTCTCATTCACACACGCATTCACACACGAACACACAATCTCTCTCACACACATTCACACACACCCACACACACATTCACACACACACTCACACACACAAACACACAAATTCACTCACACTCACAATCTCACACACACACATTCACACACACACACACAACCTCACACACATACTCACACACACATTCACACACGAACACACAATCTCGCACACACATAGACACACATTCACACACACGCACATACACACACACTCATTCAGATACACACACTCACACACACAATCTCACACACACACAAATATACACACACACATACACACACACACATTCGCACACACAATCTCACACTCACACATTCACACACAATCTCTCTCACACACACACGCACACACAATCTCTCATGCACACATACACACACACAATCTCACACACACGTACACACAAACATACACACACACATTCACACACACACACGCAATCTCACACACAAATACACACACACAATCTCTCTCACACACATACACACAATCTCATACACACACACATATACACACATATATACACACACATTCACACACACACAATCACACACACACACATACACACACACACAATCACACACACACATATACACACACATACACACAAAAATACACACATACAATCACACACACGCGCACACGCAATCTCTCTCACACACAAACATTCACACACACACATATACACACAATCTCACACACACACACATTCACACACACATACACACAATCTCACACATACATATTCACACACACATTCACACACATTCACACGCACACACACATTACACACACACATATACACACACATACACACACATTCACACACACACACACATTCACACACACACATACACACACACTCAATCACACTCACACACACACAAAATCTCACATGTACACACATACATTCACACACGAATACACAATCTCTCACACACACATACAGACACACTCACACACACAAACACACACAATCTCACACACATTCACACATACATTCACACACACACATACACACACAATCTCACACACGCACACACATTCACACACACACACACATACATACACACACATTCACACACACACACACACACACTCACACTCATACACACACAATCTCACACATTCACACACACAATCTCACACACATTCTCACACACACATACACACACTTTCACACACACACACTTAAACACACACACAATCTCACACACACACACAATCACACACACACATTCAATCACATACACATACACACACACAATCTCACACACAGACACACATTCACACACACACTTACACGCACACACTCACGCACACACAATCTCACACATTCACACACAAACAATCTCACACATTCACACACACACAATCTCACACATTCTCACACACACACATTCACGCACACACACAAAATCTCTCTCACACACATGCACACACATTCTCACACACACACATACACACACAATCTCACACACACACATACTCACACACTCACACACACACAATCTCACACTGACATTCACACATACACATTCACACACACACAAACTCACACCCATTCTCACACACACACATTTTCACACACACTCACACGTACACACACGCACACACAATCTCACACACAAACACAACACAATCTCACACAAACACACGCATTCACACACACACACACAATCGCACGCACACACACAGTCACACACAATCTCACACACACACATACACACACAATCGCACACACAATCTCTCACACACACACATTCTCATTCACACACGCATTCACACACGAACACACAATCTCTCTCACACACATTCACACACACCCACACACACATTCACACACACACTCACACGCACAAACACACAAATTCACTCACACTCACAATCTCACACACACACATTCACACACACACACACAACCTCACACACATACTCACACACACATTCACACACGAACACACAATCTCGCACACACATAGACACACATTCACACACACGCACATACACACACAATGTCACACACACACTCATTCAGACACACACACTCACACACACACATACACACACACAATCTCACACACACACAAATATACATACACACATACACACACACACATTCGCACACACAATCTCACACTCACACATTCACACACAATCTCTCACACACACAAACATTCACACACACACATTCACACACACTCAATCTCACACACACACACATTCACACACACATACACACACAATCTCTCTCACACACACACGCACACACAATCTCTCATGCACACATACACACACACAATCTCACACACACGTACACACAAACATACACACACACATTCACACACACACACGCAATCTCACACACACATACACACACACAATCTCTCTCACACACATACACACAATCTCACAAACACACACATATACACACATATATACACACACATTCACACACACACAATCACACACACACACACATACACACACACAATCACACACACACATATACACACACATACACACAAAAATACACACACACACAATCACACACACGCGCACACGCAATCTCTCTCACACACAAACATTCACACACACACATATATACATACAATCTCACACACACACATTCACACACACATACACACAATCTCACACATACATATTCACACACACATTCACACACATTCACACGCACACACACATTCACACACACACATATACACACACATACACACATATTCACACACACACACATTCACACACACACATACACACACACTCAATCACACTCACACACACACACAAAATCTCACATGTACACACATACATTCACACACGAATACACAATCTCTCACACACACATACAGACACACTCACACACACAAACACACACAATCTCACACACATTCACACATACATTCACACACACACATACACACACAATCTCACACACGCACACACATTCACACACACACACACATACATACACACACATTCACACACACACACACACACTCACACTCACACACACACAATCTCACACATTCACACACACAATCTCACACACATTCTCACACACACATACACACACTTTCACACACACACACTTAAACACACACACAATCTCACACACACACACAATCACACACACACATTCAATCACATACACATACACACACACAATCTCACACACAGACACACATTCACACACACACTTACACGCACACACTCACGCACACACAATCTCACACATTCACACACAAACAATCTCACACATTCACACACACACAATCTCACACATTCTCACACACACACATTCACGCACACACACAAAATCTCTCTCACACACATGCACACACATTCTCACACACACACATACACACACAATCTCACACACGCACATACTCACACACTCACACACACACAATCTCACACTGACATTCACACACACACATTCACACACACACACATTCAACCACACACACATACACACACACTCAAACACATAATCTCTCTCTCACACACACACAATCTCACACACACATACACACACATTCACACACTCTCACACACACACGTTCACACACTCACACACATTCACACACACAAGTTCACACACACACATTCGCACACAAACACAATTTCACACTCACACATTCACACACACACAATCACACACACACACATTCACACACACAATCTCACACACATTCTCACACACACACATTCACACACGAACACACAATCTCACACACACACATACACACACATATAGACATACATACACACACACAATCTCATACACACAATTTCACACACACACAATGTCAAACACACATTCACTCACACATACACACACACAATCTCACACACACACACATTCACACAGACAAACACACTCTCACGCACACACACACAATCTCACACACACACATTCACACACACTCACACGTACACACACACTCTCTCTCACACACACACAATCTCACACACAAACACAACACAATCTCACACACAAACACAACACAATCTCACACAAACACACGCATTCACAAGCACACACATACACACACACAATCGCACGCACACACCCACACACACATTCACACACACACTCACACACACAAACACACAAATTCACTCACACTCACAACCTCACACACACACATTCACACACACACACAACCTCACACACATACTCACACACACATTCACACACGAACACACAATCTCGCACACACATAGACACACATTCACACACACGCACATACACACACAATGTCACACACACACTCATTCAGACACACACACTCACACACACACATACACACACACAATCTCACACACACAAATATACACACACACATACACACACACACATTCACACACACAATCTCACACTCACACATTCACACACAATCTCTCTCACACACAAACATTCACACACACACACACATTCACACACAATCTCACACACACACACATTCACACACACATACACACACACAATCTCTCTCACACACACACGCACACACAATCTCTCACGCACACATACACACACACAATCTCACACACACATGTACACACAAACATACACACACACATTCACACACACACACGCAATCTCACACACACACATGCACACACAATCTCTCTCACACACAAACATTCACACACACATACACACACACAATCTCTCTCACACACATGCACACAATCTCACACACACACATATACACACATATATACACACACATTCACACACACACACACAATCACACACACACACACATACACACACACACAATCACACACATATACACACACATACACACAAAAATACACACACACAATCACACACACGCGCACACGCAATCTCTCTCACAAACAAACATTCACACACACACACATATATACACACAATCTCACACACACACACACATTCACACACACATACACACAATCTCACACATACGTATTCACACACATTCACACGCACACACACATTCACACACACACATATACACACACATACACACACATTCACACACACACACACATTCACACACACACATACACGCACACTCAATCACACTCACACACACACACAAAATCTCACATGTACACACATACATTCACACACGAATACACAATCTCTCACACACACATACAGACACATTCACACACACAAACACACACAATCTCACACACATTCACACATACATTCACACACACATACACACACAATCTCACACACGCACACACATTCACACACACACACACATACATACACACACATTCACACACACATACACACACACACTCACACTCACACACACACAATCTCACACATTCACACACACAATCTCACACACATTCTCACACACACATACACACACTTTCACACACACACACAATTTCTCTCACACACACATACACACACATTCTCACACACACACATACACACACTCAATCACACACACACACACAATCACACACACACATTCAATCACATACACATACACACACACAATCTCACACACAGACACACATTCACACACACACTTACACGCACACACTCACGCACACACAATCTCACACATTCACACACAAACAATCTCACACATTCACACACACACAATCTCACACATTCTCACACACACACATTCACGCACACACACAAAATCTCTCTCACACACATGCACACACATTCTCACACACACACATACACACACAATCTCACACACACACATACTCACACACTCACACACACACAATCTCACACTGACATTCACACACACACATTCACACACACACACATTCAACCACACACACATACACACACACTCAAACACATAATCTCTCTTTCACACACACACAATCTCACACACACATTCACACACTCACACACACACACGTTCACACACTCACACACATTCACACACACATGTTCACACACACACATTCGCACACAAACACAATTTCACACTCACACATTCACACACACACAATCACACACACACATTCACACACACAATCTCACACACATTCTCACACACACACACATTCACACACGAACACACAATCTCACACACACACATACACACACATATAGACATACATACACACGCACAATCTCACACACACAATTTCACACACACAATCTCAAACACACATTCACTCACACATACACACACAATCTCACACACACACACATTCACACAGACAAACACACTCTCACGCACACACACACACAATCTCACACACACACATTCACACGTACACACACACTCTCTCTCTCACACACACACAATCTCACACACAAACACAACACAATCTCACACACAAACACAACACAATCTCACACAAACACACGCATTCACAAACACCAACATACACACACACAATCGCACGCACACACCCACACACACATTCACACACACACTCACACACACAAACACACAAATTCACTCACACTCACAATCTCACACACACACATTCACACACACACACAACCTCACACACATACTCACACACACATTCACACACGAACACACAATCTCGCACACACATAGACACACATTCACACACACGCACATACACACACAATGTCACACACACACTCATTCAGACACACACACTCACACACACACATACACACACACAATCTCACACACACACAAATATACACACACACATACACACACACAAATTCACACACACAATCTCACACTCACACATTCACACAATCTCTCTCACACACAAATATTCACACACACACATACACACACACACAATCTCACACACACACACATTCACACACACATACACACACAATCTCTCTCACACACACACGCACACACAATCTCTCACGCACACATACACACACACAATCTCACACACACATGTACACACAAACATACACACACACATTCACACACACACACGCAATCTCACACACACACATGCACACACAATCTCTCTCACACACAAACATTCACACACACATACACACACACAATCTCTCTCACACACATACACACAATCTCACAAACACACATATACACACATATATACACACACATTCACACACACACAATCACACACACACATACACACACACACAATCACACACACACATATACACACACATACACACAAAAATACACACACACAATCACACACACGCGCACACGCAATCTCTCTCACAAACATTCACACACACACATATATACACACAATCTCACACACACACACATTCACACACACATACACACAATCTCACACATACGTATTCACACACACATTCACACACTTTCACACGCACACACACATTCACACACACACATATACACACACATACACACACATTCACACACACACACATTCACACACACACATACACACACACTCAATCACACTCACACACACACACAAAATCTCACATGTACACACATACATTCACACACGAATACACAATCTCTCACACACACATACAGACACATTCACACACACAAACACACACAATCTCACACACATTCACACATACATTCACACACGCACATACACACACAATCTCACACACGCACACACATTCACACACACACACACATACATACACACACATTCACACACACATACACACACACACTCACACTCACACACACACAATCTCACACATTCACACACACAATCTCACACACATTCTCACACACACATACACACACTTTCACACACACACAATTTCTCTCACACACACATACACACACATTCTCACACACACACATACACACACACAATCTCACACACACACACAATCACACACACACATTCAATCACTTACACATACACACACACAATCTCACACACAGACACACATTCACACACACACTTACACGCACACACTCACACACACACAATCTCAAACATTCACACACAAACAATCTCACACATTCACACACACACAATCTCACACATTCTCACACACACACACATTCACGCACACATACAAAATCTCTCTCACAGACATGCACACACATTCTCACACACACACATACACACACACAATCTCACACACACACATACTCACACATTCACACACACACAATCTCACACTGACATTCACACACACATTCACACACACATTCACACACACACATTCAACCACACACACATACACACACACTCAAACACATAATCTCTCTTTCACACACAAACAATCTCACACACACATACACACACATTCACACACTCACACACACACACGTTCACACACTCACACACATTCACACACACACGTTCACCCACACAGATTCGCACACAAACACAATCTCACACTCACACATTCACACACACACAATCACACACACACACATTCACACACACAATCTCACACACATTCTCACACACACACACACATTCACACACGAACACACAATCTCACACACACACATACAGACACATATAGACATACATACACACACACAATCTCACACACACAATTTCACACACACACAATCTCAAACACACATTCACTCACACATACACACACACAATCTCACACACACACATTCACACACACTCACACGTACACACACACTCTCTCTCACACACACACATAATCTCACACACAAACACAACACAATCTCACACACAAACACAACACAATCTCACACAAACACACGCATTCACAAACACACACATACACACACACAATCGCACGCACACACCCACACACACATTCACACACACACTCACACACACAAACACACAAATTCACTCACACTCACAATCTCACACACACACATTCACACACACACACAACCTCACACACATACTCACACACACATTCACACACGAACACACAATCTCGCACACACATAGACACACATTCACACACACGCACATACACACACAATGTCACACACACACTCATTCAGACACACACACTCACACACACACACAACCTCACACACATACTCACACACACACAAATATACACACACATACATACACACATTCACACACACAATCTCACACTCACGCATTCACACACAATCTCTCTCACACACAAACATTCACACACACACATACACACACACACAATCTCACACACACACACATTCACACACACATACACACACAATCTCTCTCACACACACACGCACACACAATCTCTCACGCACACATACACACACACAATCTCACACACACATGTACACACAAACATACACACACACATTCACACACACACACGCAATCTCACACACACACATGCACACACAATCTCTCTCACACACAAACATTCACACACACATACACACACACAATCTCTCTCACACACATACACACAATCTCACAAACACACATATACACACATATATACACACACATTCACACACACACACAATCACACACACACACATACACACACACAATCACACACACACATATACACACACATACACACAAACATACACACACACAATCACACACACGCGCACACGCAATCTCTCTCACAAACATTCACACACACACATATATACACACAATCTCACACACACACACATTCACACACAATCTCACACATACGTATTCACACACACATTCACACACATTCACACGCACACACACATTCACACACACACATATACACACACATACACACACATTCACACACACACACATTCACACACACACATACACACACACTCAATCACACTCACACACACACACAAAATCGCACATGTACACACATACATTCACACACGAATACACAATCTCTCACACACACATACAGACACATTCACACACACAAACACACACAATCTCACATACATTCACACATACATTCACACACACACATACACACACAATCTCACACACGCACACACATTCACACACACACACACATACATACACACACATTCACACACACATACACACACACACTCACACTCACACACACACAATCTCACACATTCACACACACAATCTCACACACATTCTCACACACACATACACACACTTTCACACACACACACAATTTCTCTCACACACGCATACACACACATTCTCACACACACACACATACATACACACACACAATCTCACACACACACACAATCACACACACACATTCAATCACTTACACATACACACACACAATCTCACACACAGACACACATTCACACACACACTTACACGCACACACTCACACACACTCAATCTCAAACATTCACACACAAACAATCTCACACATTCACACACAGGAGAAAGTGAGTCTGCAGATGCTGGAGATCAAAGTTGAAACTTTATTGCTGGAACAGCACAGCAGGTCAGGCAGCATCCAGGGAACAGGAGATTCGACGTTTCGGGCACAGGCCCTTCTTCAGGAGATTCACACACACACAATCTCACACATTCACACACACACACACATTCACGCACACATACAAAATCTCTCTCACAGACATGGACACACATTCTCACACACACACATACACACACAATCTCACACACACACATACTGACACATTCACACACACACACACACACACACGTTCACACACTCACACACATTCACACACACACGTTCACCCACACAGATTCGCACACAAACACAATCTCACACTCACACATTCACACACACACAATCACACACACACACATTCACACACACAATCTCACACACATTCTCACACACACACACACATTCACACACGAACACACAATCTCACACACACACATACACACACATATAGACATACATACACACACACAATCTCACACACACAATTTCACACACACACAATCTCAAACACAAATTCACTCACACATACACACACACAATCTCACACACACACATTCACACAGACAAGCACACTCTCACGCACACACACACAATCTCACACACACACATTCACACACACTCACACGTACACACACACTCTCTCACACACACACACACAATCTCACACACAAACACAACACAATCTCACACACAAACACAACACAATCTCACACAAACACACGCATTCACAAACACACACATACACACACACAATCGCACGCACACATTCAACCACACACACATACACACACACTCAAACACATAATCTCTCTCACACACACACAATCTCACACACACATACACACACACATTCTCACACACACATACACACACTCTCACACACACACGTTCACACACTCACACACATTCACACACACACATTCGCACACAAACACAATTTCATACTCACACATTCACACACACACAATCTCACACACATTCTCACACACACACACATTCACACACGAACACACAATCTCACACACACATACACACACATATAGACATACATACACACACACAATCTCACACACACAATTTCACACACACACAATCTCAAACACACATTCACTCACACATACATACACACAATCTCACACACACACATTCACACAGACAAACACACTCTCATGCACACACACAATCTCACACAAACACATTCACACACACACGCAATCTCACGCACATTCTCTCACACTCACACATTTTCACACACTCTCACACACACACACACAATCTCACACACAAACACAACACCATCTGACACACAAACACAACACAATCTCACACAAACACACGCATTCACAAACACACACATACACACACACACAATCGCACGCACACACATTCACACACGCACACATACACACATACAATCTCACACACACACATTCTCATTCACACACACACATTCACACACGAACACACAATCTCACACACACAGACACACAAACATTCACACACACACAATCACACACACACATAATCTCTCTCACACACAAACATTCACACACACACATATACACACACACAATCTCACACACACATTCACACACACATACACACACAATCTCACACACACACATTCACACACACACATTAACACACATTCACACGCACACACACACATTCACAGACACACATATATACACACACATACACACACATTCGCACACACACATTCTCCCACACACATACACACACACTCAATCACACTCACACACACACAGAATCTCACATGTACACACACACAATCTCACACGAATACATAATCTCTCACACACAAACATACACACACAATCTCACACACGCACACACATTCACACACACACATACACACGCACTCACACTTTCTCACACTCACAGACACACAATCTCACACATTCTCACACACACAATCTCACACATTCACACACACACAATCTCACACACATTCTCACACACACATGCACACACTTTCACACACACACACAATCTCTCTCTCACACACACATACACACACATTGTCACACACACACATACACACACACAATCTCACACACACACACAATCACACACAAATTCAATCACATACACATACACACACACAATCACACACACATTCACACACACACATACATGCACACACTCACACACACACACAATCTCACACATTCACACACACACAATCTCACACATTCTCTCACACACACATACACACATTCATGCTCACACACAATCTCACACACATACACACACATTCTCACACACACACAATCTCTCACACACACATTCACACACACACATACTCACACACACACACACACACACACACAAAATCTCACACTCACATTCACACACACACAATCTCTCACACACACATTCACAAGCACACATTCAACCACACACACACTCAAACACATAATCTGTCTCACACACACACAATCTCACACACACAGACATTCACACACACACATTCTCACGCACACATACACACACACACATTCACACACACAAATTCACACACACACATTCACAGACACACATTCACACACACACAATCTCACACTCACATTCACACACACACAATCTCACACACACAATCTCTCACACACACAATTTCACACACACACAATCTCTCACACACATTCACTCACACATACACACACACAATCTCACACACACAATTTCACACCCACACAATCTCAAACACACATTCACTCACACATACATACACACAATCTCACACACACACATTCACACACACACACAATCTCACACACATTCTCTCACACTCACACATTTTCACACACTCTCACACACACACACACAATCTCACACACAAACACAACACAATCTGACACACAAACACAACACAATCTCACACAAACACACGCATTCACAAACACACACATACACACACAATCGCACGCACACACATTCACACATACAATCTCACACACACACATTCTCATTCACACACACACATTCACACACGAACACACAATCTCACACACACATATACACACACACATACACACAAACATTCACACACACACACAATCACACACACACATAATCTCTCTCACACACAAACATTCACACACACACATATACACACACACAATCTCACACACACATTCACACACACATACACACACAATCTCACACACACACATTCACACACACACATTAACACACATTCACACGCACACACACACATTCACAGACACACATATATACACACAGATACACACACATTCGCACATACACATTCTCCCACACACATACACACACACACTCAATCACACTCACACACACACAGAATCTCACATGTACACACACACAATCTCACACGAATACATAATCTCTCACACACACACATACACACACAATCTCACACACACACATTCACACACACACATTAACACACATTCACACGCACACACACACATTCACAGACACACATATATACACACACATACACACACATTCTCCCACACACATACACACGCACTCAATCACACTCACACACACACAGAATCTCACATGTACACACACACAATCTCACACGAATACATAATCTCTCACACACAAACATACACACACAATCTCACACACGCACACACATTCACACACACACATACACACACACTCACACTTTCTCACACTCACAGACACACAATCTCACACATTCACACACACAATCTCACACATTCACACACACACAATCTCACACACATTCTCACACACACATGCACACACTTTCACACACACACACAATCTCTCTCACACACACACATACACACACATTGTCACACACACACAATCTCACACACACACACAATCACACACAAATTCAATCACATACACATACACACACACAATCACACACACATTCACACACACACATACATGCACACACTCACACACACACACAATCTCACACATTCACACACACACAATCTCACACATTCTCTCACACACACATACACACATTCATGCTCACACACAATCTCACACACATACACACACATTCTCACACACACACAATCTCTCACACACACACATTCACACACACACATACTCACACACACACACACAATCTCACACTCACATTCACACACACACAATCTCACACACACACATTCACAAGCACACATTCAACCACACACACACATACACACACACTCAAACACATAATCTGTCTCACACACACACAATCTCACACACACAGACATTCGCACACACACATTCTCACGCACACATACACACACACACACATTCACACACACAAATTCACACACACACATTCACAGACACACATTCACACACACACAATCTCACACTCACATATTCACACACACACACACACACAATCTCTCACACACACAATTTCACACACACACAATCTCTCACACACATTCACTCACACATACACACACACAATCTCACACACACAATTTCACACACACACACAATCTCAAACACACATTCACTCACACATACATACACACAATCTCACACACACACATTCACACAGACAAACACACTCTCACGCACACACACACAATCTCACACAAACACATTCACACACACACACAATCTCACACACATTCTCTCACACTCACACATTTTCACACACTCTCACACACACACACACAATCTCACACACAAACACAACACAATCTGACACACAAACACAACACAATCTCACACAAACACACGCATTCACAAACACACACATACACACACAATCGCACGCACACACATTCACACACGCACACATACACACATACAATCTCACACACACACATTCTCATTCACACACACACATTCACACACGAACACACAATCTCACACACACATATACACACACACATACACACAAACATTCACACACACACAATCACACACACACATAATCTCTCTCACACACAAACATTCACACACACATATACACACACACAATCTCACACACACATTCACACACACATACACACACAATCTCACACACACACATTCACACACACACATTAACACACATTCACACGCACACACACATTCACAGACACACATATATACACACACATACACACACATTCGCACACACACATTCTCCCACACACATACACACACACTCAATCACACTCACACACACACAGAATCTCACATGTACACACACACAATCACACACGAATACATAATCTCTCACACACACACATACACACAATCTCACACACGCACACACATTCACACACACACATACACACACACTCACACTTTCTCACACTCACAGACACACAATCTCACACATTCACACACACAATCTCACACATTCACACACACACAATCTCACACACATTCTCACACACACACATGCACACACTTTCACACACACACACAATCTCTCTCACACACACACATACACACACATTGTCACACACACACATACACACACACAATCTCACACACACACACAATCACACACAAATTCAATCACATACACATACACACACACAATCACACACACATTCACACACACACATACATGCACACACTCACACACACACACAATCTCACACATTCACACACACACAATCTCTCACATTCTCTCACACACACATACACACATTCACGCTCACACACAAAATCTCTCTCTCACACACATACACACACATTCTCACACACACACACACAATCTCTCACACACACACATTCACACACACACAATCTCACACTCACATTCACACACACACAATCTCACACACACACATTCACAAGCACACATTCAACCACACACACACACATACACACAACCTCAAACACATAATCTGTCTCACACACACACAATCTCACACACACATACATTCACACACACACATTCTCACGCACACATACACACACACACATTCACACACACAAATTCACACACACACAATCACAGACACACATTGACACACACACAATCTCACACTCACATATTCACACACACACACACACAATCTCTCACACACACAACTTCACACACACACAATCTCACACACACATTCACTCACACATACACACAATCTCACACACACACACATTCACCCAGACAAACACACTCTCACGCACACACACACAATCTCACACACACACATTCACACACAAACACAATCTCACACACATTCTCCCACACACACATTTTCACACACACTCACACGTAGACACACACTCTCTCACACACACACAATCTCACACACAAACACAACACAATCTCAAACAAACACACACACACACTCACCCACACACAAACACACACACATTCACTCACACACACACAATCTCACACACACACATTCACACACACACACACACAATCTCACACACATACTCACACACACACACAAATTCACACACGAACACACATTCCCACACACACACATAGACACACATTCACACACACGCACATACACACACACACAATGTCACACACACACTCATTCAGACACACACAATCACACACACACATACACACACAATCACACACACACACAATCACACACACTCACACATACACACACGTACACACACACACACAATCTCACACACACACAATCTCACACACACACATTCACACACACATACACACAATCTCACACACACACATTCACACACACGCACATTCACACACACATACACACACAATCTCTCTCACACACACATGCACACACAATCTCTCACGCATACTTACATACACACAATCTCACACACACATACACACACATACACACACACATTCACACACACACACACGCAATCTCACACACACACACGCACAATCTCTCTCACACACAAACATTCACACACACATACACACACACAATTTCTCTCTCACACACACGCACACACAATCTCTCACACACACATACACACACACAATCTCACACACACATATACACACATACATACACACACACATTCACACACACACAATCACGCACACACACATACACACAAACATTCACACTCACACACACACAATCACACACACACACGCACGCACAATCTCTCTCACACACAAACATACACACACACACATATACACACACACAATCTCACACACACACATTCACACACACGCATACAGAATCTCACATGTCCACACACACAATCTCTCACGAATACACAATCTCTCACACACACACATACACATTCACACACACACACACACAATCTCACACACACATTCACACATACAATCACACACACACATACACACACAATCTCACACACGCACACACTTTCACACACACATACTCACACACTCTCACACTCACAGACACACAATCTCACACATTCACACACGCACACACATTCACACACACAATCTCACACACATTCTCACACACACATGCACACACTTGCACTCACACACACAATCTCTCTCTCTCACACACATACACACACATTCTCACACACACACATACACACACACAATCACACATTCACACACTCATATTCACACACACACTCTCACACACACACATTCACACACACACACATTCACACACACAGATTCAACCACACACACACATATACACACACTCAAACACATAAGCTCTCTCTCACACACACACAATCTCACACACATACACACACACACATTCCCACACACACAGACACACACACTCTCACACACACATTCACACACTCACAAACATTCACACACACACATTCACACACACACACATTCACACACACACAATCTCACACACACATACACACACACACATTCTCACACACACATACACACACACATTCACACACTCACAAACATTCACACACACACATTCACACACACACATTCACACACACATTCGCACATACACAATCTCACACACACATACACACACACACATTCTCACACACATATACACACACACATTCACACACTCACACACATTCACACACACACATTCACACACACACAATCTCACACTCACATATTCACACACACACACACACAATTTCACACACACACAATTTCACACACACAATCTCACACACACATTCACTCACACATACACACACACACTCTCACACACACACACATTCACACAGACAAACACACTCTCACGCACACACACAATCTCTCACACACACATTCACACACACACAATCTCACACACATTCTCACAAACACAAATTTTCACACACACTCACACGTAGACATACACTCTCTCACACACACACACAATCACAACACAATCTCACACAAACACACGCATTCACACACACACACATACACACACACAATCGCACGCACACACACAGTCACACACAATCTCACACACACACATTCACTCACACACACATTCACACACTCACATTCACACACACACACTCTCACACACACACATTCACACACACACACATTCACACACACAGATTCAACCACACACACACATATACACACACTCAAACACATAATCTCTCTCTCACACACACACACAATCTCACACACATACACACACACATTCCCACACACACATACGCACACACTCTCACACACACATTCACACACTCACAAACATTCACACACACACATTCACACACACACAATCTCACACACACATACACACACACACATTCTCACACACACATACACACACACATTCACACACTCACAAACATTCACACACACATTCACACACACACATTCACACATACACAATCTCACACACACATACACACACACACATTCTCACACACATATATACACACACATTCACACACTCACACACATTCACACACACACATTCACACACAAACATTCACACACACACAATCTCACACTCACATATTCACACACACACACACACACAATCTCACACACACACAATTTCACACACACACAATCTCACACACACATTCACTCACACTTACACATTCACACAGACAAACACACTCTCACGCACACACACAATCTCTCACACACACATTCACACACACACAATCTCACACACATTCTCACAAACACAAATTTTCACACACACTCACACGTAGACACACACTCTCTCACACACACAATCACAACACAATCTCACACAAACACACGCATTCACACACACACACATACACACACACAATCGCAAGCACACACACAGTCACACACAATCTCACACACACACATTCACACACACACACACATACACACACACACAATCTCACACACACACATTCACACACACACAATCTCACACACACACACACACATTCACACATGAACAAACAATCTCTCACACACACATACACACACATTCACACACACACACACTCACACAAACACACACACATTCACTCACACACACACAATCTCACACACACACATTCACACACACACACAATCTCACGCACATACTCACACACACACATTCACACACGAACACACAATCTCACACACACACATAGACACACATTCACACACACACATTCACATACACACACATTCACACACACACAATCTCACACACACATACACACACACACATTCTCACACACACATACACACACACATTCACACACTCACAAACATTCACACACACACATTCACACACACACATTCACACACACATTCGCACATACACAATCTCACACACACATACACACACACACATTCTCACACACATATACACACACACATTCACACACTCACACACATTCACACACACACATTCACACACACACAATCTCACACTCACATATTCACACACACACACACACAATTTCACACACACACAATTTCACACACACAATCTCACACACACATTCACTCACACATACACACACACACTCTCACACACACACACATTCACACAGACAAACACACTCTCACGCACACACACAATCTCTCACACACACATTCACACACACACAATCTCACACACATTCTCACAAACACAAATTTTCACACACACTCACACGTAGACACACACTCTCTCACACACACACACAATCACAACACAATCTCACACAAACACACGCATTCACACACACACACATACACACACACAATCGCACGCACACACACAGTCACACACAATCTCACACACACACATTCACACACACACACATTCACACACTCACATTCACACACACACACTCTCACACACACACACATTCACACACACACACATTCACACACACAGATTCAACCACACACACACATATACACACACTCAAACACATAATCTCTCTCACACACACACACACAATCTCACACACATACACACACACATTCCCACACACACATACACACACACTCTCACACACACATTCACACACTCACAAACATTCACACACACACATTCACACACACACACACATTCACACACACACAATCTCACACACACATACACACACACACATTCTCACACACACATACACACACACATTCACACACTCACAAACATTCACACACACATTCACACACACACATTCACACATACACAATCTCACACACACATACACACACACACATTCTCTCACACATATACACACACACATTCACACACTCACACACATTCACACACACACATTCACACACAAACATTCACACACACACAATCTCACACTCACATATTCACACACACACACACACACAATCTCACACACACACAATTTCACACACACACAATCTCACACACACATTCACTCACACTTACACATTCACACAGACAAACACACTCTCACGCACACACACAATCTCTCACACACACATTCACACACACACAATCTCACACACATTCTCACAAACACAAATTTTCACACACACTCACACGTAGACACACACTCTCTCACACACACAATCACAACACAATCTCACACAAACACACGCATTCACACACACACACATACACACACACAATCGCACGCACACACACAGTCACACACAATCTCACACACACACATTCACACACACACACATACACACACACACAATCTCACACACACACATTCACACACACACAATCTCACACACACACACACACACATTCACACATGAACAAACAATCTCTCACACACACATACACACACATTCACACACACACACACTCACACAAACACACACACATTCACTCACACACACACAATCTCACACACACACATTCACACACACACACAATCTCACGCACATACTCACACACACACATTCACACACGAACACACAATCTCACACACACACACAGACACACATTCACACACACACATTCACACACACACACATTCACACACACACAATCTCACACACACATACACACACACACATTCTCACACACACATACACACACACATTCACACACTCACAAACATTCACACACACATTCACACACACACATTCACACACACATATACACACACACATTCACACACTCACACACATTCACACACACACATTCACACACACACACACATTCACACACTCATATTCACACACACACTCTCACACACACACATTCACACACACACACATTCACACACACAGATTCAACCACACACACACATATACACACACTCAAACACATAAGCTCTCTCTCACACACACACAATCTCACACACATACACACACACACATTCCCACACACACAGACACACACACTCTCACACACACATTCACACACTCACAAACATTCACACACACACATTCACACACACACACATTCACACACACACAATCTCACACACACATACACACACACACATTCTCACACACACATACACACACACATTCACACACTCACAAACATTCACACACACACATTCACACACACACATTCACACACACATTCGCACATACACAATCTCACACACACATACACACACACACATTCTCACACACATATACACACACACATTCACACACTCACACACATTCACACACACACATTCACACACACACAATCTCACACTCACATATTCACACACACACACACACAATTTCACACACACACAATTTCACACACACAATCTCACACACACATTCACTCACACATACACACACACACTCTCACACACACACACATTCACACAGACAAACACACTCTCACGCACACACACAATCTCTCACACACACATTCACACACACACAATCTCACACACATTCTCACAAACACAAATTTTCACACACACTCACACGTAGACATACACTCTCTCACACACACACACAATCACAACACAATCTCACACAAACACACGCATTCACACACACACACATACACACACACAATCGCACGCACACACACAGTCACACACAATCTCACACACACACATTCACTCACACACACATTCACACACTCACATTCACACACACACACTCTCACACACACACATTCACACACACACACATTCACACACACAGATTCAACCACACACACACATATACACACACTCAAACACATAATCTCTCTCTCACACACACACACAATCTCACACACATACACACACACATTCCCACACACACATACACACACACTCTCACACACACATTCACACACTCACAAACATTCACACACACACATTCACACACACACACACACATTCACACACACACAATCTCACACACACATACACACACACACATTCTCACACACACATACACACACACATTCACACACTCACAAACATTCACACACACATTCACACACACACATTCACACATACACAATCTCACACACACATACACACACACACATTCTCACACACATATACACACACACATTCACACACTCACACACATTCACACACACACATTCACACACAAACATTCACACACACACAATCTCACACTCACATATTCACACACACACACACACACAATCTCACACACACACAATTTCACACACACACAATCTCACACACACATTCACTCACACTTACACATTCACACAGACAAACACACTCTCACGCACACACACAATCTCTCACACACACATTCACACACACACAATCTCACACACATTCTCACAAACACAAATTTTCACACACACTCACACGTAGACACACACTCTCTCACACACACAATCACAACACAATCTCACACAAACACACGCATTCACACACACACACATACACACACACAATCGCAAGCACACACACAGTCACACACAATCTCACACACACACATTCACACACACACACACATACACACACACACAATCTCACACACACACATTCACACACACACAATCTCACACACACACACACACATTCACACATGAACAAACAATCTCTCACACACACATACACACACATTCACACACACACACACTCACACAAACACACACACATTCACTCACACACACACAATCTCACACACACACATTCACACACACACACAATCTCACGCACATACTCACACACACACATTCACACACGAACACACAATCTCACACACACACATAGACACACATTCACACACACACATTCACACACACACACATTCACACACACACAATCTCACACACACATACACACACACACATTCTCACACACACATACACACACACATTCACACACTCACAAACATTCACACACACACATTCACACACACACATTCACACACACATTCGCACATACACAATCTCACACACACATACACACACACACATTCTCACACACATATACACACACACATTCACACACTCACACACATTCACACACACACATTCACACACACACAATCTCACACTCACATATTCACACACACACACACACAATTTCACACACACACAATTTCACACACACAATCTCACACACACATTCACTCACACATACACACACACACTCTCACACACACACACATTCACACAGACAAACACACTCTCACGCACACACACAATCTCTCACACACACATTCACACACACACAATCTCACACACATTCTCACAAACACAAATTTTCACACACACTCACACGTAGACACACACTCTCTCACACACACACACAATCACAACACAATCTCACACAAACACACGCATTCACACACACACACATACACACACACAATCGCACGCACACACACAGTCACACACAATCTCACACACACACATTCACACACACACACATTCACACACTCACATTCACACACACACACTCTCACACACACACACATTCACACACACACACATTCACACACACAGATTCAACCACACACACACATATACACACACTCAAACACATAATCTCTCTCACACACACACACACAATCTCACACACATACACACACACATTCCCACACACACATACACACACACTCTCACACACACATTCACACACTCACAAACATTCACACACACACATTCACACACACACACACACATTCACACACACACAATCTCACACACACATACACACACACACATTCTCACACACACATACACACACACATTCACACACTCACAAACATTCACACACACATTCACACACACACATTCACACATACACAATCTCACACACACATACACACACACACACATTCTCTCACACATATACACACACACATTCACACACTCACACACATTCACACACACACATTCACACACAAACATTCACACACACACAATCTCACACTCACATATTCACACACACACACACACACAATCTCACACACACACAATTTCACACACACACAATCTCACACACACATTCACTCACACTTACACATTCACACAGACAAACACACTCTCACGCACACACACAATCTCTCACACACACATTCACACACACACAATCTCACACACATTCTCACAAACACAAATTTTCACACACACTCACACGTAGACACACACTCTCTCACACACACAATCACAACACAATCTCACACAAACACACGCATTCACACACACACACATACACACACACAATCGCACGCACACACACAGTCACACACAATCTCACACACACACATTCACACACACACACATACACACACACACAATCTCACACACACACATTCACACACACACAATCTCACACACACACACACACATTCACACATGAACAAACAATCTCTCACACACACATACACACACATTCACACACACACACACTCACACAAACACACACACATTCACTCACACACACACAATCTCACACACACACATTCACACACACACACAATCTCACGCACATACTCACACACACACATTCACACACGAACACACAATCTCACACACACACACAGACACACATTCACACACACACATTCACACACACACACATTCACACACACACAATCTCACACACACATACACACACACACATTCTCACACACACATACACACACACATTCACACACTCACAAACATTCACACACACATTCACACACACACATTCACACACACATATACACACACACATTCACACACTCACACACATTCACACACACACATTCACACACACACAATCTCACACTCACATATTCACACACACACACACACAATTTCACACACACACAATTTCACACACACAATCTCACACACACATTCACTCACACATACACACACACACTCTCACACACACACATTCACACAGACAAACACACTCTCACGCACACACACAAACTCTCACACACACACACAATCACAACACAATCTCACACAAACACACGCATTCACACACACACACATACACACACACAATCGCACGCACACACACAGTCACACACAATCTCACACACACACATTCACACACACACACATTCACACACTCACATTCACACACACACACTCTCACACACGCACATTCACACACACACACATTCACACACACAGATTCAACCAACCACACACATATACACACACTCAAACACATAATCTCTCTCTCACACACACACACAATCTCACACACATACACACACACATTCCCACACACACATACACACACACTCTCACACACACATTCACACACTCACAAACATTCACACACACACATTCACACACACACACACACATTCACACACACACAATCTCACACACACATACACACACACACATTCTCACACACACATACACACACACATTCACACACTCACAAACATTCACACACACATTCACACACACACATTCACACATACACAAACTCACACACATACACACACACATTCCCACACACACACACACACACACTCTCACACACACATTCACACACTCACAAACATTCACACACACACATTCACACACACACACACATTCACACACACACACTCTCACACACACATTCACACACTCACAAACATTCACACACACACATTCACACACACACACACATTCACACACACACAATCTCACACACACATTCACACACTCACAAACATTCACACACACTCTCACACACACACATTCACACACACACACATTCACACACACAGATTCAACCACACACACACATATACACACACTCAAACACATAATCTCTCTCACACACACACACACAATCTCACACACATACACACACACATTCCCACACACACATACACACACACTCTCACACACACATTCACACACTCACAAACATTCACACACACACATTCTCACACACATATACACACACACATTCACACACAAACATTCACACACACACAATCTCACACTCTCATATTCACACACACACACACACACACAATCTCACACACACACAATTTCACACACACACAATCTCACACACACATTCACTCACACTTACACATTCACACAGACAAACACACTCTCACGCACACACACAATCTCTCACACACACATTCACACACACACAATCTCACACACATTCTCACAAACACAAATTTTCACACACACTCACACGTATACACACACTCTCTCACACACACAATCACAACACAATCTCACACAAACACACGCATTCACACACACACACATACACACACACAATCGCACGCACACACACAGTCACACACAATCTCACACACACACATTCACACACACACACATACACACACACACAATCTCACACACACACATTCACACACACACAATCTCACACACACACACACACATTCACACATGAACAAACAATCTCTCACACACACATACACACACATTCACACACACACACACTCACACAAACACACACACATTCACTCACACACACACAATCTCACACACACACATTCACACACACACACAATCTCACGCACATACTCACACACACACATTCACACACGAACACACAATCTCACACACACACATAGACACACATTCACACACACGCACATACACACACAATGTCACACACACACTCATTCAGACACACACAATCACACACACACACATACACACACACAATCACACACACACATACACACACGTACACACACACCCAATCTCACACACACACAATCTCACACACACATTCACACACACACATACACACACAATCTCACACACACACATTCACACACACGCACACACACGCACATACATATACACAATCTCTCTCTCTCACACACGCACACACAATCTCTCTCACACACATACACACAATCTCACACACACACATATACACACATACATTCACACACTCACACACATTCACACACACACATTCACACGCACACATTCACACACACACATTCTCACACACACAATCTCACACTCACATATTTACACACACACACACACAATCTCACGCACGCACAATCTCACACACACATTCACTCACACATACACACACACACTCTCACACACACACACATTCACACAGACAAACACACTCTCACGCACACACACACAGTCTCTCACACACACATTCACACACACATAATCTCACACACATTCTCACACACACACATTTTCACACACACTCACACGTAGACACACACTCTCTCACACACACACACAATCACAACACAATCTCACACAAACACACGCATTCACACACACGCACATACACACACACAATCGCACACACACACAGTCACACATAATCTCACACACACACATTCACACACACACATACACACACACATATTCACACACACACACATTCACACGCA
Organism: Chiloscyllium plagiosum; assembly: GCF_037043375.1. Taxonomy (NCBI): domain Eukaryota; kingdom Metazoa; phylum Chordata; class Chondrichthyes; order Orectolobiformes; family Hemiscylliidae; genus Chiloscyllium; species Chiloscyllium plagiosum. Next base: position 774,594 of record NW_028270173.1, on the reverse strand, counting down.
CATAATCTCACACACACACACATTCTCATTCACACACACACACATTCACACACGAACACACAATCTCTCACACACACATACACACACATTCACACACACACACACTCACACACACACAAACACACACACATTCACTCACACACACAAACTCACACACACACATTCACACACACACAATCTCACGCACTTACTCACACACACACACATTCACACACGAACACACAATCTCACACACACATAGACACACATTCACACACACGCACATACACACACACAATGTCACACACACACTCATTCAGACACACACAATCACACACACACATACACACACACAATCACACACACACATACACACACGTACACACACACACAATCTCACACACACACAATCTCACACACACATTCACACATTCACACACACATACACACACAATCTCACACACACATACATACACACAATCTCTCTCACACACACACGCACACACAATCTCTCTCACACACATACACACAATCTCACACACACACATATACACACACATATACACACACACACATTCACACACACACACACAATCACACACACATACATACACACACATACACACACACAATCTCACACACCCATATACACACACATACACACAAACATACACACACACACAATCACACACACGCACACGCAATCTCTCTCACACACACACATTCACACACACATACACACACAATCTCACACACACATATTCACACACACATTCATACACATTCACACGCACGCACACACACATTTACACACACACATACACACACATTCACACACACACACATTCTCACCCACACATACACACACACTCAATCACACTCACACACACACACACTGAATCTCACATGTACACACACACACATTCACACACGAATACACAATCTCTCACGCACACAGATACAGACACATTCACACACACACACACAATCTCACACACACATTCACACATACAATCACACACACACATACACACACAATCTCACACACGCACACACAATCACACACACACACATACACACACACATTCACACACACAGACACACACACTCACACACTCTCACACTCACACACACAATCTCACACATTCACACACACGATCTCACACACATTCTCACACACACATGCACACACTTTCACACACACACACAATCTCTCTCACACACACATACACACACACAATCTCACACACAGACACACATTCACACACACACATACACGCACACACTCATAATCACACAATCTCACACATTCACACACAAGCAATCTCACACATTCTCACACACACACACATACACACATTCACGCACACAGACAAAATCTCTCTCACACACATACACACACATTCTCACACACACACACACACACACACAATCTCACACACTCACACACACTCAATCTCACACTCACATTCACACATACACAATCTCTCACACACACATTCAACCACACACACACACTCAAACACATAATGTCTCACACACACACACACAATCTCACACACACATACACAGACACATTCTCACACACACATACACACACACTCTCACACACACACGTTCACACACTCACACACATTCACACACACATTCACACACACACTCTCACACACGCACATTCACACACACACACATTCACACACACAGATTCAACCAACCACACACATATACACACACTCAAACACATAATCTCTCTCTCACACACACACACAATCTCACACACATACACACACACATTCCCACACACACATACACACACACTCTCACACACACATTCACACACTCACAAACATTCACACACACACATTCACACACACACACACACATTCACACACACACAATCTCACACACACATACACACACACACATTCACACACTCACAAACATTCACACACACATTCACACACACACATTCACACATACACAAACTCACACACATACACACACACATTCCCACACACACACACACACACACTCTCACACACACATTCACACACTCACAAACATTCACACACACACATTCACACACACACACACATTCACACACACACACTCTCACACACACATTCACACACTCACAAACATTCACACACACACATTCACACACACACACACATTCACACACACACAATCTCACACACACATTCACACACTCACAAACATTCACACACACTCTCACACACACACATTCACACACACACACATTCACACACACAGATTCAACCACACACACACATATACACACACTCAAACACATAATCTCTCTCACACACACACACACAATCTCACACACATACACACACACATTCCCACACACACATACACACACACTCTCACACACACATTCACACACTCACAAACATTCACACACACACATTCTCACACACATATACACACACACATTCACACACAAACATTCACACACACACAATCTCACACTCTCATATTCACACACACACACACACACACAATCTCACACACACACAATTTCACACACACACAATCTCACACACACATTCACTCACACTTACACATTCACACAGACAAACACACTCTCACGCACACACACAATCTCTCACACACACATTCACACACACACAATCTCACACACATTCTCACAAACACAAATTTTCACACACACTCACACGTATACACACACTCTCTCACACACACAATCACAACACAATCTCACACAAACACACGCATTCACACACACACACATACACACACACAATCGCACGCACACACACAGTCACACACAATCTCACACACACACATTCACACACACACACATACACACACACACAATCTCACACACACACATTCACACACACACAATCTCACACACACACACACACATTCACACATGAACAAACAATCTCTCACACACACATACACACACATTCACACACACACACACTCACACAAACACACACACATTCACTCACACACACACAATCTCACACACACACATTCACACACACACACAATCTCACGCACATACTCACACACACACATTCACACACGAACACACAATCTCACACACACACATAGACACACATTCACACACACGCACATACACACACAATGTCACACACACACTCATTCAGACACACACAATCACACACACACACATACACACACACAATCACACACACACATACACACACGTACACACACACCCAATCTCACACACACACAATCTCACACACACATTCACACACACACATACACACACAATCTCACACACACACATTCACACACACGCACACACACGCACATACATATACACAATCTCTCTCTCTCACACACGCACACACAATCTCTCTCACACACATACACACAATCTCACACACACACATATACACACATACATTCACACACTCACACACATTCACACACACACATTCACACGCACACATTCACACACACACATTCTCACACACACAATCTCACACTCACATATTTACACACACACACACACAATCTCACGCACGCACAATCTCACACACACATTCACTCACACATACACACACACACTCTCACACACACACACATTCACACAGACAAACACACTCTCACGCACACACACACAGTCTCTCACACACACATTCACACACACATAATCTCACACACATTCTCACACACACACATTTTCACACACACTCACACGTAGACACACACTCTCTCACACACACACACAATCACAACACAATCTCACACAAACACACGCATTCACACACACGCACATACACACACACAATCGCACACACACACAGTCACACATAATCTCACACACACACATTCACACACACACATACACACACACATATTCACACACACACACATTCACACGCACATAATCTCACACACACACACATTCTCATTCACACACACACACATTCACACACGAACACACAATCTCTCACACACACATACACACACATTCACACACACACACACTCACACACACACAAACACACACACATTCACTCACACACACAAACTCACACACACACATTCACACACACACAATCTCACGCACTTACTCACACACACACACATTCACACACGAACACACAATCTCACACACACATAGACACACATTCACACACACGCACATACACACACACAATGTCACACACACACTCATTCAGACACACACAATCACACACACACATACACACACACAATCACACACACACATACACACACGTACACACACACACAATCTCACACACACACAATCTCACACACACATTCACACATTCACACACACATACACACACAATCTCACACACACATACATACACACAATCTCTCTCACACACACACGCACACACAATCTCTCTCACACACATACACACAATCTCACACACACACATATACACACACATATACACACACACACATTCACACACACACACACAATCACACACACATACATACACACACATACACACACACAATCTCACACACCCATATACACACACATACACACAAACATACACACACACACAATCACACACACGCACACGCAATCTCTCTCACACACACACATTCACACACACATACACACACAATCTCACACACACATATTCACACACACATTCATACACATTCACACGCACGCACACACACATTTACACACACACATACACACACATTCACACACACACACATTCTCACCCACACATACACACACACTCAATCACACTCACACACACACACACACTGAATCTCACATGTACACACACACACATTCACACACGAATACACAATCTCTCACGCACACAGATACAGACACATTCACACACACACACACAATCTCACACACACATTCACACATACAATCACACACACACATACACACACAATCTCACACACGCACACACAATCACACACACACACATACACACACACATTCACACACACAGACACACACACTCACACACTCTCACACTCACACACACAATCTCACACATTCACACACACGATCTCACACACATTCTCACACACACATGCACACACTTTCACACACACACACAATCTCTCTCACACACACATACACACACACAATCTCACACACAGACACACATTCACACACACACATACACGCACACACTCATAATCACACAATCTCACACATTCACACACAAACAATCTCACACATTCTCACACACACACACATACACACATTCACGCACACAGACAAAATCTCTCTCACACACATACACACACATTCTCACACACACACACACACACACACAATCTCACACACTCACACACACTCAATCTCACACTCACATTCACACATACACAATCTCTCACACACACATTCAACCACACACACACACTCAAACACATAATGTCTCACACACACACACACAATCTCACACACACATACACAGACACATTCTCACACACACATACACACACACTCTCACACACACACGTTCACACACTCACACACATTCACACACACATTCACACACACACATTCACACACAAACACAATTTCACACTCACACATTCACACACACACACAATCACACACACACACATTCACACACACAATCTCACACACATTCTCACACACACACATTCACACACGAACACACAATCTCACACATACACATACACGCACATATACACATACATACACACACACAATCTCACACACACACAATCTCAAACACACATTCACTCACACACACACACACACAATCTCACACACATTCACACAGACAAACACACTCTCACGCACACACACACAATCTCACACACACATTCACACACACAATCTCACACACATTCTCACACACACACACATTTTCACACATACTCACATGTACCCACACACTCTCTCACACACACACACACAATCTCACACACAAACACAACACAATCTCACACAAACACACGCATTCACAAAACACACATACACACACACACAATCGCACGCACACACACAGTCACACACACAATCTCACACACACACATTCACACACACACGTACACACACACCATCTCACACACACACATTCTCATTCACACACACACATTCACACACGAACACACAATCTCTCTCACACACACATACACACACATTCACACACACCCACACACACATTCCCACACACACACACACACACTCACACACACAAACACAAACGCATTCACTCACACACACACATTCACACACAGACACTCAATCTCACACACATACTCACACACACACAAACACACACACGAACACACAATCTCTCTCACAAACACATACACATACATTCACACACACGCACATACACACACAAAGTGTCACACACACACACATTCACACACACACATACACACACACACAATCTCACACACACACATTCACACACACACAATCTCACACACACACATTCACACACACACAATCTCACACACACACATTCACACACGAACACACACACACACTCACACAAACACACACACATTCACTCACACACACACAATCTCACACACACACATTCACACACACACAATCTCACGCACATACTCACACACACACATTCACACACGAACACACAATCTCACACACACACATAGACACACATTCACACACACGCACATACACACACAATGTCACACACACACTCATTCAGACACACACAATCACACACACACACATACACACACATACACACACACAATCACACACACACATACACACACGTACACACACACACAATCTCACACACACATTCACACACACACATACACACACAATCTCACACACACACATTCACACGCACACACACGCACATACATATACACTATCTCTCTCTCTCACACACGCACACACAATCTCTCTCACACACATACACACAATCTCACACACACATATACACACACATATACACACATACATTCACACACTCACACACATTCACACACACACATTCACACACACACATTCACACACACACATTCTCACACACACAATCTCACACTCACATATTTACACACACACACACACACAATCTCACGCACACACAATCTCACACACACATTCACTCACACATACACACACACACTCTCACACACACACACATTCACACAGACAAACACACTCTCACGCACACACACACAATCTCTCACACACACATTCACACACACATAATCTCACACACATTCTCACACACGCACATTTTCACACACACTCACACGTAGACACACACTCTCTCACACACACACACAATCACAACACAATCTCACACAAACACACGCATTCACACACACACACATACACACACACAATCGCACACACACACAGTCACACATAATCTCACACACACACATTCACACGCACATAATCTCACACGCACACACATTCTCATTCACACACACACACATTCACACACGAACACACAATCTCTCACACACACATACACACACATTCACACACACACACACTCACACACACACAACCACACACACATTCACTCACACACACAATCTCACACACACACATTCACACACACACAATCTCACGCACATACTCACACACACACACATTCACACATGAACACACAATCTCACACACACAGAGACACCTCATTCACACACACGCACATACACACACACAATGTCACACACACACTCATTCAGACACACACAATCACACACACACATACACACACACAATCACACACACACATACACACACGTACACACACACACAATCTCACACACACAATCTCACACACACATTCACACATTCACACACACATACACACACAATCTCACACACACATTCACACACACATACATACACACAATCTCTCTCACACACACACGCACACACAATCTCTCTCACACACATACACACAATCTCACACACACACATATACACACACATATACACACACACATTCACACACACACACACAATCACACACACATACATACACACACATACACACACACAATCTCACACAAACATATACACACACATACACACAAACATACACACACACACAATCACACACACGCACACGCAATCTCTCTCACACACACACATTCACACACACATACACACACAATCTCACACACACATATTCACACACACATTCACACACATTCACACGCTCGCACACACACACATATACACACACACATACACACACACACACATTCTCACCCACACATACACACACACTCAATCACACTCACACACACACACAGAATCTCACATGTACACACACACATTCACACACGAATACACAATCTCTCACGCACACAGATACAGACACATTCACACACACACACACAATCTCACACACACATTCACACATACAATCACACACACACATACACACACAATCTCACACACGCACACACAATCACACACACACACATACACACACACATTCACACACACAGACACACACACTCACACACTCTCACACTCACACACACAATCTCACACATTCACACACACGATCTCACACACATTCTCACACACACATGCACACACTTTCACACACACACACAATCTCTCTCACACACACATACACACACACAACCTCACACACAGACACACATTCACACACACACATACACGCACACACTCATACACACACAATCTCACACATTCACACACAAACAATCTCACACATTCTCACACACACACACATACACACATTCACGCACACAGACAGAATCTCTCTCACACACATACACACACATTCTCACACACACACATACACACACACAATCTCACACACTCACACACACTCAATCTCACACTCACATTCACACATACACAATCTCACACACACACATTCACACACACATTCAACCACACACACACACTCAAACACATAATGTCTCACACACACACACACAATCTCACACACACATACACAGACACATTCTCACACACACATACACACACTCTCACACACACACGTTCACACACTCACACACATTCACACACACACATTCACACACACACATTCACACACAAACACAATTTCACACTCACACATTCACACACACACACAATCACACACACACACATTCACACATACAATCTCACACACATTCTCACACACACACATTCACACACGAACACACAACCTCACACATACACATACACGCACATATACACATACATACACACACACAATCTCACACACACACAATCTCAAACACACATTCACTCACACAGACACACACACAATCTCACACACACACACATTCACACAGACAAACACACTCTCACGCACACACACAATATCACACACACATTCACACACACAATCTCACACACATTCTCACACACACACACACATTTTCACACATACTCACATGTACACACACACTCTCTCTCACACACACACAATCTCACACACAAACACAACACAATCTCACACAAACACACGCATTCACAAAACACACATACACACACACACAATCGCACGCACACACACAGTCACACACACAATCTCACACACACACATTCACACACACACGTACACACACACCATCTCACACACACACATTCTCATTCACACACACACATTCACACACGAACACACAATCTCTCACACACACACATACACACACATTCACACACACCCACACACACATTCCCACATACACATACACTCTCACACACACAAACACAAACGCATTCACTCACACACACACATTCACACACAGACACTCAATCTCACACACATACTCACACACACACAAACACACACACGAACACACAATCTCTCTCACAAACACATACACACACATTCACACACACGCACATACACACACAAAGTGTCACACACACACTCATTCAGACACACACAATCACACACACACACATACACACACACACACAATCTCACACACACATCCACACACAATCTCTCTCACACACAAACATTCACACACACATATACACACACATACACACACACATTCGCATACATGAACATCAACTAGCCACGAAACGACACGACCAGCTATCCTGAGTAGCTACACACGCAGACAACAAGCAACATGAATTCGACTGGGACAATACTACTATCATAGGCAAGCCAGTCAGAGAACAGCCAGGGAATTCCTAAAGGCATGGCATTCATCCACAAACTCCATCAACAAACACATCGACCTGGACCCAATATACCAACCACTACAGTGGACAGCTGAAACTGATAACCGGAAGCGGCAGGGACAGACTACTATAAACACCGGAGGAAACATCAAAGAAGCGCTTCGCAGGAGGCTCCCAAGCACTGATGATGTCGCCTAGCCAGGGGACGAAAGGTTTGCAACAAAAACTTCCACTCGGCGAACAGAACCACAACAACGAGCACCTGAGCTACAAATCTTCGCACAAACTTTGAATATAAAAATAATGATAAATTTTGATCTCTGTCTGTAAATGCTTACGTATGTATGGCATGGCCAACTGTACAGACCATCAAAATATTTTATGAATAAAGTCTATTTTTGAAATAAAAAGAAAAGATGTAGCCACCCTCACCAACAAAGCCAGGCATTTGGAAAGGGATATAGAGGACTGATTGCGGATTATGCAAATGACAGCACCCTCCCCTAAACCTGAGAATAATCCCAATAAATGTTCTGGACACTGTTTTAAATGTGGTCTTGAAGGCCACTGGAGGAAGAAACCTGTTTGGTTGGGATTCCCTGAAAGTGAAGGACCAGTTCACCTTGGTGGAGCAACTTAAAGAATGCTCCAGTGATCAGCTACAACAGTTGGTGGAGCCCACAAAAACCTCGAGCTGCCCATCCCCTCCCTCTAGGCCCATCTGTGTGCAGCCTCAGAAGGACAAAATGATGGCTGCTCCATACAGATGGGGATGGGTGATGGGGAAATTAATTGGCAGGGGGTTTTACCCCATGTTGTAACAATCTGGAGGTTTTTATCCAAGAGTTGAACTTGTTTAGACAGATTTTAATAGATTTGATGGGACAAAGCATCCCAGCAGATTTAAACACTTGCAGGTTAGTGTCCTCGATCTTTAAATAAAACCTAGGTGAGGCAATGCGTTTAATTTTGGTAACTTGTGGTTGATTAAATTAAAAGTGAGAAAAATGTCTCTTAAAATTGCTAAAGAGGTTCTGGGATTTGAAGATGACTCTCAAATTTGCCAAGAAAGTTGAGAAGAAAAGAAAAAGGCCATACTTTTAGAATTACCAAATCAGTTAGATTTGGGTTTGATCAAAGACAAAAGTAAAGCTAAAATGGTAGGGGAATTACACAAGCATTTCGATGTGTCAGAGAAACAGACAAGTGCAGTCAAGATAGAAAAAACTTCAATTATAATTGAGGAAAATGGAGTTAGAAGATAAACATGGAGAGAGAGAGAGAGAAAGAGGAAAGAGAGAGACAGAAGGTTCTTGGCTGAACAGAGAGAGAAGAAAGGGAGAAAGAAAGAAAGAGAGAGAAGAGAGAGGAAGTGAGAGAGGAAAAAGAAAGTGAGAGAAGGTTTTTAGCCAAGCAGAAAGAGAGAGCATTTGACTTGAGAAGTTGCGACTTTGTCAGCAAAGTCAAGTTAACGGGATGGAGATAAAAAGAGAAGGTAGTGAGAGATACAAATACATCAAAATTCTGCCACATTTTGATGAGAAAGATGTTGAAGCCTTTTGTAATTCATTTGAAACATTGGCTAGACAGATGGTGTGGTCTGGGGGTTTATGGGTAATGCTAATTCAGACCAAACCCGTCGGCAGAGCTGGTGAGATATTTGCCGCGCTGTCAGATGAGGGGTCCAGAGATTATGAAGAGGTTAAACAGGCTATTTTAAGTGCTTATGAATTGGTACCAGAAGCACATAGACAGTGGTTCAGATACATAAGGAAGGAACCAGGTCAGACTTATGTTGAGTTTGAAAGAAATAAACATAGTCATCTTGATAAATGGGTACAGCCTTTAAAAATAGATAAGAGTTTTGAAGCTCTAAGAGAGAATATTCTGCTAGAGGAGTTTAAAAACGCTCTTCCAGAGATGATAAGAATTCACGCGGAGGAACGGAAATGTCAGGAAGTAAATAGGGCAGCAGCATTAGCAGATGACAACATGTTGGTGGATAGGACAAGCTTCCAGTCAGAGTTTCGTCCTGTGAGGGACAGAAGTTGGGAGAAAGGGAGAGCCTACATTTGGAAATAAAGAGCAGAGAACACCGGTAAATGTTTACCACAGGTGAACAAAAAAGCCCAAGAGGGTGGAAAGGAGCCGAAATGCCTCACGTGTTTCCACTGTGTTAAATTGGGACACGTAAAGTCACAGTGCTGGTAGTTAAAGAAAGGCACTGTGGGAGAAGATGTGGTTTACCATTGGCATCAGTGAAAATAGTAAAGGCAAAGCCAAGGAGCCCCAGGAGAGTGCACAGCCTCGGCAGGGGCTGGGTATGGGGTTAGTGCCTGATCTCTATAAAGAATCCACCTCTGTGGGGAAAGTTTACTCTGACAGAACAGGGGAGAAGGGCAAGAATTTATAATTCTGAGAGATATAAGATCTAACCAGTCTCTAATAGTCAGAGATGAGCGAACTTGCACTCATTCTAATCTGTTTCCCAAGCGTGTGGTGACTTGTGAGATAGATGGACAGAAATATCGCATTCCCCTGTGTAAGATCAGGCTGGAGGGCCTACTCAAGACTGGGGAAGCAAGAATGGGAGTGATTGAGAGAGTATCAGTTCCAGAAATCCAGTTTGTTCTTGGGAATGATTTAGCAGGATCGAAGATGGGAGTGTTACCTCCTGTTGTGGAGAAGCCAAAGGAAGACCAATAAACTGAGGAGTTAAAACAGAAATATCCTGGCATTTTCCAAGACTGTGTAGTAACAAGATCTCACTATTATAAGTCACAGCACGAAGCAAAAGCTAACGGTAAAGATGAAGGAGTTGAAGTTCAGTTCATGGACAGCCAGTTTGATGTTATGGTGCGGGAAAAACGTGAACGGGACCCTTGCTTTTTGAACAGACCGCATTTGTCAATTCTTATGAACGATCTCGAACCAAGAGGCCCCTCTTGAAGGGTCTTAGATCTACATTTTGGTGCCGCGACACGTTTCGGCTCGGACAGACTGTGAACAGCAGTGTAACAGTTAAATGTCCTTCACTGTTGAGTGTTGAGGAATTCGGCCGGCCAGACGTGAGTATTTTAAGAACGTTTGGTTTTCCTCTCATTCAAGTGATGTCTGACGTGACCCCTCGCTGTTTATTTGCCAGTCCAGCCCGAAAGGATTGGTCTTAGCAAGGGTTGAGTCTGGGCGACTTTTTAAATGTTAAAAAGTGGGGAGGGATTAACTGAAGTTGAGTGTACTTTGGTACTTACGGACAGTGGGATTGAAAATTGTTGAACTCTGAGGGGAGGGTTGAAATCTGAATTCCCAAACTTTGTTAACTTTTGGGTTTTTAAAAAAACTTCTTTCACCCGAGCTTCGTTGATTTCCGAAGTAAAAAAAAATCTCCCGAGATTTGTTATTTTCCGGCTTTTATAAAACAAACTTCGATCGCTGAAACTTTGATTATTTTGGCGTTCGGGTTGTGTGAACTTTGCTTGTTTTCAGTTTTAAAAAAAATTGAATCTCTCGAACTTTGTTAATTTTCGGCTTTAAAAGAAAAATTCAACTGCTTAAACTTGGTTTATTTCCGGGTTATAAAAATCGGATGCTTGTATATTCAGCAGTTTTCAGAGGCATCAAAAGAATCAATATAGATAGTTATTAAAGAGGCCCCTAGTATTTGAAGTTTATAGGGAGCAAGAGGCCCCCGGTATTTGAAGTTATAGGGAGTAAGAGGCCCCCGGTATGTAAAGTTGTTAGGGAGCAAGAGGCCCCCGGTATTTGAAGTTTATAGGGAGCAAGAGGCCCCAGGAATTTAATTATAGGTTATTATTAATCTAATAAAATATAATATTTGATAAGTTAATAAATAACAATAAACTAATCATAAAAAATACATAAGTTGATTTTTTAAAAGAAAAGAAATATCGCGATATTCCATAATAAAAGTTTTTTTTATAAAAAGGTTTGTTAAATTGATTAGCGTTTGTGGAAGTCTGATCAGTAAGTAATCTTTTTAAAAAATTAGTTGCGAAAAAACTGAAGTAATTTTAAAATGGGTAATTACATAGACAGAGCAGATGGTTCGTCGTCAACATTAGTGAAAAAATGTGAAAATGTCCCGACAAGTCTGAGGCCTTTAGACAACTGTATGGAGGTCAGAACAAAACATTGGGTGATGAAGAATATTATGAGGTGGTCCCTAAATCTGTTCAGTTGGTTAAATCAGCTCAGCAATTGATTTGGCAACGTAACATGGGGATGGGAGCGAAAGAGTTAATTGGACGATGGCGACAGTTTTGCGATGAGAGGCACAAAGAGTCAGTTTTGAGCTCGTGGTGGGACACTGCAACCAAATTGGGGATTGAATTAACTGCAAATGGTGCTCTGAAATCTGTTGAGATTCTTAAAAGTGAAATGCTCGAGCAAAACAATTACAGAAACAAAAGGAGAAGTCACAAGTGACCGATAAATAAACAGAGCTGCGCATTTCAGTTGTTGGCCTTAGTTTTAACGAGAAAGACAATGATAATTCGGAATTAGATGAGTGGTGCTTTTTCTTATACTTTTTTTTTGCGGCTCCCGTTTCAAACTCTTCCTTACAGGCTGATCAGTCTTTGGAATGTACAGCTGTTTCACTTCATTCTTTTTTATTAACTTTACTGCTGTAGTCCAGGAACAACAGCGACAAGATAATAATCTCGCTGCTGTATCTGCTGGATTGTTGTTTGTTGTACCTGTTGTACCTGTAATACAAGCTTGGCTTGTCTTGCTTTGTGGCTTTTTTGTTCATTTTGGTCACTGTTCTTTGTTTATGGAATAGAGGGGGTGGCCGTTGTTCTTTCTTGATGTGTTAAAAGATAAGGCTGGCCAGTGGTAACAATTCTTCCACACTTGTTTAAGCAATGATGCCACAGCCAGGATTTATCAGACTAAACTCCCAAGCTAAAAACTGAGATATGGTGTATGTGTGTGTGAGCCGGAGAGAGAGAGAAAAAGAGCTGTAGAGCTAATAGAAAGTTGAACCTCTTGTGATTCGGTTTGAATGCACATTTGTTTGTTGGTGATTGAATGTTTGTACTTTGTTCCCTGGAGCTTGAGATCCGGGACTGTTTTGAATCTGATTTCTATTATGGAAATTTGACATGATTTCTTTTTAGGTTAAGGATTTTTCAGTGATTATGAATTAAAATATTAACTCCTGTTCTTTTTACAGATCATGACTGCCTTACTGTCAGTTTCTAACGAATCTCTTTTATCCTTACATAAAAGCCAGCCTTATTTGATTTCAAAGCAGCTTAATATGGAGGAAAACAACACAATAACCTTTTTTTGTGAATTCAGATTCATTTATTTCCACTTAATTTTAAGACTGATATGTTTCATTGGTGATTATGATGTGCCACCTGTAGCTTTATTTAGGAAGTCCCCTCCCTCAATGACAGTTGAACGTTCAGTCCAAAATTAGCTTGTGATAAGTCATCAAAAAAATCCCATGGTTAATATGTGTGTCCTTGGATTCGGCCATTATTCATGCATTAGAAGTTTTTTTCTACTTGAATAGACAAATCCGTTTGAAGCACCTCTGGTTATTTCACGACCTATAACCATTAAAATTGAGCAATGACTGGTCAGGACTACTGAAGAAATATAATTTTGGATTTAAATTAAGGGACTAAAACTGGGTAATTATAGTAGATTTCAAAGTTGGGAACAGTATGCATTTTACATTTTAAATATTAAATACTGAATAAATGAATTTTGAATTTATATATAATATATATAAATATATATTTATAAATTATATAAGAAAATAAAATGTTGTATGTTATTCAGGTATATATTGTAAAAAATAGTGACCATTGATATGTCACCACAGAGGAGATCTGATCTCAAACAAGACAATGGGAAGTAAGCTCTGTTGATTCTCCAATGTCCACAAAAGTAATTGAAAACTTATTTTCCATAATCTTCTTCAGCTGGATCCCCACTCAGTAATGCATAAAGTATGCTTGGTACCACTCCACTCAGTGCTCTCTCCAAAATTCAGACTGAATTCTATCCATACCATTAGGTGTCTCAAATGGATGAAAAAGGACTCCTGCCTGACTTATGCAGGCACTGCTGTCACCCAGCATTCCAACCTTTGGAAATTAGGGACAGCCAAACATATAGAGGAATAGGATGGTATATCAATCACTTTCTTTTGTAGCATCACTGCCCAATTGCCATGGAGTTGGAAAGCTCCATAATGTCACAGCTATGTGATGCAGTGACCAGGACAAGTGAATGAGACAAATCTCCTCTTGCAGTTTTTGATGAGCTGAAAATTCAAATCTTAAAACTAGCTTTCAGATTATGACAATCAAGATTCCAAAATGTATAGTTCGGAACAGGCTTTAAAGTTAGACAAGCAAACATTGATAAATGCGTTAAGTGAGGTTAAAATGAAAAAGGAGGCAAGGAGATCAATTACAGAAGGGAAGAGAATAAAGCAATAAGAAGGATAAAACAGCAGAGTAACAGTTCTAAAATGTTGGGTCATTTGTTGGGTTTCCACCCTGAATTGCAGATAATTATTATATTTATTATTATTATAAATATTTATTATTGTATTAGCCCGATTCAAAATTAATTGGCAGGATTCCGTCACACATTGTTAGTGACATGTCATGTTGATTCATAGTTAATTTAAAATATGCATTAGTTCATTCCTGATAAAGGGCTTTTGCCCCAAACGTCGATTTTCTTGCTCCTCTGATGCTGCCTGACCTGCTGTGCTTTTCCAGCACCACTCTAATCTAGACTCTGGTTTCCAGCATCTGCTGTCCTTGTTTTTACCCTGCATTAATTCGTTGTTAATTTAGAATGTAAAGCTACATTACTGACCAATTGAAGAAATGCTGTATATGATTGTGGATAGAGATAGATACATAAATATGTCAGATTAAACTCCCAAAGGCTGGGGAGGTGACTGTGAATGGGTGTATATATGTATAAAAAATTAGACATGT
The DNA here is from genome assembly GCF_037043375.1 of Chiloscyllium plagiosum. NCBI lineage: Eukaryota > Metazoa > Chordata > Chondrichthyes > Orectolobiformes > Hemiscylliidae > Chiloscyllium > Chiloscyllium plagiosum. The sequence goes on along the minus strand of NW_028270173.1, from coordinate 757,455 downwards.
CATGAGAAAACAATATAAGGCCACTAAGGTTGAGGAACATATAAACAAGGTTAAAGCAACAATACCATAAAATAAAAAAACTTAGATTCTACTCAGAATCCCGAGCCCATGTCTGGCATACCAACCCTTTTTGAGAATTGGGATTTTGTTCCTGTATACGTGCAGAGCCCTATTGCTATGTAGCTGGCACTGCAGCCTCGCGGTGCCAGGGTCCCGGGTTTAATGTCAGCCTTGGATGGCTGTCTGTGAGGGGTTAGCACATTCTCCCTGTGTCTGTGTGTGTTTCCTCTGGGAGCTCCGGTTTCTTCCCACAATCCAAAGATGTGCAGGTCATGTGAATTGGCCATGCTAAATTACCCATTGTGTTAGGTTCATTGATCAGAGGGAAATGGGTCAAGGTGGGGTATTCTTCGTAAGATTGGTGTGGACTTTTTTTTTTAGATTCCCTACAGTGTGGAAACAGGCCCTTCAGCCCAACAAGTCCACACCGCCCCACCGAAGCGCAACCCAACCATACCTCTGCATTTACCCCTTACGGGCAATTTAGCATGGCCAATTCACTTGACCTGCACATCTTTGGACCGTGGGAGGAAACCGGAGCACCAGGAGGAAACCCACACAGACATGGGGAGAACGTTGGGACTTGTTGGGCCTATTTCCACACTGAAGAGAATCAACTCATCTCCTGATTTTTCCCAGCTTTAATTTAAACCATCCACTTGTTGAAACGTTTACTCCTTTTGAAAATGAAGCATCCAGACATCATAGCCGATTTCATGGGAATGAGTGACTTGCGCCATCCTAAACCGGGTCCCATCCCGGGGATGAGAATTATGTTAATGAAGCATGCCCCTGATTGCAAGATCAAACCGGCCAGACTTGCTCAATATGTCCAAGTGTGATACGAATGCAAATGCAGTAAAATTCTCTGAGTAGCCTGAATACGAATGGCATGTGTTACAAGACTGAAAGATGTGCTTATCTGTCTGACAGAAGTGACAAATAACTGAACAATAATCAAGAACCTCAATTACCTTTATTTAACCCTAAACGTTTGCAATGTTTTCTGGCAGGAGTCACTGACATGATCCAGACCAACACTACTAACCAATCCAGGAATTTCCAGTCACAAATGAGGTGAGCAGTGGTTTTCTATTGGGAAGGTCAGAACCGGACTGAACCATGATGCACGTTGCAGGTAAAAGAAATTATATTCTGCGTCCTCGTGATCCCAAATTCTGCATACCAGCCCTGATCGGGTTAATTGGAACCAGGATACCCACTGGGGGCGGAACCTACCTCATGTACCTACCCAATGACCACTGCTGGATAACCTTTTCCCGAGGGGATCCTGAATATGGGGACAGGCAGACCCCAGCATTTCACCTTTGAGACTGGCAACAAGACATCAAAAAACACCCAGGGGCAAATGCCTGGCCCTTGCTTTAACTGTTGAAATGTGGCCAATAGGGAGTAATGTGTCTTTAATGTTAGCTCGGAGCTGACGTTGAGAATCGACAGGATTTCAACCTATCAAAAGGAAAATCTACTAATATACACTGACTCTTCATTGTACTTTTAATATGATCCATGATATTGGAGCATTGTGGGAACATTGAAGATTTTTAACTCCCAAGTGGGGGTTTGGGCAGCGTTACAGTGATGCTATTTTGTCCAATCAATCTGACAGTTATCGAGATATCTGGCTCATTCTGATGAAAATGATACAGTTTATAAAGTAATGGGCAAGTATATGCAGCTGCCAAGCAGACAGCCATACGCCCCAAACATCTGATCCCATTGGGTCATCAGCAAAACACATTTAGACAGAGTATAAGGACCTGTATGCGAGACCTGGGTAAGGTGCAAAAATCATGGGGGAATGATACTGTCTGTTCAGTGCCAATTCACAATGTAGAAGTTGATTTCTCTGTTGCTTATTGACTGTAATCACACGGGTTTAATGGTTGGATTGTTTTAAATATGGTTTTGAAATTTGAAAGTAATTTGTAAATTTCCATTTCTGAAATGATTATAGGCACTTTGTAATACAATATACTACTGTCTGAATTATCAAGTGATTCGATTTCATGCATGGACGTTCAGCCTGAATATCTTTGCTTTGTGTCTGGAGCTTGTAAGAATACACACTGGCTGATTTGATTTACTTTTGGATTGGGCTGTTAGATCTAAGAAGGAGTGTCTGGCTGAGCTATTATCTTCATGTAGATATTTAATACTGAACAGTGATGGTTTATAATTTTAAGATTGCACCGCTGTCTAAATTCTCGGGTTAGCTCAATATTTGAAAGATTTCAGTGTAGTTTGAAAACTTTGTATCATGTTCCATAATTTAGGGACAGCATTGCCCTGCAGCTAATATTTATGACCAACTTTTCTGCTCAAAATCATCTCCAGATTTCTACATTTAATTCTAATTACTGTTAATTAAAGCTGTAGATTGGGCCATTTAATTGGGAATAATGTTATTATTTTAAAGAGAGAGCACAATATATCGCAAAACTAATCTAAATTTTAGATAATATAGATTTTTTTAGTAGCAAAACTTCAATGACTATTACACCCCAGCAAGGCTGGATTTATAAGAACAGGTTTTGCTTAATTCACCCATGGCTGGGCTTTTCCATATAAAATAAGAAAATAATGGGGAGGAATGGAATCTTTCGTGAGTAATTTAAAATGAACGATCTTTTTGCCAGTATTGGCAATATATATTCCAGTGGGATATTTGAGTTTGATTAATTTAAGAATTATTTATTTCAAAATTGCTCTTAGGGCTTCGAGCCAGCTGAAGAGCACAAACTATGTTCTTAAATAAGGTACTTCCGCAATACTCAGACCAGAATATGGGTGACCTCTATCAGATTAGTTTGTGTTACTTCTTTGCTGCTGCCTATTTTAATTGAATATATGTATACTGTATATACTTTATTACAATTAGCACTTCGCGGTCTCCAAACTTGCAAAGGGGGAGATGATACAGATTGAACTTGACCTGCTGTGTCGACTTGCCATTGCCAGCATTGGTGCACAAGGAGGGACAGTTTACCCGTGTGATCCTGAGCAAACACAGACTGTGTACCAACTATGACAGGAAGATGTCCTTGTTTGTTGGAAGATTAAATGTAGCCAAGAATGACTTTCGCAGTGGGCAAGTGCATAAAAAAAAGCAGTTTATTTGCAGAACAAGTCTAAATGGTCTTTACTATGTAAAGGTGTTGTGTGCCAGTTTGATTACATTTGTACCATGGGTATCCCTGATAAGCCTTATCCCCTTTCAGATAGATCACGTAGTAAAAGAGACAAAGGGGGGATGTTTCTAGAAACCCATAAATCGGAGAGGATGAAATAATTTGTTACGCCCTTATTTCAGTAAGAGACCCCCGACCTCTTTTATCCTTCCAAATCCTAACATGGGGGTATGGAATAGTACTAAAGTATTTACAGGACGTAAGGGAATGATACTGTCTGTTCAGTGCCAATTCACAATCTTTTTCGTTATTACTTATCCCCACCTGCTACTTGTTTATGGACTTCCTCCAATAAATCCGCAATATCCTATCCAAATTACTACAAAGGTAAGGAATGGGGGTCTGGTTATGTAAGAGTGCCTAATTTTTATTTCTGTGCTATGATTAAACGTATTAGTCATCACTGCTTTTCTGAAGGACCTTGCATCTCATTTGTATGCCTTAACGAAAAATGAATCCCTAATATCACTGGAATTCAAACTCTATGTGGAGAGGGTAACAATACCCACCATCATTCCGGTACCCCTAATGGCACTAATATTTTCCCAGTTATTGGAGGGGTAGAACCATTTTGGGATGTTGACCATGTTTCTTATCAATAAACTCACCTCATTAGTAGTGGATGATTTTCACCCTCAGCACCCAGGGCCAAATTATGTAGTCATGGATTATCTACATACCCGAGGAAGTCATCAAGATAGACCCGCTTCTTACTGGGAAGGACCCTCTATTGCCTATGCCAAACCTGGATTTTTTTTCAGTTATAATAAGGCAGCTAACTCCCCTGTCCTGAATAGAGCAAGTAGTCCTCATGCCAGCGCTGTAGAAACACTACTTCCGACTCCTGTTCCTGGTCCAATTACTTGACAAGGAGATCATAATTTCCCTTTTAAACAGACAGTTTCTCCTGGCTTCTATGCAGAATGGAAGAATCCAAAGACCATATCAGGAAGTAAAACACACTCATTGGCATATGCAGCTCTCAGTGTGCTTTCATTAGTAGAGTCCTTAAGAATTATTAGTCATCAAGACCATTATTATCTCATTGGTGGACTCACAATTCTGGGGAGTGAGACAATTGCTGCCTTAATAGAAATAGGGACATGCTTTCACAATTGCGCCTATTTGCCCAACAAAACCCATTACATACTTGCGAAGGAAGGTGGATTTTGCGCTATTGTTAAAGGAAAATGCATTATGAGTGTCACTGATCTTTTCGAAAACATTACTAGACATATTGATAATATTCGCACTTTTGTCAACCAAATGAATGAAGGGGCGGGATGGGAAGATTGGGGTTTTGGCTCATGGGACAACAGATTAATTAATGTGTCTTTGTATGGTGCTATTGTTTTAAATGGTCTTTTTGTTGGTATTGCTATAATTAAGCGTATTATTGCTAAAATATTATCATTAATATTAATCAAATATTATTAATATCAATATTCTATTGACAATATTGATTCCATCCAGAAAATGCTTCTTCTTTCCTTAAATCATGATGAGGAAACATCATTGGCTGCACTTGGTTCCCCTTCGGAGGAAGATGAAGTATTGCAGTCTTTTGCTGCCATTGAATTGGATTAATTTGATCCATGCCTTTATGGTGTGGTCATAGAATGACCAAAGGGGGGAATGAGGATCGAAACTTTGACTTTAGGCAACAAAAATATGTAGATTTTTATTTTAACAAAATGGTTTCTCGATTTAAAAGAATACTATAAAATGGCCTGTGAACCATACTGCTGAACATAATAACATGGAGTCAGCTATTACGAGGGGGCATAGCTTTAAATTAAGGGGTGGTAGGTATAGGACAGATGTTAGGGGTAGATTCTTTACTCAGCGAGTCGTGAGTTCATGGAATGCCCTACCAGTAGCAGTGGTAGACTCTCCCTCATTATGGGCATTTAAACGGGCATTGGATAGGAATATGGAGGATAGTGGGCTAGTATAGATTAGGTGGGCTTGGATCGGCGCAACATCGAGGGCCAAAGGGCCTGTACTGTGCTGTATTTTTCTATGTTCTATACTGCTGATTTACAGAAGTAAATTGCAGTTCGAAGATAAGAGGACAATAGAGTTTTCATAAGATGAATATTGACACATTAATTGACCATTTGAACTAACCTTGAACTGATACATGGCATGACAATTTACGTAAATAAGATATCCTTCTCAAAAAAAAAACCATTGGATTAGCCTGTTGTCAATCATATCACCATAATACAGTTGTTTGGACTTTTTTGTTGTTAAGAACTCTTTCCCAGGAAATATCATTGGATTAACTTACTGTAAATCGTGTCACCTTATTATATATGATTGGTCTTTCTTGTGATTAAGGTTGTACCATTACTCGAAAAATCATGGAAATAATGTGTAATTTTCAAATGTAATTGTGGAACTTCACCACGGAACACAGAAGCTTCAATCTGTGTGTTGCTGGATAGAATTGCGTCAAGGTACCTTAATTCGATAAACTAATGACCCTTGCTTTTTGAATAGACCGCATTTGTCATCTCTTTTGACCGATCTCGAACCAAAAGGCCCCTCTTGAGGGGTCTTAGATCTTGACCCCTACTTCCCCAATTTGTCAATGTCCTTTTGGAGTTCTGCATTTCCCTGTCACAGTTTCGAATTCTTCCTGGTTTGGTGCCATCTACAAACTTTGAACTTGTCCCCCTGCACAGCAAGATCCCGATCATTAATTAAATATCAAGAAAATCAAGGATCCCAACATCGATCCCTGACAATCTGGGGGGATCCATAACGCAGTTTCGAGTCACACTGGGCACCAACCGAACCCAATTCAATCCCTTTGCTGTACAAAGTCTCTGGAAGGACAGGAACACACACCCTTGAAGATCAGGTGGATTCTGTGTGGGTGAAATAAGAAGCAAGATATTTGTGGTTGAATATTAATTACTTCCCACACCATCAGGACAGAATTAATGTGAGCTTCCTGCTATTGAGCAAACAGATTGTACAAGCTCAAACCCTGAGACCATGCTGCCCAGCTGGTTCAACTGGTCTCTGAGGAAAGGGAACACTGTACCACCTTTACTTCAGTGCGACACCGTGACCTCATTATCTGTTGTTATAAATAAACACAACATTGCTCTGGGTAATCGCTCTTCCCGATATCTGGCAAATTAATCCTCGGACAAAAAATATCTCATTAAACAGGAGCCACCGAAAATTTCTGAAATGTTCACAATTCAAACACAACTCCCTATTGCAATAGCTGCTGGAAATCTTTGTTTCACCCTGAGCACTAAGTACTCTGACAGTACAGAGACTCATACACCTCTCTAACATGATTTGGAAAGCCAGCTGATGAAGGAGCAGCACTTCAAAAGCTGATGCTTCCAATTAAACCTGTTGGACGAGAACTGGTGTTGTGTGATTTGTAACGTCTATACTATTTCACCAGCTCAGAATACACCAAAAAAACCTTCACAAACAAATTAGCAATATACCTGCACAGCTCTGAAACAGTATCGACAGCACAGACCCTCTGACAGTGCGGCACTCCCTAAGCACTGACCCCGCCACCTCCCCGATAGTGCGGCACTCGCTCAGCGCTGACCCCCTTGACAGTGCGGCACTTGCACAGTGCTGACCCTCAGAACGTGCGGCAATCCCTCAGCACCGACCCTCTGACAGTGTGGCGATCCCTCAGCACTGACCATCCAATAGGGCAGTACTACCTTAGCAGTAAATTTATGACAGCGCGATGTTCCCTCAATACTGACACTCCGAAAGTGCAGCACTCCCTCAGTACAGACACTCCCATAATGCTGCACTCTCTTAGCAGTGACTCTATTGTCACTGGGCACTCCCTCAGTACTGACTTTCCAACAGTGCTGTTCCTCAGCACTGACCTTCCATCAGTACAGCACTCCCTCAGAACTGACCCTCTGACAATATGGCACTCCCTCAGCACTGACTCTCCGAGACTGCAGTACTCCCTCAGCACTCACCCTCTGACAGTGAGGCGCGCATTCAATTCTGACCCTCTGACAGTTTGGCAATCCCTCAGCACAGACCCTCCCACAGTATGGTCTATACTGTGCTGTTCCTCTTCCAGGCCTATTGTGGTTGCACCATCACACAGCCTCGGATTAAAAATTGAGGTAAACAATGAGGTTGGAGGTAGGGGTTGGTTTTTAGAACCCCCACACCTTGTCAGATGTACCGGGTATATCTCTGTCAAAACATGAACACAACCTGCTGCCGGTGAATGCAGTGAGTGGGTGGGATTAGGTGCTGTTATCTCCTGAATAGTTTGTGAGAGGTCGCGGCTGTGGGAATAGATGGCTCCCATTGGAACTCAGTGGGAGATTGACATTTGATCATCATTGTTTGTATAAAACCAAGACTCACTATTTCTCTTGCTTTCAATCATGGAACGGGTAATAAAATGTTTGTGCTTCATGTATTTACTAACATTAGGAGCATAATTAGCATGAAAACACCAATGTGGCTAATTATACTAAGGGGTGTCAACTTCCCCAGCATTACTTGCAATGGTCATCATGCAACAAGGGTCACTAGACCCGAAACGTTAACTCTGTCTCTCTCTGTAGTAGCTACCAGAACTGCTGAGTTTCTCCAGCACCTTCTGATTGTTACAGATCTCCTAACTCCCCAGGTCTTTATTTTATTGCAGACTATCCAGATCACATCAGCCTAAGAGCTGTCTAATTTATTGCTTGACATTCCTCAGTTCCAACATGAACTGGTATTGGGAATTGAGAAGGTGTTTACTGGGAAAAGGTTTGCAGGGCCGAGGGAAATGGAAGAGTGTGAGGTACAGGACTAATTCATTGTTGTAACGAGCCATCAGTGGCAGGATGGGTAGAATGGCCTTTATAAGTCCAATCCAATCCAATCTTTGTTCCACACCAATCTAGTGGCGTCTCAGTTTGTGAAATTCCTGGGAGTTCACAGCAGTGAAACAAAGATTGGATTGGATTAGATTTGTAAAGGCCGTTCTATTCATCGTGTCTCTAATGGCTCTTTACGCCATTAATATTAGTCCCATGCCTCACCCCCTTCCTTTTCCCTCGGCACTGCAAACATTTTCCCTGTAAACACATTCTCAATCCCAATATCAGCTCATGGTAGAACTGAGGAATGTGAAGCAATAAATTAGACAGCTATTAGGCTGATGTGTTCTGGCTAGTCTACAATAAAATAAAGATCTGGGTTATGAGGAGATCTGAAAATGTCAGAAAATTCTGGGGAAACTCATTAGGTCTAGTACATACTACAGAGAGATACAGAGTTAACGTTTCGAGTCTCGTGACCCTTGTTCTATGATGACCTTCTCAAGTCATGCTGAGGAAGTTGACACCCCCGATTATAATTAACCACATTGGTGTTTTAACGCTAATTATGCTCACGCTGTTAGTAATTACATAAAGCACACACATTTCATCACAGGCTCCAGGATCGAGCTCAAGAGAAATTGAGAGTCCTGGCTTTGTACAAACAATGATGATTCAATGTCCATCTCCCACTGAGTTCCAATGGGAACCATCTGTTCCCACAGCCGTGACCTTTCGTAAACTATTCAGGAGATTGCAGCACCTAATCCCCACCCACTCTCTGCATTCACAGGCAACAGGTTGTGTTCATGTTTTAACATGCAGCACATCTGAGGGATGTGGGGCATCGATAAACCAGCCCCTATCTTACTCCAAGGCTTTGAGTGATGAAACTCCCACAATAGGCCCGGAAGGGGAACAGCGCAGGGTTACAGAAAAACCATACTGTGGGAGGTTCAGTGCTGACGGAGTGCTGCACTGTGAGAGGGTCAGTGCTGACGGAGTGCCACACTCTCAGAGGATCAGTGCTGATGCAGTGTCGCACTCTTGGAGGGTGAGTATTAAGGGAGCACTGCCCTGTTGGAAGTTCAGTGCTGGTGGAATGCTGCACTGTCAGAGGGTCAGTGCTAATGGAGTATTGTATTACCAGAGTCTCAGTGCTGGGGGGTTTCCACACAGTTGGAGGATCCGTGCTGAGGAGTGTCACATTATCGGAGGGTCAGTACTGAGGGAGTGCTGTACTGTCAGAGAGTCAGCTTTGGAGGTCCATCACACTGTCAGAGGGTCATGGCTGAGGGAGCATTCCACTGTCAGAGGGTCAATACTCAGATAATACCGCACTGTGGAAGGGTCAGTACTGTGGGGGTGCTATACTGTCTCAGGATCAATACTGAGAGAGAGTGCACAGTCGGAGAGTCAGCTTTGGGGTTCCATCACACTGTCAGAGAGTCTGGCTGAGGGAGCATTGCACTGTCAGAGGGTCAATGCTATGACAATACCGCACTATGGGAGGGTCACTACTGAGAGGGTGTTGTACTTTTGGAGGGTCAGTACTGAAGGGATGCTGTACTGTAGGAGGGTCAGTACTGAGGAAACACCGCACTGTCATAAAGTCACAGCTGAGGGAGTCTCACACTGTCAGGGGGTCAGTGCTGAGGGATTGCCAAACTGTCAGAGGGTCTGTACTGTGGATACTGTTTCAGAGCTTTGCAGAGATCTCATTCATTTGTCTGAGAAGGATGTTCAGTGTATTCTGAGCTGGTGAAATGTTATAGACCTGTGTGGGTCTCTGTCCTGTCAGAGGACTGAGTACTCAGGATGAAACAATGATTTGTAGGAACTATTGCGTGAGGAAGTCACGTTTGAATGGTGAACATTTTAAGAATTCTCCGTGGTTCCTGTTTGACGAGATATATTTTGCCCAAGGGTTAATCTGCTGGACATAGGAGACCAAGGGAAATGTTGTGTTAATTTATAACAACAGAGAATGAGTCACGTTGTCACACTGAGGTAAAGGTGGTACAATGGTGCCTTTCCTCAGAGAGCAATTTAACCAGCTGGGCAGCAAGGTCTCAAGGTTTGAGGTTGTTCAATCTGTTTGCTCAATAGCAGGAATCTCACATTAATTCTGTCCTGATGGTGTGGGAAGTAATTAATCTTCAACCACAAATGTCTTGCTTCTTATCTCACCCACCCAGAATCCACCTGATCTTCAAGGGTGTGTGCTCCTGTCCTTCCAGAGATGGTATTGTACAGTGAAGGGATTGAATTGGGCTCAGCTGGTGCCTCGTTTGACTCGAAACTGCGGAGAAGAACCCCCAGAATTCCAGCGGTCGATGTTAGGATCCTTGTTTTTCCCGATATTTAGTAATGATTGGGATCTTGCTGTGAAGGGGACAAATTCAAAGTTTGTAGATGGCACCAAACCAGGAAGAATTGTAAAATATGAGGGGGACCGTTCAGAATTTCAAAGCATATTGATAAGTGTGGGAGTTGGGGGAGGAGGGGAGGCGGATAAGTTTCAGAGCAGAGAAATGGGAGGTGTTGCACTTCGGTGGGAAGGAAATTGAGAGTCAATGTAAAATTGTGGGGGTGTAATTCTAAAGGGGGTGCAGCAGGAGCAGTGGGAACTAGGGGTATGTGTGCACAGATCATTGAAGGTGGCAGTACAGGTAGAGAAAGCAGTGAATAAAGCACACAGTGTCCTCCTCATTACTAACACGGGCACAGAGTACAAGAGAAAGGAGGTGTTGCTGACCTTGTAAAAGCCCCTTGTTTGACCCCAGCTGGTGTATTGTGTCCAGGTGTGGGCCCCACATTATCTGAAAGATCGAGAACACAGCGGAGCGAGGCCAGGAACAATTAACAAGAATGGTTCCAGGGATGGGAAACGTGAGCAATGTGGATAGGTTGAAGAGGGTGGGACTATTTTCTCTGCGAGAGAAGAAGGCTGAAAGGGAGATCTGATTGACGTTTTCGAAATCCTGATCATGAGCTGGATAGAGGAGAGAGGAAGAAATAGTTCCCTCTCGGAACAGGATAAAGAATGAGAGGGGCATAGATTTCCAATGATTTGCAAATGAAACAAGAAGGTGCTGGGGAAGCTGAAAGGTATGAATGTGAATAAATCACCTGAAGGAGATGAACTACACCCTGACCCTCTGTGGGAGATAGCTGAGGAGATAGTAGGAGCATTGGTGAGGATCTTTTCTTTCTTCATTCTTTCACAGGATGATGACGGTATCACTGGCTGGGCAGCATTTATTGCCCATCTCGAATTGTCCAGAGGACATTCAAGAGTCAACCACTTTGATATGAGTCTGGAGTCCCATGTAGGCCAGACCAGGTAAGGATGGCCGTTTGTTTCCCTAAAGAATGTTCGTGAACAGCTGGGTTTTTCCGACAACTGGCAATGAATTTATAGGAGTTATTAGATTCTTAACTCCAAATATTCATTGAATTCAAATTCCATCTTTTCCCATGGTGCATTTGAACCCAGGTCCCCGGAACATTACATGGATCTCTGGATTAACAATTCACCACTCGACCATGTCTTCCACAATACCTTTCGGGAATCACTGTCGTCAGGGAGGGTTCCAGACAACTGGAAAATAGCTAATGTAACATCCTTTTTTAAGAAGGGAAGGAGACAGAAGACAGGAAGCTATAGGCTATTAAGCCTGATCTCGGTCATTGGTAAGGTGTTGGAGTCCATTATTACAGATGAGATTGAAGAGTACATGGTAACAACGGTCTTGATCTCGGGGACGTCATGCCTGACAAATCTGTTAGAATTCTTTGAGGATGTAATGAGCAAGTTAGACAAAGCAGAGACAGCGCACGTAACATATTTAGATTTCCTGAAGGGCTTTGACAAGGTGCCGTACAGGAGTTTACTAAATAAGATATGAGCCCATGGTGTTAGGGGCAATGTACTGGCATGGATAGAGGATTGGCTGACTGGCAGATGGCAGACAGCAGTGATGAAGGGCTCTTTTACAGGTTGGTAATCAGTGACTGGTGGGGTTCCATAGGGCTCAGTGTTAGGATCACAACCATTGATAAGGCAGAAATGGTTACTGCAAATACTAGAGATTAGAGTGAAGATTAGAGTGGTGCTGGAAAAGCACAGCAGGACTTGCAGCATCCAAGGAGCAGGAAAAATCGACGTTGATTTTTCTGGTGAAGAGCTTTTGTCTGAAACGTTGATTTTCCCTGCTCCTCGGATGCTGCCCGACCTGCTGTGCTTTTCCAACACCACTCTAATCTTGACTCACACCGATTGATGTTATACAATAACGAGCTGGAGGAAGGAACTGAGGGCATTGTTGTATGTTTGTGGATGTCACAGAGATAGGTGGAGGGGCAGGTTGTATTGAGGAAGCAGGGAGGCTGCAGAAGGACTTGGACAGGCTGGGAGAGTGGGCAAACAAATGGCAGATAGAATACAATGTGGGAAAATGTGAGGTTACGCACTTGGAAGGATGAACAGAGGCACAGACTATTTTCTAAATGGAGAAAAGCTTTATAAATATGAAGCAAAAAGGGACTTAAGAGTCCTAATTCAGGATTACCTTCAGGTTAATATGCAGTATGTGTTTGTGTAAGCGTACAATTTTCCCTGAAAATGAGGGTCGAATCATTTTAAGTTGCTTCATCAATGACGTTCCCTCCATCACAAAGTCAAAAGTGGGGGTGTTCACCAATGATTTTCTTTTATTCATTTGTGGAAGGTGGGCATCGTTGTCTGACCAACGTCCCTAATTGCCCCCTCGAAAAGGTGGTGGTGAGCTGTCTTCTTGAAACCCTGGAGGCCATATGCTGTTGGTCGACCCTCGATGCTCTTGGTGGGAGTGGTGGGGGGCAGGTGGAGTTCCAGGATTGTGACCCAGCGACATTGAAGGAATGGTGATAATTTCCAAATCAGGATGGTGAGTGGCTCAGAGGGGAACTTGCAGGGAGTGGTGTTCCCATGTATCTGCTGTCCATATGGACTGGCCTGAATCCTCCTCCTTAAGAAAGACAGTTGCTCGTATCCATTTCACTGCTCCGTCATGAATTGGAGATGGGAAGATGTCTTTGACCAGGTAAGGTAATTGGTTCCTCATGTTGTAAGGGAATGTTTGAAACTACATTTCCCCGGGGAGCCCTTGAAAAGCTGCTCTCTTGCCTGTATAAAAGTGACCTGACAAAATGAAGTTTTTCACGTCCCAGGCAGTACAGGATGGAGGTGAACAGGATGTACCTGTTATCTGGCAGTGGGCAGATAGTGAATGACAATTATAAAAATGCCTTCTCTATGCTAAGCGAGAGTGTACAGTAATTTTGTTCCTGACTGTATTAGTTCATTCCATATTCCTCAATCTGTATGTCATTGAGTGATTTATCTGTCTTTAAGAGTTGCTCAATTATTTTTCTGCATCATTCTCCAAATCCCACAGCCTGAGGACACATTCAGTCTTACAACATCATTCCAAATAGTTACCAAAAGGGACAAACAGCTTCAACTCAGGATAGTGAGTGGCTTGGAGGGGAACCTGCAGGGGGTGGTGTTCTCATGTATCTCCTGCCCATGTCCTTTTCGGATCAAAGTGGTTGTGGGTTTGGAAGGTGCTGTCTGAGGATGTTCGGTGAATTTCCCAGCCCATCTTGGAAATGGTACGCACTGCTGCTACTGAGCATCGGTGTGGAGAGAGTGGACGTTGGTGAATGTGGGGCCAATCAAGCGGGTGCTGCTTTCTCTCTGGGTGGTGTCATGTTTCTTGAATGTTTTGGATATTGACAGGGTCAACAGAAGAACGTTTCCTGCTTGGTAGAGAGATCAGAAACAAGGAGACATCTTCCTGTGTGTTACCATTGACCAGAAACCCAACTAGATTCACAACATAAACACAGTGGCTCCAAGAGCAGGTCAGAGGCTGGAATACTGCCGACTCCCCAAAGCATCTCCACCATCGACAAGAAATGTTCGTCTCACCAGTCTCCCAAATTATTTCGAAAATAGACACTAGATTTGACATCATGATGTCCCACAGCCTTTCCTGATGTGCCCCTTTTAAAAGGGAATAGTGAAGGAGCTGTTAATTAGTTAGTTCATAAATAGATAAAGGTGGGACCACTTTAAATAGCCGGGCAGCATGGTTTCAGGGTCTGAGGTTGTTCAATCTGTTTGTTCAATAGCAGGAAGCTCATGTTCGTTCTCTCCTGGTGACATGGTGTGTCATTAATGACAAACCACAAATATTTCGCTCCTTATCTCACCCACCCAGAATCCACTTTAATGCCAAGTGTGTATGCTCCTGTCCTTCCAGACATGGCTTTGTATAACAATTGGATTTAATTCGGTTCAGTTTGTGCCTTGTGTGACTCCAAACTGCAGAGCGGTTTCTTCCTGGATTCCCAGGGGTCAGTGTTTGGCATTTTGCTTTTCCTGACGTTAATTAATGATTGAGATCTTGCTGTGCAGGGTATTAGTTCAAAGTTTGGAGATGGCACCAAACCAGGAAGAATTGCAAACTGTGACGAGTACAGTGCAGGACTGTAAAAGGTCTTTGACAATTTGGGGGAGTGGGGGAGAGAGGGGACAGATGGGGGTTCACTGCAGACACCTGAGAGGTGATGCCCTTTGGTGGGAAGGACATTGAGAGACTTATAAAATGGGGGAGGGGCATTTCTAAAGGGGGTGAGGCAGGAGCAGGGCGGGTTGGGGGTATATGTGCACAGATCACGAAAGGTGGCAGAACAAGTAGAGAGAGCAGTGAATAAAGCACACAGTGGGGCACAGAGAGAGGAACAGACTCAGAAAGGGAGAGGCTGAAACAATGATAATGACAGAGACGCAACAGTGAGAGAGATACAGAGACACAGACAGAAATAGACAGAGGGAGACTGACATGGACAGAGAGAGAGAGAGAGAGAGAGAGAGAGAGGGAGATTCCGAGAGAGAGACAGAGACAGACCTACTGGAACAAAGAGAGAGAGAAACAGGGGCAGACAGAGCCTCAGACAGAGAGACAGAGGGGGATGTGTTGTACAGCCCGAGAGAGGCTAAGTGCCATAATCTGTGATTCCACAGGAATCAGTGAATGCTGTGGGAAATTGATGATATTTTTCAGGGAAATTGCTAAGATGCATCCTTTGATGAAAAAGCCAGGAGTGTTTCAGATAAACAGGAACTCTGAATGTCTACATCTGGTGCCCTGACATTCCACACTGTACTCGGTGTTCAATCCCATATCATTGTAACCCTGGCAATGTTTCCCACAGTAACAATACCAGTTCAGGTCTATGAAGTAATTAGCAGGTGGCACCTTAGTGCCAGGGGAAGCTCTGACATCAACATGGGGTGATGTGCTGGATCAGAATTATCTCTCAATTATAATGTTTCTGTTGCAAGACTGTGACACAATATCAATGGTTAAGACCATCAGAAAACATTTGAATGTGATCCCCATGATGCTGTGTGTGAGCTGATGAATTCCCACCTGTTCAGCCTTTCAATTTAAATATTCCACAGTCACAGGGAACAAAGCAGAATTTTTTAACATCGTGGTCAGTCTCTGTCTTTCATCATCCACATCTCACAATCTTCCCTCTTGCACATCCTCAGCTAAATGGTCTGATCTGAAAGGTTGGGTTTGTAACTGAGTACACAGTCACAGTCAGCACTGACTGAATACTCTTTTATCCAAACTCTCCTCATGTTTCACTAGAGCATTTGGACAGGAACGGCCTGACACTCTGTAAACTCTCATGGATTCTCTCCATCCCTGACTCTAGCGCGCTTTCTCCACCGTTATCTATCTCTCTTTCACTTTCTCTCTCTCTCTCTCTCTGTCCTTATCTCTCAAACACTCTCTCTGCGTCCCTATCTCTCTCATATTCTATCTCTGTCCCTGTTTCCCACACTCTCTACCTCTTCCTCCCTGACATTGATGTCTGCATTGGCGCCACCTTGTGCTCCCAAGAGGAGGTTAAACAGTTCATCAACTGCACCAATACATTTCACTCTGATCTTAAATATATCTGGACCATTTTTGACATCTGCCTCCCCTTCCTGGAATTCTCCATCTCCATCAAGGATGACCAACTCAACACTGACATTTGCTAAAAATCCACTTTTTCCCACAGCTACCTGGATTACACCTTATCCCACCCTAACTCCTGCAAAAGAGCTATCCCGTATTTCCAATTCCTCCTCCTCCGCAGTATCTGCTCCCTGGAGGACCAGTTCCACCACAGAGCACACCAGATGGCATCCTTCTTTAAAGACCGCAATTTCCCCTCCCACATAGTTAAAGATGCCCTCCAACAGATCTCATCCACATTCCATACCTCTGTCCTCGAACCCCACCTCTCCAAACTCAAAAAGGACAGAACCACCCCTGGTCCTCACCTTCCACCCCACCAACTTCTGCATAAATTGCATCATCCGCCGACATTTCTGCAACATACAAATGGACTCCACCACCAGGGATAGATATCCCTCTCCACCCCTAACTGCTTTCCATAAAGACCATTCCCTCTGCGATTGCCTGGTCAGGTCCACATGCCCTGCAACCCACCCTCCCATCCTGGCACCTTCCCCTGCCAGCGCAGGAATTGCAATATCTGCGTCCATACCTCCCTCCTCACCTCCATCCAAGAACCCAAAGGAGCCTTCTACATCGATCAAAGTTTACCTGCACTTCAACACATGTCATTTATTGTAACCATTGCACCTGATGTGGTTTCCTCTACATGGGGGAGACCAGACACCTTCTCACAGAGTGCTTCAGAGAACATCTCCGGGACACCCGCACCAATCAACCGCGCCTCTCTGTAGCTGAAAATTTCAACTCCGACTCCGATTCCACTGAGGACATGCAGGTCCTGGGCCTCCTCCATCTCCACTCTCTCACCACACCACGCCTCGAGGAAGAATGCCTCATCTTCTGCCTCAGGACTCTTCAAACCCATGGCATCAATGTGGACTTCACCAGTTTCCTCATTTCACCTCCTACCCTGGAGACTCCCATTCTCATTTCTGATGAAGGTCTTGCCCAAAAGGCCAATTTTCCTTGGATGCTGCTTGATCTGCTGGTCATTTCCAGCATCAGTCTAATCGTGCATCCTCGGGAACAGACCATGGATTATGGAGTCCCACATCACAGAGCTGCTCTGTATAAACTTCCCCAAAAACCAGAGTGTGATAACACCGTGCGTTCCTGTCCGTCAGTGATGCTGGTTTCTGAGAAGCAGCGATGGGAACTGTTCCAGGAAGAGAAGGAGGACACTGAGATCCCACCTCCTGGTCACAGTTGCTGAGCTCAGAGACAAAACGTGTGATGCTGGAAAAGCACAGCCAGTCAGGCAGCATCCGATTAACAGGAGAGTTGATGTTTTGAGCGAAAGCTTTTCATCAGGAATAAGGGCTGTGGCAGGGGTTGCCCAAGGGGTCTCAGAGATAAATGGGAGGGGTATGGGTCTGGGGGAAATTAGCTGGGAACGTGATAAGTAGATGAAGGTTCGGCTTGTTGCTGATGGATCAGAGTGCAGGGTGGAGTAAATAAGTGGGAGGGAAGATGGACAGAAGAGGCGGAGATAGAGGACACTGAGATCCCACCTCCTGGTCACAGTTGCTGAGCTGTCAGGGATCTGACACAGATATAAAGGGTGCTCCTCTCAGACACAGAGATTGTTCCCATCCCTCCCAGATGCTCTGGTAGCTCACCGCATAACGTCAGGCAGTTTGACAAATTCAGTTGTGTCTCGAAGGCAGAGAGTGGTGGTAGATGGTAAATACTCAGCCTGGAGCCCAGTTACAAGTGGAGTTCCGCAGGGATCAGTTCTGGGTCCTCTGCTGTTTGTAATTTTTATTAATGACTTAGATGAGGGAGTCGAAGGGTGGGTCAGTAAATTTGCAGATGATACGAAGATAGGTGGAGTTGTGGACAGTGAGGAGGGCTGTTGTCGGCTGCAGAGGGACTTAGATATGATGCAGAGCTGGGCTGAGGAGTGGCAGATGGAGTTCAACCCTGCCAAGTGTGAGGTTGTCCATTTTGGAAGAACAAATAAGAATGCGGAATACAGGGTTAATGGTAGGGTTCTTAGTCAGGTGGAGGAACAGAGGGATCTTGGGGTCTATGTACATAGATCTTTGAAGGTTGCCACTCAGGTGGATAGAGTTTGTAAGAAGGCCTATGGAGTATTATCGTGCATTAGCAGAGGGATTGAATTCAAGAGTCGTGAAGTGATGTTGCAGCTGTACAGGACTTTGGTTAGGCCACAGTTGGAGTACTGTGTGCAGTTCTGGTCGCCTCACTATAGGAAAGATGTGGAAGCTTTGGAGAGGGTGCAGAGAAGATTTACCAGGATGTTGCCTGGAATGGAGAGGAAGTCGTACGAGGATAGGTTGAGAGTTCTCGGCCTTTTCTCGTTGGAACGGCGAAGGATGAGGGGTGACTTGATAGAGGTTTATAAGATGATCAGAGGAATAGATAGAGTAGACAGTCAGAAACTTTTTCCCCAGGTACAACAGAGTGTTACAAGGGGACATAAATTTAAGGTGAAGGGTGGAAGGTATAGGGGAGATGTCAGGGGTGGGTTCTTTACCCAGAGAGTGGTGGGGGCATGGAATGCGCTGCCCGTGGGAGTGGTGGAGTTGGAATCATTGGCGACCTTTAAGCGGCATTTGGATAGGTACATGGATGGGTACTTAATCTAGGTTAGACGTTCGGCACAACATCGTGGGCCGAAGGGCCTGTTCTGTGCTGTATTGTTCTATGTTCTATGTTCTATGTTCTATGTTCTATGTTCTATGTTCTATGTTCGAATGCAACACCTTACATTTACCTTTCAAGTCAGAGAAAGGGAACGTCTTGGCAACCTTCCGAATACATTCTGAAAGGTTCTGCTCTGGTCCATAATAGTAGACGTGTCTGTCTGGAAAGCTCCATTTGGATAGTTCTGTCTGGAACTGCCCTGGCTCCATCGCACTAATAAAAGAGTTTGTTCGGCCCATCGTGCATATGCCGACTATTTGTACAGCATTTCCGGTTGAGGATTTAAAATTTGAATTTAAGATGTTGTCAGAAGCAACAAGTTTCTGTAGATTTTTATTCACCACAAGTGACTTTTCAGCTTAAAATAACATAACAAAATGGCTTAAGATTTTTCTTTGACGCTGTGAACTTGAACTGATGCTTTGCTGAGTTGGTTGTATTTAGAGATAAGAGAACACAATGGAGTTTTCACAGTATGAATTGTAAGACGGTGACTTGATATTCAAACTAACCTTGAACTGCGACCATGACATGATCATTTATGTAATTATGACCCCTTTCCCAGGGAATATCATTGGATTAGCCTGTCGTCAATCATGTCACCATATTACAGTTGATTGGATTTTTCTTGTAATTAAGAGAATTTTCCAAGGAAATATCATTGGATCAGCCTGCTGTAAATCATATCACTTTATTACATTTGTAATTAAGGCTGTACTATCTCTTTTAATAAACATATAAATAATGTGTAATTTTCGAATGTAATTGTGCCATTTCTCCACGGAACACAGAAGCTTTTAATCTCCGTGTTGCTGGACAAATCTGCGCCAGCTGCCTTAATTTATTAAACCAGTAACCTTGCTTTTAACAGATCGTACACCTAGTGATTCTTTTGACCGATCCCGATAACGAGAGGCCCTGCCAGCGGGTGCGGACCTTCACAGTCAGTCTCACTCCCCAGAGTCCCACGTAAAGTCATTCTTCAGAGCTATCAGAGATATCCTCCCAATGACTCCCCACTTAATCAGAACTCCCCATTTAACCTTAAACCGATGCCCTCAAGTTTTGGCTTGTCCTACCCTGGAAAAAAATAAACCTTTACAGGGTCACCCTTCATCGTCCAATGCTCCAGAGAAAATAGCCCCAGTCCAATCAACCTCTCCCTGGAGCTCAAACTCTCCATCCTGGCGACGTCCTTGTATATCTGTTCTGCGGCTTTTCAAGTTTCACAAAATGTTTCCTACAGCAGAGTGACCAAAATTGAACGCAGTATTCCAAACGTGGCCGCACCAATGCCCTATGCAGCTGCAACATGACCTCCCAACTCCTATACGCAGTGCACTGACCAAAGCTTATCATGAAAACCAAATATTAATTGAAGATACAATCGTTTGTTAACACAAAGTCAAGTAACACACACATATAAATAGTTATCCCTCGAACCATCCCCAAAACACACCAACATAACCTCAACAAAAACTGAAAGAACTTCAGATGCTGTAAATCAGGAACAAAAGCAGGAGATGCTGTAAAAGCTCAGCAGGTTTGGCAGCATCTGTGGAGAGAAATGAAAAGAGTTAGTGCTTCTGAGGAAGGGTCTCTGGACCCAAAAAGTTAACTCTGATTTGTTTCCACAGATGCTGCTCGACCTGCTGAGCTTTACTGTCGTTCTCTCTAACACAATCTCACTCTTCATGAAAACAGAAAAACAAATTTTCTCTGCAGGGATTGTATTTCTAAAAGCAAGAACACTTTGGCCAATAGGTCATTATTGAGGACAGAATGTCTGAAGCATAAAATCTTTCAAAGTCTATCACCTCTGTCTCCTAACACGTGTGGCCATCACTAATCACACACACACACAGGGCTGTCCCCGGTATCTATCAGCTTGTTCAGGGAAATACAATCGAGAAGTTCATTCGATCACTCTTTCAGAAGGAAGGGAAAGGTTTCATCCCGAACTCTACAAGTGGGTTGTTTCTTTCGCCAACCATGGGAGTGATCAGATGGGGAGCCCTTCCTCACAGGCTTTATGTCCCTCAGCTAATTACAGACACAAAGCACTATCTCCGTCCAGTTACTGTACAAACAGCCACAGCACGGTGTACAGCACAGCGAGCAGTGAGCACAAGTCATGTCATTTCATGGAAGTTTTGTTTTTAGAAAAGCAGTACCCATGACCTTTAAAGAAACCACTCGAGGTGTTTATACAAAATATGAAATATTTTCCACAATCCTCCAAAATGTAAATTTTCAAATAAATCAACAGTGTCCGCAAATTATATGGGGAGACCATTCCCAGCAAGATCCTTTTGAAAACACTCTTCACCCTGACTTGGAAATATATCGCCGTCTCTTCAGTGTCGCTGACACAAAATTGCAGATTTCTCTTCCTGAGAGTATTGTGGGTCACCTACAGCACACGGACTACAGCGGTTCAAGAAGGGAGCTCACCTCCACCTTCTCAAGGGCAACTAGGGATGGAGCAATAAATGCTGGGCCCAGTCAACAATGCCCACATCCCAATTAAAGAATTGAAATAAATATGTTTCTTTGAAAACTCTCTAAACATATTCCAACAGTTTCAAAAGATTCATAATTGTGTTGTTCTATGTCACTTCTACCCTCCCCACTCTAAAATGACACGTCACACACGTGTGTGTCTTTGTGTGTGTGCACGTGCGCAAGAGAGAGAGAGAGCATAAATCTGAGAGTGTGTGTCTGTGTGCGTGTGTGTGTGTGCGCGCGTATGCGTCTTTGCCCATGTGTGTCTCAGTGTGCATGTGTGTGTGTGTGTGCGTGTGCACGTGTAAGTGTCTTTGCCCATGTGTGTCTCAGTGTGTGTGTCTGCATGGGTGTGTTTATGTGTATGTGTGTGACTGTGTCGTGTGCATGTGTACATGTGTGTGTATGCATTTGTGCCCTTGAGAGTGTGTTGTTTGAGTGTGTGTATGTGAGTGTGTGTATGTAAGTGTGTCTGAGTATACATGTCTGTGAGGTAAAAACAATGACTGCAGATGCTGGAAACCAGATTCTGGATCAGTGGTGCTGGAAGAGCACAGCAATTCAGGCAGCATCCGAAGTGGATGCTGCCTGAATTGCTGTGCTCTTCCAGCACCACTGATCCAGAATATACATGTCTGTGGCTGTGTGTGTCTCAGTGCGTGTGTCTCAGTGTGCGTGTCTGTGTGGATGTGCTTGTTTCCCTGTGTTTGCGAGGCAGTGTATGTCCCAGTGTGTGTGTCTCAGTGTGCGTGTCTGTGTGGATGTGCTTGTTTCCCTGTGTTTGTGTGAGTGAGAGAATCTTTGTGTCTGAGTGCATTCTGTGTGTGAGTGAGTGAGTGTGAGTTTATGTGACATTTTGTGTACGGAACATAGAACAGTACAGCACACGAACGGGCCCTTAGACCCACTATGTTGTTTACCATGACGCCAAATTAAACTAATCCTTTCTGCCTGCAATTGGTCCATATCCCTCCATTGCTTGCATACTCATGTGCTTATCTAAAAGTCCCTTAAATGCCCTTATCTTATCGAACTCCACCACCACCCCAGCAGTGCCACTCACACTCCTAACTCTCTCTGTGTAAAAGCTTTCCCCTCTAACGTTAAATGCAAGACCCTTAGTATCATATATTTCAACTCTGGGAAAAAGATTCTGAACATTAACCCTACATAAGCAGCTCATAACTTTATAAACTTGTATTGAGACTCCCCACAGCCTCCACTGCTCCAGAGAATGCAACTCAAGTTTGTTCACATCATTCCTTGTAGCTCATACCCTCTCATCGAGGCATCCTGGTAAACCTCTTCTGCACCCTCTCCAACGCCTCCATATCCTTCCTGGAATGTGACAAACAGAAATGAACACAATACTCTACATGTGGCCTGTACAACGTCTGATAAAGCTTCAACATGACATCCTGACTCTTGAACTCTATTCCCTGACCAATGAAGGCAAGATGCCATACGCCTTCTTTACCGACCTATCTATGTACGTATGTATGTGTCTGTTTGTGTGTGTGTGTCTGTGTTTGTGTCTGTGTGTGGGGGTTGTGTGTGTGTGTGGGGGGGGGGGGGGGGGGTGGCGGGGGGGTTGACGGATATGTGCGTTGCCATAAAAATGTTCACGTTTATAGATATATGTTTTTGAAAATACACACCGTTACGTTCCATGCTGATGTTTTTCTCGGTGGACATGTCTATGTTTATGGGTGAAGCAAATAGAAAGTAAAGATTATTGAGAAGCCACAGGAATGGCAAGCTTTTGAAAACCACCAAAGGATAATTAAAACATCAATAAACGGAAGAAGATGAAATCTGAGAGTACGCTAGCTTGTTATACAAAAGGAGGTTGGAAATAGCTTTTTGTAGATATACTGTGTACAAAGGAAGGAACAGGCAAGAGTGGACATTAGATCGCTGGAAAATGTGAATCGAAGATACCAACAGCATGACAGAGAGTTCGGGGGCAGAGGTGAGGGTGGTGGCCATCACTTAGGATAATGTCTGGGGAAGCTAAAAGGTCTGAAAATGGATAAATTGCCTCGACCACACGGACTACAGCAGGGAATAGCTGAGGAAATTGTGGAGTCATTGTTGGTGATCTATTAGGAATCAGTGAGATCAGGGAGGGTCCCAGAGAACTGGAGCTGAAAATGTGTTGCTGGAAAAGCGCAGCAGGTCAGGCAGCATCCAAGGAGCAGGAGAGTCGACATTTCGGGCATGAGCCCCTCTTCAGGAATGAGGAAAGTGTGCCACTCCGGCCTATCACCCTCACCTTAACCTCCTTCCACCTATCGCATTTCCAACGCCTCTCCCCCAAGTCGCTCCTCCCTATCTTTTATCTTAGCCTGCTTGGCAAACTTTCCTCATTCCTGAAGAAGGGCCCATGCCCGAAATGTCGATTCTCCTGCTCCTTGGATGCTGCCTACCTGCTGCGCTTTTCCAGAAACACATTTTCAGCTCTGATCTCCAGCATCTGCACTCCTCACTTTCTCCCAGAGAACTGGAAAACGTTTGAGACTGTTTGTGTGTGTGGGAGAGTGAGCATATATCATGTGTGTGTGTGTGTGTGTGTGTGTGTGTGTGTGTTGGTGCCCATGTTTGTCTCAGGGTGAGTGTGTGTGTGTGTATGTGTGTAACTGCGTCGTGTCCATGTGTGTGTGAGTGCATATGGTTCTGTGTCTGTGAGAGTCTGTGTCTGTGTGTGTCGCGTGTGTGTGTGTTTGTGCCTTTGAGAGTGTGTTGTTTAAGTGTGTGCATGTGAGTGCGTGTATGACTGTGAGTCTTTGCCCATGTGTGTCTCAGTGTGTGAGTCTGTGTGGGTGTGTGTACGTGTATGTGTGTGACTATCGTGTGCATGTGTGCATCTGTGTGTGAGTGCATGTGTTTCTGTGTCTGTGTGAGTATGTGTCTGTGTTTGTGTGTGTGTATGCGTGTAAGCATACGTGAGTGTGTGTGTGCCTGTGTGTGTGTGTGTGCGTGTATACTTTTTTTTGCCTTTGAGAGTGTATTGTTTGTGTGTGTGTATGTGAGTGTGTGTATGTAAGTGTGTCTGAGTGTGTGTCCATGTGTCTGTGTGTATGCGTCTGTGCCTGTGTATGTCTCAGTTCATATGGCTTTGTGGAAGTGCTTGTTTCCTTGCGTGTGCGAGTGAGAGAATCTTTGTGCCTGTGTGCATTCTATGTGTGAGTAAGTGAGTGTGAGTTTATGTGACATTTTGTGTATAGAACATAGAACAGTACAGCTCAGAAACTGGCACTTAGACCCACTATGTTGTCGACCATGACGCCAAATTAAACTAATCCTTTCTGCCTGCAAGTGGTCCATATCCCTCCATTGCTTGCATACTCATGTGCTTATCTAAAAGTCCCTTAAATGCCCTTATCTTATCTAACTCCACCACCACTCCAGCAGTGCCACTCACACTCTTACCTCTCTCTGTGTAAAACACTTTCCCCTCTAACATTAAATGCATGACCCTTAGTACGAGACATTTCAACTCTGGGAAAAAGGTTCTGAACACCAACCCTATGCAGCTCATAACCGCTCCAGAGAACACAACACAAGATTTTTCACGTCTCTCCGTGTAGCGCATGCCCTCTCATTGAGGCATCCTGGTAAACATCTTCTGCGACCTCTACAAAGCTTCCACAAACAGACGTGAACACAGTACTCTACATATGGCTGATACAAAGGCTGATAAAACGGCCACATGACATCCTGACTCTTGAATTCAATTCCCCGACAAATAAAGGCAAGATGCCAGATACCCTATCTACCTGTATGTGTGTGTGTGTGTATCTCTGCGTGTGTGTGTGTGTGTGAGCACTTATCACTGCACGTGTCTGTGTGTTGCAATGTAGATGTCCACATTTGTAGATATATGTTTTTGAAAATGCACACCATTACGTTCCATGCTGATGTTTGACTCAGTGAACATGTCTATATTTATAGGTAAAGCACACAGAAAGTGAAGATTATTGGGAAGCCACAGGATTGTGAAAGCGGCAGAGCATCACTAAAAAAATCAATAAGGGTGAAGAAAATGAAATCTGAGAGTAAGCTAGCTCGTTATACAAAAGCTGATTGGAAAGAGCTTTTTGCAGATATTTACAAAGAAAGGAACAGGCAAGAGTCGACATTGGATCACTGGAAACTGAGACTGGGGAAGTAGAAATGGGGAACAAAGAAACAGAGAGGGAATTGAGCAGATGCTTTGCATCAGTTTTCATGGTGGAAGATACCAACAGCATGCCATGCTAGTGGCAGAGGTGAGGGTGGTGGCCAACACTAAGGAGAATGTACTGGGGAACCTAAAACGTCTGAAGGTCGATAGATCACCCAGACCACACGGATTGCAACAGGGGATAGCTGAGGAGATTGTGGAGCTATTGGTGGTGATCTTTCAGGAATCACTGAGATCAGGGAGGATCCCAGGGATCTGGAAAATGGCTAATGTAACATTCCTGTTGAAGGAAGGAGGAAGACAGAAGCCTGGAAACTATTGTTCGGTTAGCCTGACCTCGGTCATTGGTAAGATTTTCGAGTGCATTATTAAAGATTAGATTGCAGAGTGCATGGTAAAATCGGACTGAGTCAGAATGGCTTCATCGGGGTGAGGGGGACATGCCTGACAAGTCTGTTTTAATACTTTGAGGAGGGAACAAGTAAGTGAGGCAAAGGAGAGCCACTCGGTGTGATCTATTTGAATTTCCAGAAGATATTTGAAAGGGTGCCATATAGGAGGCTGCTAAATCAGATAAGAGCCCATGGTGTTAGGGGCAAGGTACTGGCATGGATAGAGGATTGGCTGCTGGAAGGTGGTAGAGAGTGGGGATAAAGGAGTCTTTTTTCAGGAAGGCATTGAGTGACGAGTGAAGTCCTATAGGGGTGAGTGTCGGGACCACAACTGTTCACATTATACATTAACATTCTGGGCGAAAGGGTATTGTCACTAAGTTTGTGGATGACACAGAGATAGGTGGAGGGACAGGTCCTGTCGAGGATATGGGGAGGCTGCAGAAGGACTTGGACAGACTGGGAGAGTGGGCAAAGAAGTAGCAGATGGAATGCACTGTGGGAAAGTGTGAAGTTATGCACTTTGGAAGAATAGAGGTATAGACGATATTCTAAAAGGGGAAAAGCTTCAGAAACAAGAAGCAAAAAGGATCTTATGAGTCTGAGTTTAGGACTCTCTGGAGGTTGTATCTCTGAGTTCTCCAGGGCCCAATCTTCTTCAGCTGCTTCATCAACGACATTCCCCCCAACTTAAGGTCAGAAGTGGGAATGCTCACTGATGATTGTTCAATGTTCAGCACCATTCGCTAGACCTCAGATACTGATGGAGTCCATGTTCAAAGGCAGCAAGCCCTGGACAATATCCAGGCTTGGGCTGACACGTGGCAAGTAATATTTGCCACAGACACGTGCCAGGGAATGACCATCTCCGATAAGAAAAGTCATCTCTTGACATTCACTCGTGCTACCTTTATATAGTCCCTCAATACCAACATCCTGAGAGTCACCATTGACCAGAAACTCAACTGGACTCACGACAGAAACACAGTAGCTATAAGATCAGGCCAGAGACTGGGAATACTACATCAAGGAACTCACCTCCTGACTCCCCAAAGCCTGTCCATCATCAACAAGGCACAAGTCTGGAGTTTTCTGGAAGATTCCATGAGTTGTCAATAAGAGATGGTGTAACACATGGGACTCTGGGGAAGCTGATGTGTAAGTTGACCGTGAACATGGGATGTCAGCAGAGTAGGATCTGAGAACCCTTTGTGAGATTTCTCAGCTGACACTCCGTGGAAGGGGAGCTGACGTGTTTGCTGCATTCGATGGAGGTTGTGATACTGGGTCAAGAAATTCTGTGACACTGCTATCGATTCAAATATCACAAACATCTCATCGACAAATCAGAGATACTCAGGGAGCGGGTGGTAAGCAATGCTTCTGGCAAAAGAGTGTTTCTGATGAGGACCAACACAGATGTTTGCAAGTGGCTTTGTTGAACATAGAACATAGAACAATACAGGGCAGAACAGGCCCTTTGGCCCTCGATAATGCGCCGACTGTGAACTAATCTAAGCCCCTCTCCGACACAATCCCATTATCATCCACGTGCTTATGCAAAGACTGTTTAAATGCCCCTCATGTGGCTGAGTTAACTACAGTGACAGGCTGGGCCTTCCACACCCTTACCACTCTCTGAGTAAAGAACCTGACTCTGACATCTGTCTTGAATCTATCACCCCTCAATTTGCAGCTACATCCGCTCGTAAAAGCCAATGTCATCATCCTCGGAAATCGACTCTCATTGTCCACAATATCCAATCCTCGGACCATCTTGTGTGTTTCTATTAAATCACCTCTTATCCTTCTCCTCTCCAATGAGAACAGACCCAAGTCCTGATTTGGAGATGCCGGTGTTGGACTGGGGTGTACAAAATTAAAAACCACACAGCACCAGGTTATAGTCCAACAGGTTTAATTGGAAATTAACTTTGTAGACCCAAGTGCCTCAGCCATTCCTCATAAGACCTTTGCTTCAGATCAGGAAACAGTCTGGTAACTCTCCTCTGCGTCTTTTCTGATGCTTCCTCATCGCTCCTGTAATGGGGTGACCAGAACTATACACAGCATTCCGAGTCAGTATTAGCATTTTGCACAGTTGCAGCATTACAACACAGCTGCTGAACTCAATCCCTCTACCAATAAAACCTAACATATTGTATGCCTTCTTAACAGCACTATCAACCCTGGGAGGAAACTTTTAGGGATCTAAGTATGTGGACACCAAATTTACTCTGCAAATCCACACTCCCAAGAATCTTTCCATTGACCCAGTATTCTGCCTTCCTGTTATTCTTCCCAAAGTGAATAACCTCACATTTATCTGCATTGAACTCCAGTTGCCACCTTTCAGCCCAGTTCTGAAGTTTCTCTGCAAACTGCAACATTCTTCCACACTGTCCACCATTCCACCAACTTAGTACCATCTGCAAACATACCTCTGCCAGCGTCCAAGTCGTTTCTAAAAATAGCAAACAGCAATGGTCACAAAACAGATCCTGTGGCACATTACTAGTAACCGGATTCCAGGCTGAATAGTTTCCATCAACCATCACTCGTTGCCTTCTTACAGAAAGCCAGTTTCTAATCCAAAAGCTAACTAACCTTCGATCACATGCCTCTGCATTTTATCCAGTAGCCTACCATGTGGAATCCGATTAAAGCTTTACTGATGTCTATGTACACTATGTCAACTGTCCTACCATCATCAATACGCTTGGTCACCGTCCCAAAAAAATCAATGAGGTTTGTGAGACACAACCTGCTCTTGACAATTCCATATCTACTATATCCAATCAAATTGTTGCTTGTGAGATGATTATAAATCCTATCTCTTATAATCCTTTCTAAAACTTTTCCTACAACAGACATAAGGCTCACTTGTCTACAATTACCTAGGTCAGCTCTACAGCCCCTCTTGAACATGGGCACAACATTTGCAATCCTCCAATGCTCTGGTACTAAACCTGTAGACAATGACGACTCAAACATCATGGCCAAAGGCTCTGCCATCTCTTTCCTAGATTCCCAGTGAATTCTCAGAAAAATCCCATCTGGCCCAGGGACTTACCTACTTTCAATCATTCTAGAAATAATAACACCTTCTCCTTACTAAGCTCCTTTCAAGTCTCATAATGTGTATCTTAGTATTCTCCTCTACAATATTCTCCTTTTCCTTAGTGAGAACAGATGGGAAATATTCATTCAGCACCTCTTCAATCTCCACAGGGTCCACACACAACTTCCCACTTCTGCCTTTGACATGGCCTTTTCCTACCTAAGTCATCATTTTATTCCTCACATATCTGGAGTAAATTTTAGTGTTCTCCTTTATTGTACCTGCTAAAGACTGCTCATGTCCCCTCCTTGCTCTTCTTAACTCTACCTGTAAATCCTATCTAGCTTTTCTGTAACTCACCATCGCCTCATCTGAACCATCTCATTCCAACATCACATTAGCCTCTCTCTTCTGCTGAATGAGAGATATCTTTTTTTTTCTTAAACCACGGTTCCCTTACCATCTTTTCAGTTCTCTTACCACCTCCTCCTTGCCTGACAGGGACATATCTATCAAAGACACACAATATCTGTTCCTTAAGCCAGTACCACATTTCGATTGTCTCCATCCCCTGCATTTTGCTGCCTCATTCGTAACCTCCTTAGTCCTGCCTAATCGCCTTATAATTGCCCTCTCCCTATCTATCACTCTTGCCCTGTGGCATGTATGTATTCTTTTCCATCACTAAACTAAATATAACTGAATTATGGTCATGATTTGGAGATGGCGGTGTTGGACTGGGGCGTACAAAGTTAAAAATTACACCACCTGATGAAGGAGCAGCATTACGAAAACTAGTGCTTCCAATTAAACCTGTTGGAGTATAACCTGGTGTTATGTGATTTTTAACTTTGAATTGTAGTCACTCTCTCTAATGTGCTTACCTATTTCTAAAGCAAACACTTGGCCTTGTTCATTACCAAGCACCAGATCTAATGTGGTCTCCCGACTTGTCGGCCCTTCGATGTACTGTATCAGAAAACCCTCCTGCACACATTGGACAAACGCTGATCCATCCGACGTAATAGAGTTGTGGCATTTCCAGTCAATGTTGGGGAAGTTAAATTCCCCCATAATGACCACCTTGTACCTTTCACTTCTGCCCAGAATCGATTTGCCAATCCTCTCCTCCACATTCCAGGAACTTTGCAGAGGACTATAAAAAACTCCCAGCGATGTGACCTCTCCTTTCCTGTTTCTATCCTCAGCCCATGCCACCCATGTCGATTAGACCACGTCAATAGTTCTTCTATCCATCATTATACTGTCCTTGACTAACAAAGCCACACCACCCTCTCTGTTACCGCCTTCCCTGATTTCTTTGAAAGATCTAAACACTGGAACTTGCAACACCCATTCCTGATCTTGCTTTATGCATGTCTCAGTCATGATCACAACATTGAAGTCCTAGGTACCTATCCATGCTGCAAGCTCACCTAACTGTTTCCGGATACTCTTGGTGTTGAAGTAGATACACTTCAAACCAGTTTGCTGTCTGCCAGCATGCTCCTGTGTCCATGAAATCTTGTCCATGTCCTTCCTAATCTTATCCACCTGTCTATTGGAACACACACACACACCCACCTCCGGTGAGCTAGTTTATCTCACCAAAATAGCACCAGCATATTTCCCACTCATGATATTAATACCTCTCTGGTTCAAGTGAAGAACGTCCGGTTTGTACAGGTCCCACCTTCCCCAGAATGAAGCCCAATTATCTGTATACCTGAAACCCTCCCTCCTGCACCATCCCTGCAGCCACGTGTCAAGCTGATATCTCTCCCTGTTCTTCGCCTCAGTCTCACATGGCACGGGTAACAAACCATAGATTCCTGAAGAAGGGCTTATGCCCAAAACGTCGATTCTCCTGTTCCTTGGATGCTGCCTGACCTGCTGCGCTTTTCCAGCAACACATTTTCAGCTAACAAACAAGAGATAACAACTCTATTTGTTCTAGTTCTCAGCTTCCACCCTCGCTCCCTAAATCCTGCATTACATCCCTATCCCTCTTTGTACCTTTGACATTGGTACCGATATGGACTATGAGTTAGAGTTAATCACC
Organism: Chiloscyllium plagiosum; assembly: GCF_037043375.1. NCBI lineage: Eukaryota > Metazoa > Chordata > Chondrichthyes > Orectolobiformes > Hemiscylliidae > Chiloscyllium > Chiloscyllium plagiosum. The sequence continues at coordinate 726,382 of NW_028270173.1, read as the reverse complement.
CTCTCCCTTCATGACCCCAAAGACACAATCCGAGACATCACGGACCCTAGCCCCTGGGAGGCAACACACAAACCATGAGTCCCTTTCGTTCCCAACAAATCTTCCATCTGACCCTCTCACCATTGAGTCCCCAATGACTAACACTCTCCTCCTTACCGTGCTTCCCTTCTGTGCAACAGGGACAGAATCGGTTCCAGAGACTGCACCCCACTGCATACCCTTGGTAAGTCATCCTATTATAGGACAAGCCAAACAGAGAACTGCCAGGGAATTCCTCGAGGCATGGCACTCATCCACTGATTCAATCAACAAGCACATCGACCTGGACCCAATATGCTGGCCACTGCAGTGGACAGCTGGAGCTGACAACCGGGATCGGTAGATTCAAACCACTACAAATGCCGGAGAAAAGATCACAGAAGCGCTTCACAGGAGGTTCCCAAGCACTGAGTATGTCACCTCGACAGGGGACGTAACGTCTGCAACACAAATTCCCAGCTCGGCGAACAGAACCACCACAACAAATGATGTTATTTGTTATTTATATAACTGATTTGGATGAGAATTTCGGAGGTATGGTTCGTAAGTTTGTGGATGACACCAATATTGATGTTGTAGTGGACAGTGAAGAAGGTTATCTGGGAAGGCAGCGAGGTCTTGATAAACTAGGCCAGTGAGCTGAGGGATGCCAAATGGAGTTTAATTTAGATAAACGTAAGGTGTTTCATTTTGTTGGGACAAACCAGGGCAGGGTTTACAAAGTCAATGGGAAGATCCTGGGGTGCGCTATAGAACAAAGCAGTCTCGGAGTACAGGTTCAAAGCTCCTTGAATGTGGATTCACAGGGAGACAGAATGGTGACAAAGGCTTTTGGCAAGCAAGCTTTCATCAGTCAGAGCATTGAGTACAGGATTTGGGATGTCTTGTTGCAGCTGAACAAGACGGGGTGAGGCCACATTTGGAGAACTGTGCATTTCTGGTCACCCTACAGTAGAAAGGAAAGTGTTAAACGAGAAAAAGTGCAGAAATGATTTGCTGGGGTTCAGGCAGAATCCGAGGAGCAGGAAAGTCGACGTTTCGGGCAAAAGCCCTTTAAATGTTTGCGACTCACCTTTTACTTTGTGACCTGTAAATATTTCCGTGAATAAACATGAAATTTGAAATTATAAAACAGTTAAATTCATAACATTTGGCAAACAATTAACTTACAGTTTTTCTGTGATGTCACGTTTTCATTTGTGCTGAGTCCCTGATCCTGGGAATTAAAAGAACCTTACAAAGTATGATCCAAACGCCATAATGGAGAGAGACAGATGGAGAGGGGCAGAGTATCCTATAGTGTGGAAACAGGCCATTCTGCCCACACTGACCTCCTGAAGAGCATCCCACTGAGACCCAACCCCCAACCATGTAATCCCACATTTACAATGTCGAAACCAGCTCACGTGCACACCCCTGGAAACTATGGAAAATTTAGCATGGCCAATCCACCGAACGTGCACATCTTTGGATTATGGGAGGAAACCAGAGCACTCGCAGGAAGCTCACACAGGCAGAGAGAGGCTGTGCAAACTCCACACAGACAGTCACCTGAGGCTGGAATCAAACCCGGGTCTCTGGCACTGTGAGACAACAGTGCTAACCACTGAGCTACCATCCCACCCTCTCCAGTGTGAGAGAGGGACATAGAGAGAGAGAGAGAGGGACAGAGGGAGAGGGACTGAGGGAAGGCACAGGGAGAGAGAGTATGGGAGATGGGGACAGAGAGAGAGTGTGTGTAAAAGAGAGGGACGGGGGAGAGGTACTGACAGAAGGCACAGGGAGAGAGAGAGAGAGTATGGGAGATAGGGACAGAGAGAGAGTGTGTGAGAGATAGGGACAGAGACAGAGGTAGTGAGAGAAGGGATAGAGAGAGGGAGTGAGAGAGAGGGAGTGAGAGATAGGGACAGAAGGAGAGGGACTGAGAGAAGGCACCGGGAGAGAGAGAGAATATGGTAGATAGGGACAGAGAGAGAGTGTGTGCAAAAGAGAGGAACGGGGAGATGTACTGAGAGAAGGCACAGGGAGAGAGAGAGAGTATAGGAGATAGGGACAGACACAGAGTGTGTGAGAGATAGGGACAGATATAGAGGTAGTGAGAGAGGGACAGAGAGATAGTGTGTGAAAGCGTGGAACAGAGAGTGTGAAAGGTAAGGACAGAGAGAGAGGGAGTGAGAGATAGGGACAGAAAGAGAGTGTGGGAGATAGGGACAGAGAGAGAGTATGCGAAAGATAGGGACAGAGAGAGAGTGTATGAAAGGTAAGGATAGAGGGAGAGTATGTGAACGATATGAACAGAGAGAGAGGGTGTGAAAGATAGGGACAGAGAGAGAGTATGTGAAAGATATGGACAAAGAGAGTGTGTGAAAGGTAAGAACAGAGGGAGAGTATGTGAAAGATAGGGACAGAGAGAGAGGGATTGAAAGATAGGGGCAGAGAGAGAGCATGTGAAAGTTAGGGACAGAGAGAAAGGGATTGAGAGAAGGGGTAGGGAGTGTGTGAGAGATACAGAGAGAGATAGAATGTATGAGAGATGGGAACAAAGAAAGAGTGTTTGACAGATAAGGACAGAGAGAGACAGAGAGAGAAAGACAAAGAAAGAGATAGCGATGGAGAAAGAGGGTGAGAGACAGGGATGAAGAGAATCCATGAGAGTTTACAGAGTGTCAGGCCGTTCCTGTCCAAATGCCTCAGTGAAACATGAGGAGAGCTTGGCTAAAAGAGCACCCAGTCAGTGTTGTCTGTGACTGTGTACTCAGTTACAAACCCGATCTTCCGGACTGTACTATATAGCTAAGTCTGTGCAGGAGGGAAGATTGTGAGATGTGGATGATGGGAGACAGAGACTTACCTCAATGTTAAAACACTCTGCTTTGTTCCCTGTGCCTTGGGAATATTGAAACGGAAAGGCAGAACAGGGAGAAGTTCATCAGATCACACCCAGTATCATGGGCATCACATTCAAGTATTTCTGATGACCTTCATCTCTGATATTGTAACATAGTCTCGGGACAGAATATTTTAATTGAGAGATAATTCCGATCCAGCACATCACTCCGTGTTAAGAACAGAGCTCCCCTTGGCACTAAGGTACCACCTACTTATTTGATCACAGACCCGAGCTGGTATAGTTACTGTGGTAAACATTGCCAGGGTTACCATGATGTGGTATTGAACACCGAATACAGTGTGGAATATCAGAGCACCAGGTGTAGACAGCCAGACGTCCTGTTCTCTCTGAAACACTCCTGGCTTTTTCATCAAAGGATGCATCTTATCAATTTCCATGAAAAATGTCACCAATTTCCCACAGCATTCACCGATTCCTGCGAAATCACAGATTGTAGTATTTTGTCTCTCTCTGCTATTCCACTCCATCTCTCTGTCTGTCTCTCTGCCTGAGTCTCTGTCTGCCCCTGTTTTTCTCTCTCTCTCTCTGTTCCACTCGCTCTCTCTCTCTGTCACTCTCTCGGTCCATGTCAGTCTCCCTCTGTCTATTTCTGTCTGTGTTTCTGTATCTCTCTCACTGTCTGTGTCTCTGTCACTCTTACTGTTTCAACCTCTCCCTTTCTGGGTCTGTCCCTCTCTCTGTGCCCCTGTTAATAAAACTGGGGACATCGTGTGCTTTATTCACTGCTCTCTCTACCGTCCTACCAGATTCAATTATCTGTGCACACATAACGCCCAACTCTACCTGCCTCTGCAGCACTTCCCTTAGAATTGCCTCCCCATTTTATATTGTCTCTCAATGTCCTTCCCAACAAAGTGCTTCACCTCCCACTTCTCTGCACTGAACCCCATCTTCCCCCTCGCTCACCCTACTCCCCCAGATTGTCAAAGTCATTTTACAGTCCCGCACTGTACCTGTCACAGTTTGCAATTCTTCCTGGTTTGGTGCCATCTCCAAACTTTGAACTTGTCCCCTGCACAGCAAGATCCCAATCATTAATAAATATCTGGCAAAGCAAAATGCCTAACACTGACTCCTGGGAATCGTATTGGTTGGGTGGGGCGGGGGGGACCGCTCTGAAGTTTGGTGTCACACAAGGCACGAGCTGAACCGAACTAAATCCAACTGCTGTACAATATCATCTCTGGAAGGACAGGAGCACACGCTCTTTTCGATAAAGTGAGTTCTGCTTGGGTGAGATAAGGGGCAGGATATTGGTGATTTGTTATTAATTACACACATCATCATCAGGAAAGAATAAACATGAGCTTCCTGCTATTGAGCAAGCAGACTAAACAACCTCAGACCCTGAAACCATGCTGACCGGCTGGTTAAAGTGGTCCCACCTTTATCTATTTATGAACTAACGTGGTGAGATAATTAACAGCTCCTTCACAATTCCCTTTAACAAGTGTCCCATCAGGAAAGGCTGTGGGCACTGCAGTATTCCAGCCTCTGACCTGCTCTTGTAGCAACTGTGTTAATGTCAAGAGCCCATTTCGGTTTCTGGTCAATGCTAACACACAGGAAGATGTCTCCTGGTTTCTGATCTCTCTACCAAGAAGTTAACTTTCTCCTGTTGACCCTGTAAATGCCCAAAACACTCAAGAGGATCGACACTACCCGGGAACAAATCAGCTCCCACTTGATTGACTCCACATTCACCAATGTCCATTCCCTCCACACCAATGCTCAGTAGCAGCAGTGCGTACCGTTTCCAAGATGGGCTGGGAAATTCATCGAACCTCCTCAGACAGCACCTTCCAAACGCACAGCCACTTTGATCCTAAAAGGACAAAGGCAGGAGATACATGAGAACACCACCCCCTGCAGGTTCCCCTCCAAGCCACTCACTAACCTGAGTTGAAACTGTTTGTTCCTATTGGTAATTAATTGGAATGATGTTGTAAGACTGAACGTGTCCTCAGGCTGTGGGATTTGGAGAATGATGCAGAAAAATAATTGAGCAACTCTTAAAGACAGATACATTACTCAATGACATACAGATTGAGGAATATGGAATGAACTAATATAGTCAGGAACAAAATTACTGTACAGTCTAGATTAACATAGCGGAGGCAATTTTCAAACTGCTATTCACTACCTGCACCCTGCAGATAACAGGTACATCCTGGTCACCTCCATCCTGTTCTGCCTGGGGTGTGGAAAAACTTCATTTTGTCAGGTCACTTTTGTACAGGCAAGAGAGCAGCTTTTCAAGGGCTCCCGGGGAAATGTCGGTTCAAAAATTCCCTTACAACAGGAGGAACCAACATCCTCAGCTGGTCAAAGACATCTCCCCATCGCCAATTCATGACGGAGCAGTGAAATGGATACTAGCATCTGTCTTTCTTAAAGAGTAGGATTCAGGCCAGATCCAGGTCAGCAGATATATGGGAACACCACTCCTTGCACGTTCCCCTCTGATCCACTCACCGTCCTGACTTGGAAATTATCACCGTTCCTTCAATGTCGCTGGGTCACAATCCTGGAACTCACCCTCCACCAAGGGCATTGAGGGTCTACCAACAGGAAATAGACTCCAGGGGTTCAAGAGAGCATCTCACCACCACCTTTCCAAGGGAGCAGTTAGGGATGGGCGTTAAACTCTGGTCAGACAATGATGCCTACCTCCCACAAATGAGTAAAAGAAAATCATTGGTGAACATCCCCACTTCTAACCTTGTGATGGAGGGAAGGACATTGATGGAGAAAGTGAAAATGATTGTACCCTGACAAACTCAGGGAAAAAAATTACACTTACACGACCACATACTGCATGTTTACCTAATGGTATTCCTGAATTAGGATTGATATTTATGAAGCTTTTCCCCATTTAGAAAACAGTCTATGGCTCACTTCATCGTTCTAAGTGCGTAACCTCACACTTTCCAACACTATAATCCATCTGCCACTTCTTTGCTCACTCTTCCAGCCTGTCCAAGTACTTCTGCAGACTGCCCGCTTTCACAACACAGCCTGTCCCTCCATCTATCTCTGTGTCATCCAGAAGCTTTGCAACAATACCTTCAGTTCCTTTCTCCAGATCATTATTGTATAACATCAATCGCTGTGATCCCAACACTGAGCACTATGGAACCCCACTCGTCACTGAGAACCATCCTAAAAAAGACCTTTTTATCATTGCTGTCTGCCATCTGCCAGTCAGCCAATCCTCTATCCAAGCCAGTACCTTGCCCTAACACCATGGGCTCATATCTTATTTATAAACTCCTGTACGGCACCTTTCAAAGCCCTTCAGGAAATTGTAATATGTCACGTGCGCTGTCTCTGCTTTGTCGAACTTGCTCATTACATCCTCAAAGAATTCTAACAGATTTGGGAGGCATGACCTCCCCGAGATGGAGATGTGCTGACTTCATCCTTACTACCATGTTCTCCACAAGCTCATCCTTAATAATGGACTTGAACAGCTTACCAACAGGTAAAAAGTTGGGGCATGCTGATTTGAAGAGGATCTGGATGTTGTTGTGCATGAATCACAGAAGGTAGGTCTGCAGGTGCAAGAAGTAATTTGGAAGGCAAATGGAATTTTAAAGGTGTTTGGTTTAAAATCAGAGAGACAATGTTACAGCTGTACAAGGCGCTGCTGAGGCCACACCTGGATTACTGTTTGCAGAATTGGTCTCCTTACTTCAGGATGCATGCACTGGAGCGGGTGCAGAGGAGGTTCACTAGGTTCTTTCTGGAGTTGAGTGGGTTGGCTGATGAGGAGAGGCTGAGTAGATTGGGATTATATTCACTGGAATTCAGAAGAATGAGGGGGGATCTTACAGAAACATATTAAATTATGAAGGGAATCGATAAAATAGAAATACGTAGGATGTTTCCACCGATAGTGAAAATATGACGATAGGGCATGGCCTCAAGATTTGAGGAAGCAAGTTTAGAACTGAACTGAGAAGGAGCTTCTTCACTCAAAGGTTTGTTAATCCATGGAATTCCTTGCTCAGGAAAGTAGTTGACGCGACTTCAACAATTGCTTTTGAAGCTAAGGTAGATACTTTTTTGGAAAATAAAGGAATTCAGGGATATGGTGAAAACACGGCTAAGTGGAGCTAAGTCCACGAAAAGATTAGCCATGATGTTATTGATGGCAGAGCAGGGTCAAAGGGCTGCGTGGCTTACTCCTGCTCCTACTTCTTATGTCAATACTGACCCTCTGACAGTGTGGCACTCCGTCAGCACTGACTCACTCACAGAATGGACTATCTGTAACTTTGTGTTGTTCCTCCTCCTGGCCTATTGTGGTTGCCCCATTACTCACAGCCTCGGAGTAAAGATTGAGGTAAACGATGAGGTTGGAGGTAGAGGCTGGTTTTTAGAAACACCCACACCTCCCACATCCCTCAGATGTACAATGTGCATCTCTGTCAAAACATGAACACCACCTGCTTTCTGTGAATGCAGTGAGTGGGTGGGGATTAGATGCCACTATCGCGTGAATAGTTTGTGAGAGGTTATGGCAGTGGGAATAAATGGTTCCCTTTGGAACGCAGTAGCAGATTGATATTGAATTATCATTGTTTTTACCAAGCCAGGACTCACTATTTCTCTTGATCTCCATCGTGGAGCCTGTAATGAAATGTGTGTGCTTTATGTATTTACTAACATTGTGACATGATTGTGGTAATTATAGCAGGGTGTGTCAACTTCCCCAGCATGATTTGGGATGGTCATTTTGGAACAAGTGTCACTATTCTCAAAATATTAACTCTGTCTCTCTGTCTCTGTCTCTCTCTCTTTCTCTCTGCCTCTCTCTCACTCTCTGTCTCTCTGTCTCCAGCAGCTACCAGACCTATCATCTCTCTCCAGCACTTTCGGATTGCTTCCCATCTCCAACTCGCCTGACCTTTATTTTATTGTAGACTATTCAGATTACATCAGCCTAATAGCTGCCTAATTTATTGCTTCACATTCCTCAGTTCCACCATGAGCTGGTATTCGGAATTGAGAATTGGGAAAAGGTTTGTACGGCTGAGGGAAAAAGGAAGGGGGTTAGGTACGGGTCTAATTTGACGGTGTAAAGAGCCATTAGAGGCACATTGGAAAGAATGGCCTTTATAAATCTAATCCAATCTAATCTTTGCTCCACTCGCACCCAGAGAGTGTCTCATTGTGTAAAAGTCCTGGGAGTTCACAGCAGTGAAACAATTCCTGTCACAGGTATGGGCAGGTCTGAAGCTATTTGTTCCCATCGGTAATGAATTGGAATGATGTTGTCAGACTGAACATGTCCTCAGGGAGTGAGATTTGTAAAATGATGCAGAAAAACAATTGAGCAACTCTCAAAGACAGATATATTACTCAATGACACACAGATTGAGGAATCCGGAATGAACCAACACAATCAGGAATGAAATTACTGTACAGTCGAGATTAACATTGTGAGAGTGTTTTCCAACTCCCATTCACTGTCTGCCCATTGTCAGGTATCAGTCACATTCAAATCCTTCTCCAGTTTGTTCTGACTGAGGTTTGAAAAACTGCATTTTGTCAGTTTAGTTTTGTACAAACAAGAGAGAGCAGCTTTTTGAAAGAGCTCCCGGGGAAATGTAGGTTCAATGATTCCACTGCCATGAGAGGAACTAACCTCATCACTTTCTCCAAGGGATCTCTCCATCTCCAATTCATCACGGCGGTGTGAAATGGATACTTTGCATCTGTCTTTATTACTGAGGTTATTCAGGGCAGACCATAAGGACAGCAGATACATGGGAACATCAGTCCCTGCAAGTTCGCCACGGAGCCACTCAACATCCTGACTTGGAAATGTATCATCGTTCCTTCAGTGTCACTGGGTAACAATCCTGGAAATCCTCCGTCGCCCCACCCCCACCCACCCACCTAGGGCATTGTGGCTCTACCTAAAACAAATGGATTCCAGGGGTTCAAGAAGGCAGCTCACCACCACCTTCTCAAGTGGGGGTGGCAATTAGGGACAGGCAATAAATGTCGGTCAGCCAACGATGCCCACGTCTCACACATGAATACATTAAAATCATTGATGATCACCCCACTTCTGACCTTGTGATGGAGGGAAGGTCATTGATGAAGCAACTGAAAATGATTGGACCCTGACAAACTCAAGGAAATTTGTACACTTACACAAACACATATTACGTGTTAACCTGAAGAGAACCCTGAATTAGGAATTCTGAATTAAGTCACTTTTTGCTTCATATTCCTGAAGCTTTATCCCATTTAAAAATCGTCTATGCCTCTGTACGTCTGACAAAGTGCATAACCTCACACTTTCCCACCTTGTATTCTATCTGTCACTTCTTTGCTCATTCTCCCAGCCTGTCCAATTCCTTCTGCAGCCTCCCCCCTTCCTTAACACAGCCTGTTCCTCCATCTTTCTCTTGTTATTGGCAATCTTAGCAGTAATGTATTCATCATTGGGGACTCCGTAGAGAGGGACAGAACGGAGGTTCTGTGGGAACGAGAGAGACTCATGGTGGCTGTGTTGCCTCCCAGGTACTAGGGTTCATGATGTTTCTGATCGTGTTTTGCGGATCCTTGAGTGGGAGGGGGAGCAGCCCCAAGTCATGTTCCACATAGGCACCCACGACAGAGGTAGGAAGAGATTTAGAGATTTAAAGCAGAAATTCAGGGAGCTAGGGTGGAATCTTAGAGCGAGAACAAACAGAGTTATTATCTCTGGCTTGTTGCCGATGCCATGTGCAAGTGAGGCGAGGAACAGGGAGAGAGAGGAGTTGAACACGTGGCTACAGGGTTGTACAGGAGGGAGGCTCTTGGATTCCTGAATAATTGGGGTCTTTCTGGGTTGGTGGGACCTTTACAAAAGGATGATCTTCACCTGAACCGGTGGTGTACCAATATCCTGGGAGGGGGAAAGTTTACTAATGTTCTTCGGGTAGGTTTAAACTAATTCAGCAGGGGTTGGGAACCAAAACTGTAGTTCAAGTATCCGGTAGGATGAGAGTTGTGAGGTCAGAACTCAGACTCCAAGATCGTAATAAGACTCCAGCAAGGCAAGAAGTTGGTTTGAAATGCGAACTTCAACATCAGGAGCATCCGGCATAAGATGGGTGAACTTGCAGCATGGGTTTGTACCTGGGATTTCGATGTTGTGGGCATTTCAGAGATATGGCGAAAGGAGGGACAGAAATGGTTATTGCAGGTTCCGGGATTCAGATATTTCAGTAAGAACAGAGAAAATGTTAAAAGAAGGGCTGGTGTGGCATTGTTAGTCAAGGATAGTATTACAGTTGCAGAAAGGACATTTGAGGAGTCAGCTGCTGAGGTAGTTAGGACTGAGGTTAGAAACAGAAGAGGAGAGGTTACCCTGTTGGAAATTTTCTGTAGGCCTCCAAATAGATACAGAGATGTAGATGAAAGGATAGCACAGATGATCCTCCATAGGTGCGAGAGTAACAGGGTAGTTGTTATGGGGGACTTTAACTTTCCAATTATTGACTGGGAATACTGAAGTTGAAGTACTTTAGATGGGTCAATTTTTGTGCAATGTGTGTAGGAGGGTGTCCAGACACAGTGTGTAGACAGACCAACAAGGGACAAGGCTATATTTGATTTGGTACAGGGTAATGAACCTGGTAAGGTGTTAGATTTGGAGGTAGATGAGCACTTTGGTAATAGTGACCACAATTAAGTTAGTTTTACTTTAGTGATGAAAAGGGATAGGTATATACTGCAGGGGAAAAGGCAATTATGATGCGATTAGACAAGATTTAGGATGCATAGGATGGGGAAGGAAACTGCAGGGGATGGGCACAATTGAAATGTGGAGCGTATTCAAGGACCAGATACTGCGGGTCCTTGATAAGTATCTACCTATCAGGCAGGGACGAAGTTGTCGAGTGCAGGAGCCATGGTTTACGAAGGAAGTCAAATCTCTCTTCAAGGTGAAGAAAAAGGCTTTAGTTAGGATGAGATGTGATGGCTCAGTTAGGGCACTTGAGAGTTACAAGTTAGCCATGCAAGACCTAAAGAGAGAGCTAAGAAGAGCCAGGAGGGGACATGAGAAATCATTGGCAGATACGATCAAGGCAAACCCGAAAGGCTTTCTATAGCGTTATCAGGACTTAAAGAATGACAGTAAGATTAGGCCAATCAAGCATGGCAGTGGGAGGTTGTGCGTGGAGTCAGAGGAGATAGGGGAACAACTAAATGAACACTTTTTATCAGTATTTACACTTGAAAAGACAATGTTATCGAGGAGAGTACTGAGATACAAGCTATTAGATTAGATGGGATTGAAGTGCATAAGGAGGATGTGTTAGAAATTCGGGAAAGTGTAGAAATAGGTAAGTCTCCTGGGCCGGATGGGATTTATCCTAGGATTCTCTGGGAAGCCAGGGAGGAGATTGCCAAGTCTTTGGCTTTGATCTTTATGTCACCATTGTCAAGAGAAATAGTGCCAGTAGACTGGAGGCTAGTAAATGTCGTTCCCTTGTTTAAGAAGGGGAGTAGAGACAACTCTGGAAATTATAGACCAGTGAGCCTTACTTCGGTTATAAGAGATAGGATTTATAATAATCTAGAAAGGAATAGGTTGATTACAGATAGACAACTTGGTTTGGTGAAGGGTAGGTCATGCCTCACAAGCCTCATTGATTACTTGAGAAGATGACCAAACAGATGGCTGAGGGTAAAGTGTTTGATGTGGTACATATGGATTTCAGTAAGGCATTTGATAAGGTTCTCCATTGCACAAAATACGGAGTCATGGAATTGAGGGTGATTTAGTGGTTTGGATCAGAAATTGGTCAGCTGAAAGAGTCCGAGGGTGGTGGCTGATGGGAAACATTTATCCTGGAGTTCAGTTACTAGTGGGGTACCGCAAGGACCTGTTTTGGGTACACTGTTGTTTCCCATTTATACAAATGACCTGGATGAGGGCATAGAAGGATAGGTTAGTAAATCTGTGGATGGCACTGAGGTCGGTGGAGTAGAGGATAGTGACAAAGAAGGTTTTAGATTCCAGAGAGACATAGATAAGCTGCAGAGCTGGGGTAAAAGGTGGCAAATGGAGTTTAATGTGGAAAAGCGTGAGGTGATTCACTTCGGGAAGTGTAACAGGAATGCGGAGTACTAGGCTAATAGTAACATTCTTGGTAGTGTACTTGAGCAGAGAGATCTCTGTGCCCAAGTCATACATCCTTGAAGGTTGCCACCCAGGTTGATAAGGTTGGTAAGAAGACATACGGTGTGTTAGCTTTTATTGTAGAGGGATTGCATTTTGGAACCATTAGGTCATTTTGCTGCTGTACAAAGCTCTGGTGCGGCCACATTTGGAGTATTGTGTACAGTTCTGGTCATTGCATTATAGGAGGGATGTGGAAATATTGGAAAGGGTTCAGAGGAGATTTGCTAAGATGTTGTCTGGTATGGAAGAAAGGTCTGATGAGGAAAGGCTGAGGGTCTTGAGCCTGTTTCTTTCGAGAGAAGGTTGAGAGGTGACTTAATTGAGACATATCAGATAATCAGAAGGTTCTATAGGGTGGAGAGTGAGAGCCTTTTTCCTCAGATGGTGATGGCTAGCACGAGGGGACATAGTTTTAAATTGAGGGGTGATAGATATAGGACAGATGTCAGAGGTAGTTTCTTTACTCAGAGTGTAGCAGGGGCACAGAATGCACTGCCTGCAACAGTAGTGGACTCGGCAACTTTAAGGGCGTTCAAATGGTCATTGGTTAGACATATGGACGAGAATGGAATAGTGTCGGTTTGACGGGCTTCAGATTGGTTCCACAGGTCGGTGCAACATCGAGGGCCGAAGGGCCTGTCCTGTGCTGTCCTGTTCTATGTTCTATGAATTCACTGTTCAAAAGTGACTTTTAAATAAAAATCGCTGAACTGACAACTCAAATCTATTTCCTTCTGCTTTAGAGTACAAATTCACAAACTGTGTCACAAAGTTTCACCAGCGTTAACCAGGCAGAGCCTTGCGTTTCAACACTGGTCCGAGACCATTGATGATATGGGCAATGTGTGACTATAAAATTAATGAAGTCTGGAAGATTTGTAGGGATGGTGTCAAACAGTGAGTGACGGGATTCTGTCAGGGGGTAGATGGGATGAACTGAGTTTACCCACTCACTCTGTACTTCCCTGAAGGCTGCCAGCCTCTGTCTATTCCATGGGAACTGGTGAAGGCCATTCATCCCCTCAATCCTGTTCGTGATTCAAAGAGTCATAGAGTCATAAAACATGGATACAGACCCTTCAGCCGAAGCCGTCCATGCCAAACATAATCCCAAACTAAACTAGTCCCACCTGCTTGTTCCTGGATCATATCCCTCCAAATCTTTTCTATTCACATACTTATCCAAATGTCTTTTAAACATTGTTACTATGCCCACATCCACTACTTCCTCAGGAAGTTCATTCCACAGCCGATCCACCCTCTGTGTAAAAATGTTGCCCCTCCTGTCTGTTTTAAATCTCTTTCCTCTCACTTTAAAAATGTGCACCCAGTATTGAACCTCCCATCCGTGGGAAAAGGCACTTACCATTCATTGTCGTATTCTGCCATTCAGTAAGATCAAGGTCCAATTCCATCTATCTGCCTTTGGCCCATATCCCTTCATCCCTTTGCTTAACAAACATATATTCATTAACAACTGATCCAGCATCCACTGCCATTTGTGGAAGAGAGTTCCAAACTTCTCCCATCCTTTGTGTGTGGGAGTGCTTCCTAACAATTCTCCTGAACACTCTGGACCTCATTCTCAGACTCCATTTTCCCCAACCAGTGGGAATATTATATCATAGAATCCTTACAGTGTGGGAGCAGACCATTCAGCGCCTTTAGCCCTCACTGACTCTCTGAAAATCATTTCTCCTAGACCAACCCTATTAACCAATTCTTGTGTTTCCCAAAGCTAATCCACATAACCTGCACATTCCTGCTAACTATGGCCAAGTTGCTTAACCTGCACATCTTTGGATTGTGGGAGGAAGCCGGAGCCCCCAAAGGAAGCCCACGCAGACATGGGGAGAATGTGCAAACTCCACACACAGACAGTTGCCCGAGGGTTGAATTGAACCTGGGTCCCTGGCACTGTGAGGCAGCAGTGCTTCCCACTGAGCCATGTATCTTTACCTATCCTGTCTTTTGCTGTTATTATCTTGAAGATTGCAATCAGATCATGCCTTAACCTTCTAAATTCTAGACAAATCTAGCCTCATTTCTAAAATCACTTCACTTCATATCACCCATGCAGTTCAGGTGTTGTTCTGAGACACCTACACTGTACTCCCTCTGAGGCCAACCTCTCCTTCTGAAGGTGTGGTGCCCAGATTTTCTCATTTTTTTCAATTTTCCTGAAGCTCTCTGTGAATAACGGGGGCTGCGGAGTCGCTTTCCAGCAAAATACTCCTGTGAGGGGGTGGGAATGTTATACAGGAAACATGGCATGAAAATCAGACACACACACACACACACACACACACACACACACACACACACACACACACACACACACACACACACACACATCATTACACCCCCCCCCACACACACACATCATTACACCCCCCCCACACACACACACATACTCTCTTCATCTCCCACACTTACATATACACAGACATATACTCACCCACACACACACAGGCACACACACACACATCATTACACCCCCACACACACATCATTACCCCATCCACCCACACAAACATTATTACAACCCCCACACACACACATCATTACACACCCACACGCATTGTTACTGCCCCCACACAAACACATCATCACCCCCCACACACATACTCTCTTCATCTCTCACTCTCACATATACACAGACATATACTCACACAAACGCATCATTACATCCCCCCACACACACATACTCTCTTCATCTCTCACATACACACAGACATATACTCACACACACATCATTACAACCACCACACACACACATTATTACACACACATGATTACACCCCCACACAAACATACTCTCTTCATCTCTCACACTCATTTACACACAAACATATACTCACACACACATCATTACACCCCCCCACACACACATAATTACCCCCCAACACAGATCATTACCCCCACACACACATGCACACACGCATTATTACATCCCCCACACTCACACACATTACATCTCCCCACACACACACACTCTTTTCATCTCTCACACTCACATACACACAGACATATACTCACACACACGCACGCATCATTACACACCCCACACACACTCTCACACACACTCACAAACATGCACACACTCTGTCTCACAAACTCTCACACACATATACTCACACACATTCTCTCTCACACATTCTTGAACACACACTATCTCACACACGCACACATTCCTTCAGTATTTCATGTTAAAGTGAAACTTGTGCCTGTCGTAATGATGAAAACGATGATCCACCATGTGTGATGGTGGGACTTGGTGAAGTCTGAATCAAACACAGTGACAGGAACTCCATCCTCAGTTCTGTTTGCCTGTGCCACCACCTCTGGCATCCTATTCCAGATGCACACCATCCTCTGTGTGAAAAAAATTTGATATCGTTGCCTCTCACCTTAAATCTTTTTCTCTCTAGTTTTAGACTTCCCTACCATGGGGAAAATCTGTCAGCTATCTACCTTCTGGATGTAGGATTGCTCGCTGAGCTGGAAGGTTCATTTTCAGACGTTTCGTCACCATGCTAGGTAACATCTTCAGTGAGCCTTCGGATGAAGCACTGCTGCCGTTTCCTGTTTTTGATTAATATATTTGGGTTTCCTTGGGTTGGTGATTTCATTTCCTGTGGTGACGTCATTTCCAATGGTGATGTCATTTCATATTCTTCTTCTCAAGGGGTGGTAAATGCGGTCCAAGTCAATGTGTTTGTTGTTAGAGTTCCGGTTGGAATGCCATGCTTCCAGGAATTCTCATGCGTGCCTCTCTTTGGCTTGTCCAGGGATGGATGTGTTGTCACAGTCAAAATGGTGTCCTCCATTATCTGTACGTAAGGATACTCGTGAGAGAGGGTCATGTCTTTTTGTGGCTAGTTGATGTTCATGTTTTCTGGGGGAGAGTTTTCTGCCTGTTTGTCCAATGTAGTGTTCTTGTACAGTATTTTGTAATTGACATTAGTTTTGCTTGTTGCCTGTGTAGGGTCTTTCAAGTTCATTAGCTGCTGTTTTAGTGTGTTGGTGGGTTTTGGGCTACCATGATGCCAAGGGGTCTGAGTAGTCCGGCAATCATTTCTGAGATGTCTTTGGTGTAGGGGAGAGTGGCGAGGGTTTCGGGATGCGTTTTGTCTACTTCCTTGGGTTTGTGCTGAGAAATTGGCGGACTATGTTCATTGGATATCCATTCTTTTTGAATGCGCTGTATAGGTGGAGACTCCACCCAAGAATTCCTGAAGACCATCAAAGACACCCAAGATAGAAGAGGATGAAATTATGGTCTCTTTTGATGCAACAGCCCTGTTCACATCAATCAAAATCAACCTGGTCAAAGAAACATTGACTACACTATTAGGAGACCCAAAGACACATACACAAAACACCACCAACTTCATCAGCAAGGACAGTAGTGGACCTAAGCCTTACCACACACTTCACCTTCAACAACAAAACCTACAGACAAACCAAAGGAACACCCATGGGATCTCTGATATCAGGATTCTTCGCAGAAGCAGTAATGCAGAGACTTGAACAAACAGTTCTGCCAACCATCCAACCCAAACTTTGGAAACACATTTGTCATTACTAAAAGGAGCAATTAGAAGAAACCTTCAAGACCATCAATAATACCCTTATTTGCATAAATTCACTAAAGAGGAGGAAAGCAACAATAAACTGCCATTCCTAGATGTCACAGTGGACGGAACAGCCAATGGGCAACTTCAAACCAGCATCTACAGGAAAACAACACACACGGACCGTATATTGAACTACAGAAGCAGTCATCCCAACACCCACAAACGAAGCTGCATAAGGACATTATTCATTCATGTTAGGCTAATGCAAAAAATACGGAGGTATGGCATTGAGGGTGAGTTGGAGGTTTGTATTAGGAATTGGCTGACTGGAAGAAGACAGAGGGTAGTAGTTGATGGTAAAGGTTCATCTTGGAGTGCAGTTACTAGCGGTATTCTGCAAAGATCTGTTTTGGGACCATTGCTGTTTGTCATTTTTATAAATGACCTGGAGGAGGGGCTAGAAGGTTGGGTGAGCAAGTTTGCGGATGATACGAAAGTCGGTGGAGTTGTTGACAGTGAGGAAGGATGTGGCAGGTTACAGCGGGATATAGATAAGCTGCAGAGCTGGGCAGAAAGGTGGCAAATGGAGTTCAATGTAGGTAAGTGTGAGGTGATTCACTTTGGTAAGAGTAACAAAAAGATGGGGTACTGGGCTAATGGTCGGATACTTGGTAGTGTGGATGAGCAGAGGGATCTTGGTGCCCATGTACACAGATCTCTGAAAGTTGCCACCCAGGTAAATAGTGCTGTGAAGAAAGCATATGGCGTAATGGCTTTTATTGGTAGAAGAATTGAGTTCCGGAGCCCTGAGGTCATGTTGCAGTTGTATAAGACTCTGGTGCGGCCGCATCTGGAGTATTGTGTGCAGTTTTGGTCGCTATACTATAGGAAGGATGTGGAGGCACTGGAACGGGTGCAGAGGAGGTTTACCAGGATGTTGCCTGGTATGGTTGGAAGATCGTATGAGGAAAGGCTGAGGCACTTGGGGCTGTTTTCATTGGAGAAAAGAAGGTTTAAGGGTGACTTGATAGAGGTGAAGAAGACGATTAGGGGTTCAGATAGGGTTGACCATGAGAAACTTTTTCCACGTATGGAGTCAGCTATTACGAGGGGGCATATCTTTAAATTAAGGGGTGGTAGGTATAGGACAGATGTTAGGGGTAGATTCTTTACTCAGCGAGTCGTGAGTTCATGGAATGCCCTACCAGTAGCAGTGATGGACTCTCCCTCTTTATCGGCATTTAAACGGGCATTGGATAGGCATATGGAGGATAGTGGGCTAGTGTAGGTTAGGTGGGCTTGGATCAGCGCAACATCGAGGACCAAAGGGCCTGTACTGCGCTGTATGTTTCTATGTTCTATGTTCTAAATACCCAGGACAAGATGGGATCTATCCCAAGTTGCTGAGGGAGGCAAGAGAACAAATAACTGGGACCCTGATAGATATCTTTGTAACATCCCTAAACACATATTAGACGCCGGAAGACTGGAGAGTTGCTCATGTTGCCCCCCTGTACAAGAAGGGTAGTAGGGATATTCCAGATAACTACAGACCGGTGAACCTGCTGCCAGTGGTGGGAAAGTTGCTGGTGAAGTACTGAGGGATAAAATCTATTTATATTTAGTAAAGAATGAGCTTATCAGTGATAGGCAACTTGGTTTTGTGGGGGGTAGATCGCACATTACCAAATTAATAGAGTTCTTTGAGGAAGGGACCAAGCTGATAGATGAAGGAAAGGTTGTAGATGTCATATATTTGGAATTTAGTAAGGTGTTTGATAAGGTTCCCCGTAGTACACTAATGGAGAAAATGAAGTCACATGGTGTGCAGGGTGTTCTAGCTAGGTGGATAAAGAACTGGTTGAACAACAGGAGACAGAGTAGTAGTTGAAGGGAGTTTCTCGAAATGGAGAAAGGTTTTCCATATGGGTCAGTGCTGGGGCCACTGTTGCTTGTAATATGCAAAAATGATGTGGAAGAGGGCATTGTTAGATTGAGCAGTGATTTTGCAGATGACACGTAGATTGGTGGAGTATCAGAAAGTAGAGGGGACTGTCAGAGGATACAGAAGAATATAGATGGACTGAAGAGTTGGGCGGAGAAGTGGCAGATGGAGTTCAATCCGGGTAAAAGAGCCTTGGGAGAAGTTGATGAGCAGAGAGATTTGGGAGTTCAGGTCCATTACACCCTGAAGGTGGCTGCACAGGAGGATAGAGTGGTCAAGAAGGCATATGGTATGCTTGCCTTCATCAGACAGGGTATTGAGAATAAGTGCTGGCAAGTCATGTTAAAATTGCACAAGACATTGGTTTGGCCGCATTTAGAATACTGTGTACAGTTCTGGTCGCCACATTACCAGAAGGATGTGGACGCTTTGGACAGGGTGCAGAGAAGGTTTACGAGGATTTTAACTGATATGGAAGGTGCTAGCTATGAAGAGAGGTTGAGTAGGTTAGGAATGTTTTCATTAGAAAAAAGGAGATTGAAGGGGAACCTGATTGAGATCTATAAAATTATGAAGGGTATAGACAGAGTGGATAGAGATAAGCGTTTTCCCAGGGTGAAGGATTCAATAACGAGAGGACACGTGTTTAAGGTGACAGGTGAACAGTTTAAGGAGATATATGCGCAGAAAATACTTCACACAAAGGATAAAAGGTGTCTGGAACTCGTTGCCAGCAGAGCTAGGAGAGGCAGGTATGGTGGATCCATTTAAGATGCATTTGGACAGATGCATGAGGAGATGGTGAGCAGAGGGATGCAGATGCTTAGAAATTGGGTGATACGTTTAGGCAGTGGGTTTCGATCATCTCAGGCTTGGAGGGCCAAAGGGCCTGCTCCTGGGCTGTAAATTTTCTCTCTTATTTTTGTTCTTTATTTCAACCATGCCCATTCTTTGCAGTTTCCTTCCCCATCCTATGCATCTTAAATCTTGCCTAAGTGTTCGTAATTGCCTTTCCCCCAACTATCACTCTTGGCCTGGGTGAAATGGACACAGAAGACTGAAAAGCAATTTCCCCAGAGCAGAACGTTTAATTGCAATCGCTTAAAACAATGAGCATATTTCCTGGGACAGAGAGAAAAGGACATAAAGAAAGAAATGAGGTTGTCAGTTTCTCATCTCTGGATGACCGCATCTACCAAGGGAAAAACAGGAGTCAGTGTGGAAAAGTAGAGAGGCCAAGGAGTAGAGTGAGAAAGTTGAAAAGGACAATAGGGGAGAGTTAAAACAGGACTGTGGTAAGATCATGATCTCTAATCAAACCAGGCTCAACCATGATGATGCTGAAGAGACCCAGTCCCAAGACTGGGAGGGCTGGTATCAATGGTACATTGTAAGGCAGGTCCAGGACCAAGGTCAATGACACTCCACACCACCGTCCCCACACTCAAGCGCCCTTAGTGTTCCTATTGCAAAACACAACAGGCGGCACAATGGCTCAGTGGTTAGCACTGCTGCCTCACAGCGCCAGGGAGCCAGATTCGATTCCAGCCTTGGGCGACTGTCTATGTGGAGTTTGCACATTCTCTGCGTATCTGTGTGGGTTTGCTCAGGGTACTCTGGTTTCTATCCAAAGGTGTGCTTGTCTGGTGATTTGGCCACGCTAATTTGCCCAGAGTGCGAGGTGCATTAGTCGGGGGTAAATATAAGGTAGGGGAATGGGTCTAGGTAGGTTCCTCTTCCCTGGGTCTGTGTGGACTTGTTGGGAGAAGGGTCTGTTTCCATACTTTCGGGAATCTAACCTAACATCTGCTCCAAAGGCGCAGGCAGAAGTGGACCAGTCCATAACACATTTACTGGTCCAGACAGCCAGACCATCCATGTCTCCTGGACCCGGATACACTCCGAGTTATGCGGTATAGTCGAAATAAGGCCCAGACCAAAATCAAAAATTGAGGATAACCAACAAAAGTTAGAGATCATGTGCGAAAGCCACATCCCAAATTGTGAGGACATCGAGCTGATGATGGATGCGTATTTGGGCACCAATAAATGGAGACAAGTTAAGGGCAAAAGTAACTGGCCAGAGGGCCCTTGGAACAAAGACACTCCAGACAATTTTGGGAAGGATTACAGAAATCTCCAGGTGAGAGATACCCAAAAAGCGTTAATTGGGGAAAGATACTGGGGAAAGGAGCTCAGAAATGGACTGAGGAGAACCAGGAGAGGGCACGAAAAAGGCTTGGCAGGAAAGATTAGGGAGAAACCAAAAGTATTTTACTCATACATGAGGAATAAGAGAATGATCAGGGAGAAGGCAGGGGCTCAAGCGACTCAGACAACGTTGTCTCTCTCATATGCTGCAGGTAAGGATGGCCTGAGGCATGGTACATTGGTGAAACCGAGCAGAGGGTACAGCAATGGATGAATGGGCACCGCACAGCAATCAACAGACAGGAGTGTTCCCTCCCAGTTGGAGAACACTTCAGCGGTCCAGGACATTCAACCTCAGACCTTCGGGTGACCATCCTCCAAGGCAGACTTCAGGACAGTCAACAGCGAAAAGTGGCCGAGCAGAAGCTGATTGCGAAGTTCAGTAACCATAGGGAGGGACTCAACCGGAACCTTGGGTTCATATCACACTACAGGTGACCACCATTGCAAGAGACACACACACAAACACTCCTACGCACACACACACACATACACGTGTGCACACACACGTGCACAGACACACATACACTCCTACAGACACACACACTCCCACACTCACACATGCACCCTCTCACAGACTTATACACTTTCACACACACACACATATACACTCTCACACTCACAACCCCCACCACAGACACACACACACATAAAGACAAACACAAAACCACATGCACACATACACATAATTTTGTGGGGTGAATTTGTACTTCCAGAGTTACATTGTACTTTGCTCGAAAACTGCATGAATCCATGTAAGACTTTGTTAATTCACTTTTTTTTTAGATTAGAATCAGTCTAAACATTATGGCACAGACAGGGAACACAGAGGGCTAACACCTTCAACATCTTAACATCTTATTTGGCTGACCCCAATTGTTACAGATAACCTGAGAATGTAACTTTTAAAAAACTTTGTGATTTACACATAAAATAAGTGAAATTAACATGGTCATTCTAACCGATGAGAGATTTAACAAACAATCAAGGTATTTTTCAATGTATAATTTCAGTTACATCACACTGGCATTTTTTGCTATAAATTCTGTGTCTTACAATTGTGTACTCCACATCCACCTGATGAAGGAGCAGCGCTCTGAAAGCTAGTGCTTCCAATTAAACTTGTTGGACTATAACCTGGTGTTGTATGATTTTTAACTTTGTACACTCCAGTCCAACACCGGCATCTCCAAATTACGATCATGGAGAAGGTAGGGCCAGTCAGGGAATATATCTAATATCTCGAATGAGTTATAAAGTAAGTTTAAGATTACTGGGTCATCTTAGAGAAAGAATAAATGAACAAAGAACAAAGAAAAATTACAGCCCAGGAACAGACCCTTCAATACTCCAAGCCTGAGCCGATCCAAATCCATCCACTTCCTAAGCATTTGTATCCCTCTGCTCCCCACCTACTCATGTATCTGTTCAGATGCATCTTAAATGAATCTACCATGCCTGCCTTTACTATCTCTGCTGGCAATGCATTCCAGGCACCCACCATCCTCTGTGTAAAGTACTTGTCGCGTATGTCCCCCTTAAACTTTTCACCTCTCACCTTGAACACGTGACCTCTTATTATTGAACCCCTCACCCTCTAAAAAACGTATCTCTATCCAGCCTGTCTATACCCTTCATGCTTTTGTAGATCTCAAATAGGTCCCCCATCAATCTCCTTTTTATCTAATGAAAACAATCCTAACCTACTCAACCTCTCTTCATAGCTAGCACCTTGCATACCAGGCAACATCCTCGTAAACCTTCTCTGCACCCTCCCCAAAGCGTCCACATCATTTTGGTAATGTGGCGACCAGAACTGTACACAGTATTCTAAATGCCGCCGAACCAATGTCTTGTACAATTTTAACATGACCTGCCAGCTCTTTTCCTCAATACCCCGTCCAATGAAGGCAAGCATACCCGAAGCCTTGTTGACCACTGTATCCACCTGGGCAGCCACCTTCAGGGTGCAATGGGCCTGAACTCCAAGATCTCTCTGCTCATCAACTTTTCCCAAGACTCTTTGTTTACAGCATTGTTTGGTCTAAAATTAGAGTTGCCAAAATGCATCACCTCACATTTGCCTAGATTGAACTCCATCTGCCACTTCTGCGCCCAACTCTCCAGATTATCTATATTCTCCTGTATTATTTGACAGTCCACTACGCTTACTGCTACTCCACCAATCTTCGTGTCATCTGCAAATTCACTGACCAGACCAACAGTGCCCTCTTCCAGATCATTTGTGTAAATTACAAGCAACAATGGCCCCAGCACTGATCCTTGTGGAACATCATTGGTCACCTTTCTCCATTTCGAGAAACTCCATTCAACTACTACTCTCTGTCTCCAGTTGCTCAACCAGTTCTTTAGCCACCTAGCTAGAACACTCTGCACACCATGTGACTTCACTTTCTCCATTAGTTTACCATGGGGAACCTTCTCAAACGCCTTAGTAAAGTCCATGCATATGACATTTCCAGCCCTTCCTTCATCTATCAGCTTGGTCACTTGCTCAAAGAACTCGAAGTTAGTAAAGCACGATCTAAACCACACAAAACGACATTTCCTATCAGTGATAAGCCCATTCTTTTCCAAATATAAACAGATTTTATCCCTCAGTACCTTCTCCAGAAACTTTCCCAAGACTGACATCAGTGTGAAGTATGTTTTGCCTGAAGCAAACAGAAATGCTTGACTTCTGTTTCAAAACATTATGCGATAATTTACCACGTGCTACAGATCCCTTCAGATGTCTGGAATTAGATTGGCAGTAATAATTCAATAGCAACATTGGATGAGATTGAACAATTAGCAATCGACAGTGGTAGCAGAAGCAAAACAAATTGGAATAATGGGTTGTAATGGAATTGAAGTTAACGTGTATCTGAGTGGAAATGAAGTTTTGGTGAGAGTATTAAACTGACAGCTTTCTCTTAGTGATGTTTGTGTCCTTGTCTTTCCTGGTGAACTTGGTGATCGAGCAGAGTCACATCGCTCTGGACTGGACCTTGTCTGAGAAAGGTGGCACCTGTGCCCTGATAGATCAGGAATGTTGCACCCAAATCCCTGATAACTCCGAAGAAATCACTAACCTGGCTGAGCATATCCGAAAGGAACTGGGCAAGTTACGTGAACTCAATGATTGCTGGGGATTTGTTAGTTGGTTGAGCAGTATTTTTGGAAATTGGGGAATCTCAATCAGTGGGGTCTTGGGATACTGCTCTTGATTGTAATTGTTTTGGTTCTAGTAGGGTGTATCAGGACCCTTTGCACCAGCTACGGTGTAATGCAAGCTACAGTCAGCGCTATGGTTCAACTGTGATAATCCTGGAGGATGAGGATATCGAATTCCAAAGACTGTCTCAGATTGACATTTAAGGTTGTCCTTTCAGGGCAAAAGGGGGGAGTGTGGAAAAGGTTATATTGAAACAGAGAAATGTACAGATGAATCCTTGTGCTGCTGTGCAGGTATTTACATATGTTTACCATAGGTCACATAGGCCTACCCAGCCTGTTACGGTAAAGCAAGAAAAGAGAAAACTCTAAACCACACTCAACTGCAGAAGTTTAATGTAGATGACCTATCAAGGAATAACTCTTCTTAATGTTCGTGATCAAAAAGTAATCGGTCAATAAGAAGAAACTAAATATGATTGACCTGGGCGTGTGTATAGTAATGTGATTGTAATTGCGTGTGTTGGGCTAAATATGCTTGGGACCTTGCTGTCTGACTCTCATTGCCTGCAATAAAAGGAACTGTGTGTGAAATGTACTGTCGTTTGGCTGATCACTTCTTCAACAATGTAACCCCTGCATCCTCAACACTTTTCAATATCATCCCATGGATCCTCCCAGTCAAGAGTTTGAGTCTCCTCATCACTATCATTCTGGACTGTAGGTGTATTTAAGACCATGATTTTATCACTGCCGACTCTATTGACCATTATGACTTTCCTCTTACTCTCGTCGACTTCTCTACTTTTTCTCCTTCTCCATTTATCCGAGGACATCTGATGATTGTTTCAGACAATTCCAATTAAAGGTACCATCAGGAGAAACGGTTTCCCAGTGTTCTAGGTCAATTCACCCGCTTGTCGACAAATATTATGAAATCCGGCCCAGAATGGATATACATGTATGTTAGAGGTGTTCCCTTCTGAGGGGGAGCCTCTTGAGAGACATTGTTTCCCATTTTCCCAACTGGTTGTGTTACGCCAATAATGAGCCTGTTGCTTCAACTGAAGTCTTATTGACAGAAAACATATCAATTTCATCCCTTGGAAACACTGCAGACCAATCACATATTGCTTTAGCAATATGTCATTGAGCAGTAGCTCATTTGCCTTAAATTCTGTTTTGCAGTTTGAGTGGGATTTAAAACTTCCTCTTATTTTCTACGGGATGCACTGGCACTGGAAAGGGTGCCGAGGAGGTTCACTAGTTTGATTCCAGAATTGACTGGATTTGTTTAAGAGGAGAGACAGAGTGGACTGGGATTATATTCAGTGGAATTGAGAAGAACGAGGGGGATCTTATCAAAACATATAAAATTATGAAGGGAACAGATAAGATAGAAGCAGGGAGGATGTTCCCAATGGTGGCAGAACCTAAGACTACCGGGCATAGCCTCAAAATTAGGGGGAGCAGATTTAGGACAGAATTGAGGAGGAACGTCTTCACCCAGAGAGCTGTGAATTTGTGGAATTGCCTGTCCAGTGAAGTAGTTGAGGATACCTTGGTGAGTGTTATTAAAGTTAATCTAGATAATTTTTTGAATTGTGAAGGAATTAAAGCTTATGGTGAGGAGGTGGAGAAGTGAAGCTGAAAGATCAGCCATGATTTTATTGATGGCAGAGTTGGCTCCAAGGACCAGCTGGCTTACTTCTGTTCCTAGTTCTGTTGTTCTTACCTGTTTTACCTGGAACAAGTTGTGATAAGCACATAATTGCATAACAACACCAGTTTTTATCTGCACATTACTGTCACAATGTGGTTTATAATGTCTTCTTATCTAACTGAAGGTGATAAGGAGCAAGGTGTGGTTAGATTATGCCACAAGCTGCATGACTTTGTGCTTGTCAGTCTTGTTTCTTCAGAGTTATCAGGGATGTAGGTGCAACATTCCCGACCTTCGAGGGCACAGGTGTCAACTTTCTCAGATAAGATCCAGTCCAGAGTGATGTGATTCTGCAAAGAGGCGACTCGTTATCATCATACATGGACTCAAAATTCCCCAGTTCTTGTTCCTGAGGTATCTGTAAATGATTTCTTTTTTGTTTTGTTTTACTTCTTTCAATTCAGCTGATTATCACTGCTTTAAGTCAACTTCTCTATGGATTATGTGTCAGTGTCTTATTGTTTAAACCATGCTCTTCCAAGCCACACTCACCTGTTTGTCAAGTAAATGTACATGTCTGAGGCCCATTCTTCAATGTAACCTTACTTTTAAACCAAGCATTCACTCATATTTATTACTTCACTTCTGCACACTTACATCAGCATACCAAGACCACGTGACACATTCTTGAATCTCATCTGATCTCCGAAAAAAGATCTCCGAAATTTGACTTATCTCTCCACCTACAGTCACGCTGCCTTAGCTAGTGGCTCGATCACAACATTCACCAGAAAAAAAATGGAAAAAAATCAACACCGAGGGAAAGCTGTCCGTTTAGTACACTCACCTAATCTTTCTTTTCACTAAAATACATGACCGGCTCAACACAGACATCCACTACAAACCCATGGACTCGCACAGCAACCTGGACTACACCTCCTCCCACCCTGCCTCCTGTAAAAATGCAATGCCATACTCCCAATTCCTCCATCTCTGCCACACTTGCTCCCAGGAGGACCAATTCCACTGTAGAATATCCCAGATGGCCTCCTTCTTCAAAGACCACAATTTCCCCTCCTACATGGACGAAGATGCCTTCCAGCGTATCTCCTCCACTTCCTATATCTCCGCCCTTGAACCACCCCTCCAATAGCAACAAGGACAGAAACCTCCCTGACCCATATTCTATCCCACCAACTTCTGTACACATCGCATCATCCTGCACCATTGACACCACCTGCAATCAGTCCTCACCATCAGGGATATATTTCCCTCCCCACACCTATCTGCATTTCGCAGAGATCATCCTCTCTGCGACTCCCTTGTCAGGTCCATGCCCCTCACCAACCCACTCCCCCCTCCTGGCACATTCCCTGCCATTGCAAGAAATTCAAATCCTGCACCCACACCTCCTGCCTCATTTCCGTCCAAGTCCCTAAAGGATCCTTCCACATCCATCAGAAATTTGTCTGTACTGCCACATAGGTCAGCTACTGCATACGTTGCATACAATGTGGTCTCCTCTACACTGGGGAGACAGAACGCCAACTTGCAGATCATTTCAGGAACATTTCTGGGACACCCGCATTTAACCAACTCCACCGCCCTGTGGCTGAACACATTAACTCACCTCCCACTCTGCCAAGGATATGCAGGTCCTGGGCCGCCTCTATCACCAAACGCTAACCACTTGGAGGAAGAATACCTATCTTCCACCTGAGGACCCTGCAACCACACAGGATCAATGTGGATTTCTCCAGTTCCCCCATTTACCTGCCCCTACCTTATGCCATTCCCAACCTTCCAACTTGCCACCGCCTTCTTAAATGGTCCTACCTGTCCATCTTCCTTTCCACCTATCTGCTCCTCCATCCTCTCTGGCCTATCACTGTCACCTCCGCCTTCATCCACCTACCACTTTCACAGCTACCTCTGCTCCCGGCCCCACCCCTTCCCTTTTGTCACACTGCGCCCCCTCCATCCCAGCCCACAAGCCTCATTTCTGATTAAGGGCTTATGCTGAAACGTTGACTCTCCTACTCCCCACTGGCTGTGTTTTTCCAGCACCATACTCTTCGACGTGGTTACCTTTAATCAGCATTTCAACCCATTATTCTGACTTGCTTTTCTTCTGACACTTCTCTCTATCCTTAATTGCTTAATTATATCCAATTTTGCTATTCAATTATTACCACCAATCTAATCCCAGACGTCTGGAGAGATCTGTGGCCCAAGGTAAGTCATTTTGTAATAGGTAAAAATGAAGTCAAACATATCTGTTTGATTAAAAAATATATATTTTGTTTGTTCTTTCTCGAAGATGACCCATAAACCTTAAACTTCCATTATAGCTCAGTCTAGCGATTTGATATACTTCTGTGCAAAATTATCCAAACTCAAATTCTGTTATGAGGTTCCTTACAACAGTAGTTACTTTCTTTTATTTTATACATTTTTTAATCATTTGCTCAACAACTTGTGGAGGTTTACCGAGATGGCGAAATAGGGTTGTGACCTGTGTTGGAGTAATGGCAAACCAATCAGGAGAGAAGATAAAATAAATTTGAATGAGTTGTAAATGTAGGTCCAGAGTGTCTGAATATTTATGAATTAAAGGAAATCGCTTGGAGTCGCCTACAGGAACCAGACTAAAGGGGTCAGAGTCCATCCAGAGAGAATGGGTTAGAGTCCCCCAAGAGAGAAGGGGTTTGAGGCACCCCAGAGGGAATGGGCTAGAATTCTGACAGAGAAAAGGGGAGAAAATCCTCCAGACAAAAGGGATTAGAGTCTGCTCAGAAGCGTGTCTGTTTGTGTATGTGTGTGTGTGTGTGAGTGTGTGTGTATGTGTATGTGTGTGTGTGAGTGTGTGTGTGTGTATGTGTGTGTGTGTGTATGTGGGTGTGAGTGTGTGTGTGTGTGTGTATATGTGTGTGTATGTGTGTGTGTGTGTGTGTGTGTGTGTGTGTGTGTGTGTGTGTGTGTGTGTGTGTGTGTGTGTGTATATGTGTGTGTGTATGTGTGTGTGTATGTGCGTGTGTGTGTGTGTGTGTGTGTCAGTCAGTGAGATATTCTACATCAGCTGGTAACGTCTACAATTCGGTCATAGAGATGTGCAACACGGAAACAGACTCATCAGTCCAACCTATCCATGCCCATTAGATATCCTCACCTAATCTACTCCCGAGAATTGTGTGTTTTTGTGATTGTGTGCTTGTGTGTGTATGTGTGAGTTCGTCTGTCGGTATGTGTGTGTGTGCATTTCTGTTTGTATGCATGTATGTGCATGTGAAGTTAAAAAGTTATTACCTGGTGTTGTGTGATTTTTACACACACAGCCATGCATACAAACAGACATGAAAACGCACATACATCCAGACGAACTCACACATACACACATCAGGTTATGACTTGGTGTTGTACGATTTTTAACTTTGTACACCCCAGTCCAACACCGGCATCTTCGAATCGTGTGTGTGTGTGTGTTAGAACACAAGAGCATAAGAATTGTCAACAGAATGGCGAAAGACATCTCTCATAAGGTGTACTCTCAGAAGGGACCACCTTGAACACACATGTATGTCCATTACTGCCCTGATTCTGTCAAACCTGTCACCAAATGCATGAAATGGCCACAGAAAACTGGGAAGCCATTTCCCCGAACGGTATGTTTAATTGCATTCGCTTCAAAAATTGGCAGATTTCCCGGGACAGAGAGAGAAGGAGAAAAAGAAAGAAATGAGGTTATCAGTTTATCATCTCTGGCTGACCGAATCTACTCAGAAAGAAAGGTGAGTCAGTGCGGAAAAGTTGAAAGGTCCAGGAGAATAGGGAGAAAGTTGAAAAGGACAAAAGGGGCGAGTTAACATTGGGCTGTGATAAGATCATGTTCTCTAATCAATTCAGGCTCATAAATGATAATGCCGAAGTGACTCAGACCTGAGATTGGGAGCACTGGTATCAATGGTACACTGTAAGGCAGGGCCAAGATCAACAACCTGGCCCTGCTGTTTTCTGAGAAGCAGCGATGGGAACTGTTCCAGGAGGAGGAGGACACTGAGATCCCACGTCCTGAGAAACTGGGGCTGTTTGACCAAAAGTTCAGTTCCATTCAACTGCTCAGCGCAGCCACAGTTACCCCTCCATCTGAGTGTAAGAAGATATCGATGGGAAAACAGGAAAATTGCTAGCCTGGGGAGCGGGGACTTCGATATCTTGGCGGATGGGAATATGGGGCGGGGTGATGTTTAATCACCTCCCAGGGTCCCAATAATTCCCCCACCCCCTCAAACCCCCAGCTATGGGGGTCAGTCTTTCGCTAAAATCCCTGAAGCTGCTCCACAATACTCCGGCAAAGTGATGGGCCGGCTGCTGCAACACGGAATGAGACCCTTCGGCCCGTCCCGAAACCTGCTGCTGTCCCCGCTCCCGGTCTGCTCCCTTTGCTTTGCTCTGTCTGATCAGCGATGAAATAAAATTGATGTTTGCAAAGTTATCTCCTGTGGTTTGTCCTGAGTCATTTCTCAGTCCTGTGTGATATTTAATGAAAGGGAATCCTTCTGGTTTAAGGGTTTGGTTATGAAGGTATTTGTCCCAGTGGGAAGGCTGTAGTGGGGTGATGTTGTGGTTTCTGTTAGAGGAGATTGGGGGGCAGGCGGCACCCAGTCGATCAGAAGATAAACAACTTGTGATGCCTTGGGGATTTTACTTTTAAAGTTAACATTGTTCGTTTAAGTTTTCCAATAGAGTTGTTATTCCACGTTCATCGTCCTTTTGTTGTATTTTAACGATAGTGTTTGATTAAACTGTGTTTTGCTTCACATCGGGCAGTTTGACCAATTGAATTATATCTGGAACAGAACACCTTACAGTTGCCTTTAAAATGAGAAAAAGTCAGGGTCCAGGCTAACTTCCCAATATATTCTGAAGGTGTCTGCTCTGGTCGGTAACAGCAGACGTGTCTGAAAGGCTCCATTTGGCTAGTTCTGTCTGGCTGTGCACTGGAACCACTGCAGTAATGAAAGGAGTTTGTTCGGTCCATTGTACCTGTGCTAGCTCTTTGTACAGCATTTCCAGTCAGTCCCACTCCCCACAGTCTCATATAAAGTCATTGCTCAGAGCGGTCAGAGATCTCCTCCCACTGACTCTCCACTTAATCAGAACTCCCCATTTAACCAGAACTCCCCACTTCACCTTAAACCTAAGCCCTCTAGTTTTGGATTCACCTGCTCTGGAAAAAAGACCTTGGCTATTTACCCTATCCATGCCCCTCGTGATTTTATAATCCACTGTAAGGTCAACCCTCACATTCTGACGCTCCATGGAAAATCCCCTCAGCCTATTCAGCCTCTCCATTTTGCTCAAGGCCTCCAAACCTCCATATAGCTCAAGGCTCAAAGGCTCAGATGACCTACTCCTGATCCTAGTTCTAATGATATTATGTTCTTATGTGATCAGATATTGCAGCAGGATCATGATCAGCTGGAGGTGGGCTGAGAAATGGCAAATGGAGTTTAATATAGAGATGTGTGAGTGTTGCAGTTTGGAAAGTCAACTCGAGGTAGGAGTTTGGAGTGAATGGTAGGGCCTTAAGTAATATAGTGGAACAGAGGGACTTTGAGTTCAGGTGCACAGCTCTCTGAAAGTGGAGTTACAGGTAGACAGGCTGTGAAGAAGGGTTTTCGTACACTGGCCTTTATAAGTCAGGGCATTGAGTCTAAATATTGGGAAGTTATGTTACATTTCCACCGGAGGTTGGTGAGGCTACACTTGGACTATTATGTTCAGTCACCCTGTTATAGGAAGGATGTTATTATAAAGTGGAAAGAATGCAGCAGAAATTTACAAGGATGTTGCCAGAACTCAAGAGACTGAGTTATAGGAAGAGGCTGGAGAAGCTAGGCCGTTTTCTGTAGTGTTGGAGAATGGGGGAATGTATCTTTTAAAAGTATATGAGATCATGAGGGGGATGGATAGGGTGAATGCACTCAGTGTTTTCCCAGGGTTGGTGAATCGAGGAATGGAGGGTATGAGTTTAAGGTTAGAGGGGTAAGAATAAAAGGGAACCTGAGGGGCAGCTTTTTTACACAGAGGGTGGTACACATATGGAATGAGCTGCCAGCAGAAGTGGTTGAGGCTGGTACATTAACAACATTTAAAAGGCATTTGGACAAATGCATGGATAAGGACAGCATGTCAGGCAATATCCACGGATCCCATGGTACAACTAGGAAAGGTGGTAAGGAAAGGCCAGGGAACTATAGACCAGTGAGCCTGTCATCAGTGGTGGGCAAGTTGTTGGAGGGAATCCTGAGTGATAGGATTTACTTGTATTTGGAAAGTCAAGAACTGATTAGAGATAGTCAGCACGGCTTTGTGCATGGGCAATCATGCCTCACAAATCATGAGTTTTTTGAAGAGGTAACAAAGAGGATTGATGAGGGCAGAGTGGTGGATGTAATCTATATGGATATCTGTAAGATGTCTGACAATGTTCCCCATGGGACACTGGTTAGTAAAGCTCGTTCTCATGGAAAGCAGGGGAAACCAACCATTTGGATACAGAACTGGCTCAAAGGTAGAAGACAGAGGGTGCTGGCAGAGATTCATTTTCAGACTGGAGGCCTGTGACCGGTGGAGTGCCACAAGGATCGGTTCTGGGTCCACTACTTTTTGTCATTTATATAAATGATTTGGATATGAACATAGGAGGTATAGTTAGTAAGTTTGCAAGTGACAACAAAATTTTAGGTTTAGTGGACAGCGAAGTAAGATACTTCAGAGTACAACAGGATCTTGAACAGATGAGCCAATGGACTGGGGAGTGGCAGATTGAATTTAATTTAGATAAATGCGAGATGCTGCATTTTGGAAAAGCAAATCAGAGCAGAACTTATATGCTTAATGATTAGATTAGATTCCCTACAGTGCAGAAACAGGCCCTTCAGCCCAACAAGTTCACACTGACCCTCCGCAGAAGAGTAACTCACACAGACCCATTTCCCTACTCCCTGCAAATGCACCTATCACTATGGGCAACTTGTCATGGCCAATTCAACTGAATTGCACATCTTTGGACTGGAGGGGGAAACCAGAGCACCCAGAGGAAACCCACACAGACACAGGGAGAATGTGCAAACTCCATGCAGACAGTCACCCGAGACTGGAATTGAACTCGGGTCCCTGGTGCAGCGAGGCAGCAGTGCTAACCACTGAGAAACTGTGCCACCCAGGGTACATTACCCAATGGTAAGATCCTGGGGAGTGTTGGAGAACAAAGAGACCTTCGAGCGTAGGTTTATAGTTCCTTGAAAGTAGAGTCGGAGGTAGATAGTATATTGAATAAGGCGTTTTGTCTGCATTCCTTGATTTGGTCAGAGCATCAAGTATAGATGTTGGGAGGTCATGTTGTGGTGTACAGGACATTGGTTAGGCCACCATGGGAATATTGCATACAGTTGTGGTTTCCTTCCAATCGGAATGATGTTGTGAAACTTGAAAGGATTCAGAAATGATTTACAAGGATGTT
The DNA here is from genome assembly GCF_037043375.1 of Chiloscyllium plagiosum. Classification (NCBI taxonomy): domain Eukaryota; kingdom Metazoa; phylum Chordata; class Chondrichthyes; order Orectolobiformes; family Hemiscylliidae; genus Chiloscyllium; species Chiloscyllium plagiosum. Next base: position 693,138 of record NW_028270173.1, on the reverse strand, counting down.
GCCAGGTTTGGACGATTTGAGTTATAGGGAGAGGCTGAAAAGACTGGGGCTGTTTTCCCTGGAGCATCGGAGGCTGAGGGGTGACCTTTTTGAGGTTATAAAATCATGAGGGGCATGGATAAGATAGATAGACAAGGTAGGGGAGTCCAGAACTAGAGGACAGAGGTCAGGGTGTGAGGGGAAAGATACAAAAGGGATTTAAGGAGCAACCTCTTCATGCAGAGGGTAGTGCATGAATGGAATGAGTTGCCAGAGGAAGTGGTGGAGGTTGATACAATTACAACATTTGAAATAGACATTGGATGGACATATGGATGAAAATGGAATAGTGTAGATTATATGGGCATCAGATTGGTTTCAGGGTCGCACAACACCAAGGGAAAAGGGGCTGTACAGCGTTGTAATGTTCTATATGTTCTAGAGGCTGCTGGATGAGTATATGACAAGAAAGGGTTTGGAGAGATATGGGCAAAGTGCTGGCAAATCGGACTAGATTAGGTCAGGATATCTGGTCGGCATGGACGAGTTGGACCGAAGGGTCTGTCTCTGTGCTGTGCATCTCTGTGACTCTGAGACCAGTTTGGGTGGAAGGGCCTGTCACCATGCTGCAGGACTCTATGCCTTTGATTCAAGGAGACGCAGGTTTTGTGAATTATCTCCTCTGCCCCCTCTCCCAGGGTTTCCTTCCCCATTGGAAATCAAAGGCTTCACTGTTTTCCCCGAGAGTGAAAGTTCTTGTTTTACACAGCCCTGCCCCGGGATGTGAACCATAATATATATATATATATACAAACACACTGACACAAACACACAGACACACACACCGAGAGAGAAGGGACGGGATTGTGGGGCAGAGAGAGATGGAGAGAGAGAGAGAGAGAGATAAACACACACAGACGGAGAGAGAGAGAGAGAGAGAGATAAACACACACAGACGGAGAGAGAGAGAGAGAGAGAGATAAACACACAGACAGAGAGAGACAGAGATAAACACACAGACGGAGAGAGAGAGAGAGAGATAAACACACAGACGGAGAGAGAGGGGGGGGTGGAGAGATGCCAAAGCCTCCCACTGCGAATGTGACCAAGTGGTGTCTGGGTTGATCCGCGCAAGCGCACTGTATCTCACAGAACAAATGATAGAAGGGATTCCACCTTCCTACGCATGATGGGTAGCAGGACTACCATAGAAACCTGGAGCATGGCCATAATTACACACGGGTTATGATGTTGCAGAGATGACTTTTTGGGAATTAATGGTGAAGCGGAGTCACAGATATAGAAAACAATATCGGAGAGTCCTACACATACCAGTGATTTTAGCTGGAAGAGCTCCTGCAGCCAGGTGTTAGCTCAGTGATGCCCCAGAATGTGGCGCGGGTTAGGAAATCTTTCCTGTGAGAAACCTTCAAGATCAGATTGTCATCGAGATTCCAGGGCATGTATTCCATTTCTGCTGGTACGTGAGGAAAGAGCAGGGAGTTCTTTGGACACATGGCATAGCCATTTTTAATCCATTTTAGGGTTCAGTTATCACCGGCCAGACCTCCTGTTATTGGCATTCCCAACTCCCCATGAGAAAATTAAGATGAAGCAATTTTCGACCTATTTGCTGTATTCCATTTGGATTGTAGTTTTTCCAAGTGATTTGTACACGACCACAGCAGGCAGTTAATAATTAACCACTTTGCTGCAGCTTAAACACCTCGAGGACATTGTGATATTAGAATGGCACGGTTCCTTTCTGAAACAAAGTCAGAAATACTGAGTGTGAACATGGATTTCAGACAGCAGGGAGAGAGCTTGACCGAGGATTTAAATTGTCCCATTGACTGGATTTCTTCACCAATTTGGTTATACTGCAACATGGGTACAATTTCTGCCCCTCCCCTAAGTGATGTTTCTGATCGTGTTTTGCGGATCCTTGAAATGACAATATCTGCTGGAAATCTTTGTTTCACCCGGAGAACTGACAGTACAGAGACCCGCGCCTATAACATTTCACCAGCTCAGAATACACTTAAATCACTTCACAAACAAAGAAATGAGATCTTTGCACAGCTCTGAAACAGTGGCAATTCCTCAGCACAGACCCACTGATAGTGGTGCGCTTCCTCCACACAGACTATCCAACAGTGTGAAAGTATCTCAGCACTGACCCTCTGACAGTTGGGACTCCCTCAGCACTGACCCTCTGACAGTGTGGAACTCCCTCAGCACTGACCCTCTGACAGTGCGGCACTCCCCCAGCACTGACCCTCTGACAGTGTGGCACTCCCTCAGCACTGACCCTCTGACAGTGCAGCACTCCCTCAGCACTGAACCTTTGAAAGTGCAGCACTCCCTCAGCACTGAACCTCTGACAATGTGGCACTCTCTCAGCACTGACCCTCTGACAGTGCAGCACTCTCTCAGCACTGACACTCTAACTGTGTGGCACTCCCTCAGCACTGACCCTCTTTTAGTGTGGCTCTCCCTCAGCACTAACCGTCTGACAGTGTGGCACTCCCTCAGCACTGACCTTCTGACAGTGTGGCACTCCCTCAGCACTGACCTTCTGACAGTGTGGCACTCCCTCAGCACTGACCCTCTGACAGTGCAGCATTCCACCTTCACTGACTCTCCAACAGGGTAGTGCCCCCTCAATACTCACCCTCCAAGAGTGCAACATTCCCTCAGCACTGAGCGGGTGGCACTCCCTCAGCACTGACCTCCCACAGTATGGTCTATCTGTATTCCTGTGTTGTTCCTCTTCCTGTCCTACTGTGGTTATCCATCACCCACAGCCTCGGAGTAAAGATTGAGGTAAACAATGATGATGGAGGTAGGGGCTGGTTTTTAGAACCTCCACCCCCTGTCATATTGTCTGGGTATATCTCTGTCAAAACATGAACACAACCCGCTGACTGTGAATGCAGTGAGTGGGTGGGGATTAGGTGCTGCTCTCTCCTGAATAGTTTGTGAGAGGTCACGGCTGTGGGAATAGGTGGTTCCCATTGGAACTCAGTGGGAGATGGACATTGAATCATCATTGTTTGTACAAAGCCAGACTCACTATTTCTCTTGGTCTCGATCCTGGAGCCTGTGATAAAACGTGTGTGATTTATGCATTTAGTAACATTGTGAGCATAATTAGCATGAAAACACCAATGTGGTTAATTATAGTAAGGGGTGTCAACTTCCCCAGTATGACTTGAGATGGTCATCATGGAAAAAGGGTCACTAGACCCGAAACGTTAACTCTGTCTCTCTCTCTGTAATCCGTGCGAGACCTATTGAGTTTCTTCAGCAGGTTCTGATAGTTTCATGTCTCCTAACTCCCCAGATCTTTATTTTATTGTCAATGATCCAGATCACATCAGCCTAATAGCTATCTAATTTATTGCTTCACATTCCTCAGTTCCACCGTGAGCTGGTATTGGGAATTGAGAAGGTGTTTACAGGGAAAAAGTTTTCAGGGTCAGGGGAAAAAGAAGGGGGTGAGGTACGGGACTAATTTGATGGTGTACCGAGCCATCAGAGTCACGATGAGTAGAATGGCTTTCATAAATCTAACCCAATCTTTGTTCCACTCCCATCCAGAGGGTGTCCCAGTTTGTAAAAGTCCTGGGAGTTCACAGCAGTGAAACAGTTCCTGTCACAGGTATGGGCAGGTCTGAATCTGTTTGTTCCATCGGTAATTAATTGGAATGATGTTGTAAGACTGAACGTGTCCTCAGGCAGTGGGAGTTGGAGAATGATGCAGAAAAAACAATTCAGCAACTTTCGAAGACAGATATATTACTCAATGACTTTCTTTTATGAATTTAAAAATACGCTTTATTCATCAGAAAATCTTTTCGCATCAATAAACGGTCACAAACGCAGTTTGGTCTTGTGCAGTAGCATGTCAAGTAAACGAACAAACGTTGACTCTATCCAACAAACCAAAGACCTCTCTTATATATACAAGACTTTATTTACATATGTTTGAGACACTGGGAGGGTCCAATAACTGGACAGACCCCCATTTCCCTTCAGCAGAAAGAGCTCAGATGGTGGTCTTTCCCCACAACACCTTGGCAGCAGCTGCCCCAGGTGTTAATGCATCCCTCGGCATGTAGTCCTGGAGCTTGGAATGTGCCAGTCTGCAACACTTGGTCAGGATCAACTCCTTCCTCTGGAAGACCAACAAGATTCGGGCAGACCAAAGAGCGTCTGTCACTGAATTGATGGTCGTCCAGGTGTTTGGCTCGATGTGTGTTCTGGGGAGCACAGAGTCCCACATCACGGAACTGCTCGCAACGAACCTCGACAAAAACCACTGCATCTTTCTCCAGAGTTACTTTGCAAAGGCACATTTCAGGAGGAGATGTGTGACAGCCTCTGCGCCCCTGCACCTGCCAAGCGATATCTTGGGGCTTGTTGGAAAGATCTGGATTAAGTGAAGGGGCTCAATACAACACACAAGCAAGGCACGAGGGATTGGGCAGCCCTGCCTGACTCTGGATCTGATCGGGAAACTTTCTGATTCCCACCCATTGATTGAGACTGCGCTAACGATGTTGGTGTAGAGCAGACACATCCAGTTGCAGATTCCCTCCCCAAAGCCCATTTTGCACAGCACGTCCCACATACAAGTGTGTGATATCCTGTCCAAGACCTTCTCCTGATCCAGGCTGATGAGGCAGGCGTCCATCCCCTTGACCTGCACATAGGTGATCGTATCCCTGAGGAATGTGAGGCTCTCCGTGACCTGAGATAGGTCTCAGCTGAAACTCTGTCCCTCTGACAATGGGGCTGTCACTCAGCTGCTTGATCATTGAGCTCAGAGTGACTCACATTGAGTCTCCCTGACATTATCATTCATTCTGTCTGGTTCAGGGTTTCAGGTTACACAGAGTGGGCTGACACTCGATCTGAAGTATAACTGTAGACAAACATTCAGAGGCAGAAAGTGAGGACTGCAGATGCTGGAGAGTCAGAGTTGAAAAGTGTGGCGCTGGTGAAGTACAGCAGGTCAGGCAGCGTCCAAACAGCAGGGGAATTGATATTTCTCTCATAAGTCATTCATCAGACCTTCCTGATGAAGGGTTTATGCCTGATACATCAATTCTCCTGCTCCTCGGATGCTGCCTGACCTGCTGTACTTTTCCAGTGACACATTTTTGACAAAGATTCAGAGGCAGTTTGATGAGTCCTGATGCTGACAATAAAACTATCATTGCAGGTTTGCTCTCTTTACCGGAGAGTCAGAGATTCCTATTGGACAATCCTGGTGTAAATTCCCATAAATACCTGTCTCTAGGACAAATACATATTATACTATGGAAGAATTAAAGGAATTCTCTGTAAATAATAAACTAAGCCCAACAATCGGAATCCCATGAGGATTTTCCTATTGGATTGTATCTCTATGAGTTCTTCTGTGCAGGAAAATTGAGCTATTTGTAATATTGTGGAATAACCGAGTCCAATAAGGACAGGTAAAGACAGTCCAATAACTTCCTGAATTTACAATGTTCATGTTTTGGGAATCCAGTCTGGGACTTTACTTTTTTTGTGATAGCGTTCTCTGAACACAAACCATAAAGATTGTTCTTGTTCTGCAGAAATCTCTGGGTGCACAGAGAAGGGAAAGCTTCCATCCTTGGCTTGAGTTTTATTTCTAACATATTCATTCCCCACCCTGGAATGATCCAATATTGACATTTATCTCCTGTTTCAGAGTCAAGCAAACTCTCCCAGACCCACTGCAAGTTTCCCCTTTAATAAATATGTGCAAGTACATTGGCTCCGTGCAGGACTGAGTGTGGACAAAGATGCTGATGGAGATTAATTCAGGTGGGTGTGAGCTTCCTGACACCAGCTATTCAACAGTTCTCCCAGTAATGAGGAGAAGGGAGCTGTCTGTCTCAGGTGCCTGAGGTGGAGCGGGGCCCAGAACCAGCGGGGCTCTGACCGATACTCGGAGTTGTCGTCAGCTCCATGCCCTCTGCTAGAAAGAGGGTGGTGATCTGAGCAAGGACGGGGGTGGTGGGGTGGGAATTGAGTCTGTGCTTCCACCAATAGGGGCTCCTGTCGCTAGCTGAGGGGAGGGCCTTGTGTTGCCATGGCAATCAGTATCAGTGATGGTGGAGGGACTGGGTTGGATATCTCTGGAAGAACAAGTCCCACATGTCTCCTTGGAGAAGCACCAGCTCACGGGCAAAGCCATCGAGAAGTTTCATGTAGTGCCCGGCCCTGGCTGTGGTCCCATCTGCCAGCATCCGGCCCATATCCCTCCAAACCCTTCCTATTCATATGCCCATCAAGATGCCTTTTAAACATTGCAGTTATATTAGACTCCACCACTCCCTCTGGCACCTCATTCCATACACGCACCACCCTCTGAGTGAAAAAGCTGCGCCTTAGGTCTCTTTTACATCTTTTGCTTCTCACCCTAAACCGATGCCCTCTAGCTCTGGACTCCCCCACCCCAAGGAAAAGACTCTATAGATTTGTCCTATCCATGCCCCTCATGATTTTATAAACTTCTACAATTTTGTCAAGGAGAATACTGAGATACAGGTTACTAGACTAGGTGGGATTGGGGTTGACAAGGAAGAGGTAATAGAAATCCTGCAGAGTGTGAAAATAGATAAGTCCCCTGGGCCGGATGGGATTTATCCTAGGATCCTCTGGGAAGCCAGGGAGAAGATTGCCGACCCTTTGGTATTGATCTTTAAATCAGGAATGTCTACAGGAATAGTGCCAGAAGACTGGAGAATGGCAAATGTGGGTTCCCCTATTCAAGAAGGGGAGTAGAGACACCCCTGGTAATTATAGACCAGTGAGCCTTACTTCAGTTGTTGGTAAAGTGTTGGAAAAGGTTATAAGAGATATGATTGATAATCATCTAGAAAAGAATAATTTGATTAGGGATAGTCAGCACGGTTTTGTGAAGGGTAGTTTGTGCCTCACAAACCTTATTGAGTTCTTTGAGAAGGTGACCAAACAGGTAGTTGAGAGTAAACCGGTTGATGTGGTGTATATGGATTTCAGCAAGGCGTTCGATAAGGTTCCCCACAGTAGGTTAGTGTACAAAATGCGGAGGAATGGGATTGTGGGATATATAGCAGTTTGGATCAGTAATTGGCTTGCTAAAAGAAGACAGAGGGTAGTGGTTGATGGGAAATGTTCATCCTGGAGTCCAGTTACCAACGGTGTACTGCAAGCGTCGGAGTTGGGTTCACTGCTGTTCGTCATGTTTATATAAACGACCTGGATGAGGGCGTAGAAGGTTGGGTTAGTAAATTTGTAGATGACACTAAGGTCGGTGGAGTTGTGGATAGTGACGAAGGATGTTGTAGATTACAGAGAGACATAGATAAGCTGCAGAATTGGGCTGAGAGGTGGCAAATGGAGTTTAATGCGGACAAGTGTGAGATGATTCACTTTGGTCGGAGTCACCGGAATGCAAAGTACTGGGCTAATGGTAAGATTCTTGGTACTGTAGATGAGCAGAGGGATCTCGGTGTCCAGGTACACAGATCCTTGAAAGTTGCCACTCAGGTTGACAGGATTGTTAAGAAGGCATACAGTGTTTTAGCTTTTATTAATAGAGGGATCGAGTTCCAGAACCATGAGGTTATGCTGTAGCTGTACAAAACTCTGGTGCGGCAGCACTTAGAATATTGTGCACAGTTCTGGTCACCACATTATAAGAAGGATGTGGAAGACTTGGGAAGGGTGCAGAGAAGATTTACTAGGATGTTGCCTGGTATGGAGAGAACGTCTTACGACGAAAGGCTGAGGAACTTGAGGCTGTTTTCGTTCGAGAGTAGAAAGTTGAGAGATGACTTAATAGAGACATATAAGATAATCAGAGGGTTAGATAGGGTGGACAGGGAGAGCCTTTTTCCAAGTATGGCGACGGCGAGAACGAGGGGCCTCAGCTTAAAATTGAGGGGTAATAGATATTGGACAGATGTCAGAGGTAGTTTCTATTCTCAGAAAGTAGTAAGGGTGTGGAATGCTTTGCCTGCAACGGTAGTAGATTCGCCAACTTTAAGTACATTTAAGTCGTCATTGGACAAACACATAGATGTACATGGAATAGTGTAGCTTAGATGGGCTTCAGATTGGTATGACAGGTCGGCGCAACATTGAGGGGCGAAGGGCCTGTACTGTGCTGTAATGTTCTATGTTTAATGTTCTATGAACTGTGTACCCTAAACCTATGCGCTCTAGTTCTGGACTCCCCCACCCCAGGGAAAAGATCTTGTCTATTTATTCTGTCCAAGCCCCTCATAATTTTGTACACCTCCATAAGGTCACCCCTCAGCCTCCGACGCTCCAGGGAAAACAGCCCCAATCTCTTCATTCTCTCCCTGTAGCTCAAACCCAGGCAACATACTTTTCTGAACGCTTTCAAGTTTCACAGCGTCCTTCCTGGTCAGTGAAGGTTTGGTGCTAACCCAGTGTTCCTTTCTCCTCTGTTGTCCAGGTCCTGAGGGATTACGTGAGCTGTTCCAGTCTTGCTACTGGTATTACTGGCTCAAGGTGTTCTGGCCCAAAGGTAGGAACTATTTTTTTGTTGTTGAAATTAGACAATGGAAGGAGAGATCCGTGCACATGTAAGGCATCATCACAGGAGCTGGAGAAAGAGGGGAAGGATTCCATCAGACCGTATGGCATAGGAGCAGGAATTAGGCCATTCATCCCATTCAGTCTGCTCCGCCATTCAATCATGGCTGATAAGTTTCTCAACCACATTCTCCCACTTTCTCCATATAACCTTGACCCTCTTGATACTCAAGAATCTATCTACCTTAGTCTTAAATATCCTCACTGACATGGCCTCCACAGCCTTCTGTGGTAGTGAATCGCATCGATTCCCCACTCTCTGACTGAAGACATTTCTCCTTATCTCTGTTCGAAAGGGTATTCCCTTTACTCTAAGGCTGTGCCCTCTGGTCCTAGTCTCTCCCACCAATGGAAGTATCTTCACAACATCCACTCTGTCCAGGCCATTCAGTATTCTGTATGTTTCAATTAGATGTACCCTCATCCTTCTCAACTCCATCAAGTATAAACCTCGAGTCCCCAAACGTTCCTCATACGTTAAGTGTTTCATTCCTGAGCCCATTCTCGTCAACAATCCACCCTGTCCAGGCCATTCAGTGTTCTCTGTGAGATGCAGGGATGATGGGAACTGTATCAGGAAGGAGTGAGATTGATGGGTAACTGCCCTTTCTGGTAAACCGGTAAACGTGGTTATGTGTTGACTAACAAGTCACAAATCGTCTGAGACAGTTCCTGATGTGAGGTGTGGAAACCTTCAAAGCAGGTGGGAAGCTCCGGGATACACAGAGAACGTGGGGAAGCAGATCATTCGGCCCATTCAGTCCATACCGACCCGACAAAGAGCATCTTCCTAATCGTGTAAATCTACATTCCCCATGGCACAACCACACAGTGTTGGTCAAATCATTTTAACTTTATTTGTGATACATTGCAAACATAGCAGCAAAGCAGCAACATATCACAGCAGTAAGAGGACATTGTACAACACTCTCTCCCTGAGACAGTCTTCCTGAACACGGCACAATGATCACATAATGACTGTCTCTGACCTGGGAACTATACCAACCAAGGCTTCTTCTGTGCAGGATCCACTACAATCTCAAAAATGTTCGATTATAGAGAGTCTCTTGGTGAATAACAGAACTGGAACCAATATTTTCACTTGTAGTGCAGGTTCATACCTCCTTGAAGGTGGAGTCGCAGGTAGATAAGATAGTGAAGAAGGCGTTTGTATGCTTTCCTTTATTGGTTAGATGAATGAGTATTGGAATTGGGAGGGCATGTTGCGGCTGTACAGGACATTGGTTAGGCCACTGTTGGAATATTGTGTGCAATTCTGATCGCCTTCCTATTGGAAAGATGTTGTGAAACTTGAACAGATTCAGAAAAGATTTTCAAGGATATTGCCAGGGTTGGTTGATTTGAGCTATATGGAGAGGCTGAACAGGCTGGGGCTGTTTTCCCTCGACATGACTCCAGACCCCGTGAAAACTCATGGCCTCAGATTAACGACGGACAAGGAGACCTCCTGCCGTTGACTACCCTACCACCCTGCCGCGGCCGACCCACCCTCCCTCGTCCAATCCACCCTCGCTCGGCTGATCCACCCACCATCGGCCGATCCACCCTCCCTCGGCTGATGAGACCAATACTCCTCCAGAATGGACAACACTTGAAGGAGGCACTGAGGTTGACAAGGTCACAGAGTGTCCTCTGGGTGGGGGTTTGGGTTACAGTTTGGGAATGTGAGGCAGGGTCTGCGACACGGTCTGTGTGTTTCCTTCGGCCCTCCTGCCAGCGGCCTGAGGAGCTGGACCCTCGGATTCGAGGGACACGGTGGTCTGTCCTGGCTCTGCTGACCAACAGGTAACCTGTGTCTGAGACAGGACGCTGCCATCGGAAGGGCTACCCGGCCAGCTGTGATAGTCCTGGAGATAACCCTGTAGGAGATTTTTATGGGTCTGATGGAGCTGGCTCTGACACTGTGTGCTTGTCTTTCTCTCTCTGTGTCTGTGACGGGCTGTCCAGAACGTTTGGCAGACCCTCAGCTGGAGTACTGGGTAGGAAAAGGAGGTGACTGCACTGGAGGAGGAGGGTGGGAGTGAAGAGGAGATTCACCAGGAGGGCGGAAATCGGCGTAGACATGGGCTGGATAAACCCGGGGTGTATTACTGGGAGCAGAGAAGGGTGAGGGAATGTGTACAAAGCTCTGAGGCGCACGGGCAGGGGAAAGCGTTTACCCTGAAATAGAAGGGTCAATCAACAGGGAAAAAGATGTCAGGTTTAGGAGGTTTAGAAGAGGTGGGGTAGTCGGGGGGAGTGGTTGGGGGAAGATTGTTTTAACCCGGAGGGTGATGGAGATTCTGGGAGTCACTTCTCAAAAGGGTGGGAGAGGCAGGAACACTCAGAAGACTGGAGAGGTATTCAGACAGCACCACAAGGCGAGAGGCTGGGAAATGGGGCTTGAGGAATAGGACAGGAAAGATGGGCCAAAGGGTCACTGTCTGTGCTGTTACCAGTTGAGATTTCACCAGCTGTGGAATATCCCTGTTTACTTTCTCCAGTCCAAACCCCAACCAGTAACCGCTCTCTGTTCAGTGAGAGGAATTAAAGTCCCTCAGAGGGTGAGTCTGATGGATTGATCATCAGCGACAAGGAACTGGTGGGGGCAGAGAACACGTGTGTCTGTTTCCACCAGAGAAAATGCAAAATGAATTCTGCAGAATATTTGGGAACCTGGAAATGGGTTTGTGGGAGAGAGGGACTGATAACAATCCCAATCATAAGAACATAAGAACTAGGATCAGGAGGAGGCCATCTGACCCTTCGAGCCTGCTCTGCCATTCCATAACATCATGGCTGATCTTTTCATGGCCTCAGCTCAACTTACCCACCCTCTCACCGTAACCCTTAATTCCTTGACTGTTCAGAAAATTATCTATCTTAGCTTTAAAAACATTCACTGAGAAAGCCTCCACGACATCCCTGAGCAGGGAATACCACAGATTCACATCCCTCTGGGTGAAGAAGTTCCTTCTCAATTCAGTCCTAAATCTGCTCCTCCTAACTTTGAGGCTGTTCCCTCTTGTCCTAGGTTCACCCACCAGTGGAAACACCCTCTCTACTTCCATCTCATCTATTCCCTTCAGAATTTTGTACATTTCTGAAAGATCCTCCCCTCATTCTTCACAAATTCAAACGAATATAATCCCAGTCTACTCAGTCTCTCCTCATAAGCCAAACTCATCAAATCCAGAATCAATTTAATGAACCTCCTCTGCACCCCCTCTAGTGTCAGTACATTCTTTTTCAAGTAAGGAGACCAAAACAGCACACTTTGCCCAACTACTCATCTTCGTGTCATCCACAAACTTTGACACACTACACATGGTCCCCAACTCTAATCCATCGATGTAAACTGTGGTGAATTGTAGTCCCAATACTGATCCCTGAGGCACACCACGAGTTCCTGATTGTCAACTGGAAAAGCACTCATTTATCCCCACTCTTTGTTCCTATTTGTTAACCAATCCTCTGTTCATGCTAATACATTGCCCGTAATGCCCATCTTTATCCTGTGCAGTAGCCCTCTGTCCGGCACCTTGTTGAATACCTTTTGGAAATCAAGATATACCACGTGCTCGCAATGCGCTCAAAGAATTCCAGTAAATTAGTTTAGCATGACCTGCCCTTCATGAACCCATGCTACATCTGCCCAACGGGACAACTTCAATCCAGATGTCTGTCTTGCTATTTTTTCCACAATAACAGACTCAAACATCTTTCACACTACAGAGGTTAAGCTCACGGTCTAGAACATAAAACATACAGCGCAGCACAGGCCCTTCGGCCCTCAATGTTGCACCAACCTGTGAACTATACTAAACTCAGCCCCCTACACTATCCCATCATCATCTATGTGTTCATTCAACGATTGTTTATATCTCCCTAATGTGGCTGAATTAACGACATGAGCAGGTAGGGCATTCCACGCCCTTTCTACTCTCTGAGTAAAAACGCTGCCTCTGACATCTGTCTTAAATCTGTCATCCCTCAAATTGTAGTTATCCTAGTCTACCTGCAACCTGTAATATTCTTCCAAACTGTCCACTACTCCACCGACTTTAGTGTCATCTGCAAATTTACTAATCCATTCACCTATGCCTGCGTCCAAGTCTTTTATACAAATGACAAACAGCAGTGATCCCAAAACAATTCCTTGTGGCACACCACTAGTAATTGGACTCTAGGCTGAATATTTTCCATCAACCACCACTCGCTGCCTTCTTTCAGAAAGCCAGTTTCTAAAACAAACTGCTAAATCACCCTCAATCCCATGCCTCTGCATTTTCTCCATCAGCCTACCATGTGGAACCTTATCAAAGGCTTTACTGAAGTCCATGTAAACCACGTCAACTGCTCTACCCTCATCGACATGCTTGTTCACCTTCTCAAAGAAAAACTGAATGAGGTTTGTGAGACAAAACCTGTCCTTGACAAAACCATGTTGACGATCTGACATCAAATTGTTGCTTGCTAGATGATTATAAATCCTATCTCTTATAATCCTTTCCAAAACCTTTCCTACAACAGAAATAAGGCTCACTGGTTTATCATTATCAGAATCATCTCTACTGCCCTTATTGAACAAGGGCACAACATTTGTAATCCTCAAGTCCTCTGGTATTAAACCTGTAGACAAAGACAGCCGAAGGCTCTGCTATCTCCTGCCTAGCTTCCCAGAAAATCCTCAGATAAATCCCATCTGACCCAGGGGACTTGTCTACTTTCATTCTTTCTAGAATTGATAACACCTATTCGTCACTAACCTCGATCCTTTCTAGTCTAATATCTCGTACCTCATTCTTCTCCTCTGCATTATTCTCCTTTTCCTGAGAGTAAACTAATGAGAAATGTTCATTTAGCACCTCTCCGATCTCCACAGGGTCCACATTCAACTTCCCACTTCAGTTTTTGACTGGCCCTATTCCTACCCTAATCATCCTTTTATTCCTCACATACCTATAGAAGGTTTTAGGATTCTCCTTTATTCTATTTGCTAAAGACTGCTCAGGCACTCTCTTAGCTCTTCCCCACTTTCTCTTTAAATACTTCCTCGCTGATCTGTAACTCTCCATCCCCATTCTAAACCATCTTGTCTCATCAACACATAAGCCTCTTTCTTCTGCTTTGCAAGAGATGGAATTTCTGCAGGAAACCACGGTTCCCTTACCTTATCACTTCCTCCATGCCTGACAGGGACATACCTGTCAAAGGACACGCAATATCTGTTCCTTAAACCAGCTCCACATTTCCATTGTGTTCATTCCCTGCATTTTGCTACCCCATTCTATGCATCCTAAATCTTGCCTAATCGCATTGTAATTGCCCTTGCCCCATCGATAACTCTTGACCTGTGGCAGGTACCGCTCTCTTTCCATCGTTAAATTTAATGCAACTGAATTATGGCCACTCTCTCCAAAGTGCTCGCCTCCAACTAAATCAAATCCAAGTCTATAATTCCCCATCTTTTGTCTACCCCCTTTTTCAAACAGTGGCATCATATTTGCTGTTTTCCAATCTGCTGGAACTCCACCAGAGTCTAGTGAATTTTGGAAAATTATCACAAGTGTTTTTGTTATTTCTCCCACCATCTCTTTTAGCATCCTGGGATGCATTCCATCAGGGCCAGGAGACTTGTTTACCTGAGGTCCGTTAGCTTGCCCAACACTATCTCTTTCCTGATAATGATTGTTCCCAGGTCCTCACCTACCTTCATCTCTTTGTCAATCACTGGGGAAAAGGTGCCAGGAAAACCATGAGGACAGAAGTTGGACAAGTGCCCCTGGACCACATGGCCTGCCACCCAGGGTCTTCAATGCAGAGGCTGCAGGAATAGCAGATGGAATGATTTTGTATTTTGACTAACTTTCCCAGGGTTTGGAAAGGTTCCAGCAGTTTGGCACATCGTTATTATAACACCTTTGTTCAAGGAAGAAGGGAGAATGAAAGCAGAAAACCGGAGGCCAGTGAAGCTGAAGTTTCTCAAACATGATGCAAAAACAAGAGCAACTCTTAATCCACAAGTTGCCCACTGATTTCATTTAAATCAAAATTCCTGATGTCATTTAGTCAGAACAGAAGGATTTCAAACCCTGAAAGAACTGTGGATTCTGGAAATCAGAACCAAAAATAGAAATTGCTGGAAAAATTCAGCAGGTCTGGTAACGTCTGTGGAGAGAAAATAGAATTAACGTTTTGGGTCCACTGACCCTTCTTCAGAACTGATGCTACCAGATCCTGCTGCGCTTTTCCAGAGATTTCTGCTTTTCTATGAGATTTCAAACTTTCCTCTCCCCACTCCCAATCCTCATCCCTCACAGCTTCCCTTGCTATCCATTATGCGTTTGAATTTATGTGTTACCTCAGTGGCAACATCAGGGCTTTGTTCATAGTTTCGCTGATAGTCTGAGGAAGAATTGTGAGGAGAAACTGAGGTCTGCAGATGCTGGAGATCAGAGCTGAAAATGTGTCGCTGAAAAAGCGCAGCAGGTCAGGCAGCATCCAAGGAGCAGAAGAATCGATGTTTCGGGCATGAGCCCTTCTTCAGGAATGAGGAAAGTGTTCCAAGCAGGCTAAGATAAAAGGTATGGAGGAGGGACTTGGGGGAGGGTCGTCGAAAATGCGATAGGTGGAAAGAGGTCAAGGTGAGGGTGATAGGTCAGACTGGGGTGGGGGCGGAGCGGTCAGGAAGAAGATTGCAGGTTAGGAAGGCGGTGCTGAGTTCAATGGATTTGACTGAGACAAGGTGGGGGAGGGGAAATGCGGAAACTGGTGAAATCCGAGTTCATCCCTTGTGGTTGGAGGGTTCCTAGGCGGAAGATGAGGCGGTCTTCCTCCAACCGTCGTGTTGTTATGGTCTGGCGATGGAGGAGTCCAAAGACCTGCATATCCTTGGTGGAGTGGGAGGGGGAACTTGAAGTGTTGAGTCACAGGGTGGTTGGGTTGGTTGGTCCGGGTTTCCCAGAGGTGTTCTCTGAAACGCTCCGCAAGTAGGCGACCTGTCTCCCCAATATCGAGGAGGCCACATTGGGTGCAGAGGATGCAATAGATGATGTGTATGGAGGTGCAGGTGAATTTGTGGCGGATATGGAAGTTTCCTTTGGGCCCTTGGAGGGAGGTGAGGGGGGAGGTGTGGGTGCAAGTCTTGTACCTCCTGCGGTTGCAGGGGAAGGTGCTGGGAGTGGAGGTTGGGTTGGTGGGGGGTGTGGATCTGACGAGGGAGTGGTCTTTACGGAATGCTGATAGGGGAGGGGAGGGAAATATATCCTTGGTGGTGGGGTCCGTTTGGAGGTGGCGGAAATGACGGCAGATGATACGCTGTACATGGAGATTGGTGGGGTGGTAGGTGAGGACCAGTGGGGTTCTGTCCTGGTGGCGGTTGGAGGAGCGGGGCTCAAGGGCGGAGGAGCGGGAAGTGGAAGAGATGCGGTGGAGGGCCTCGCCGACCACGTCGGGGGGGAAATTGCGGTCCTTGAAGAAGGAGGCCATCTGGGTTGTACGTTTTTGGAACTGGTCCTCCTGGGAGCAGATGCAGCGGAGACGAAGCTATTGGGAATATGGGATGGCGTTTTTTACAGGGGGCAGGGTGGGAGGAGGTGTAGTCCAGGTAGCTGTGGGAGTCGGTCGGTTTGTAGTAGATGTCCGTGTTGATTAGGTCGCCTGAGATAGAAATAGAAAGGTCGAGGAAGGGGAGGGAGGAATCTGAGGCTGTCCATGTGAATTTGAGGTCGGGGTGGAAGGCGTTGGTGAAGTGGATGAACTGTTCAACCTCCTCGTGGGAGCACGAGGCGGCGCCGATACAGTCATCGATGTAGCGGAGGAAAAGGTGGGGGGTGGGGCCAGTGTAGTTGCGGAAGATGGACTGTTCCACATATCCTACGAAGAGGCAGGCGTAGCTGGGGCCCATGCGGGCGAGGAAGAATTGTGTCAAGTTCACAAGTATTTTCCGTGGACCTTCACCGCCACCTGGTGGCTATGATTGGGGATCCACATGTTATTTCCCCTTGTATTACCGGTTGCAGACACCTGGTGGTGCTATTCCCTGCTTTTTCATTAACCCTCAAACAGTTTGTTGGGGAGAAAATGGTTGAGACTGACTCATTCTGAAGAGTTATAATGGACTCAAAATATTCGTTCTGCTTCTGTCTCCACAGATGTTATCTGACCTGCTAAGGATTTGTAGTCTTTTTTATGATTTTATTTCCAATGTCTAGCATCCGCAGGAGTTATTCACTTTGATGGTCCCTGAATTATATTTGGTCGCAGTATCCTTTGCCGCCACATAGTCGCGGTCCGGCACCACGTATATTATCGCTGTTCTGCAATCCCCACGCCACCTGTTCCCTGCAGTACTGCTCACCGCTGGAGGGTAGCAATGTTGCGCCGAATATTTTTAAAATGAAATAAAAGTGTTGAACTGGAAACAGGAATCGTGCAATTATCCCGGAGAAGTGGGGGCCTTGTGGACTATCAGAAGTGTCCCTGTCCCTGGGTCAAGTCGCATGTGTAGAAACGATGGCCAAGGACGTTGCGCTGATATTTCACCAAAAAGGTTCAGGATCAACTTGCAGTTGAGATTCCAGGACGTGGAATTGGAGCTTCCACCATTACCACTCAGAGCTGCAGCCTGAAATGGAATTGTAAACCACATAATCACACATTTCTGAACAAGGGTCACTGGGTCCTAAACGTTTATTATGATTTCTCTCCACAGATGCTGCCAGACCTGCTGAGATTCTCCAGCGATTTCTGTTTTTGTTTCAGATTTCCTGCATCCACAGTTCTTGAGGTTTTTAATCAGTCAGTTGGCTGGGCTAAAACTACACACAATGGGAAAGACCATTACTTAACTCTGCCCATGTTGAATTAATAAACCTCTATAAGGTTTATAAACCTTTATAAACCTCAACTTCCTATGTTCCAGTATAAAATGGCCCAGCCTATTCAATCTATTTTATAACTCTATGTCTCCATTGCAGACAACGTCATGGTCAATCTTTTTGGAACCCTTTCTAATCCAATAATATCCTTCCTACAGCAGGGCGAACAGAACTGTACACAGTACTCCAGAAGAGGCCTTACCAATGTCATATTCAAATTCAACCTGATGTCCCAACTCCGATACTCAAAAGTCTGAGCAATGAGGGCAAGTGGGTCCTGTACTGGTGACGTTTTGGGATCTGGCAATTTCAGCTGAACAGCTAAAAGTGATGCTTTTTAGAAGATCGAATTGGTGCATAGATTTTGTTGTTGTTATTCATTCAGGAGATATTTGTATTACCAGCTTGAAAAGCATTTATGACCAAACCTTACCAAGCCAGGAGCTTCCTTCTTGAACCTTTGTCGTCCATCTGGATTTATAGCTTTTTGACACAGTGACAGGGAAGGAACAGCCATATATTTGTAATTTCCCGATGGTATATAGGATGGAGAAGAACTTACAGGTGGTAATGTTCCCATGTACCTGCTGCCCTTGCCCAACGAGGTGGTTGAAATTGTACATGTGGAAGGTGGTGTACAAGGAGCCTTCATGAAGTTCTGCAATGCATCTTTTAAATGGCCCATATATCTGTAACAGTCTGTCTCTGGTGGAGGGAGTTAATATTCGAGCTGATGGAAGGGGTGCCATTACAGCAACTTGGTTTCTCCTGAATTGTGTTGATCACCTTGAGTTTTATTAGTGTTGAACTCATTCAGGCAAGTGAAGAGTCTGCTATCACATTCCTGGTTTATGACTTGGAGATGAAGGACAGGCACTGGAGAGTCAGGAGGTGAGTTACTGGCAGGAAACTTTCCAGCCTCTGACTTACTTTTGAAGCTGCAGTATGTGTATGGTTGGTCACTTCAATTTCTGGTCAATGATAACCTTCAGGTTATATACTGAGAGTAGGGTTTGCACCAATGCTAATGAATGGAATATCTATTGAATGTCGAGGGTGATGGCTGCATTCTCACTTGTTGGAGATGTTCATTGTATGGCGTGTGTGACATGAATGCTACTTGACACTTGTCAGAACAATCCTGCATGTTTTCCAGGTCTTGTTGCATTTATACAGGATATGTTTGCCTATTTTGGGAGACACAAATGTGCTAAAAACCATATAACCATCACTGAACATTCAGTCACGTCCCCTCCTCAAAACTCCACCTTGGATGGAGGGGAGTTGATTCATTAAGCAGTTGTAGATAGTTGTGCCAAGGCGCTCCCTCACGAATTGCAGGGCTGCTCTTGTGGTGGTGTGGCAGTGTCCCTATCACTAGATCAAGAGACCAAGGTTCTAGTTCCATCTGCCCCACAGGGATGGAATAACATTTCTGAACAGGTGGATTGGAAAAATATATGAATGAAACAAAGTAACCTGACTAACTGCGTGTGAGAACGACAGAAATGTCCTCGAGCTGAAATGATTGGCTTCCAATAATCATAACCATCACCCCTTGTGTGCAGTATGACTCAAACCAGTGAAGTGTTTTCCCAAATTCCCATTGACTGGCTTTTCTAGGTCTCTGTTATGTTGTACCATGTCAAATGCTATACTGATGTCAAGAACTATCAGAACCATTAAATCCAGATTTATTTCTTTCATTGCTTAATTATCCTGTCTTTGAAGTTTGCATACATAAGAATCCAAATTGTAAAATATAAATTTGGACAAGGAGACTTACCTGTGTTCTACCAGGTTTAATGGCCTCCATCATTTCTCTCCAAACTGGAAATGGTAAAAGGATCTTCAGTTTTTCAGTCGACAGGACACCCTCCTTTAGTGACAGCAGCTTAAATGTTTCATTGCTTACCCTGTAAACAATAAAGAGCTGATCATAAATTGCACTAGAAAGATTTTCCTGAGTAATTTCACCAATTTGCACTGAAACTGCTTGTTCTACCTTCTCTTCCAAGATGTTTCCTCCTGGAATAAACAGGGGGTGAATATGATTGACAGAGAATGACTGTCTCTATCCAGAAAGCAGCAGTTACAAATCACATTATAGGAGTTTGCTAATTCAGATTGCAGCATAATAACATCAAAACTAAAAGCAAGAGAAGGCAATTGAGCCCCTTGAGCCTGCTCCACCATTCAATAAGGTCGTGGCTGATTTCAACAATTCCACTTTCCTCTCGCTTTCCATAATCCTTCAACCTATTACCAATTTAAAATCTGTCTATCCCCTCTTTAAATTCATTGTCCTGGCATCACTGCACGATGAGGTAGAGAGTTCCGCAAATTCAGCATTCTTTGGGAAAAGTATTTTCTCCTCATCTGTTTTAGACCTGCTACTCCTCACCCAAAAGTGATGACCTTCCATTCTAAACTAAAAGATGAAACATCCCCTCATCATCTACTTTGTCAATCCCCTTTAGCATCTTGTAGACCTCAATTACATCTCCTCTTATTTTCCTAAACTCTTGAGAGTATAGGCGGAAACTGCTCAATCTCTCTTCATGAAAGAAACCCCTCAGCTCTGGAGTTCATCTAATGAATCTGCTCTGAACGATTGGCAATGCAACTATATCCCTTCTCAAGTAAGGGAAACAAAGTTGCACGCAATACTCCAGACACAGTCTCACTAATGCCTTGTGCAGTTACAGCAACACTCCCCTACTTTCTATTCCTTCAGGTATAAATGCCAGAACTCAATTTGCTTCGTCGTACTGGATTCTGCAATTCTGCTGATTTGGAATTGAAAACAGATGTTGCATAAAATATACTGAGACAGCAGAAAAATATTTTCAAAGTTACATGAATTTCAAGGGATTTCAGAAAACATTACGTTACTTCACTCAAGAAATCAGAAGATCTGATGCAGGTGTTTGAAATTATGAATGGGCTCAATCCGATCGATTCGGTGAAGAGTTTCCCCTTCTGAGAAGGCTGAACATTTGGATCTGTGAACATTTGGTGACAAATAAATGAAATGGGGACTTCAGGTGAAGGGGGTTTATTGAGGCAGTGATGAGAACGTGGATAAAGCAGTACTTTCTGTGTCCCTGCGATTCTACACAATTCACACAGATCAATTTCTTGTCAGTTTCACAAAACACCTTCAGTTCTACCTGACCTTCCTCACAGTGATATTTCCTTTTATTTCCTTAAGGATTCTGATTTAATTTTCGAGCTTCCTTGGTTAGATTCACTATGGCATGATTTAACCTCAAGTTTACATCCAGAAACCCCTGTTACATTCTGGGCAGGAGTTCATCTGCTGCTTTTCCCAACTCTGGGTGATACAGGAGCCGCAGAAATTGTGTCAATATTCCAGTATAAACAAATTGGTGAAGAAATCCAGTCAATGGGACAATTTAAATCCTCGGTCAAGCTCTCTCCCTGCTGTCTGAAATCCATGTTCACACTCAGCATTTCTGACTTTGTTTCAGAAAGGAAACGTGCCATTCTAATCTCACAATGTCCTCCAGGTGTTTAAGCTGCAGCAAAGTGGTTAATTTCTAACTGCCTGCAGTGGTGGTGTACAAATCACTTGGAAAAACTACAATCCAATTGGAATACAGCAAATAGGTCGAAAATAGCTTCATGTTAATTTTCTCATGGGGAGTTGGGAATGCCAATAACAGGAGGTCTGGCCAGTGATAACTGAACCCTGTAATGGATTAAAAATGGCTATGCCATGTGTCCAAAGAACTCCCTGCTCTTTCCTCACGTACCAGCAGAAATGAAATACATGCCCTGGAATCTCGATGACAATCTGATCTTGAAGGTTTCTCACAGGAAATATTTCCTAAACCTCGCCACATTGTGGGGCATCACTGAGCTAACACCTGGCTGCAGGAGCTCTTCCAGCTAAAATCGCTGGTATGTGTAGGACTCTCCGATATTGTTTTCTATATCTGTGACTCCGCTTCACCATTAATTCCCAAAACGTTATATCTACAACATCATAATCCGTGTGTATTCATGACCATGCTCCAGGTTTCTATGGTAGTCCTGCTACCTATCATGCATAGGAATGTGGAATCCCTTCTATCATTTGTTCTGTGAGATACAGTGCACTTGCGCGAATCAACCCGGACACCACTTGGTCACATTCGCAGTGGGAGGCTTCGGCATCTCTCCACCCACCTCTTCTCTCCGTCTGTGTGCGTTTATCTCTCTCCCCCCCCCCCCCCCCAGCCCCGTCTGTGCGTGCTCATCTCTCTCTCCGTCTGTGTGTGTTTAGCTCTCTCTCTATCTCTCCCCATCTGTGTGTGTTTATCTCTCTCTCTCTCCCCGTCTCTGTGTGTGCTTATCTCTCTCTCTCTCTCCCGTCTCTGTGTGTGCTTATCTCTCTCTCTCTCTCTCCGTCTGTGTGTGTTTATCTCTCTCTCTCCCCATCTGTGTGTGTTTATCTCACTCTCTCTCTGACCACACCCCCGTCCCTTCTCTCTCGGCTTGTGTGTCTGTCTGTCTGTGCCTGTGTGTGTATATACACCCACAGAACCTGCACAATGGGCAGCTTCCGGGGCCAGAGAAAGGAGGATGGTTCACATCCCGGGGCAAGGCTGTAATAAACAAGAACTTTCACTCTCGGGGAAAACAGTGTAGCCTCTGATCTCTGATGGGGAAGGAAACCCAGGGAGAGGGGCAGGGTATATTGGCTTCTTGAATCAAATGCATAGGGTCCTGCAGCACGGAGACAGGCCCTTCCACCCAAACTGGTCTCAGAGTCACAGAGATGTGCAGCACGGACAACAGGCCCTTCGGTCCAACTCATCCATGCCAACCAGATATCCCAACCTAATCAACTCCCATTTGCCAGCATTTGGCCCATATCTCTCTGAACCCTTCCTTTTTTATACACCCATCGCCAGAAGCCTTTAGAACATATAGAACAGCACAGTAGAGACCCTTCGCCCTCAATGTTACGCGACCCATGAAACCAATCTGAAGCCGATCCAACCAACACTATTCCATTTTCATCCATATGACTATCCAATATCGATTTCAAATGCTGTATTTGTACCAACCTCCACCACTTCCTCTGGCAGCTCATTCCATTCACGCACTGCCCTCTGCATGAAGAGGTTGCTCCTTAAATCCCTTTTATATCTTTCCCCTTACACCCTGACCACTGTCCTCTAGTTCTGGACTCCTATACCTTGTCTATTTATCTTATCCATGCCCCTCATGATTTTATAACCTCTATAAGTTCACGCCTCAGCCTCCGATGCTCCAGGGAAAACAGCCCCAGCCTATTCATTCTTTCCCTGTAGCTCAAATCCTCCAACCCTGGCAACATCCTTGCAAATATTTTCTCAACTCTTTCAAGTTTCACAACATCATTCCGATAGGAAAGGATGCACAACTGTGTGCAATATTCCCTTGGTGGCCTGGCCAATGCCCTTTACAGACACAACATGATCTCCCAATACCTATACTTTATACTCTGACTAAATAAAGGAAAGCAGACCAAACACCTTCGTCACTATCTATCTACCTCCGACTCTACTTTCAAGGAACTAAAAACCTACACCCTAAGGTCTCTTTGTTCCCCAACACTTCCCAGGACCTTACCATTAGCTAATGTACCTGGACGGCACAGTGGCTCAGTGGTTCGCAGTACTGCTTTGCAGTACCAGGGACCCGGGTTCAATTCCAGCCCCGGGCAGACGATCTGCGTGGAGTTTGCACTTTCCCCCGTGACTGTGTGGATTTCCGTCGGATTCTCTGGTTTGCTCCCACAGTCCAAAGCTGTGCAATTCATGTGAATTCGCCCCGATAAAAGCCCATAGTGATAGGTGCATGAGTAGGGAATGGATCTGGATTGGCTACTCCTCTTTGGAGGGTCAATGTGGACCTGTTGGGCCGAAGGACCTTTTTCCACACTGTGGGGAATCTAATCAAATCATTAAGCGTATAAGTCCTACTCTGATTTGCTTTTCCAAAATGCAGCATCTCACATTTTCCGAAATTAAACTCCATCTGCAACTCTCCATCTGCAACTCCCCATCCCATTGGTCCATCTGTACAAGATCCTGTTGTACTCTGAAGTAATTTTCTTCACTGTCCACTAAACCTCCAATTTTGTTGTCACCTGCAAACTTACTAACTGTACTTCCTCTCATCCAAATCATTCACATAAATGACAAAACGTAGTGGACCCAGTACCAATCCTTGTGGCACTCCAACGGTCACAGTACTCCAGTCTGAAAAGGAAACTCTACCAGCACCCTCTGTCTTCCACCTTTGAGCAAGTTCTGAATCCAAATGGTTGGGTCTCCCTGTATTCCATGAGATCGAACCTTGCTAACAGGGTGAAACTTGTCGAACACCTGGCATGGGGAAACTTGTCGAACACCTTACGGAAATCCCTATAGATTACATCCTTGGCTCTGCCCTCATCAATCCTCTTGGTTACTTCTTCAAAAAACTCATGATTTATGAAGCATGATTGTCCATGTACAATGCCATTCTGACTATCTCTAATCAGTTCTTGCCTTTCCAAATACGTGTAAATCCTATCCCTCAGGATTCCCTCCAACAACTTGCCCCCCACTGATGACAGGCTCACCGGTCTATAGTTCCCTGGTTTTCGTTACCATCTTTCTTAAATCGTTGTACCACATTAGCCAACCTCCAGTCTTCTGGAACCTCACCTATAACTCTTGTTGACACACATATCACAGCACGTTGCCCAGCAATCACTTCCCTAGCTTCCCACAGAGTTATAGGGTATACCTGATCAGGTCCTGGGGATTTATACATTTTTATGCATTTCAAGCCATGCAGCACCATCTCCTTGTAATATGGACATTTTTCAACATGTCACCATCTATTTATCCACATTCTATATCTTACAAATCCTTCTCCACAGTAAATACAGATGCAAAATACTCGCTTAGTACCTCACTCATCTCCTGAGGTATCACACATAGACTGCCTTGCTGATCTTTGAGGGGCCCTCTTCTCTCCCTAGTTACCCTTTTGTCCTTAACATACTTTTGGATTCTCCTTAACCCTATTTGCCAAAGCTATCTCATGTCCCCTTTTATGCCCTCCTGATTTCCCTCTTAGTGTACTCTTACTTCCTTTATACTCTTCTAAGTTATCGCTCAATCTCTCCTGCCTATACCTGAGAAATACTTTCCACATTTTCTCAAACAAAACCTCAATTTCTCTAGTCATCCAGCATTCCCAACACCGACCATTCTTATGTTTTATTCTGACAAGAAGATATTGCCCCTGGACCCTGGTTATCTCTTTTATTTTAAATGCACACAAAACCCATTTCCCTGCATTTGGCCCATCTCCTTGTTACTCATGCATGACGGACAAAGTGAGGACTGCAGATGTTGGAGATCAGAGTCGAGACTGTGGTCCTGGAAAAGCACAGCAGGTCAGGCAGCATCCAAGGAGCAGGAGAATTGATGCTTCGGGCATAGGCCCTTCCTGATGAAGGTTTTATGTCCAAAACACCAATTCTCCTGCTCCTCAGATGCTGTCTGACATGTTGTGCTGATCCATGTATTTGTCCAAATGCCCTTTAAATGTTGTAATTGTACCAGCATCAACCACTTCCACTGGCAGCACATTCTATATGTGTACCACACTCTGTATAAAAAAGTTGTCCCTCAGGTTTCAATTTATTTTTCCCCTCGAACCTTAACCTCATGCCCTCCAAGCCCCGATTCCCCAACCTGGATAAACACTGAGTGCATTCACCCAATCCATCCCCCTCATGATCTCATACACGTTTACGAGACACCCCACCCAGTCTCCTACACTGCACAGAAAACGGCCTAGCTTCTCCAACCTCTTCCGATAACTCAGTCCCTTGAGTCCTGGCAGCATTCTTGTAAATTTCTTCTGCATTCTTTCCACTTTAATTACATCCTTCCTATAGCAGCGTGACCAAAAACGAATATATTACTGTCAGTGCAGCCTCGCCAACCTCCGGTACAAATGTAACATAGGGTCACAGAGATGGACAGCATGGAAACAGACCCTTCAGCCCAAATCGTCCATGCCGACGAGACATCCCAACTCAATCGAGTCCCACCTGCCAGCGCCCGACACATATCCTACCAAACCCTTTCTATTCATATAACCATCCACATCACTATTAAATGTTGCAATTGTACCAGCCTCCACCACTTTCTCTAGCAGCTCATTCCAAACGCGTACCACCTTCTGTGTGAAAACATTGCTGCTTAGGTCTCTTTTATATCTTTCCCCTCTCACCCTAAAACTATGCTCTCTAGTTCTGGACTCCCCCATCACAGGCAAAAGACTTTGTTTATTTACACTATCAATCCCCCTCATGATGTTGTAAACCTCTAAAAGGTAACCCCTCAGCCTCTGATGCTCCAGGGAAAACAGCCCCAGCCTGTTCAGCCTCTCCTTATAGGTCAAATCCTCTTACCCTGGCAACATCCTTGTGAATCTGTTCTGAACCCTTTCAGGTTTCACAACATCTTTCCGATAGGAAGGAGAACAGAATTGCATACAATATTCCAACCGTGGCCAAACCAATGTCGTGTACAACCACAACATGACCACCCAACTCCTGTACTCAATACTCTGACCAATGATCTGACCGATGAAGGCCAATGAACCAAAGCCCTTCTTCACAGCCTGTCTACCTCTAACTCCACTTTCAGAGAGATGTGCACCTAAACTCAAAGGTTCATCTGTTCCTCCACATTCCTTAAGGCCATACCATTCACTCGAAACTCCTACTTTGATTTGACTTTATAAACTGCAACACTCACACATCTCTCGATTAAACTCCATTTGACATTTCTCAGCCCATTTCCCAACTGATCAAGATCCTGCTGCAATATCTGATCACATCAGAACATAATATCATAAGAACTAAGATCAGAAGTAGGCCATCTGACCCTTCCAGCCTGCTCCACCATTCAATAACATCATGCCTGATCTTTCCATGGCCTCAGCTCCACTTACCCACCCACTCACCACAACGATAATTCCTTTACTGTTCAAAAGATTGTCTATTTTTGTTTTTAAAACACCGACTGAGGAAGCCTCAACTACTTCATTGGGCAGGGAATTCCATAGATTCACATCCCTCTGGCTGAAGACGTTTCTCCTCGATTCAGTCCTAAATCTGCTCCCACTAATTTTGTGGTTCCTCCCTCTTGTCCTAGTTTCATCCACCAGTGAAAATATCCTCTCTGCTTCTATCTTATCTATTCCCTTGATAATTTTACATGTTTTTATAAGATCCCCCTTCATTCTTCAACATTCCAATGACTATAATCACACTCTACTTGGTCTCTCTTAATAAGCCAACCCCCTCATCTCCGGAATCAATCTAGTGAACCTCCTCTGCAGCCCCTCTCACACCAATACATCCTTTCCCAAGATAAGAGACCAAAACTGCTCACAGTGCTCCAGGTGCAGCCTCACCAACACCCTATACAGCTGCAACATAACCTTCCCACTTTGAAACTTAATCCCTTTAGCAATCAAGGAAAAAGTTCCATTTGACTTCTTCATTACTTGCTGCACCTGCAGACCAACCTTCTGTGATTCGTGCACAAGGACACCCAGGTCCCTCTACACAGCAGCATGCTGCAATGTCTTGCCATTAAAGTAACAGTCATTTTTACCAGCATTCCTACCAAAGTGGATGACTTATTCATTCCATCTGACAAGCCGTTGACCTCTCATTTAAAGTAGCTATGTTCCTTTGCAAAGTTTTACAATCCTCTGCATGCATTACCCTACTGCTCATCTTAGTGTCATCCACTAACTTTAGCACACTACACATAGTCCCTAACTCCAAATCAGTGATGTAAATTGTGAATAATTTCAGTCCCATTACTGATCCCCGAACTACACCACTAGTCACTGATTGCCAACCAGAAAAGCTCTCACTTATCCCCAATCTTTGCTTCCTGTTCATTGACTAATCTTCTCTCCGTGTTAATACTTTACCCATAATACCATGCATCTTTATTTTATGCAGCAGCCTTTTATTTGGCACCTTGTTAAAAACCTTTTGGAAATAGAGGTACACCACATCTACTGTGTTCCCATTGTCTACCATACTGGTAATGTCTTAATAGAATTTCGTTAGATTAGTAAAGCATGACATGCCCTTAATGAACCCATTTTGCATCTGTCCAATGGGACAATTTCTATTCAGATGCCTTGCTGTTTCTTCCTTGGTAATTTGCTCAAGCATTTACCCCACTACTGAGTTAAGTTAACTCATCCATAATTCCCTATCTTTTGTTTACCTCCATTCCTAAACGGTGACATCACGTTTGCTGTATTCAATCTGCTGGAACTGCCCCAGATTCCAGTGGAGTTTGGAAAATTACCTCAAGTGCATCGGTTATTTCTCCCACCTTCTCTCGCTAAGTACCCCAGGATGGATTCCATCATGGCCAGGAGAATTGTCTATCCAGATCTTCATTAGCTTGCCCAACACTAGCTCTTTGTGATAATGATTGTTTCCTCGCCTATCTTCATCTCTTTGTCATGTACTGGCATGTTATTTGTGTCTTCCACTGTGAATACTGACACAAACTACCAGTTCAATGCCTCGACTATTTCCTCCGATCCCATTACTAAATGCCCCTTCTCGTCCTCTAAAGGACTTGAGCCTGTCTTTTTCGTTTTACATATTTATAAATACTTTTCCGATCTGTCTTTATATTCTGTGCTAATTTTTCTCACGTTCTATCTGACTTTTCTTTATAGTTCATTTTGTGGCTTTCTGTCGAGCTTTAAAGCGTTCCCAGTCTTCCAGTATCCTGCTGATCTCGGCCACTTTGTATGCCTTGTCTTTCATTTTGATTGTTTCCCTTATTTCCTAAGACACTCATGGCAGATAACCCCTTTACCGACAGTCCTCCATTTTCATTGGGAGATACCTTTGCTGAGCACTTTGAAAATTTGTTTTGAAAATCCTCCACTGTTCATTAACTATCCCACCATAAAGTCTTTGCTTCCAGTCTAATTTAGCCAACTCCACCCTCATCCTATTGCAGTCTCCTTTGTTTAAACACTGGACCCTGGTATTGGCTTTTATCTTTGCACTTTCCAGCTGTATTTGAAATTCCACCACACTGTAATCGCTCCTTCCAGGAGGATCCCGAACTATGACATCCATTAATTATAGTCACAGAGATGTACAGCATAAAAACAGACCCTTTGGTCCATGCCGACCAGATATCCTAACCTAACCTAATTCCATTTGCTAGCACTTGTCCCATTTCCCTCTCAACCTTTCCTATTTATATACCCATCCAGATGCCTTTTTAATTTTGGAATTGTACCTGCCTCCACCACTTCCACAGGAAGTTTGATCCATACATGTTCTGTCCTCTGTGTTTACCCCGAGGTCCTTTTTAAAATATGTCAGCTATCTTCCTTATCTATGCCTCTCAAATCTTTCACCCACATTGTTAATGAATAATGTGAACAGTTGTGATCCCGACACTGACCCCTGTAGGACTCCACTAGTCACTCAGTGTCATCCTGAATAAGACCCCATTCATCCCCACTCTCTGCCACCTTCCTGTCAGCCAATCCTCTATCCATGGCAGTACCTTGCCCCTAACACCATGGGCTCTTATCCGATTTAGCAGCCACCTACATGGCACCCTGTCAAATATCGTCTGGAAATTCAAATACATCACACCGACTGGCTCCCCTTTGTTTCACTTGCTTGTTCCCTCCTCAAAGGATGAAAACAGACTTATCAGGCATTACCCCCCCACCACCTCATCCCCCCGACCCCATTCCCCACCTCGATGAAGCCATGCTGACTCAGTCTGATTTTACCATGCACTCCACAATCTCATCCATAAAAATACACTAAAATCTTAACAACGACTGAGGTCAGTCTAACTGGGCTATAGTTTCCTGGCTTCGCCTCCTTCCCTTCTTCAACAGTGATGTTACATTAGACATTTTCCAGATCCTTGGGACCCTTCCTGATCTCAGTGATTCCTGAAAGATCACCACAAATGGCTTCACAATCTCCTCAGTTAGCTCCTGGTGTAGTCTGTGTGGTCTGAGTGATTTATCCACCTTCAGAACTTTCTGCTTCCCAGCATCTTCTCCTTAGTGATGGCCACATTCTCCTTAGTGATGCTGTTGGTATCTTCCACTATGAAAACTGATGCAAAGCATATGTTCAGATCCTGCTCTGTTTCTTTGTTCCCCATGACAACTTCTCCATTCTTATTTTCCAGCGGCAATGTCCATTCTTGACTGTCCTTACTTTGTATATATTGACAAAAAGCTCTTTCCAATCTCCTTTATGTAACAACTCAGCTGACTCTCAGATTTCCTCTTCTTCCCCCTTATTGCTGTTTTAGTTGTCCTCTGCTGGTTTTCAAAGCCTTCCCAATCCTGTGGCGTCCCAATAATCTTCACTTTCTGTTTGTGTTACTTATAAATATAGACATGTTCACTTAGATAAAATCAACAAAGAACGTAAAGGTGTGCATTTTCATAGATATATTTGTACAAATGTAGACATGTTCACGGGCAGCAGACACACACAGGCACTCATGCACACACTCTCTTTCACACACACACAAAATGTGACACAAGCACACACAAATACACACGCACACACATGAAAGTAGATTGGGTGGTAGAGAAGGTGTATGACACCTTGCCTTTATTGGTCAGAGAATTGATTTCAAGAGTCAGGACGTCTTGTTGCAGTTTTATCAGACTTCAGTAAGGCCACACGTAGAGTATTGTGTTCAATTCTGTGCACCACATAACGGGAAAGATATGGAGGTTTTGGAGAGAATGCAGAAGAGGTTTATCAGGATGCTGCCTGGATTCGAGGGTATGAGGATTAAGAAGAGAATATAAAAAAAATCGTGTTGTATTCTCTGGAGTGGTGGAGGCTGAGGGGAGACTTGACAGGAGTTTATAATATTATGAGCTGCATATGTAGGATTGATGGTCAGAATCTTTATCCCCGATTTGAAATGTCTAATACTAGGGGTCATGCATTTAATGTTCGAGGGGGAAGGTTAATAGGAATGTGAGGGGCCGGTTTTTTACAAAGAGAGAGAAAGGACTGTGGAACGCACTGCCAAGGGGTGGAAGCAGATAAGGTCATTTAAGGGGCTTTTAGATAAGCACGAGAGTATGCAAGCAATAGAGGGATATTGACCAATGGCAGGCAGAAGGGATTAGTTTTATTTGGTGTCACATTGGACAACTTGGTGGGCCAAAGGACCCGTTCTTGTGCTGTATAGTTTCATGTTCTATACACAACCTGTCACACAAACTCACACTCACTCACACACAGACACACAAAATGCACTTAAACGCAAAGACACAAAGACTTCATCCGGAGGCTCATTGAAGATGTTACCTAGTATGGTTCCAGCACAACGAGCAAACCTACATCCTGAACAAATACTTTCTCACTTGCACATACACAGAGAGAAACAAGCACACCCACACACACACTCAAACAACGCACTCACACCCACCCACACACACACAAACATGCACACACACAAACAACGCACTCACAAAAGCACAAACACATACACTCACAAGCACACATACGCTCACACACATATGCGCACGCACAACCACACACGCACACTGACATGCACACACTCAAACAACACACTCACAAAAGCACAAACACATGCTCTCACAGGCACACATTTGCTCACACACAGACGCACACACACAAACACAGACACACACACAGCAACACATACTCACACTTATGCACACACACATGCACACACCGACGTGAAAACCCACACAGACTGAGACACACACAGGCACAGACACACACACACACACACTTGCACATTTAGTATGAGATGTAACATTTTAAGTGGGCATAAGTGAGGACTGTTGATGCTGAAAACCAGAGTTTAGATTAGAGTGGTGCTGGTGTCCGAGGAGCAGGAAAATTGACATTTCGGGCAAATGCCCTTCATCGGGATGAAGGGTTTTTGCCCGAAACATCGATTTTCCTGCTCCTCGGATGCTGCCTGACCTGCTGCGTCATTTTACAGTGGGGAGCATCGAAGTGACATTGAACAACACTATTATGAATCATTGGCAGAAACTGTGGGACCTGGAGGTTTGAAAATGTTGGGATATTTTTCGAGAGTTTTTAGTGAAGCATATTTCTTCTGTTTCTTTATTTGGGATAGAGGTATTGCTGATTTGGTCCAGCATTTATTACCACATCCCTAGTTAGCCTTGAGAAGGTGGGGGTGAGCTGCCTCCTTGAACCACTGCAGTCCATGTGCTGCGGGTAGACTCACAAGATCCTTAGGGAGGGAGTTCCAGGATTTTGACCCAGTGACACTGAAGGAACAGTGATATATTTCCAAGTCAGAAAGAGGTGTAGCTTGGAAGGGATCTTCCAGGCAATGGTATTACCATTTAACATGCAGACACTGTTGATTTAATATTTATTTAAAAACTTACATTTTTGAGGATTGTGGAAAATATTTCATGTTTTGTGGAAACACCTCGAGTGGTTTCTTTAAAGGTCACGGGCACTGCTTTTCTAAAACCCAAACTTCCATGAAATGACATGACTTGTGCTCACTGCTCGCTGTGCTGTACACCGTGCTGTGGCTGTTTGTACAGGAACTGGATGGAGAGAGTGCTTTGTGTCAGTAATTAGCTGAGGGGCATAAAACCTGTGAGGAAGGGCTCCCCATCTGATCACTCCCATGGTTGGTGAAAGAAACAACCCACTTGTTGAGTTCAGGATGAAACATTTCCTTCTGAAAGAATGATTGATTGAACTTCTCGATTGTATTTCCCTGAACAAGCTGATAGATACCGGGGACAGCCCTGCGTGTGTGTGATTAGTGATGGCCACATGTGTCAGGAGACAGAGGTGATAGACTTTGAAAGATTTTTTGCTTCATCCTTTTGTCTTCAACAATGACCTATTGGCTGAAGTGTTATTGCTTTCAGAAATACAATCCCTGCAGAGAATATTCACTTTTCTCTTTTCATTCAGAGTGAGATTATGTTAGAGAGAAAAACAGCAAATTATTGGAAAAGCTCAGCATGTCTAGCAGCATCTGTGGACAGAAATCTGAGTTAACATTTCGAGTGCAGTGACCCTTCCTCAGAAGCACTAACTCTTTTTATTTCTCTCCACAGAAGCTGCCAGACCTTCTGAGCTTTTCCAGCAACACTGCTTTTGTTTCTGATTTACAGCACCTGCAGTTCTTCTCATTTTGATGTTGGTGTGTTTTGCGATTGTTTAGAGGATTGGCTATTTATACATGCACATTATTTGACTGTGCGTTAATCAATGATTGTATCTTCAATTAATATTTGGTTTTGATAATAAACTATGGTCAGTGCATTGCTATAGGAGCTGGGAGGTCATGTTGTGGGTGTATAGGACAATGGTGAGGCTACTGGAGGAATACTGTGCTCAGTTCTCGTCACCCTGCTGTAGGAAAGATGTTGTGAAACTTGAACGGGTTCAGAAAACATTTACAAGGATGTTACCATGTTTGGAGGCTTTGAGCTATATGGAGAGGCTGAATAGGCTGGGGGTATTTTCCATGGAGCGTCAGAGTGTGAGGGTTGATCTTATAGCGGATTATCAAATCAAGAGGGGCATGGATAGGGTAAAGAGCCAAAGTCTTTTTTTCCATGGTAGAGGAATCCAAAACTAGAGTGCTTAGGTTTAAGGTGAAGTGGGGATTTCTGATTAAAAAGGGGAGTTCTTGTTAAGTGGGGAGTCAGTGGGAGGAGATCTCTGATAGCTCTGAGGAATGACTTTATGTGAGACTGTGGGGAGTGGGACTGATTGGAAATGCTATACAAATAGCTAGCACAGATACGATGGACCGAACAAACTCCTTTCATTACTGCAGTGGTTCCAGTGCACAGCCAGACAGAACTAGCCAAATGGAGCCTTTCATACACGTCTTCTGTTACCGACCAGAGCAGACCCCTTCAGAATATATTGGGAAGTTAGCCTGGTTCCTGACTTTATCTGATTTAAAAGGTAACTGTGAAGTGTTCTGTTCCAGATATAACTCAATTGGTCAAACTGCCCGATGTGAAGCAAAACACAATTTATTCAAACGCTACCATTAAAATACAACAAAAGAAAGAAGAATGTGGAATAACAACTCTATTGGAAAACTTAACCGAACAATGTTAACTTTAAAAGTAAAATCCCCAAGGCCTCACAAGTTGTTAATCTTCTGATCGACTGTGTGCCGCCAGTCCCCCAATCTCTCTCGCACAGAAACCACAACATCACCCCACTACAGCCTTCCCACTGGGACAAATATCTTCATAACCAAACCCTTAAACTACGTCGATTCCCTTTCATTAAATATCACACAGGACTGAGAAATGACTCAGGACAAACCACAGGAGATGACTTTGCAAACATCAATTTTATTTCATCGCTGATCAGACAGAGCAAAGCAAAGGGAGCAGACCTGGAGCGGGGACAGCAGCAGGTTTCGGGACGGGCCGAAGGGTCCCTTTCCGTGTTGCAGCAGCCGGCCCATCACTTTGCCAGAGTTTTGTGGAGCAGCTTCAGGATTTTAGCGAAAGACTGACCCCCACAGCTGGGGTTTTGAGGGAGTGGGAGCATAGTGAGGATTCTGGGGGGAGATTAAACCACCATTTCCCCCTCCCCCTGAGGCTGACGGCCTCACACCTCCTTGTCTGAGGTCAGACTGTCAAATCTTCTGGGACGTCACTGTCTTCTTACACTCAGATGGAGGGGTGACCGTGTCTGCACTGAGCAGCTTAACGGAGTTGATCTTTTGGTCAAACAGCCCCAGTTTCTCATACTCTCCCTCCGTGAATTCCTTGGAATCGCCGGTGTACCTCTTGCCAGTGTAAGCCATCCAGGGGTTCCCAACCACCTTCAGGGAGCGAGCAGTGTCATCGAAGAAGTACCTTCCAAGGTCTGGTTGGCTGCTGTGGAAGGTTTCCTTTCTGCTCGTGAAGTCCTCATCCGCGTATAGAGTGATCGCACTCATCGCTGCGGTGATCCAGTGGAGAGTCTGGGAGGGAGGGTAACAGTCTCTGTGTCTGAGAGGAGCAGCCTTTATATCTGTGTCTGATCCCTGACAGCTCAGCAACTGTGACCAGGAGGTGGGATCTCAGTGTCCTCCTCCTCCTGGAACAATTCCCATCTCTGCTTCTCAGAAACCAGCAGGGCCAGGAGGGGTGGTGGTGGGTTGTTGATCTTGGCCTTGCCTTACAGTGCACCATTGATACCAGTGCTCCCAATCTCAGGTCTGAGTCACTTCGGCATTATCATTTATGAGACTGGATTGATTAGAGACCATGATCTTATCACAGTCCAATGTTAACTCTCCCCTTTTGTCCTTTTCAAATTTCTCCCTATTCTCCTGGACCTTTCAACTTTTCCGCACTGACTCCCCTTTCTTTCTGAGTAGATGCGGTCAGCCATGGAGGATAAACTGATAACCTCATTTCTTTCTTTTTCTCCTTCTGTCTCTGTTTTGGGAAATCTACTATTTGTTTGAAGTGAATGCAATTAAACATACCATTCGGGGAAATGGCTTCCGGGTTTTCTGTGGCCATTTCACCCATTTGTTGACAGGTTTGACAGAATCAGGGCAGTAATAGACATTCACGTGTGTTCAAGGTGGTCCCTTCTGAGAGTAGACTTTATGAGAGACGTCTTTCGCCATTTTGTTGACAATTCCTATGCTCTTGTGTTCTAACACACACACACACACACACACACACGATTTGGAGATGCCGGTGTTGGACTAGGGTGTACAAAGTTAAAAATCGCACAACACCAGGTTATAACCTGGTGATGTGTGATTTTTAACTTCACACACACACATGCATACAAACAGACATGCACACACACATACATACAGACGACCTCACACATACACACACACACACACTAGCACACAATCAGAAACACACAATTCTCGGGAGTAGATTAGGTTAGGATATCTAATGGGCATAGATGGGTTGGACTGAAGTGTCTGTTTCCGTGCTGTACATCTCTATGACTGAATTGTTGATGTTACCAGCTGATGTAGAAAATCTTACTGACTGACAAACACACACACGCTTCTGAGCAGACTCTAATCCCTTTTGTCTGGGGGATTTTCTCCCCTTTTCTCTGTCAGGATTCTAACTCATTCCCTCTGGGATGACTCTAACCCCGTTCCTCTTGGGGGACTCTTACCCATTCTCTCTGGATGGACTCTGACCCCTTTTCTCTGGTTCCTGTAGGCGGCTCAAAGCGCTTTCCTTTAATTCATAAATATTCAGACACTCTGGACCTACATTGACTACAAATTCAAATTTATTTTATCATCTCTCCTGATTGGTTTACCATTACTCCAACACAGGTCACAACCCTGTTTCGCCATCTCGGTACACCTCCACAAGTTGTTGAGCAAATGATTAAAAATGTATAAAATAAAATAAAAGAACTGCTGTTGTAAGGGATCTCATAACAGAATTTGAGTTTGGATAATTTTGCACAGAAATATATCAAATCGCTAGACTGAGCTAGAATGGAAGTTTAAGATTTAGGGTCATCTTAGAAAAAAACCAAAGTATTTTTTTTTAATCAAACAGATATGTTTGACTTCATTTCTAACTATTATAAAATGATTTACCTTGGGCCACAGATGTCTCCAGACGTCTGGGATTAGATTGGTGGTAATAATTAAATGGCAAAATTGGATGTGATTAAGCAATTAGGGACAGAGAGAAGTGTCAGAAGAAAAGCAAGTCAGAATAATGGGTTAAAATGCTGATTAAAGGTAACCACGTCGAAGAGTATGGTGCTGGAAAAACACAGCCAGTGGGGAGTAGGAGAGTCAACGTTTCAGCATAAGCCCTTAATCAGAAACGAGGCTTGTGGGCTGGGATGGAGGGGGCGCAGTGTGACAAAAGGGAAGGGGTGGGGCCGGGAGCATAGGCAGCTGTGAAAGTGGTAGGTGGATGAAGGCGGAGGTGACAGTGATAGGCCAGAGAGGATGGAGGAGCAGATAGGTGGAAAGGAAGATGGACAGGTAGGACCATTCAAGAGGGCGGTGGCAAGTTGGAAGGTTGGGAATGGCATAAGGTGGGGGGAGGGAAATGGAGTCACTGGAAAAATCCACATTGATCCTGTGTGGTTGCAGCGTCCTAAGGTGGAAGATGAAGTGTTCTTCCATCAGGCATCAGGTGGTTAGGTTTTGGCGATAGAGGAGGCCCAGGACCTGCATATCATTGGTAGAGTGGGAGATGAGTTAATGCGTTCAGCCAGACGGCGATGGAGTTGGTTAGTGCAGGTGTCCCAGAAATGTTCCTGAAATGATCCGCAAGTTGGCGTTCTGTCTCCCCAGTGAAGAGGAGACCACATTGGATGCAACGTATGCAGTAGCTGGCCTATGTGGCAGTACAGACAAATTTTTGATGGATGTGGGAGGATCCTTTAGGGCCTTGGATGGAGATGAGGCGGGAGATGTGGGTGCAGGGTTTGCATTTCTTGCAATGACAGTGAATGTGCCAGGAGGGTAGGATGGGATTGGTGAGTGGCATGGGTCTGACAAGGGAGTCACAGAGAGGATGGTCTCTGCAAAATGCAAATAGGTGTGCGGAGGGAAATACATCCCGGGTGGTGAGGT
The DNA here is from genome assembly GCF_037043375.1 of Chiloscyllium plagiosum. Classification (NCBI taxonomy): domain Eukaryota; kingdom Metazoa; phylum Chordata; class Chondrichthyes; order Orectolobiformes; family Hemiscylliidae; genus Chiloscyllium; species Chiloscyllium plagiosum. The sequence goes on along the minus strand of NW_028270173.1, from coordinate 655,943 downwards.
CTGATTGCACGTGGTGGCAATGGTGGAGGATGATGCGATGTGTCCAAAAGTTGGTGGGATAGAATATGGGTCAGGGAGGTTTCCGTCCTTGTTGCTATTGGTGGGGTGCGGTTCAAGGGCGGAGATATAGGAAGTGGAGGAGATACGCTGGAAGGCACCGTCGTCCATGTAGGAGCTGAAATTGTGGTCTTTGAAGAATGAGGCCATCTGGGCTATTCTACAGTGGAATTGGTCCTCCTGGGAGCAAGTGTGGCAGAGATGGAGGAATTGGGAGTAAAGCATTGCATTTTTACAGCAAGCAGGGTGGGAGAAGGTGTAGTCCAGGTAGCTATGGGAGTCCGTGGGTTTATAGTGGATGTCTGTGTTGAGTTGGTCATGTATTTTAGTGAAAAGGAAGTTTAAGTGAGAGTCCTAAACTGACAGCTTTCTCTCAGTGATTTTTTTTTCCATGTTTTTCCTGGTGAATGTGGTGATCGAGCCACTACCTGAGGCAGCGCGACTACAGATGGAGAGATCAGTCAAATTTCGAATATCTTTTGATTAGAATACATGAGAGTCAAAAATGTGTCACGTGGTCTTGGAATGCTGATGTAAGTGTGCAGAAGTGAAGTAATAAATATGAGTGAATGCTTGGTTTAAAAATAAGATTACATTGAAGAATGGGCCTCAGACATGTACATTTACTTGACAAACAGGTTAGTGTGGCTTGGAAGAGCATGGTTTAAACAATAAGACACTGACACATAATCCATAGAGAAGTTGACTTAAAGCAGTGATAGTCAGTTGTATTGAAAGAAGTAAAACAAAACAAAAAAGAAATCATTTACAGATACCTCAGGAATAAGAACTGGGGAATTTTGAGTCCATGTATGATGATAACGAGTCGCCTCTTTGCAGAATCACATCACTCTGGACTGGATCTTATCTGAGAACGTTGACACGTGTGCCCTCGAAGGTCGGGAATGTTGCACCTACATCCCTGATAACTCTGAAGAAACAAGACTGACAAGCACAAAGTCATGCAGCTCGTCACATAGTCTCACCACACCTTAATCCTTATCACCTTCAGTTAGATAATAAGACATTATAAACCACATTGAGACAGTAATGTACAGATAAAAACTGGTGTTGTTATGCAATTAGTTACCTTTTCTTAGATGTGTTTATCACAACGTGTTCCAGATAAACCAGGTAAGAACACCAGACGTAGGAACAGAGATAGGCCATCTGCTCCTTGGAGCCAACTCTGCCATTCACTAAGATCATGGCTGATCTTTTAGCTTTACTTATCCACCTCCTCACCATAACCTTTAATTCCTTTATAGTTCAAAAAATTATCTAGATTAACTTTAATAACACTCAACAAGGTAGCCTCAACTACTTCACTGGACAGGCAACTCCACAAATTCACAGCTCTCTGGGTGAAGACGTTCCTCCTCAATTCAGTCCTAAATCTGTTCCCCCTAATTTTGAGGCTATGCCCTCTAGTCTTATTATCTCCCACTGTTGGGAACATCCTCCCTGCTTCTATCTTATCTGTTCCCTTCATAATTTTAGGCCTTTTGATAAGATTCCCCCTCATTCTTCTCAATTCCACTGAATATAATCCCAGTCTACTCTGTCTCTCCTCTTAAGCAAAACCAGTCAATTCTGGAATCAAACTAGTGAACTTCCTCGACACCCTCTCCAGTGCCAGTACATCCTGTAGAAAATAAGAGGAAGTTTTAAATCCCACTCAAACTGCAAAATAGAATTTAAGGCAAATGAGCTACAGCTCAATGACATATTGCTAAAGCAATATGTGATTGGTCTGCAGTGTTGCCAAGGCTTGAAATTGATATGTTTTCGGTCAATAAGAAGAAACCAATTTTTGATTGACATGGACTTGCAAAAAAACTGTGATTGTAACAGCATGTGGAGCGTTCAATATGCGAGGGTTTTAGGACCCTGTTGGCTGACTCTCGTTGTTTGCAATAAAAGGAAGCTGTGTGTGGAATATACTGTCGTTTGGCTGACTATTTCTTCGACAATTCTTAGAGAGTGCACCAAGACGGCGAACCCTTTGGCTTGAGGTACGGTCCTGGAGACAGTGTCTCATCGATAAACAAACCAGCTGCAGCATATGAAAGGTAGCGACTGTATCCCTTTAGTTTGATTACCGGTGAGAAAGGAGGTTTGTGACCTGTGTTCCAGGACTGAAGAAAGCCAATCAGGAGTGACAATGGTCCAGACTTGAATGTGTGATATGAGTGAATATTGCTCCAGCATGCTGGAATATATTGGATAATAAACAGGATTAGAGTCTCCACAGGGAAAATAGATCATGGTCCCCTCAGGGCAAAGGGATTAGAGTCCCCCAGGGAAAGGGGTTAGAGTCCCCACTTGTGTCTGAATGCAAGGTCAGGCTTATTGATGAGATGATAGTACGAATGAAGAGAGGTTGACTGAGCTTGGACTTTTTTCATTGGAGAAAAGGAGGAGGAGAGGGGACCTAATTGAGGTATACAAGATAATGAGAGGCATAGATAGAGTCGATAGCCAGAGACTATTTCCCAGGGCAGAAATGGCTAACATGAGGGGTCATAGTTTTAAGCTGGTTGGAGGAAAGTATAGAGGGGATGTCAGAGGCAGAGTTCTTTACACAGAGAGTTGTGAGAGCATGGAATGCGTTGCCAGCAGCAGTTGTGGAAGCAAGGTCACTGGGGACATTTAAGAGACAGCTGGACATGCATATGGTCGCAGACATTTGAGGGTGCATACATGAGGATCAATGGTCGGCACAACATCGTAGGCTGAAGGGCCTGTTCTGTGCTGTACTGTTCTATGTTCCATGTTCTAACACTGGGAAACTGTTGTCCCTGATGTTACCTTTAATTGGAATTGTCTGAAACCACCAGCAGATGTCCTATGACAAAGGGAGAAAGAGAAAAAGACTGAAATTGTGTGGTGAGTTTCTCATTTTTGGCTGGCGAAGTCTAATAAGAGATTGGAGGAACAGAGGCATCTTGGTGTGCAGGTACATAGATCCCTTAAAATGGCCACCCAAGTGGACAGGGTTGTAAAGAAAGCATATGGTGTTTTGGCTTTCATTAACAGGGGGATTGAGGTTAAGAGTCGTGAGATCTTGTTCCAGCTCTATAGAACTTTGGTTAGACCGCACTTGGAATACTGCATCCAGTTCTGGTCGCCCTTTTATATGAAAGATGTGGATGCTTAGGAGAGGGTTCAGAGGCGGTTTACCAGGATGCTGCCTGGACTAGAGGGTTTATCTTATGATGAGAGGTTGACTGAGCTCGGACTTTTTTCATTGGAGAAAAGGAGGGGGGGAGGCTAATTGAGGTATACAAGATAACGAGAGGCATAGATAGAGTCGATTGCCAGAGACTATTTCCCAGGGCAGAAATGTCTAACATGAGGGATCATAGTTTTAAGCTGGTTGGAGGAAAGTATAGAGGGGATATCAGAGGCAGAGTTCTTTACACAGAGAGTTGTGAGAGCATGGAATGCGTTGCCAGCAGCAGTTGTGGAAGCAAAGTCACTGGGGACATTTAAGAGACAGCTGGACATGCATATGGTCGCAGACATTTGAGGGTGCATACATGAGGATCAATGGTCGGCACAACATCGTGGGCTGAAGAGCCTGTTCTGTGCTGTACTGTTCTATGTTCCATGTTCTAACACTGGGAAACTGTTTTCCCTGATGTTACCTTTAATTGGAATTGTCTGAAACAACCAGCAGATGTCCTATGACAAAGGGAGAAGGAGAAAAAGACTGAAATTTGGTGGTCAGTTTATCATTCTTGGCTGGCGAAGTCGAATAAGAGAGTGGAGGAACAGAGGGATTCAGTGTGGAAAAGCAGAGAAGTCGAAGAGACTAAGAGGAAAGTCATAATGCTCAATAGAGTAGGTAGTGATAAAATCATGGTCTTAAATACACCTACAGTCCAGAATGATAGTGATGAGGAGACTCAAACACTTGACTGGGAGGATCCATGGGATGATATTGGAAAGTGTTGAGGATGTAGGGGTTACATTGTTGAAGAAGTGATCAGCCAAACGACAGTACATTTCACACACAGTTCCTTTTATTGCAGGTAATGAGAGTCAGCCAGCAAGGTCCCAAGCATATTGAGCCCCACAATTACAATCACATTACTATACACACGCCCAGGTCAATCATATTTCATTTCTTCTTATTGACCAATTACTTTTTGATCACGAACCTTAATAACAGTTATTCCCTTAATAGGTCATCTGCATTAAACTCCTGCAGTTGAGTGTGGTTTAGAGTTTTCTCTTTTCTTGCTTTACTGTAACAGGCTGGGTAGGCCTATGTGACCAGTGGTAAACATATGTAAATACCTGCACAGCAGCACAAGGATTCATCTGTACATTTCTCTGTTTCAATATAACTTTTTCCACACTCCCCCCTTTTGCCCTGAAAGGACAACCTTAAATGTCAATCTGAGCCAGTCTTTGGGATTCGATATCCTCATCCTCCAGGATTATCACCGTTGGACCATCGCGCTGACTGTAGCTTGCATTGCACCGTAACTGCATTACACCCTACTAGAACCAAAACAATTAAAATCAGGAGCAGGATCCCAAGACCCCACTGAACAATTGAGCTTCCCCAATTTCCAAAAATACTGCTCAACCAACTAACAAATCCCCAGCAATCATTGAGTTCACGTAACTTGACCATTTCCTTTCGGATATGCTCAGCCAGGTTAGTGATTTCTTCGGAGTTATCAAGGATGTAGGTGCAACATTCCTGACCTATGAGGGCACAGGTGCCACCTTTCTCAGGCAAGATCCAGTCCAGAACGATGTGACTCTGTTCGATCACCAAGTTCACCAGGAAAGACAAGGACACAAACATCACGAAGAGAAAGCTGTCAGTTTAATACTCTCACCAAAACTTCCTTTTCACTCAAATACACATTAACTTCAATTGTCATTACAACCCATTATTCCAAATTGTTTTGTTTCAGCTACCACTCTCCATTGCCAATTGTTCAATCTCATCCACTGTTGCTATTTCATTATTACTGCCAGTCTAATCCCAGACATCTGAAGGGATCTGTGGCACATGGTAAATTATTGGAGAATGTTTTGAAACAAAAGTCAAACATTTCTGTTTGATTCAGGCAAAACAAACTTCATACTAATGTTAGCGGTGGGAAGGTTGCTTGAGAAGGTACTGAGGGATAAAATCTGTCTTTATTTGGAAAAGAATGGGCTTATCACTGATAGACAATATCGTTTTGTGTGGTTCAGATCGTGCCTTACTAACTTAGATTTTTTGAGCAAGTGACCAAGCTGATAGATGAAGGATGATAGATGTCATATACTTGGACTTTAGTCAGGTGTCTGATAAGGTTCCCATGGTAAACTAATGGACAAAGTGAAGTCACATGGTGTGCAGGGTATTCTAGCTAGGTGGATAAAGAACTGGTTGAGCAACAGGAGACAGAGAGTAGTAGTTGAAGGGAGTTTCTCGAAAGGGAGAAAGGTGACCAATGATGTTCCACAGGGATCAGTGCTGGGGCCACTGTTGCTTGTAATTTACATAAATGATCTGGAATAGGGCACTGTTGGTCTGGTCAGTGAATTTGCAGATGACACAAAGATTGGTGGAGGTTCAGCAAGCACAGAGGACTGTCAAAGAATACAGGCGAATATAGAAAGACTGGAGAGTTGGGCGCAGAAATGGCAGATGGAGTTCAATCCAGGCAATTGTGAGGTGTTGCGTTTTGGGAAGTCTAATTTTAGAGCGAACTATACTGTAAACAGAAGAGTCTTGGGGAAAGTTGATGAGCAGAGAGATCTGGGAGTTCAGGTCCATTGTATCCTGAAGGTGGCTGCAAAGGTGGATAGAGAGGTCAACAATGCATAGGGTATGCTTGCCTTCATTGGACGGGGCATTGAGTATAAGTGCTGGCAGGTCGTTTTAAAGTTGTACAAGACTTTGGTTGGGCTGCATTTAGAATACTGTGTACATTTCTGGTCGCTACATTACCAAAAAGGATGTGGACGCTTTGGGGAGGGTGCAGAGACGGTTTACGAGGATGTTTCCTGGTATGGAAGGTGCTAGCTATGAAGAGAGGTTGAGTAGGTTCGGATTGTTTTCATTAGAAAAAATGGAGGTTGAGGAGGGACCTGTTTGAGATCTATAAAATCATGAATGCTACGGACGGGGTGGATAGAGATAAGCTTTTCAACAGGGTGAGTGGTTCAATAACAAGAGGTCACACTTTCAAGGTGAGAGGTGAAAGGTTTAAAGGTATATGGTGTGCAGGGCATTCTAGCAAGGTGGATAAAGAACTGGTTGAGCAACAAGAGACAGAGAGTAGTAGTTGAAGGGAGTTTCTCGAAAGGGAGAAAGGTGACCAATGATGTTCCACAGGGATCAGTGCTGGGGCCACTGTTGCTTGTAATTTACATAAATGATCTGGAATATGGCACTGTTGGTCTGGTCAGTGAATTTGCAGATGACACAAAGATTGGTGGAGGTTCAGCAAGCACAGAGGACTGTCAAAGAATACAGGCGAATATAGAAAGACTGGAGAGTTGGGCGCAGAAATGGCAGATGGAGTTCAATCCAGGCAATTGTGAGGTGTTGCGTTTTGGGAAGTCTAATTTTAGAGCGAACTATACTGTAAACAAAAGAGTCTTGGGGAAAGTTGATGAGCAGAGATATCTGGGAGTTCAGGTCCATTGTATCCTGAAGGTGGCTGCAAAGGTGGATAGAGAGGTCAACAATGCATAGGGTATGCTTGCCTTCATTGGACGGGGCATTGAGTATAAGTGCTGGCAGGTCGTTTTAAAGTTGTACAAGACTTTGGTTGGGCTGCATTTAGAATACTGTGTACAGTTCTGGTCGCTACATTACCAAAAAGGATGTGGACGCTTTGGGGAGGGTGCAGAGACGGTTTACGAGGATGTTTCCTGGTATGGAAGGTGCTAGCTATGAAGAGAGGTTGAGTAGGTTCGGATTGTTTTCATTAGAAAAAATGGAGGTTGAGGAGGGACCTATTTGAGATCTATAAAATCATGAAGGTTACAGACGGGGTGGATAGAGATAAGCTTTTCAACAGGGTGAGGGGTTCAATAACAAGAGGTCACACTTTCAAGGTGAGAGGTGAAAGGTTTAAAGGTATATACACGGCAAGTACTTTACACAGAGGATGGTGGGTGCCTGGAATGCATTGCCAGCAGAGGTAGTAAAGGCAGGCATGGAAGATTCATTTAAGATGTGTCTGGACAGATACATAAGTAGGTGGGGAGCAGAGGGATACAGATGCTTAGGAATTGGGTGGATTTGGATCGGCTAAGGCTTCAAGTGCTGAAGGGCCTGTTCCTGGGCTCTAGATGTTCTTTGTTCTTTGTTCATTTATTCTTTCTCTAAGATGGCCCATTAATCTTAAACTTACTTTGTAACTCATTCTAGATATTTAATATATTCCCTGACCGGCCCTCCCTCCTCCCTTATCAGGATTTGGAGATGCCGGTGTTGGACTGGGGTGTACAAAGTTAAAATCATACAACACCAGGTCATAGTCCAACAAATTTAATTGGAAGCACTAGCTTTCAAGCGCTGCTCCTTCATCAGGTGGCTGTGGAGTACACAATTGTAAGACACAGAATTTATAGCAAAAATTTCCAGTGTGATGGAACTGAAATTATACATTGAAAAATACCTTGATTGTTTGTTAAATCTCTCATCTGTTAGAATGACCATGTTAGTTTCACTTCTTTCATATGTAAATCACAAAGTTTTTTAAAAGTTACCTTCTCAGGTTAACTATAACAATTGTTGTCAGCCAAATAAGATGTTAAGATGTTGAAGGTGTTAGCCCTCTGTGTTCCCTGTCTGTGCCAGAATGTTTAGACTGATTCTAATCTAAAAAGTGAGTCAACAAAGTCTTACATGGATTCATGCAGTTTTTGAGCAAAGTACAATCGAACTCTGTAAGTACAAATTCACCCCACAAACATATGTGTATGTGTGCATATAGGTTTGTGTGTGTCTTTATCGGGGGGTTGTGAGTGTGAGAGAGAGTGTATATGTGTGTGTGAGTGTAAAAGTATCTAAGTCTGTGAGAGGGTGCATGTGTGAGTGTGGGTGTGTGTGTCTGTAGGAGTGTGTGTGAGTGTCTGTGCATGTGCGTCTGTGCGCATATGTGTGTATGTGTGTGTGTGCATAGGAGTGTTTGCGTGTATGTATTTTGCAATGGTGGCCACCTTTAGTCTGACATGAACCCAAGGTCGCAGTTGAGGCCCTCCGTATGGGTACTGAACTTAGCTATCAGCCTCTGCTCAGCCACTTTTCGCTGCTGCGTATCCTAAAGTGCGCCTTGGAGGATGGTCACCCGAAGGTCCGAGTTTGAATGTCCTGGACCGCTGAAGTGTTCTCCAACTCGGAGGGAACACTCCTGTCTGTTGATTGTTGTGCGGTGCCCATTCATCCATTGCTGTATCCTCTGCTCGGTTTCACCAATGTTCCATGCCTCAGGGCATCCGTACCTGCAGCATATGAGAGAGACAACGTTGGCTGAGTCGCTTGAGCCCCTGCCTTCTCCCTGATCATTCTCTTATTCCTCACGTATGAGTAAAATGCTTTGGGGTTCTCCCTAATCTGACATCTACAGACCTTCCTTCATCTATCAGCTTGATCATTTCCTCAAAGAACTCTATTATATTGGTAATGTGCGATCTACCCCTCCCCCCACATAAGCAAGTTGCCTATCACTGATAAGCTCATTCTTTTCCAAATATAAATAGATTTTATCCCTCAGTACTTCACCAGCAACTTTCCCACCATTGACGTCAGGCTCACTGGTCTGTAGTTACCTGGAATATCCCTATACCCTTCTTGTACAGGGGGATAACATGAGCAACCCTCCAGTCTTCCAGCATCTAATCTGCGTTTAGGGATGTTACAAAGATATGTATCTGGGCCCCAGTTATTTCTTCTCTTGCCTCCCTCAGCAACCTGGGATAGATCCCATCTGCTCCTGGGGATTTGTCCAGCTTAATATTCTTTACACTACCCAACACATTGTCCCTCCTTAAGGCAATGTGATCCAGAGTAAAGAAACATCTATCTCTGATCTCAGCATTCATCATCTTCCGTACCTCAGTGAACACTGATATCATGTAATCATTGAGAATCTCACCCATTTTCTCAGGTTCGACACACAACCTTCCTCCTTTATCCTTTAGCGGATCAACCCTTTCTCTCATTACCCTCTTGCTTCTCATATAAGAATACAAGGCCTTTGGATTCTCCTTAATTCTGCTCACTAAAGTTATTTCATGACCCCTTGATTCCTCATTTAAGAATGGTCCTACTCTCCCGGTATTCTTCCAAGGCCTGTTCCCTTTTCCTCTTGGCTATTTGCATGATTTCTCCTGTCATCCACAGTTCACGAATCTTGCCTTTCCTATCCCTTGTTTTCAAAGGGACATGCCTATCCTGCACTATCTTCAACCTATCTTTGAAAGTCTCCCACATATCAAAAGTGGGCTTTCCTTCAAATAGCTGTGTCTAATCCACATTTCCCAGAGCCTGCCTAATTTTGATATAATTGGCCTTGGCCCAGTTTACTACTCTTCCCTTTGCACCACTCTCATCTTTGTCTATGAGTATTCTAAAACACACAGAATTGTGGTAACTATTCCCAAAGAAATCCCCCACTGCAATGCTTACCACTTGGCCTGGCTCATTCCCCAACACCAGGTCCAATATGGCCCCTTCCCTTCTCGGACTATTGACATACTGCTCTCAAACACTTTCCTGGATGCTCCTTACAAATTCTGCCCCATCCAGACCTCCGACACTAAGTGTATCCCAGTCAATGTTGGGAAAATTAAAATCTCCAATCACCACCACCCTGTTACCTCTACATCTTTCCATAATCTGTTTACCTATTTGTTCTTCTACCTCACCCTCACTGTTGGGAGGCCTGTAGTACAGAACAAACAATGTAACTGCATTCTTCTTATTCCCAGCTTCGCCCATAAGACCTTACTGCTCAAACCCTCCATCGTGTCTTCCTTTAGCACAGCCGTGATATCATCCCTGACCAGCAATGCTAACTTCATGATCCTTACAGTCTCCAGTTTCCACCTCACTGTCTACTTGTCTTCTCTTCTGCTTCCCAGCCCCCTGCCACATTAGTTTAAATCCTCCCCAACAGCAGTAGCAAAAACACAGCCAAGGACATTCGTTCCAGTCTGGTTCAGATGTGGACTGTCCAATTTGTAATCGTTCCACCTTCCCCAGAACTAGTCCCAATGTCCCACAAATCTGAACCCTTCCTCTTACACCATCCCTCATGCCACATTTTCATCCTGCCTATTCTTTCATTTCTACCCTGGTGATCACGTGGCATTGGTACTAATCCTGAGATCACTACCTTTGAGGTCCTCCTCTTTAACGTCTCTCCTAGCTCCCTGAATTCTGCTTTCAGGACCTCATCTCATTTTTTACTTATATCATTGATGCCTATGTGCACCACGACAACTGACTGTTCACCCTCCCCTTTCAGAATGCTCTGCAACCAATCGATGATATCCCTGACTCCAGCACCTGAAACATACCATCTAGGAGTCTCCTTTTCGGCCACAGAACCGCCTACCTACTCCCCTCACAATAGGATCCCCTATGACTATGGCCCTACGAGTCTTTTTCCCACCCTTCTGAACAGCAGTGCCCATCACGATGCCATGATCCTGGCAACTGCTGCTCTCCCCTTGTGAGCAATCTCCCCCAACAGTATCCAAACTCATATACCTGTTTTGGAGGGAGATGACCGGACGAAACACCTGCACTGCCTTTGTACTCTCTCTCTCTTTCTTTTGGTCACCAATTGACTGTCTCTTTAAGCAACTCTAACTTGCGGTGTGACCAGTTCACTAAACTATTATCCACAATCTCCCCAGCATCATGTCTGCTCCACAGTGAGTCCATCCGCAGCTCCAGAGCCATCATGCGGTCAAACAAGAGCTGCAGCTGGACACACTTCTAAGAGTCAGGGATGTCAGCCACTTCCCTGAGCTCCCTTGTCAGGCAGGAGGCATATGCCATAGGTCTGAGGTCCCTGCCATTTTAGGCCTTAGCTTTTTATCAACAAACTAAAACCAAACTATGCACTTGAATATATGAAAGAAAGGAAGATAAAAAAAACTCCTTACCTTACAGAATCATTTTCTCTTGTGGTTACTGGAAGGTGGGCGAGAGGGAAATATAACGTGTGTAGTATCTCGGGTTTAGCCGCTTCCCAGCAACCTCCTTGTCTCCAACGTTACCTCCACTCTTTCTCCTGCTGCTCCCAGACAGGAAATGCAGAGCTTTCTCAAGGAACAGCTACTACGTATCCTTGGTAAGTATGTACTTGTCAGGCAGGGAGGAAGTTGTCAAGCATGGGAACCATGTTTTACTATGAAGGTTGAATCGATTATCAAGAGAAAGAAGAAGGCTTATTTTAGGATGAGATGTGTTGGTTCAGTTAGGGTGCTTGAGAAATACAAGCTAGCCAGGAAAGACCTAAGGAGAGAGTTAAGAAGAGCCAGGAGGGGCATGATAAATTGTTGGCCGATAGAGTCAGGGAAAGTCTTTATATAGGTATATCAGGAATAAAAGAATGACTGGAGGAAGATTAAGGTCAATCATGGATCGTAGTGCGAAGTTGTACATGGTATCAGAGGAGATAGGGGACGTGCTAAATGAATATTTTTCTGTCAGTATTCACAGTAGAAAAAGACAATGTTGTTGAGGAGAATACTGAGATACAGGCTATCAGACGAGGTGGGATGGAGGTTCACAAGGAGGAGTTGTTCGCAATTCTGGAAAGTGTAAAAATAGATATGTCCCTTGGACCGGATGGGATTTATCCTAGGATTTTCTGGGAAGCCAAGGAGGAGATTGCCGAGCCTTTGGCTTTGATCTTTATGTTGTTATTGTCTACAGGAATAGTGCCAGAAGACTGAAGGATAGCAAATGTGCTTCCCTTGTTCAACATGGGGAACAGAGATAACCCTGGTAATTGAAGACCAGTGATGCCATACGGATGTTGTGGGTAATGTGTTGGAAAGGGTTATGTGAGAGAGGATTTTTAATCATCTAGAGAGTAATAAGTTGGTTAGGGATAGTCAACACGGTTTTGTGAAGGGTAGGTCATGTCTCACAAACCTTATTGTGTTTTTTGAGAAGGCGACCAAACAGGTGGATTGAATTGAATTGATACTGTTGTCACGCGTACCGAGGCACAGTGAAAAGCTTTGTCTTGCGAGCAATACAGGCAGATCACAGAGTTAAGTAGCACAGATAGTAAATAATAAGTATATAGCGATAAAAACAAAACACAGGTACCGGCGAATGTTAAGAGTTTGTGAGTCCATTCAGTATTCTAACAACAGTAGGGTAGAAACTGTTGTGAAGCCGGCTGGTGCGTATGTTCAGGCTTCTGTACCTTCTCCCCGATGGTAGAGGTTGTAGATGGATCTTTGAGAATGCTTTCCTTGACAGCAGGCTTGGTAGATGAATTCTATGGATGGGAAGTTGGCCTTTGTGATTGTCTGGGCTGAGATCACCACTCTCTGTAACTATGTCCGATATGGAATGGTACAGTTGCCATACCAGGTAGTGATACATACAGACAGAAAGCTCTCGTTGGCACACCTATAAAAGTTGGCAAGGGTATTTTCTCAGCTGCCTGAGGAAGAAGAGATGTTGTTAGGCCACATGAAGGGTCCAAAAAGGGTTGTTATGGATAACCATTCCCCGGAACTTGACACTCTCCACTCGTTCCATCTCTGTGCTGTTAATGTGAAGGGGGCATGAGTAACATCCCACCGAAAGTCAATAATGAGTTCCTTGGTTTTGCTGGCAGTGAGAGCGAGGTTGTTCTCAGTGCACCATTTTACCAGGTCTTTCACCTCCCGTCTCTAGTCTGTTTCGTCGCCATCTGAGATTCGACCGACTATGGTGGTGTCATCAGCAAACTTGTAAATGGCAGTAGTCTGGTATTTGGTGACACAGTCATGGATATACAGTGAATACAGTAGGGGGCTGAGTATGCACCCCTGGAGAGCTCCAGTGTTGAGTGTTAGTGAGGATGAAATATTGTCTCCAAACTTCACTGATTGTGGCCTGAGCGTCAGGAAACTGAGGGTCCAGTTGCAGGGAGTGGGACTTAGACCAAGATCACTAAGTTTAGTAATCAGTCTCAAGGGGATAATAGTGTTGAAGGCTGAACTGTAGTCAATGAGTAGGATTCTTACGTAGCTATTCTTGGTGTCAAGGTGTCCGAGGAAGGAGTGAAGGGCAAGTGATATGGCATCTGACGTGGATCTGTTGGTCCGATAGGCAAATTGAAGTGGATCAAGAGTAGTGGGGAGGCTGGAGTTGATTAATGCCATGACCAGCCTTGCAAAGCTTTTCAAAGGTGGATGAGAATAAAGCAGCTGATATGGTTTACATCGATTTTAGTAATGCATTTAATATGTTTCCCCATGGTAGGCTATTGCACAAAATGTGGAGACGTGAGATTGAGGGGGACTTAGTGATTTAGATCAGAAATTGGTGAGCTGAAAGAAGACAGAGGGTGGTGGTTGATGAGAAATATTCATCCTGGAGTTCAGTTACTAGTGGTGTACTGTAAAGATCTGTTTTGGTCCACTGCTGTTTGTCATTTTTATAAGTGACCTGGATGAGGGCATTGAAGGATGGGTTAGGAAATTTGCGGATGACTCTAAAGTCGGTAGATTCGTGGATAGAGATGAAGGATGTTGTAGGTTACAGACGAACCAACGCAACCACCCTGTAGCACAGCATTTCAACTCCCCCTCCCACTCCACCGAGGATATGCAGGTCATTGGACTCATTCACCGCCAAACCACAACAACGCGACGGTCGGAGGAGGAGCGTCTTATCTTCCGACTGGGAACCCTCCAACCACAGGGGATGAACTTGGACTTCACCAGTTTCTTCATCCCCCCTCCCCCCACGTTGTCTCAGCCGAATCCCTCCAGCCCGGCACCGCCTTCCTGACCTGCAGTCTTCTTCTTGACCTCTCCGCCTCCATCCTACTCCGACCTATCACCCTCACCTTGACCTCTTTCCACCTATCACATTTCCAACGCCCCTCCTCCAAGTCCCTCCTCCCTACCTTTTATCTTCTCCTGCTGAACACTCTCTGCTCATTCCTGAAGAAGGGCCTGTGCCCGAAACGTCGAATCTCCTGTTCCCTGGATGCTGCCTGACCTGCTGTGCTGTTCCAGCAATAAAGTTTCAACTTTGATCTCCAGCATCTGCAGACCTCACTTTCTCCTCGTAGGTTACAGAGGGACATAGATAAGCTGCAGAGCTGGGCTGAGAGGTGGAAAAAGGAGTTTATTTCAGATAAGTATGATGTGATTCATTTTAGAAGGAGTAACAGGAATGCAGAGTACTAGTCTAATGGTAAGGTTCTTGGCAGTGTAAATGCGCAGAGAAATCTCGGTGTCCAAGTGCATAGATCCCTGAAGGTTGCCACCCAGATTGATGGGATTGTTCAGAAGGCATATGGTGCATCAGCTTTTATTAGTGGAGGGATTGAGTCTCAGACACATGAGGTCATGCTGCACGACATGAGTGTTGAAGGGCCTGTACTGTGCTGTAATGTTCTATGTTCTACGTGTCGAATTATACAAAATCTGGTCTGTAATAGACATATGTGTGTACAAGGTGTTCCCTTTTGAGAGTGAGCCCTTTCCCCAATCTGATGACAACTCACATACATACACACACACACACACACACACATATACACACACACACACACAATCTCATACACTCACACATACACACACACATACACAAACACATACACACACGCACATACACATTCAAACACACATACATACACACACATACACACACAATCTCTCACACACACACACACACTCTCTCTTTCTCTCTCTCTCTCCTCTCTCTCTCTAGCTCTCTCTCACACACACACATTCACACACACACACACACTCACACACACATTCACACACACACATTCAAACACACACATAATCTCACACACACGCAATCTCTCACACACACAATCTCACACACACATACACACACACTCTCTATCTCTTCCTCTCTCTCCTCTCTCTCACACACACACATTCACACACACACACTCACACACACATTCACACATCCACATTCACACACACACATACACACACAATCTCTCTCTCACACACACACACAATCTCACACACACACATTCACCACACACACACATATACACACACATTCACACACACACATACACACACACAATCTCACACACATTCACAAACACACAATCTCTCTCACACACACATCTCACGCACGCACATACACATACACAATCGCACGCACATACACAGTCACACACACAATCTCACTACACACACATTCACACACACACATACACACACACAATCTCACACACACACATTCACACACACACATACACACACAATCTCACACACACACATTCTAATTCACACACACATATTCACACACGAACACACAATCTCTCAAACACACAGATACACACACATTCACACACACCCACACACACATTCACACACACATACACACACACACACGCACGTTCACTCACACACACACAATCTCATACACACACACATTCACACACACACACAATCTCACACACAAACAGTCACACACACATTCACACACACACACATTCACACACACACACAATCTCACACACACACAATCTCACACGCACATACACACACACATACACACACACTCTCTCTCTTCCTTTCTCTCTCCTCTCTCTCGCTGTCACACACGCACATTCACACACACACTCACACACACATTCACACACACACATTCACACACACACATACACACACACAATCTCACACACACACACAATCTCACACACAAACACAATCTCACACACACACACACTCACACACGCACATACACAAACATTCACACACACACATACACACACACAATCTCACACACATTCACACACACACACACAATCTCTCACACACACACGCATTCACACAAACATATAAATACACAGAATCGCACGCACACACAGTCACACAATCAATCTTACACACACACATTCACACACACACATACACGCACACAATCTCACACACACACATTCACACAGACACATATACACACAATCTTACACACACATATTCACACACACACACATTCACACACACAATCTCACACACATACACACAATCTCACACACACACATTCACACACATACACATTTTCACACACACAATCTCACACACATTCACACACACATTCACACAATCTCTCACACACACACATTCACACACATACACATACACACACACACAATCGCACGCACACACAGTCACACACAGTCTCACACACACATTCACACACACAATCTCACACACAACATTCACACACACACAATCTCACACACACACATTCTCATTCACACACACACATGAACACACAATCTCTCACGCACACACATACACACACATTCACATACACCCACACACACATTCACTCACACACACACAATCTCATACACACCCATTCACACACACACAATCTCACATACACACTCACACACACACATATTCACACACGTACACACAATCTCACACACACACATACACACACATTCACACACACGCACATACACACACACAATGTCACACACACACACTCATTCAGACACACACAATCACACACACACATACACATACATACACACACACAATCTCACACATACACATATACACACACATATACACACACAATCACACACACACAATCTCACACACACACATTCACACACACAAGCAATCTCACACACATACTCACACACACACATTCACACACGAACACACAATCTCACGCACACACATACACACACATTCACACACACGCACATACACACACACAATGTCACACACACTCATTCAGACACACAAAATCTCACACACACATACACACACACAATCTCGCACACACACATACACACATACATACACACACACATTCACACACACACACACAATCTCACACTCACACATTCACACACAATCTCTCTCACACACAAACATTCACACACACACATATACAGACACACAATCTCACAAACACACACATTCACACACACACATACACACGCAATCTCACACACACATTCACACACACGCACATTCACACACACACACAATCTCTCTCACACACTCACGCGCACACAATCTCACACCCACACATACACACACACAATCTCACACACACATACACACACACACACTCACACACACAC
Source organism: Chiloscyllium plagiosum (assembly GCF_037043375.1). NCBI lineage: Eukaryota > Metazoa > Chordata > Chondrichthyes > Orectolobiformes > Hemiscylliidae > Chiloscyllium > Chiloscyllium plagiosum. Next base: position 638,583 of record NW_028270173.1, on the reverse strand, counting down.
ACACGCAATCTCACACACAGACACGCACACATAATCTCTCTCACACACAAACATTCACACACACAATATCTCTCACACACACACGTTCACACACACATACACACACAATCTCACACACACACATTCACACACACACACATTCACACACATTCACACGCACACACACATTCACACACGCACATATACACACACACATACACACACATTCACACACAAACAATTCTCACACACACATACACACACACTCAATCACACTCACACACACACAATCTCACACGTACACACACACATTCACACACGAACACACAATCTCACACACACACATACACACACATTCACACACACACATACACACACACACAATCTCACACACACATTCACACATACAATCACACACACACACTACACACACACAATCTCACACACGCGCACACATTCACACACACACACACATACACACACACGATCTAACACACGCACACACATTCACACACACACATACACACTCACACACTGACACACACACACAATCTCACACACTCACACACACACCATCTCACACATTCACACACACAATCTCACACACATTCTTACACACACACACACACACACACACACGTTCACACACACACAATCGTTCTCACACACACATACACACTCATTCTCACACACACATACAATAACACACACACACATTCAATCACATACACATACACACACACAATCTCACACACACGCAATAACAAACACACACATTCAATCACATACACATACACACACAACCTCACACACACACACATTAACACACACACATACTCACACACACACTCACACACACAATTTCACACTTTCACACACACATACATACACACATTCACACACACTTACAAAATCTCTCTCACACACACACGTACACACACATTCTCACACACACATACACACACACAATCTCGCACACACACATATTCACACACATACATACACACACACACACACAATCTCACACTCACATTCACACACACACAATCTCACACACACACACAATCACACACACACATACACACACACACAATCTCTCACACACACATATACACACACACATACACACAAACATTCACACACACACACAATCACACACACACACGCACACACAATCTGTCTCACACACAAACATTCACATACACACATATACACACACACACATTCACACACACATACACACACAATCTCACACACACATTCACACACACACATTCACACACATTCACAGACACACACATTCACAGACACACATATACACACACATGCACACACATTCGCACACACACATTCTCACACACGTATACACACACACTCAAACACACTCGCACACACACAATCTCACACGAATACATAATCTCTCACATACATACATACACATTCACATACACTCACACACACATTCTCACACATACATACACACACACATTCACACACACACACATTCACACACACACAGTCACACACACACAATCTCACACTCACACATTCACACACACACACATTCACACACACACACAATCTCACACACATTCTCACACACACACACATTCACACACACACACACACGCAATCTCACACACAGACACGCACACACAATCTCTCTCACACACAAACATTCACACACACACATACACACACAATATCTCTCACACACACACGTTCACACACACATACACACACAATCTCACACACACACATTCACTCACACACATTCACACACATTCACACGCACACACACATTCACACACGCACATATACACACACACATACACACACATTCACACACAAACAATTCTCACACACACATACACACACACTCAATCACACTCACACACACACAATCTCACACGTACACACACACATTCACACACGAAAACACAATCTCACACACACACATACACACACATTCACACACACACATACACACACACACAATCTCACACACACATTCACACATACAATCACACACACTGCACACACACAATCTCACACACGCGCACACATTCACACACACACATACACACACACGATCTCACACACGCACACACATTCACACACACACACATACACACTCACACACTGACACACACACACAATCTCACACACTCACACACACACCATCTCACACATTCACACACACAATCTCACACACATTCTTACACACACACACACACGTTCACACACACACAATCGCTCTCACACACACATACACACACATTCTCACACACACATACAATAACACACACACACATTCAATCACATACACATACACACACTCAATCTCACACACACACAATAACAAACACACACATTCAATCACATACACATACACACACAATCACACACACACACACATTAACACACACACATACTCACACACACACTCACACACACAATCTCACACTTTCACACACACATACATACACACATTCACACACACTTACAAAATCTCTCTCACACACACGTACACACACATTCTCACACACACATACACACACACAATCTCGCACACACACATTCACACACATACATACACACACACTCACACACACAATCTCACACTCACATTCACACACACACAATCTCACACACACACACAATCACACACACACATACACTCACACACAATCTCTCACACACACATATACACACACATACACACAAACATTCACACACACACAATCACACACACACACGCACACACAATCTGTCTCACACACAAACATTCACACACACACATATACACACACACACATTCACACACACATACACACACAATCTCAGACACACATTCACACACACACATTCACACATATTCACAGACACACACATTCACAGACACACATATACACACACATGCACACACATTCGCACACACACATTCTCACACACGTATACACACACACTCAAACACACTCGCACACACACAATCTCACACGAATACATAATCTCTCACATACATACACACACATTCACATACACACACACACACATTCTCACACATATATACACACACACATTCACACACACACACATTCACACACACAGTCACACACATACAATCTCACACTCACACATTCACGCACACACACATTCACACACGAACACACAATCTCACACACACACATATACACACACATACACACACACACAATCTCACACACACAATTTCACACACACACATCTCACACACACATTCACTCACACATACACACACACAATCTCACACACACACATTCACACAGACAAACACACTCTCACGCACACACACACAATCTCACACACACATTCACACACACACAATCTCACACACATTCTCACACACACACATTTTCACACACACTCACACGTACACATACACTCTCTCTCTCACACACACAACCTCACACACAAACACACGCATTCACACACACACATACACACACACACAAAATCGCATGCACACACACAGTCACACACAATCTCACACACACACACACATTCACACACACACATACACACACAATCTCTCACACACACACACATTCTCATTCACGCACACATATTCACACACGAACACACAATCTCACACACACCTACACACACATTCACACACACCCACACACACATTCACACACACACACACACAAACACACACATTCACACACACAATCTCACACACATTCTCACACACACATACACACACGTTCACACACACACAATCTCTCTCACACACACATACACACACATTCTCACACACACATACAATAACACACACACACACATTCAATCACATACACATACACACACACAATCTCACACACACACAATAACAAACACACACATTCAATCACATACACATACACACACAATCTCACACACACACACATTAACACACACACATACTCACACACACACTCACACACACAATCTCACACTTTCACACACACATACATACACACATTCACACACACTTACAAAATCTCTCTCACACACACGTACACACACATTCTCACACACACATACACACACACAATCTCGCACACACACACATTCACACATACATACACACACACTCACACACACAATCTCACACTCACATTCACACACACACAATCTCACACACACACACAATCACACACACACATACACTCACACACAATCTCTCACACACACATATACACACACACATACACACAAACATTCACACACACACAATCACACACACACACGCACACACAATCTGTCTCACACACAAACATTCACACACACACATATACACACACACACATTCACACACACATACACACACAATCTCACACACACTTTCACACACACACACATTCACACACATTCACAGACACACACATTCACAGACACACATATACACACACATGCACACACATTCGCACACACACATTCTCACACACGTATACACACACACTCAAACACACTCGCACACACACAATCTCACACGAATACATAATCTCTCACATACATACACACACATTCACATACACACACACACATTCTCACACATATATACACACACACATTCACACACACACAGTCACACACACACAATCTCACACTCACACATTCACACACACACACATTCACACACACACACAATCTCACACACATTCTCACACACACACACATTCACACACGAACACACAATCTCACACACACACATATACACACACATACACACACACACAATCTCACACACACAATTTCACACACACACATCTCACACACACATTCACTCACACATACACACACACAATCTCACACACACACATTCACACAGACAAACACACTCTCACGCACACACACACAATCTCACACACACATTCACACACACACAATCTCACACACATTCTCACACACACACATTTTCACACACACTCACACATAAACATACACTCTCTCTCTCACACACACAACCTCACACACAAACACACGCATTCACACACACACATACACACACACAAAATCGCATACACACGCACAGTCACACACACTCTCACACACACACACACATTCACACACACACACATACACACACAATCTCTCACACACACACACATTCTCATTCACACACACATATTCACACACGAACACACAATCTCACACACACCTACACACACATTCACACACACCCACACACACATTCACACACACACACACAAACACACACATTCACACACACAATCTCACACACATTCTCACGCACACATACACACACTTTCACACACACACAATCTCTCTCACACACACATACACACACATTCTCACACACACATACACACACAATCTCACACACACATTCAATCATATTAACACACACACACACACATTCACACACACACACAATCTCACACACATACTCACACACACACATTCACACACGAACACACAATCTCACACACACACATAGACACACATATACACACACGCACATACACACACACAATGTCACACACACACTCATTCAGACACACACAATCACACACACACATAAACACACACACACAATCTCACACACACACATATACACACACATTCACACACACACAATCTCACACTCACACATTCACACACAATCTCTCTCACACACAAACATTCACACACACACATACACAATCTCACACACACACATTCACATACACATACACACACAATCTCACACACATACATTCACACACCCGCACATTCACACACACATACACACACACAATCTCTCTCTCACACACACACAATCTCTCACGCACACTTACACACACACAATCTCACACACACACATATACACACACACATACACACACACATTCACACACACACAAACGCAATCTCACACACACACACGCACACACAATCTCTCTCACACACAAACATTCACACACACATACACACACACAATCTCTCTCACACACACGCGCACACACAATCTCTCACACACATACACACACATAATCTCACACACACACATTCACACACACATACACACACAATCTCACACACACATTCACACACAAACATTCACACACATTCACACGCACACACACATGCACACACACATATACACACACATACACACACACATTCTCACACACACACATACATACACACATTCACGCACACACACAATCTCACACACGCACACACATTCACACACACACATACACACACACATACACACACTCACACACTCTCACACTCACACACACACACAATCTCACACACATTCTCAAACACACATACACACACTTTCACACACACACAATCTCTCCCATACACACATACACACACATTCTCACACACACACATACACACACACAATCTCACACACACATTCACACACACACACATACATACACACACATTCACACACACGCTCACACACTCTCACACTCACACACACACACAATCTCACACATTCACACGCACAATCTCACACACATTCTCACACACACATACACACACTTTCACACACACAATCTCTCTCACACACACATACACACACATTCTTACACACACACAATCTCACACACACAATCACACACACATTCAATCACATGCACATACACACACACAATCTCACACACAGACACACATTCACACACACACATACACGCACACATTCACACACACACGATCTCACACATTCACACACACACAATCTCACATTCTCTCTCACACACACACATACACACATTCACGCACACACACAAAATCTCTCTCACACACATACACACACATTCTCACACACACACATACACACACACAATCTCACACACACATTCACACACAAACAATCTCACACATTCTCACACACACAATCTCACACTCACATTCACACACACACAATCTCACACACACACATTCACACACACACACACACATTCACACACACACATTCAACCACACACACACTCAAACACATAATCTCTCTCTCACACACACAATCTCACACACACATTCACACACACACACATTCTCACACACACATACGCACACACTCTCTCACACACACGTTCACACACTCACACACATTCACACACACACATTCACACACACATTCCCACACACACATTCACACACACACACAATTTCAAACTCTCACAATCACACACACACACACATTCACACACACACACACACAATCTCACACACATTCTCACACACACACACATTCACACACGAATACACAATCTCACACATACACACACATATACACATACACACACACACAATCTCACACACACAATTTCACACACACACAATCTCAAACAGACATTTACCCACACATACACATACACATTCACACATACACATTCACACAGACAAACACTCTCTCACGCACACACACAAAATCTCACACACACAATCTCACACACTCTCTCACACACACACACAATCTCACACGCAAACACAACACAATCTCACACACACACACAATCACACACACACATTCAATCACATACACATACACAACCACACACACACACACATTCACACACACACATACACGCACACACTCACACACACACACACACACAATCTCACACATTCACACACACACAATCTCACACATTCTCACACACACATTCACGCACACACACAAAATCTCTCTCACACACACATACACTCACATTCTCACACACACATACGCACACTCAATCTCACACACACACATTCACACACACACATACTCACACACTCACACACACAATCTCACACTCACATTCACACACACACAATCTCACACACACACATTCACACACACACATTCACACACACAGATTCAACCACATACACACACACTCAAACACATAATCTCTCTCACACACGCACAATCTCACACACATACACACACACACATTCTCACACACACATACACACACACACATTCACACACACACAATCCCACACTCACACATTCACACACACAGTTTCACACACATTCTCACACACACACACATTCACTCACGAACACACAATCGCACACTCACACATACACACACATATACACACACATACACACACAATCTCACACACACACAATTTCACACACACACAATCTCACACACACATTCACTCACACATACACACACAATCACACACACACATTCACAGAGACAAACACACTCTCACGCAAACACACACAATCTCACACACACACACATTCACACACACACCATCTCACACCCATTCTCACACACACACATTTTCACACACACTCACACGTACACACACGCACACACAATCTCACACACAAACACAACACAATCTCACACAAACACACGCATTCACACACACACACACAATCGCACGCACACACACAGTCACACACAATCTCACACACACACATACACACACAATCGCACACACAATCTCTCACACACACACATTCTCATTCACACGTGCATTCACACACGAACACACAATCTCTCTCACACACATTCACACACACCCACACACACATTCACACACACACTCACACACACAAACACACAAATTCACTCACACTCACAATCTCACACACACACATTCACACACACACACACAACCTCACACACATACTCACACACACATTCACACACGAACACACAATCTCGCACACACATAGACACACATTCACACACACGCACATACACACACAATGTCACACACACACTCATTCAGACACACACACTCACACACACACATACACACACACAATCTCACACACACACAAATATACACACACACATACACACACACACATTCGCACACACAATCTCACACTCACACATTCACACACAATCTCTCTCACACACAAACATTCACACACACACATTCACACACACTCAATCTCACACACACACACATTCACACACACATACACACACACACAATCTCTCTCTCACACACACGCACACACAATCTCTCATGCACACATACACACACACAATCTCACACACACGTACACACAAACATACACACACACATTCACACACACACACGCAATCTCACACACACATACACACACACAATCTCTCTCACACACATACACACAATCTCACACACACACACATATACACACATATATACACACACATTCACACACACACAATCACACACACACACATACACACACACACACAATCACACACACACATATACACACACATACACACACACAATCACACACACAATCACACACACGCGCACACGCAATCTCTCTCACACACAAACATTCACACACACACATATATACACACAATCTCACACACACACACATTCACACACACATACACACAATCTCACACATGCATATTCACACACACATTCACACACATTCACACGCACACACACATTCACACACACACATATACACACACATACACACACATTCACACACACACACACATTCACACACACACATACACACACACTCAATCACACTCACACACACACACAAAATCTCACATGTACACACATACATTCACACACGAATACACAATCTCTCACACACACATACAGACACACTCACACACACAAACACACACAATCTCACACACATTCACACATACATTCACACACACACATACACACACAATCTCACACACGCACACACATTCACACACACACACACACATTCACACACACACACACACACACTCACACTCACACACACACAATCTCACACATTCACACACACAATCTCACACACATTCTCACACACACATACACACACTTTCACACACACACACTTAAACACACACACAATCTCACACACACACACAATCACACACACACATTCAATCACATACACATACACACACACAATCTCACACACAGACACACATTCACACACACACTTACACGCACACACTCACGCACACACAATCTCACACATTCACACACAAACAATCTCACACATTCACACACACACAATCTCACACATTCTCACACACACACATTCACGCACACACACAAAATCTCTCTCACACACATGCACACACATTCTCACACACACACATACACACACAATCTCACACACACACATACTCACACACTCACACACACACAATCTCACACTGACATTCACACACACACATTCACACACACACAAACTCACACCCATTCTCACACACACACATTTTCACACACACTCACACGTACACACACGCACACACAATCTCACACACAAACACAACACAATCTCACACAAACACACGCATTCACACACACACACACAATCGCACGCACACACACAGTCACACACAATCTCACACACACACATACACACACAATCGCACACACAATCTCTCACACACACACATTCTCATTCACACACGCATTCACACACGAACACACAATCTCTCTCACACACATTCACACACACCCACACACACATTCACACACACACTCACACACACAAACACACAAATTCACTCACACTCACAATCTCACACACACACATTCACACACACACACACAACCTCACACACATACTCACACACACATTCACACACGAACACACAATCTCGCACACACATAGACACACATTCACACACACGCACATACACACACAATGTCACACACACACTCAATCAGACACACACACTCACACACACACATACACACACACAATCTCACACACACACAAATATACACACACACATACACACACACACATTCGCACACACAATCTCACACTCACACATTCACACACAATCTCTCTCACACACAAACATTCACACACACACATTCACACACACTCAATCTCACACACACACACATTCACACACACATACACACACACACAATCTCTCTCTCACACACACGCACACACAATCTCTCATGCACACATACACACACACAATCTCACACACACGTACACACAAACATACACACACACACGCAATCTCACACACACATACACACACACAATCTCTCTCACACACATACACACAATCTCACACACACACACATGTACACACATATATACACACACATTCACACACACACAATCACACACACACACACACATACACACACACACACAATCACACACACACATATACACACACATACACACACACAATCACACACACAATCACACACACGCGCACACGCAATCTCTCTCACACACAAACATTCACACACACACATATATACACACAATCTCACACACACACACATTCACTTACACACAAACACACAATCTCACACATACATATTCACACACACATTCACACACATTCACACGCACACACACATTCACACACACACATATACACACACATACACACATTCACACACACACACACACATTCACACACACACATACACACACACTCAATCACACTCACACACACACACAAAATCTCACATGTACACACATACATTCACACACGAATACACAATCTCTCACACACACATACAGACACACTCACACACACAAACACACACAATCTCACACACATTCACACATACATTCACACACACACATACACACACAATCTCACACACGCACACACATTCACACACACACACACATACATACACACACATTCACACACACACACACACACACTCACACTCACACACACACAATCACACACATTCACACACACAATCTCACACACATTCTCACACACACATACACACACTTTCACACACACACACTTAAACACACACACAATCTCACACACACACACAATCACACACACACATTCAATCACATACACATACACACACACAATCTCACACACAGACACACATTCACACACACACTTACACGCACACACTCACGCACACACAATCTCACACATTCACACACAAACAATCTCACACATTCACACACACACAATCTCACACATTCTCACACACACACATTCACGCACACACACAAAATCTCTCTCACACACATGCACACACATTCTCACACACACACATACACACACAATCTCACACACACACATACTCACACACTCACACACACACAATCTCACACTGACATTCACACACACACATTCACACACACACCATCTCACACCCATTCTCACACACACACATTTTCACACACACTCACACGTACACACACGCACACACAATCTCACACACAAACACAACACAATCTCACACAAACACACGCATTCACACACACACACACAATCGCACGCACACACACAGTCACACACAATCTCACACACACACATACACACACAATCGCACACACAATCTCTCACACACACACATTCTCATTCACACACGCATTCACACACGAACACACAATCTCTCTCACACACATTCACACACACCCACACACACATTCACACACACACTCACACACACAAACACACAAATTCACTCACACTCACAATCTCACACACACACATTCACACACACACACACAACCTCACACACATACTCACACACACATTCACACACGAACACACAATCTCGCACACACATAGACACACATTCACACACACGCACATACACACACAATGTCACACACACACTCATTCAGACACACACACTCACACACACACATACACACACACAATCTCACACACACACAAATATACACACACACATACACACACACACATTCGCACACACAATCTCACACTCACACATTCACACACAATCTCTCTCACACACAAACATTCACACACACACATTCACACACACTCAATCTCACATACACACACACACAATCTCTCTCACACACACACGCACACACAATCTCTCATGCACACATACACACACACAATCTCACACACACGTACACACAAACATACACACACACATTCACACACACACACGCAATCTCACACACACATACACACACACAATCTCTCTCACACACATACACACAATCTCACACACACACACATATACACACATATATACACACACATTCACACACACACAATCACACACACACACACACACATACACACACACAATCACACACACACATATACACACACATACACACAAAAATACACACACACAATCACACACACGCGCACACGCAATCTCTATCACACACAAACATTCACACACACACATATATACACACAATCTCACACACACACACATTCACACACACATACACACAATCTCACACATACATATTCACACACACATTCACACACATTCACACGCACACACACATTCACACACACACATATACACACACATACACACACATTCACACACACACACACATTCACACACACACATACACACACACTCAATCACACTCACACACACACACAAAATCTCACATGTACACACATACATTCACACACGAATACACAATCTCTCACACACACATACAGACACACTCACACACACAAACACACACAATCTCACACACATTCACACATACATTCACACACACACACATACACACACAATCTCACACATTCACACACACAATCTCACACACATTCTCACACACACATACACACACTTTCACACACACACACTTAAACACACACACAATCTCACACACACACACAATCACACACACACATTCAATCACATACACATACACACACACAATCTCACACACAGACACACATTCACACACACACTTACACGCACACACTCACGCACACACAATCTCACACATTCACACAATCTCACACATTCTCACACACACACATTCACGCACACACACAAAATCTCTCTCACACACATGCACACACATTCTCACACACGCACATACACACACAATCTCACACACACACATACACACACAATCTCACACACACACATTCTCACACACTCACACACACACAATCTCACACTGACATTCACACACACACATTCACACACACACACATTCAACCACACACACATACACACACACTCAAACACATAATCTCTCTCTCACACACACACAATCTCACACACACATACACACACATTCACACACTCTCACACACACACGTTCACACACTCACACACATTCACACACACAAGTTCACACACACACATTCGCACACAAACACAATTTCACACTCACACATTCACACACACACAATCACACACACACACATTCACACACACAATCTCACACACATTCTCTCACACTCACACACGAACACACAATCTCACACACACACATACACACACATATAGACATACATACACACACACAATCTCACACACACAATTTCACACACACACAATGTCAAACACACATTCACTCACACATACACACACACAATCTCACACACACACACATTCACACAGACAAACACACTCTCACGCACACACACAATCTCACACACACACATTCACACACACTCACACGTACACACGCACTCTCTCTCACACACACACACAATCTCACACACAAACACAACACAATCTCACACACAAACACAACACAATCTCACACAAACACACGCATTCACAAGCACACACATACACACACACAATCGCACGCACACACCCACACACACATTCACACACACACTCACACACACAAACACACAAATTCACTCACACTCACAATCTCACACACACACATTCACACACACACACAACCTCACACACATACTCACACACACATTCACACACGAACACACAATCTCGCACACACATAGACACACATTCACACACACGCACATACACACACAATGTCACACACACACTCATTCAGACACACACACTCACACACACACATACACACACACAATCTCACACACACACAAATATACACACACACATACACACACACACATTCACACACACAATCTCACACTCACACATTCACACACAATCTCTCTCACACACAAACATTCACACATACACACACATTCACACACAATCTCACACACACACACATTCACACACACATACACACACACAATCTCTCTCACACACACACGCACACACAATCTCTCACGCACACATACACACACACAATCTCACACACACATGTACACACAAACATACACACACACATTCACACACACACACGCAATCTCACACACACACATGCACACACAATCTCTCTCACACACAAACATTCACACACACATACACACACACAATCTCTCTCACACACATACACACAATCTCACACACACACATATACACACATATATACACACACATTCACACACACACACACAATCACACACACACACATACACACACAAACAATCACACACATATAACCACACATACACACAAAAATACACACACACAATCACACACACGCGCACACGCAATCTCTCTCACAAACAAACATTCACACACACACACATATATACACACAATCTCACACACACACACACATTCACACACACATACACACAATCTCACACATACGTATTCACACACACATTCACACACATTCACACGCACACACACATTCACACACACACATATACACACACATACACACACATTCACACACACACACACATTCACACACACACATACACGCACACTCAATCACACTCACACACACACACAAAATCTCACATGTACACACATACATTCACACACGAATACACAATCTCTCACACACACATACAGACACATTCACACACACAAACACACACAATCTCACACACATTCACACACACACTCACACTCACACACACACAATCTCACACATTCACACACACAATCTCACACACATTCTCACACACACATACACACACTTTCACACATACACACAATTTCTCTCACACACACATTCTCACACACACACATACACACACTCAATCTCACACACACACAATCACACACACACATTCTCACACACACACATACACACACTCAATCTCACACACACACAATCACACACACACATTCAATCACATACACATACACACACACAATCTCACACACAATCTCAAACATTCACACACAAACAATCTCACACATTCACACACACACAATCTCACACATTCTCACACACACACATTCACGCACACACACAAAATCTCTCTCACACACATGCACACACATTCTCACACACACACATACACACACAATCTCACACACACACATACTCACACACTCACACACACACAATCTCACACTGACATTCACACACACACATTCACACACACACACATTCAACCACACACACATACACACACACTCAAACACATAATCTCTCTTTCACACACACACAATCTCACACACACATTCACACACTCACACACACACACGTTTACACACTCACACACATTCACACACACATGTTCACGCACACACATTCGCACACAAACACAATTTCACACTCACACATTCACACACACACAATCACACACACACACATTCACACACACAATCTCACACACATTCTCACACACACACACATTCACACACGAACACACAATCTCACACACACACATACACACACATATAGACATACATACACACACACAATCTCACACACACAATTTCACACACACAATCTCAAACACACATTCACTCACACATACACACACAATCTCACACACACACACATTCACACAGACAAACACACTCTCACGCACACACACACAATCTCACACACACACATTCACACACACTCACACGTACACACACACTCTCTCTCTCACACACACACAATCTCACACACAAACACAACACAATCTCACACACAAACACAACACAATCTCACACAAACACACGCATTCACAATCACACACATACACACACACAATCGCACGCACACACCCACACACACATTCACACACACACTCACACACACAAACACACAAATTCACTCACACTCACAATCTCACACACACACATTCACACACACACACAACCTCACACACATACTCACACACACATTCACACACGAACACACAATCTTGCACACACATAGACACACATTCACACACACGCACATACACACACAATGTCACACACACACTCATTCAGACACACACACTCACACACACACATACACACACACAATCTCACACACACACAAATATACACACACACATACACACACACACAAATTCACACACACAATCTCACACTCACACATTCACACACAATCTCTCTCACACACAAACATTCACACACACACATACACACACACACAATCTCACATTCACACACACATACACACACAATCTCTCTCACACACACACGCACACACAATCTCTCACGCACACATACACACACACAATCTCACACACACATGTACACACAAACATACACACACACATTCACAGACACACACGCAATCTCACACACACACATGCACACACAATCTCTCTCACACACAATCTCTCTCACACACAAACATTCACACACACAATCTCTCTCACACACATACACACAATCTCACAAACACACATATACACACATATATACACACACATTCACACACACACACACAATCACACACACACACATACACACACACACAATCACACACACACATATACACACACATACACACAAAAATGCACACACACAATCACACACACGCGCACACGCAATCTCTCTCACAAACATTCACACACACACATATATACACACAATCTCACACACACACACATTCACACACACACATACACACAATCTCACACATACGTATTCACACACACATTCACACACATTCACACGCGCACACACATTCACACACACACATATACACACACATACACACACATTCACACACACACACATTCACACACACACATACACACACACTCAATCACACTCACACACACACACAAAATCTCACATGTACACACATACATTCACACACGAATACACAATCTCTCACACACACATACAGACACATTCACACACACAAACACACACAATCTCACACACATTCACACATACATTCACACACGCACATACACACACAATCTCACACACGCACACACATTCACACACACACACACATACATACACACACATTCACACACACATACACACACACACTCACACTCACACACACACAATCTCACACATTCACACACACAATCTCACACACATTCTCTCACACACATACACACACTTTCACACACACACACAATTTCTCTCACACACACATACACACACATTCTCACACACACACATACACACACACAATCTCACACACACACACAATCACACACACACATTCAATCACTTACACATACACACACACAATCTCACACACAGACACACATTCACACACACACTTACACGCACACACTCACACACACACAATCTCAAACATTCACACACAAACAATCTCACACATTCACACACACACAATCTCACACATTCTCACACACACACATTCACGCACACATACAAAATCTCTCTCACAGACATGCACACACATTCTCACACACACACATACACACACAATCTCACACACACACATACCCACACATTCACACACACACAATCTCACACTGACATTCACACACACACATTCACACACACACATTCAACCACACACACATACACACACACTCAAACACATAATCTCTCTTTCACACACAAACAATCTCACACACACATACACACACATTCACACACTCACACACACACACGTTCACACACTCACACACATTCACACACACACGTTCACCCACACAGATTCGCACACAAACACAATCTCACACTCACACATTCACACACACACAATCACACACACACACATTCACACACACAATCTCACACACATTCTCACACACACACACATTCACACACGAACACACAATCTCACACACACACATACACACACATATAGACATACATACACACACACAATCTCACACACACAATTTCACACACACACAATCTCAAACACACATTCACTCACACATACACACACACAATCTCACACACACATTCACACACACTCACACGTACACACACACTCTCTCTCACACACACACACAATCTCACACACAAACACAACACAATCTCACACACAAACACAACGCAATCTCACACAAACACACGCATTCACAAACACACACATACACACACTCAATCGCACGCACACACCCACACACACATTCACTCACACACACAAACACACAAATTCACTCACACTCACAATCTCACACACACACATTCACACACACACAACCTCACACACATACTCACACACACATTCACACACGAACACACAATCTCGCACACACATAGACACACATTCACACACACGCACATACACACACAATGTCACACACACACTCATTCAGACACACACACTCACACACACACACAACCTCACACACATACTCACACACACACAAATATACACACACATACATACACACATTCACACACACAATCTCACACTCACACATTCACACACAATCTCTCTCACACACAAACATTCACACACACACATACACACACACACAATCTCACACACACACACATTCACACACACATACACACACAATCTCTCTCACACACACACGCACACACAATCTCTCACGCACACATACACACACACAATCTCACACACACATGTACACACAAACATACACACACACATTCACACACACACACGCAATCTCACACACACACATGCACACACAATCTCTCTCACACACAAACATTCACACACACATACACACACACAATCTCTCTCACACACATACACACAATCTCACAAACACACATATACACACATATATACACACACATTCACACACACACACAATCACACACACACACACATACACACACACAATCACACACACACATATACACACACATACACACAAAAATACACACACACAATCACACACACGCGCACACGCAATCTCTCTCACAAACATTCACACACACACATATATACACACAATCTCACACACACACACATTCACACACAATCTCACACATACGTATTCACACACACATTCACACACATTCACACGCACACACACATTCACAAACACACATATACACACACATACACACACATTCACACACACACACATTCACACACACACATACACACACACTCAATCACACTCACACACACACACAAAATCTCACATGTACACACATACATTCACACACGAATACACAATCTCTCACACACACATACAGACACATTCACACACACAAACACACACAATCTCACACACATTCACACATACATTCACACACACACATACACACACAATCTCACACACGCACACACATTCACACACACACACACATACATACACACACATTCACACACACATACACACACACACTCACACTCACACACACACAATCTCACACATTCACACACACAATCTCACACACATTCTCACACACACATACACACACGTTCACACACACACACAATTTCTCTCACACACACATACACACACATTCTCACACACACACACACACACATACACACACACAATCTCACACACACACAATCACACACACACATTCAATCACTTACACATACACACACACAATCTCACACACAGACACACATTCACACACACACTTACACGCACACACTCACACACACACAATCTCAAACATTCACACACAAACAATCTCACACATTCACACACACACAATCTCACACATTCTCACACACACACATTCACGCACACATACAAAATCTCTCTCACAGACATGCACACACATTCTCACACACACACATACACACACAATCTCACACACACACATACTCACACATTCACACACACACAATCTCACACTGACATTCACACACACACATTCACACACACACATTCAACCACGCACACATACACACACACTCAAACACATAATCTCTCTTTCACACACAAACAATCTCACACACACATACACACACATTCACACACTCACACACACACACGTTCACACACTCACACACATTCACACACACACGTTCACCCACACAGATTCGCACACAAACACAATCTCACACTCACACATTCACACACACACATTCACACACACACACATTCACACACACAATCTCACACACATTCTCACACACACACACACATTCACACACGAACACACAATCTCACACACACACATACACACACATATAGACATACATACACACACACAATCTCACACACACAATTTCACACACACACAATCTCAAACACACATTCACTCACACATACACACACACAATCTCACACACACACATTCACACAGACAAACACACTCTCACGCACACACACACAATCTCACACACACACATTCACACACACTCACATGTACACACACACTCTCTCACACACACACACACAATCTCACACACAAACACAACACAATCTCACACACAAACACAACACAATCTCACACAAACACACGCATTCACAAACACACACATACACACACACAATCGCACGCACACACATTCACACACGCACACATACACACACACAATCTCACTCACACACATTCTCATTCACACACACACATTCACACACGAACACACAATCTCACACACACACATATACACACACATACACAGAAACATTCACCCGCACACATTCAACCACACACACATACACACACACTCAAACACATAATCTCTCTCACACACACACAATCTCACACACACATACACACACACATTCTCACACACACATACACACACTCTCACACACACACGTTCACACACTCACACACATTCACACACACACATTCGCACACAAACACAATTTCATACTCACACATTCACACACACACAGTCGCACACACATTCTCACACACACACACATTCACACACGAACACACAATCTCACACACACATACACACACATATAGACATACATACACACACACAATCTCACACACACAATTTCACACACACACAATCTCAAACACACATTCACTCACACATACATACACACAATCTCACACGCACACATTCACACAGACAAACACACTCTCATGCACACACACACAATCTCACACAAACACATTCACACACACACGCAATCTCACACACATTCTCTCACACTCACACATTTTCACACACTCTCACACACACACACACAATCTCACACACAAACACAACACCATCTGACACACAAACACAACACAATCTCACACAAACACACGCATTCACAAACACACACATACACACACACACAATCGCACGCACACACATTCACACACGCACACATACACACATACAATCTCACACACACACATTCTCATTCACACACACACATTCACACACGAACACACAATCTCACACACACAGGCACACAAACATTCACACACACACAATCACACACACACATAATCTCTCTCACACACAAACATTCACACACACACATATGCACACACACAATCTCACACACACATTCACACACACATACACACACAATCTCACACACACACATTCACACACACACATTAACACACATTCACACGCACACACACACATTCACAGACACACATATATACACACACATACACACACATTCGCACACACACATTCTCCCACACACATACACACACACTCAATCACACTCACACACACACAGAATCTCACATGTACACACACACAATCTCACACGAATACATAATCTCTCACACACAAACATACACACACAATCTCACACACGCACACACATTCACACACACACATACACACACACTCACACTTTCTCACACTCACAGACACACAATCTCACACATTCACACACACAATCTCACACATTCACACACACACAATCTCACACACATTCTCACACACACATGCACACACTTTCACACACACACACAATCTCTCTCACACACACACACACACACATTGTCACACACACACATACACACACACAATCTCACACACACACACAATCACACACAAATTCAATCACATTGTCACACACACACATACACACACACATTGTCACACACACACATACACACACACAATCACACACACATTCACACACACACATACATGCACACACTCACACACACACACAATCTCACACATTCACACACACACAATCTCACACATTCTCTCACACACACATACACACATTCATGCTCACACATAATCTCACACACATACACACACATTCTCACACACACACAATCTCTCACACACACACATTCACACACACACATACACACACACACACACACACAATCTCACACTCACATTCACACACACACAATCTCACACACACACATTCACAAGCACACATTCAACCACACACACACACATACACACACACTCAAACACATAATCTGTCTCACACACACACAATCTCACACACACAGACATTCACACACACACATTCTCACGCACACATACACACACACACATTCACACACACAAATTCACACACACACATTCACAGACACACATTCACACACACACAATCTCACACTCACATATTCACACACACACAATCACACACACACACATTCACACACACAATCTCACACACATTCTCACACACACACACACATTCACACACGAACACACAATCTCACACACACACATACACACACATATAGACATACATACACACACACAATCTCACACACACAATTTCACACACACACAATCTCAAACACACATTCACTCACACATACACACACACAATCTCACACACACATTCACACACACTCACACGTACACACACACTCTCTCTCACACACACACACAATCTCACACACAAACACAACACAATCTCACACACAAACACAACGCAATCTCACACAAACACACGCATTCACAAACACACACATACACACACTCAATCGCACGCACACACCCACACACACATTCACTCACACACACAAACACACAAATTCACTCACACTCACAATCTCACACACACACATTCACACACACACAACCTCACACACATACTCACACACACATTCACACACGAACACACAATCTCGCACACACATAGACACACATTCACACACACGCACATACACACACAATGTCACACACACACTCATTCAGACACACACACTCACACACACACACAACCTCACACACATACTCACACACACACAAATATACACACACATACATACACACATTCACACACACAATCTCACACTCACACATTCACACACAATCTCTCTCACACACAAACATTCACACACACACATACACACACACACAATCTCACACACACACACATTCACACACACATACACACACAATCTCTCTCACACACACACGCACACACAATCTCTCACGCACACATACACACACACAATCTCACACACACATGTACACACAAACATACACACACACATTCACACACACACACGCAATCTCACACACACATGCACACACAATCTCTCTCACACACAAACATTCACACACACATACACACACACAATCTCTCTCACACACATACACACAATC
Organism: Chiloscyllium plagiosum; assembly: GCF_037043375.1. NCBI lineage: Eukaryota > Metazoa > Chordata > Chondrichthyes > Orectolobiformes > Hemiscylliidae > Chiloscyllium > Chiloscyllium plagiosum. The sequence goes on along the minus strand of NW_028270173.1, from coordinate 614,195 downwards.
TCACAAACACACATATACACACATATATACACACACATTCACACACACAATCACACACACACACACATACACACACACAATCACACACACACATATACACACACATACACACAAAAATACACACACACAATCACACACACGCGCACACGCAATCTCTCTCACAAACATTCACACACACACATATATACACACAATCTCACACACACACACATTCACACACAATCTCACACATACGTATTCACACACACATTCACACACATTCACACGCACACACACATTCACAAACACACATATACACACACATACACACACATTCACACACACACACATTCACACACACACATACACACACACTCAATCACACTCACACACACACACAAAATCTCACATGTACACACATACATTCACACACGAATACACAATCTCTCACACACACATACAGACACATTCACACACACAAACACACACAATCTCACACACATTCACACATACATTCACACACACACATACACACACAATCTCACACACGCACACACATTCACACACACACACACATACATACACACACATTCACACACACATACACACACACACTCACACTCACACACACACAATCTCACACATTCACACACACAATCTCACACACATTCTCACACACACATACACACACGTTCACACACACACACAATTTCTCTCACACACACATACACACACATTCTCACACACACACACACACACATACACACACACAATCTCACACACACACAATCACTCACACACATTCAATCACTTACACATACACACACACAATCTCACACACAGACACACATTCACACACACACTTACACGCACACACTCACACACACACAATCTCAAACATTCACACACAAACAATCTCACACATTCACACACACACAATCTCACACATTCTCACACACACACATTCACGCACACATACAAAATCTCTCTCACAGACATGCACACACATTCTCACACACACACATACACACACAATCTCACACACACACATACTCACACATTCACACACACACAATCTCACACTGACATTCACACACACACATTCACACACACACATTCAACCACGCACACATACACACACACTCAAACACATAATCTCTCTTTCACACACAAACAATCTCACACACACATACACACACATTCACACACTCACACACACACACGTTCACACACTCACACACATTCACACACACACGTTCACCCACACAGATTCGCACACAAACACAATCTCACACTCACACATTCACACACACACATTCACACACACACACATTCACACACACAATCTCACACACATTCTCACACACACACACACATTCACACACGAACACACAATCTCACACACACACATACACACACATATAGACATACATACACACACACAATCTCACACACACAATTTCACACACACACAATCTCAAACACACATTCACTCACACATACACACACACAATCTCACACACACACATTCACACAGACAAACACACTCTCACGCACACACACACAATCTCACACACACACATTCACACACACTCACACGTACACACACACTCTCTCACACACACACACACAATCTCACACACAAACACAACACAATCTCACACACAAACACAACACAATCTCACACAAACACACGCATTCACAAACACACACATACACACACACAATCGCACGCACACACATTCACACACGCACACATACACACACACAATCTCACTCACACACATTCTCATTCACACACACACATTCACACACGAACACACAATCTCACACACACACATATACACACACATACACAGAAACATTCACCCGCACACATTCAACCACACACACATACACACACACTCAAACACATAATCTCTCTCACACACACACAATCTCACACACACATACACACACACATTCTCACACACACATACACACACTCTCACACACACACGTTCACACACTCACACACATTCACACACACACATTCGCACACAAACACAATTTCATACTCACACATTCACACACACACAATCTCACACACATTCTCACACACACACACATTCACACACGAACACACAATCTCACACACACATACACACACATATAGACATACATACACACACACAATCTCACACACACAATTTCACACACACACAATCTCAAACACACATTCACTCACACATACATACACACAATCTCACACACACACATTCACACAGACAAACACACTCTCATGCACACACACACAATCTCACACAAACACATTCACACACACACGCAATCTCACACACATTCTCTCACACTCACACATTTTCACACACTCTCACACACACACACACAATCTCACACACAAACACAACACCATCTGACACACAAACACAACACAATCTCACACAAACACACGCATTCACAAACACACACATACACACACACACAATCGCACGCACACACATTCACACACGCACACATACACACATACAATCTCACACACACACATTCTCATTCACACACACACATTCACACACGAACACACAATCTCACACACACAGGCACACAAACATTCACACACACACAATCACACACACACATAATCTCTCTCACACACAAACATTCACACACACACATATGCACACACACAATCTCACACACACATTCACACACACACACACACACAATCTCACACACACACATTCACACACACACATTAACACACATTCACACGCACACACACACATTCACAGACACACATATATACACACACATACACACACATTCGCACACACACATTCTCCCACACACATACACACACACTCAATCACACTCACACACACACAGAATCTCACATGTACACACACACAATCTCACACGAATACATAATCTCTCACACACAAACATACACACACAATCTCACACACGCACACACATTCACACACACACATACACACACACTCACACTTTCTCACACTCACAGACACACAATCTCACACATTCACACACACAATCTCACACATTCACACACACACAATCTCACACACATTCTCACACACACATGCACACACTTTCACACACACACACAATCTCTCTCACACACACACACATTGTCACACACACACATACACACACACAATCTCACACACACACACAATCACACACAAATTCAATCACATTGTCACACACACACATACACACACACATTGTCACACACACACATACACACACACAATCACACACACATTCACACACACACATACATGCACACACTCACACACACACAATCTCACACATTCACACACACACACAATCTCACACATTCTCTCACACACACATACACACATTCATGCTCACACACAATCTCACACACATACACACACATTCTCACACACACACAATCTCTCACACACACACATTCACACACACACATACTCACACATACACACACACACACACACAATCTCACACTCACATTCACACACACACAATCTCACACACACACATTCACAAGCACACATTCAACCACACACACACACATACACACACACTCAAACACATAATCTGTCTCACACACACACAATCTCACACACACAGACATTCACACACACACATTCTCACGCACACATACACACACACACATTCACACACACAAATTCACACACACACATTCACAGACACACATTCACACACACACAATCTCACACTCACATATTCACACACACACACACACACACACAATCTCTCACACACACAATTTCACACACACACAATCTCTCACACACATTCACTCACACATACACACACACAATCTCAAACACACATTCACTCACACATACATACACACAATCTCACACACACACATTCACACACACACACAATCTCACACACATTCTCTCACACTCACACATTTTCACACACTCTCACACACACACACACAATCTCACACACAAACACAACACAATCTGACACACAAACACAACACAATCTCACACAAACACACGCATTCACAAACACACACATACACACACAATCGCACGCACACACATTCACACATACAATCTCACACACACACATTCTCATTCACACACACACATTCACACACGAACACACAATCTCACACACACATATACACACACACATACACACACACACAATCACACACACACATAATCTCTCTCACACACAAACATTCACACACACACATATACACACACACAATCTCACACACACATTCACACACACATACACACACAATCTCACACACACACATTCACACACACACATTAACACACATTCACACGCACACACACACATTCACAGACACACATATATACACACAGATACACACACATTCGCACATACACATTCTCCCACACACATACACACACACTCAATCACACTCACACACACACAGAATCTCACATGTACACACACACAATCTCACACGAATACATAATCTCTCACACACACACATACACACACAATCTCACACACACACATTCACACACACACATTAACACACATTCACACGCACACACACACATTCACACACACACATACTCACACACACACACACACACACACACAATCTCACACTCACATTCACACACACACAATCTCACACACACACATTCACAAGCACACATTCAACCACACACACACACATACACACACACTCAAACACATAATCTGTCTCACACACACACAATCTCACACACACAGACATTCACACACACACATTCTCACGCACACATACACACACACACATTCACACACACAAATTCACACACACACATTCACAGACACACATTCACACACACACAATCTCACACTCACATATTCACACACACACACACACACAATCTCTCACACACACAATTTCACACACACACAATCTCTCACACACATTCACTCACACATACACACACACAATCTCACACACACAATCTCACACACACACAATCTCAAACACACATTCACTCACACATACATACACACAATCTCACACACACACATTCACACACACACACAATCTCACACACATTCTCTCACACTCACACATTTTCACACACTCTCACACACACACACACAATCTCACACACAAACACAACACAATCTGACACACAAAAACAACACAATCTCACACAAACACACGCATTCACAAACACACACATACACACACAAGCGCACGCACACACATTCACACATACAATCTCACACACACACATTCTCATTCACACACACACATTCACACACGAACACACAATCTCACACACACATATACACACACACATACACACAAACATTCACACACACACACAATCACACACACACATAATCTCTCTCACACACAAACATTCACACACACACATATACACACACACAATCTCACACACACATTCACACACACATACACACACAATCTCACACACACACATTCACACACACACACATTAACACACATTCACACGCACACACACACATTCACAGACACACATATATACACACAGATACACACACATTCGCACATACACATTCTCCCACACACATACACACACACTCAATCACACTCACACACACACAGAATCTCACATGTACACACACACAATCTCACACGAATACATAATCTCTCACACACACACATACACACACAATCTCACACACACACATTCACACACACACATTAACACACATTCACACGCACACACACACATTCACAGACACACATATATACACACACATACACACACATTCTCCCACACACATACACACACACTCAATCACACTCACACTCACACAGAATCTCACATGTACACACACACAATCTCACACGAATACATAATCTCTCACACACAAACATACACACACAATCTCACACACGCACACACATTCACACACACACATACACACACACTCACACTTTCTCACACTCACAGACACACAATCTCACACATTCACACACACAATCTCACACATTCACACACACACAATCTCACACACATTCTCACACACACATGCACACACTTTCACACACACACACAATCTCTCTCACACACACACATACACACACATTGTCACACACACACATACACACACACAATCTCACACACACACACAATCACACACAAATTCAATCACATACACATATACACACACAATCACACACACATTCACACACACACATACATGCACACACTCACACACACACACAATCTCACACATTCACACACACACAATCTCACACATTGTCTCACACACACATACACACATTCATGCTCACACACAATCTCACACACATACACACACATTCTCACACACACACAATCTCTCACACACACACATTCACACACACACATACTCACACACACACACACACACACAATCTCACACTCACATTCACACACACACAATCTCACACACACACATTCACAAGCACACATTCAACCACACACACACATACACACACACTCAAACACATAATCTGTCTCACACACACACAATCTCACACACACATACACACACACACATTCTCACGCACATATACCCACACACACATTCACACACACAAATTCACACACACACATTCACAGACTCACATTCACACACACACAATCTCACACTCACATATTCACACACACACACACACACACAATCTCTCACACACACAATTTCACACACACACAATCTCTCACACACATTCACTCACACATACACACACACAATCTCACACACACAATTTCACACACACACAATCTCAAACACACATTCACTCACACATACATACACACAATCTCACACACACACATTCACACGGACAAACACACTCTCACGCACACACACACAATCTCACACAAACACATTCACACACACACACAATCTCACACACATTCTCTCACACTCACACATTTTCACACACTCTCACACACACACACAATCTCACACACAAACACAACACAATCTGACACACAAACACAACACAATCTCACACAAACACACGCATTCACAAACACACACATACACACACAATCGCACGCACACACATTCACACACGCACACATACACACATACAATCTCACACACACACATTCTCATGCACACACACACATTCACACACTAACACACAATCTCACACACACATATACACACACACATACACACAAACATTCACACACACACAATCACACACACACATAATCTCTCTCACACACAAACATTCACACACACATATACACACACACAATCTCACACACACATTCACACACACATACACACACAATCTCACACACACACATTAAAACACACACATTAACACACATTCACACGCACACACACATTCACAGACACACATATATACACACACATACACACACATTCGCACACACACATTCTCCCACACACATACACACACACTCAATCACACTCACACACACACAGAATCTCACATGTACACACACACAATCACACACGAATACATAATCTCTCACACACACACATACACACAATCTCACACACGCACACACATTCACACACACACATACACACACACTCACACTTTCTCACACTCACAGACACACAATCTCACACATTCACACACACAATCTCACACATTCACACACACGCAATCTCACACACATTCTCACACACACACATGCACACACTTTCACACACACACACAATCTCTCTCACACACACACATACACACACATTGTCACACACACACATACACACACACAATCTCACACACACACACAATCACACACAAATTCAATCACATACACATACACACACACAATCACACACACATTCACACACACACATACATGCACACACTCACACACACACACAATCTCACACATTCACACACACACAATCTCACACATTCTCTCACACACACATACACACATTCACGCTCACACACAAAATCTCTCTCTCACACACATACACACACATTCTCACACACACACACAATCTCTCTCACACACACATTCACACACACACATACTCACACACACACACACAATCTCACACTCACATTCACACACACACAATCTCACACACACACATTCACAAGCACACATTCAACCACACAAACACACATACACACACACTCAAACACATAATCTGTCTCACACACACACAATCTCACACACACATACATTCACACACACACATTCTCACGCACACATACACACACACACATTCACACACACAAATTCACACACACACATTCACAGACACACATTGACACACACACAATCTCACACTCACATATTCACACACACACACACACAATCTCTCACACACACAATTTCACACACACACAATCTCACACACACACATTCACTCACACATACACACAATCTCACACACACACACATTCACCCAGACAAACACACTCTCACGCACACACACACAATCTCACACACACACATTCACACACAAACACAATCTCACACACATTCTCCCACACACACATTTTCACACACACTCACACGTAGACACACACTCTCTCACACACACACACAATCTCACACACAAACACAACACAATCTCAAACAAACACACACACACACTCACCCACACACAAACACACACACATTCACTCACACACACACAATCTCACACACACACATTCACACACACACACACACAATCTCACACACATACTCACACACACACACAAATTCACACACGAACACACATTCCCACACACACACATAGACACACATTCACACACACGCACATACACACACACAATGTCACACACACACTCATTCAGACACACACAATCACACACACACATACACACACAATCACACACACACACAATCACACACACTCACACATAAACACACGTACACACACACACACAATCTCACACACACACATTCACACACACATACACACAATCTCACACACACACATTCACACACACGCACATTCACACACACATACACACACAATCTCTCTCACACACACATGCACACACAATCTCTCACGCATACTTACATACACACAATCTCACACACACATACACACACATACACACACACATTCACACACACACACACGCAATCTCACACACACACACGCACAATCTCTCTCACACACAAACATTCACACACACATACACACACACAATTTCTCTCTCACACACACGCACACACAATCTCTCACACACACATACACACACACAATCTCACACACACATATACACACATACATACACACACACATTCACACACACACAATCACGCACACACACATACACACAAACATTCACACTCACACACACACAATCACACACACACACGCACGCACAATCTCTCTCACACACAAACATACACACACACACATATACACACACACAATCTCACACACACACATTCACACACACGCATACAGAATCTCACATGTCCACACACACAATCTCTCACGAATACACAATCTCTCACACACACACATACACATTCACACACACACACACACAATCTCACACACACATTCACACATACAATCACACACACACATACACACACAATCTCACACACGCACACACTTTCACACACACATACTCACACACTCTCACACTCACAGACACACAATCTCACACATTCACACACGCACACACATTCACACACACAATCTCACACACATTCTCACACACACATGCACACACTTGCACTCACACACACAATCTCTCTCTCTCACACACATACACACACATTCTCACACACACACATACACACACACACAATCTCACACACACACACATTCACACACTCATATTCACACACACACTCTCACACACACACATTCACACACACACACATTCACACACACAGATTCAACCACACACACACATATACACACACTCAAACACATAATCTCTCTCTCACACACACACAATCTCACACACATACACACACACACATTCCCACACACACAGACACACACACTCTCACACACACATTCACACACTCACAAACATTCACACACACACATTCACACACACACACATTCACACACACACAATCTCACACACACATACACACACACACATTCTCACACACACATACACACACACATTCACACACTCACAAACATTCACACACACACATTCACACACACATTCACACATACACAATCTCACACACACATACACACACACACATTCTCACACACATATACACACACACATTCACACACTCACACACATTCACACACACACATTCACACACACACAATCTCACACTCACATATTCACACACACACACACACAATTTCACACACACACAATCTCACACACACATTCACTCACACATACACACACACACTCTCACACACACACATTCACACAGACAAACACACTCTCACGCACACACACAATCTCTCACACACACATTCACACACACACAATCTCACACACATTCTCACAAACACAAATTTTCACACACACTCACACGTAGACACACACTCTCTCACACACACACACAATCACAACACAATCTCACACAAACACACACATTCACACACACACACATACACACACACAATCGCACGCACACACACAGTCACACACAATCTCACACACACACATTCACACACACACACATTCACACACTCACATTCACACACACACACTCTCACACACACACATTCACACACACACACATTCACACACACGGATTCAACCACACACACACATATACACACACTCAAACACATAATCTCTCTCACACACACACACACAATCTCACACACATACACACACACATTCCCACACACACATACACACACACTCTCACACACACACACTCACACACTCACAAACATTCACACACACACATTCACACACACACACATTCACACACACACAATCTCACACACACATACACACACACACATTCTCACACACACATACACACACACATTCACACACTCACAAACATTCACACACACACATTCACACACACACATTCACACATACACAATCTCACACACACATACACACACACATTCTCACACACATATACACACACACATTCACACACTCACACACATTCACACACACACATTCACACACAAACATTCACACACACACAATCTCACACTCACATATTCACACACACACACACACACACAATCTCACACACACACAATTTCACACACACACAATCTCACACACACATTCACTCACACTTACACACACACACTCACACACACACATTCACACAGACAAACACACTCTCACGCACACACACAATCTCTCACACACACATTCACACACACACAATCTCACACACATTCTCACAAACACAAATTTTCACACACACTCACACGTAGACACACACTCTCTCACACACACAATCACAACACAATCTCACACAAACACACGCATTCACACACACACACATACACACACACAATCGCACGCACACACACAGTCACACACAATCTCACACACACACATTCACACACACACACATACACACACACACAATCTCACACACACACATTCACACACACACAATCTCACACACACACACACGTTCACACATGAACAAACAATCTCTCACACACACATACACACACATTCACACACACACACACACTCACACAAACACACACACATTCACTCACACACACACAATCTCACACACACACATTCACACACACACACAATCTCACGCACATACTCACACACACACATTCACACACGAACACACAATCTCACACACACACATAGACACACATTCACACACACGCACATACACACACAATGTCACACACACACTCATTCAGACACACACAATCACACACACACACATACGCACACATACACACACACAATCACACACACACATACACACACGTACACACACACACAATCTCACACACACACAATCTCACACACACATTCACACACACACATACACACACAATCTCACACACACACATTCACACACACGCACACACACGCACATACATATACACAATCTCTCTCTCTCACACACGCACACACAATCTCTCTCACACACATACACACAATCTCACACACACACATATACACACATACATTCACACACATTCACACACACACATTCACACGCACACATTCACACACACACATTCTCACACACACAATCTCACACTCACATATTTACACACACACACACACAATCTCACGCACGCACAATCTCACACACATTCACTCACACATACACACACACACTCTCACACACACACACATTCACACAGACAAACACACTCTCACGCACACACACACAATCTCTCACACACACATTCACACACACATAATCTCACACACATTCTCACACACACACATTTTCACACACACTCACACGTAGACACACACTCTCTCACACACACACACAATCACAACACAATCTCACACAAACACACGCATTCACACACACACACACATACACACACACAATCGCACACACACACAGTCACACATAATCTCACACACACACATTCACACACACACATACACACACACATATTCACACACACACACATTCACACGCACATAATCTCACACACACACACATTCTCATTCACACACACACACATTCACACACGAACACACAATCTCTCACACACACATACACACACATTCACACACACACACTCACACACACACAAACACACACACATTCACTCACACACACAATCTCACACACACACATTCACACACACACAATCTCACGCACTTACTCACACACACACACATTCACACACGAACACACAATCTCACACACACATAGACACACATTCACACACACGCACATACACACACAATGTCACACACACACTCATTCAGACACACACAATCACACACACACATACACACACACAATCACACACACACATACACACACGTACACACACACACAATCTCACACACACACAATCTCACACACACATTCACACATTCACACACACATACACACACAATCTCACACACACATTCACACACACATACATACACACAATCTCTCTCACACACACACGCACACACAATCTCTCTCACACACATACACACAATCTCACACACACACATATACACACACATATACACACACACACATTCACACACACACAATCACACACACATACATACACACACATACACACACACACAATCTCACACACACATATACACACACATACACACAAACATACACACACACACAATCACACACACGCACACGCAATCTCTCTCACACACACACATTCACACACACATACACACACAATCTCACACACACATATTCACACACACATTCATACACATTCACACGCACGCACACACACATTTACACACACACATACACACACATTCACACACACACATTCTCACCCACACATACACACACACTCAATCACACTCACACACACACACAGAATCTCACATGTACACACACACATTCACACACGAATACATAATCTCTCACGCACACAGATACAGACACATTCACACACACACACACAATCTCACACACACATTCACACATACAATCACACACACACATACACACACAATCTCACACACGCATACACAATCACACACACACACATACACACACACATTCACACACACAGACACACACACTCACACACTCACACTCACACACACAATCTCACACATTCACACACACGATCTCACACACATTCTCACACACACATGCACACACTTTCACACACACACACAATCTCTCTCACACACACATACACACACACAATCTCACACACAGACACACATTCACACACACACATACACGCACACACTCATACACACACAATCTCACACATTCATACACAAACAATCTCACACATTCTCACACACACACACATACACACATTCACGCACACAGACAAAATCTCTCTCACACACATACACACACATTCTCACACACACACATACACACACACAATCTCACACATTCACACACACACAATCTCACACATTCTCTCACACACACATACACACATTCATGCTCACACACAATCTCACACACATACACACACATTCTCACACACACACAATCTCTCACACACACACATTCACACACACACATACTCACACACACACACACACACACACACACAATCTCACACTCACATTCACACACACACAATCTCACACACACACATTCACAAGCACACATTCAACCACACACACACACATACACACACACTCAAACACATAATCTGTCTCACACACACACAATCTCACACACACAGACATTCACACACACACATTCTCACGCACACATACACACACACACATTCACACACACAAATTCACACACACACATTCACAGACACACATTCACACACACACTATCTCACACTCACATATTCACACACACACACACACACACACACACACACACAATCTCTCACACACACAATTTCACACACACACAATCTCTCACACACATTCACTCACACATACACACACACAATCTCACACACACAATCTCACACACACACAATCTCAAACACACATTCACTCACACATACATACACACAATCTCACACACACAATCTCACACACACACAATCTCACACACATTCTCTCACACTCACACATTTTCACACACTCTCACACACACACACAATCTCACACACAAACACAACACAATCTGACACACAAACACAACACAATCTCACACAAACACACGCATTCACAAACACACACATACACACACAAGCGCACGCACACACATTCACACATACAATCTCACACACACACATTCTCATTCACACACACACATTCACACACGAACACACAATCTCACACACACATATACACACACACATACACACAAACATTCACACACACACACAATCACACACACACATAATCTCTCTCACACACAAACATTCACACACACACATATACACACACACAATCTCACACACACATTCACACACACATACACACACAATCTCACACACACACATTCACACACACACACACATTAACACACATTCACACGCACACACACACATTCACAGACACACATATATACACACAGATACACACACATTCGCACATACACATTCTCCCACACACATACACACACACTCAATCACACTCACACACACACAGAATCTCACATGTACACACACACAATCTCACACGAATACATAATCTCTCACACACACACATACACACACAATCTCACACACACACATTCACACACACACATTAACACACATTCACACGCACACACACACATTCACAGACACACATATATACACACACATACACACACATTCTCCCACACACATACACACACACTCAATCACACTCACACTCACACAGAATCTCACATGTACACACACACAATCTCACACGAATACATAATCTCTCACACACAAACATACACACACAATCTCACACACGCACACACATTCACACACACACATACACACACACTCACACTTTCTCACACTCACAGACACACAATCTCACACATTCACACACACAATCTCACACATTCACACACACACAATCTCACACACATTCTCACACACACATGCACACACTTTCACACACACACACAATCTCTCTCACACACACACATACACACACATTGTCACACACACACATACACACACACAATCTCACACACACACACAATCACACACAAATTCAATCACATACACATATACACACACAATCACACACACATTCACACACACACATACATGCACACACTCACACACACACACAATCTCACACATTCACACACACACAATCTCACACATTGTCTCACACACACATACACACATTCATGCTCACACACAATCTCACACACATACACACACATTCTCACACACACACAATCTCTCACACACACACATTCACACACACACATACTCACACACACACACACACACACACACAATCTCACACTCACATTCACACACACACAATCTCACACACACACATTCACAAGCACACATTCAACCACACACACACATACACA
The DNA here is from genome assembly GCF_037043375.1 of Chiloscyllium plagiosum. Classification (NCBI taxonomy): domain Eukaryota; kingdom Metazoa; phylum Chordata; class Chondrichthyes; order Orectolobiformes; family Hemiscylliidae; genus Chiloscyllium; species Chiloscyllium plagiosum. The sequence continues at coordinate 598,146 of NW_028270173.1, read as the reverse complement.
CACACTCAAACACATAATCTGTCTCACACACACACAATCTCACACACACATACACACACACACATTCTCACGCACACATACACACACACACATTCACACACACAAATTCACACACACACATTCACAGACTCACATTCACACACACACAATCTCACACTCACATATTCACACACACACACACACACACAATCTCTCACACACACAATTTCACACACACACAATCTCTCACACACATTCACTCACACATACACACACACAATCTCACACACACAATTTCACACACACACAATCTCAAACACACATTCACTCACACATACATACACACAATCTCACACACACACATTCACACGGACAAACACACTCTCACGCACACACACACAATCTCACACAAACACATTCACACACACACACAATCTCACACACATTCTCTCACACTCACACATTTTCACACACTCTCACACACACACACAATCTCACACACAAACACAACACAATCTGACACACAAACACAACACAATCTCACACAAACACACGCATTCACAAACACACACATACACACACAATCGCACGCACACACATTCACACACGCACACATACACACATACAATCTCACACACACACATTCTCATTCACACACACACATTCACACACGAACACACAATCTCACACACACATATACACACACACATACACACAAAAATTCACACACACACAATCACACACACACATAATCTCTCTCACACACAAACATTCACACACACATATACACACACACAATCTCACACACACATTCACACACACATACACACACAATCTCACACACACACATTAAAACACACACATTAACACACATTCACACGCACACACACATTCACAGACACACATATATACACACACATACACACACATTCGCACACACACATTCTCCCACACACATACACACACACTCAATCACACTCACACACACACAGAATCTCACATGTACACACACACAATCACACACGAATACATAATCTCTCACACACACACATACACACAATCTCACACACGCACACACATTCACACACACACATACACACACACTCACACTTTCTCACACTCACAGACACACAATCTCACACATTCACACACACAATCTCACACATTCACACACACGCAATCTCACACACATTCTCACACACACACATGCACACACTTTCACACACACACACAATCTCTCTCACACACACACATACACACACATTGTCACACACACACATACACACACACAATCTCACACACACACACAATCACACACAAATTCAATCACATACACATACACACACACAATCACACACACATTCACACACACACATACATGCACACACTCACACACACACACAATCTCACACATTCACACACACACAATCTCACACATTCTCTCACACACACATACACACATTCACGCTCACACACAAAATCTCTCTCTCACACACATACACACACATTCTCACACACACACACAATCTCTCACACACACACATTCACACACACACATACTCACACACACAATCTCACACTCACATTCACACACACACAATCTCACACACACACATTCACAAGCACACATTCAACCACACAAACACACATACACACACACTCAAACACATAATCTGTCTCACACACACACAATCTCACACACACATACATTCACACACACACATTCTCACGCACACATACACACACACACATTCACACACACAAATTCACACACACACATTCACAGACACACATTGACACACACACAATCTCACACTCACATATTCACACACACACACACACAATCTCTCACACACACAATTTCACACACACACAATCTCACACACACACATTCACTCACACATACACACAATCTCACACACACACACATTCACCCAGACAAACACACTCTCACGCACACACACACAATCTCACACACACACATTCACACACAAACACAATCTCACACACATTCTCCCACACACACATTTTCACACACACTCACACGTAGACACACACTCTCTCACACACACACACAATCTCACACACAAACACAACACAATCTCAAACAAACACACACACACACTCACCCACACACAAACACACACACATTCACTCACACACACACAATCTCACACACACACATTCACACACACACACACAATCTCACACACATACTCACACACACACACAAATTCACACACGAACACACATTCCCACACACACACATAGACACACATTCACACACACGCACATACACACACACAATGTCACACACACACTCATTCAGACACACACAATCACACACACACATACACACACAATCACACACACACACAATCACACACACTCACACATAAACACACGTACACACACACACACAATCTCACACACACACATTCACACGGACAAACACACTCTCACGCACACACACACAATCTCACACAAACACATTCACACACACACACAATCTCACACACATTCTCTCACACTCACACATTTTCATACACTCTCACACACACACACAATCTCACACACAAACACAACACAATCTGACACACAAACACAACACAATCTCACACAAACACACGCATTCACAAACACACACATACACACACAATCGCACGCACACACATTCACACACGCACACATACACACATACAATCTCACACACACACATTCTCATTCACACACACACATTCACACACGAATACACAATCTCACACACACATATACACACACACATACACACAAAAATTCACACACACACAATCACACACACACATAATCTCTCTCACACACAAACATTCACACACACATATACACACACACAATCTCACACACACATTCACACACACATACACACACAATCTCACACACACACATTAAAACACACACATTAACACACATTCACACACACACACACATTCACAGACACACATATATACACACACATACACACACATTCGCACACACACATTCTCCCACACACATACACACACACTCAATCACACTCACACACACACAGAATCTCACATGTACACACACACAATCACACACGAATACATAATCTCTCACACACACACATACACACAATCTCACACACGCACACACATTCACACACACACATACACACACACTCACACTTTCTCACACTCACAGACACACAATCTCACACATTCACACACACAATCTCACACATTCACACACACGCAATCTCACACACATTCTCACACACACACATGCACACACTTTCACACACACACACAATCTCTCTCACACACACACATACACACACATTGTCACACACACACATACACACACACAATCTCACACACACACACAATCACACACAAATTCAATCACATACACATACACACACACAATCACACACACATTCACACACACACATACATGCACACACTCACACACACACACAATCTCACACATTCACACACACACAATCTCACACATTCTCTCACACACACATACACACATTCACGCTCACACACAAAATCTCTCTCTCACACACATACACACACATTCTCACACACACACACAATCTCTCACACACACACATTCACACACACACATACTCACACACACAATCTCACACTCACATTCAGACACACACAATCTCACACACACACATTCACAAGCACACATTCAACCACACAAACACACATACACACACACTCAAACACATAATCTGTCTCACACACACACAATCTCACACACACATACATTCACACACACACATTCTCACGCACACATACACACACACACATTCACACACACAAATTCACACACACACATTCACAGACACACATTGACACACACACAATCTCACACTCACATATTCACACACACACACACACAATCTCTCACACACACAATTTCACACACACACAATCTCACACACACACATTCACTCACACATACACACAATCTCACACACACACACATTCACCCAGACAAACACACTCTCACGCACACACACACAATCTCACACACACACATTCACACACAAACACAATCTCACACACATTCTCCCACACACACATTTTCACACACACTCACACGTAGACACACACTCTCTCACACACACACACAATCTCACACACAAACACAACACAATCTCAAACAAACACACACACACACTCACCCACTCACAAACACACACACATTCACTCACACACACACAATCTCACACACACACATTCACACACACACACACACAATCTCACACACATACTCACACACACACACAAATTCACACACGAACACACATTCCCACACACACACATAGACACACATTCACACACACGCACATACACACACACAATGTCACACACACACTCATTCAGACACACACAATCACACACACACATACACACACAATCACACACACACACAATCACACACACTCACACATAAACACAAGTACACACACACACACAATCTCACACACACACATTCACACACACATACACACAATCTCACACACACACATTCACACACACGCACATTCACACACACATACACACACAATCTCTCTCACACACACATGCACACACAATCTCTCACGCATACTTACATACACACAATCTCACACACACATACACACACATACACACACACATTCACACACACACACACGCAATCTCACACACACACACGCACAATCTCTCTCACACACAAACATTCACACACACATACACACACACAATTTCTCTCTCACACACACGCACACACAATCTCTCACACACACATACACACACACAATCTCACACACACATATACACACATACATACACACACACATTCACACACACACAATCACGCACACACACATACACACAAACATTCACACTCACACACACACAATCACACACACACACGCACGCACAATCTCTCTCACACACAAACATACACACACACACATATACACACACACAATCTCACACACACACATTCACACACACGCATACAGAATCTCACATGTCCACACACACAATCTCTCACGAATACACAATCTCTCACACACACACATACACATTCACACACACACACACACAATCTCACACACACATTCACACATACAATCACACACACACATACACACACAATCTCACACACGCACACACTTTCACACACACATACTCACACACTCTCACACTCACAGACACACAATCTCACACATTCACACACGCACACACATTCACACACACAATCTCACACACATTCTCACACACACATGCACACACTTGCACTCACACACACAATCTCTCTCTCTCACACACATACACACACATTCTCACACACACACATACACACACACACAATCTCACACACACACACATTCACACACTCATATTCACACACACACTCTCACACACACACATTCACACACACACACATTCACACACACAGATTCAACCACACACACACATATACACACACTCAAACACATAAGCTCTCTCTCACACACACACAATCTCACACACATACACACACACACATTCCCACACACACAGACACACACACTCTCACACACACATTCACACACTCACAAACATTCACACACACACATTCACACACACACACATTCACACACACACAATCTCACACACACATACACACACACACATTCTCACACACACATACACACACACATTCACACACTCACAAACATTCACACACACACATTCACACACACATTCACACATACACAATCTCACACACACATACACACACACACATTCTCACACACATATACACACACACATTCACACACTCACACACATTCACACACACACATTCACACACACACAATCTCACACTCACATATTCACACACACACACACACAATTTCACACACACACAATCTCACACACACATTCACTCACACATACACACACACACTCTCACACACACACATTCACACAGACAAACACACTCTCACGCACACACACAATCTCTCACACACACATTCACACACACACAATCTCACACACATTCTCACAAACACAAATTTTCACACACACTCACACGTAGACACACACTCTCTCACACACACACACAATCACAACACAATCTCACACAAACACACACATTCACACACACACACATACACACACACAATCGCACGCACACACACAGTCACACACAATCTCACACACACACATTCACACACACACACATTCACACACTCACATTCACACACACACACTCTCACACACACACATTCACACACACACACATTCACACACACAGATTCAACCACACACACACATATACACACACTCAAACACATAATCTCTCTCACACAATCTCACACACATACACACACACATTCCCACACACACATACACACACACTCTCACACACACACTCACACACTCACAAACATTCACACACACACATTCACACACACACACATTCACACACACACAATCTCACACACACATACACACACACACATTCTCACACACACATACACACACACATTCACACACTCACAAACATTCACACACACACATTCACACACACACATTCACACATACACAATCTCACACACACATACACACACACATTCTCACACACATATACACACACACATTCACACACTCACACACATTCACACACACACATTCACACACAAACATTCACACACACACAATCTCACACTCACATATTCACACACACACACACACACACAATCTCACACACACACAATTTCACACACACACAATCTCACACACACATTCACTCACACTTACACACACACACTCACACACACACATTCACACAGACAAACACACTCTCACGCACACACACAATCTCTCACACACACATTCACACACACACAATCTCACACACATTCTCACAAACACAAATTTTCACACACACTCACACGTAGACACACACTCTCTCACACACACAATCACAACACAATCTCACACAAACACACGCATTCACACACACACACATACACACACACAATCGCACGCACACACACAGTCACACACAATCTCACACACACACATTCACACACACACACATACACACACACACAATCTCACACACACACATTCACACACACACAATCTCACACACACACACACGTTCACACATGAACAAACAATCTCTCACACACACATACACACACATTCACACACACACACACACTCACACAAACACACACACATTCACTCACACACACACAATCTCACACACACACATTCACACACACACACAATCTCACGCACATACTCACACACACACATTCACACACGAACACACAATCTCACACACACACATAGACACACATTCACACACACGCACATACACACACAATGTCACACACACACTCATTCAGACACACACAATCACACACACACACATACGCACACATACACACACACAATCACACACACACATACACACACGTACACACACACACAATCTCACACACACACAATCTCACACACACATTCACACACACACATACACACACAATCTCACACACACACATTCACACACACGCACACACACGCACATACATATACACAATCTCTCTCTCTCACACACGCACACACAATCTCTCTCACACACATACACACAATCTCACACACACACATATACACACATACATTCACACACATTCACACACACACATTCACACGCACACATTCACACACACACATTCTCACACACACAATCTCACACTCACATATTTACACACACACACACACAATCTCACGCACGCACAATCTCACACACACATTCACTCACACATACACACACACACTCTCACACACACACACATTCACACAGACAAACACACTCTCACGCACACACACACAATCTCTCACACACACATTCACACACACATAATCTCACACACATTCTCACACACACACATTTTCACACACACTCACACGTAGACACACACTCTCTCACACACACACACAATCACAACACAATCTCACACAAACACACGCATTCACACACACACACATACACACACACAATCGCACACACACACAGTCACACATAATCTCACACACACACATTCACACACACACATACACACACACATATTCACACACACACACATTCACACGCACATAATCTCACACACACACACATTCTCATTCACACACACACACATTCACACACGAACACACAATCTCTCACACACACATACACACACATTCACACACACACACACTCACACACACACAAACACACACACATTCACTCACACACACAATCTCACACACACACATTCACACACACACAATCTCACGCACTTACTCACACACACACACATTCACACACGAACACACAATCTCTCACACACATAGACACACATTCACACACACGCACATACACACACAATGTCACACACACACTCATTCAGACACACACAATCACACACACACATACACACACACAATCACACACACACATACACACACGTACACACACACACAATCTCACACACACACAATCTCACACACACATTCACACATTCACACACACATACACACACAATCTCACACACACATTCACACACACATACATACACACAATCTCTCTCACACACACACGCACACACAATCTCTCTCACACACATACACACAATCTCACACACACACATATACACACACATATACACACACACACATTCACACACACACAATCACACACACATACATACACACACATACACACACACAATCTCACACACACATATACACACACATACACACAAACATACACACACACACAATCACACACACGCACACGCAATCTCTCTCACACACACACATTCACACACACATACACACACAATCTCACACACACATATTCACACACACATTCATACACATTCACACGCACGCACACACACATTTACACACACACATACACACACATTCACACACACACATTCTCACCCACACATACACACACACTCAATCACACTCACACACACACAGAATCTCACATGTACACACACACATTCACACACGAATACACAATCTCTCACGCACACAGATACAGACACATTCACACACACACACACAATCTCACACACACATTCACACATACAATCACACACACACATACACACACAATCTCACACACGCATACACAATCACACACACACACATACACACACACATTCACACACACAGACACACACACTCACACACTCTCACACTCACACACACAATCTCACACATTCACACACACGATCTCACACACATTCTCACACACACATGCACACACTTTCACACACACACACAATCTCTCTCACACACACATACACACACACAATCTCACACACAGACACACATTCACACACACACATACACGCACACACTCATACACACACAATCTCACACATTCATACACAAACAATCTCACACATTCTCACACACACACACATACACACATTCACGCACACAGACAAAATCTCTCTCACACACATACACACACATTCTCACACACACACATACACACACACAATCTCACACACTCACACACACTCAATCTCACACTCACATTCACACATACACAATCTCTCACACACACATTCAACCACACACACACACTCAAACACATAATGTCTCACACACACACACAATCTCACACACACATACACAGACACATTCTCACACACACATACACACACACTCTCACACACACACGTTCACACACTCACACACATTCACACACACATTCACACACACACATTCACACACAAACACAATTTCACACTCACACATTCACACACACACACAATCACACACACACACATTCACACACACAATCTCACACACATTCTCACACACACACATTCACACACGAACACACAATCTCACACATACACATACACGCACATATACACATACATACACAACCCAATCTCACACACACACAATCTCAAACACACATTCACTCACACATACACACACACAATCTCACACACACACACATTCACACAGACAAACACACTCTCACGCACACACACACAATCTCACACACACATTCACACACACAATCTCACACACATTCTCACACACACACACATTTTCACACATACTCACATGTACCCACACACTCTCTCGCACACACACACACAATCTCACACACAAACACAACACAATCTCACACAAACACACGCATTCACAAAACACACATACACACACACACAATCGCACGCACACACACAGTCACACACACATTCTCACACACACACATTCACACACACACGTACACACACACCATCTCACACACACACATTCTCATTCACACACACACATTCACACACGAACACACAATCTCTCACACACACACATACACACACATTCACACACACCCACACACACATTCCCACACACACACACACACTCACACACACAAACACAAACGCATTCACTCACACACACACATTCACACACAGACACTCAATCTCACACACATACTCACACACACACAAACACACACACGAACACACAATCTCTCTCACAAACACATACACATACATTCACACACACGCACATACACACACAAAGTGTCACACACACACACATTCACACACACACACATACACACACACACAATCTCACACACACACATTCACACACACACAATCTCACACACACACATTCACACACGAACACACAATCTCTCACACACACATACACACACATTCACACACACACACTCACACAAACACACACACATTCACTCACACACACACAATCTCACACACACACATTCACACACACACACAATCTCACGCACATACTCACACACACACATAGACACACATTCACACACACGCACATACACACACAATGTCACACACACACTCATTCAGACACACACAATCACACACATACACACACACAATCACACACACACATACACACACGTACACACACACACAATCTCACACACACACAATCTCACACACACATTCACACACACACATACACACACAATCTCACACACACACATTCACACACACGCACACACACGCACATACATATACACAATCTCTCTCTCTCACACACGCGCACACAATCTCTCTCACACACATACACACAATCTCACACACACATATACACACATACATTCACACACTCACACACATTCACACACACACATTCACACACACACATTCACACACACACATTCTCACACACACAATCTCACACTCACATATTTACACACACACACACACAATCTCACGCACACACAATCTCACACACACATTCACTCACACATACACACACACACTCTCACACACACACACATTCACACAGACAAACACACTCTCACGCACACACACACAATCTCTCACACACACATTCACACACACATAATCTCACACACATTCTCACACACGCACATTTTCACACACACTCACACGTAGACACACACTCTCTCACACACACACACAATCACAACACAATCTCACACAAACACACGCATTCACACACACACACATACACACACACAATCGCACACACACACAGTCACACATAATCTCACACACACACATTCACACACACACATACACACACACATATTCACACACACACATTCACACGCACATAATCTCACACACACACACATTCTCATTCACACACACACACATTCACACACGAACACACAATCTCTCACACACACATACACACACATTCACACACACACTCACACACACACAAACACACACACATTCACTCACACACACAATCTCACACACACACATTCACACACACACAATCTCACGCACATACTCACACACACACACATTCACACATGAACACACAATCTCACACACACATAGACACCTCATTCACACACACGCACATACACACACACAATGTCACACACACACTCATTCAGACACACACAATCACACACACACATACACACACACAATCACACACACACATACACACACGTACACACACACACAATCTCACACACACACAATCTCACACACACATTCACACATTCACACACACATACACACACAATCTCACACACACATTCACACACACATTCACACAATCTCTCTCACACACACACGCACACACAATCTCTCTCACACACATACACACAATCTCACAAACACACATATACACACACATATACACACACACATTCACACACACACACACAATCACACACACATACATACACACACATACACACACACATACATACACACACATACACACACACAATCTCACACAAACATATACACACATACACACAAACATACACACACACACAATCACACACACGCACACGCAATCTCTCTCACACACACACATTCACACACACATACACACACAATCTCACACACACATATTCACACACACATTCACACGCTCGCACACACACACATATACACACACACATACACACACACACACATTCTCACCCACACATACACACACACTCAATCACACTCACACACACACACAGAATCTCACATGTACACACACACATTCACACACGAATACACAATCTCTCACGCACACAGATACAGACACATTCACACACACACACACAATCTCACACACACATTCACACATAAAATCACACACACATACACACACAATCTCACACACGCACACACAATCACACACACACACATACACACACACATTCACACACACAGACACACACACTCACACACTCTCACACTCACACACACAATCTCACACATTCACACACACGATCTCACACACATTCTCACACACACATGCACACACTTTCACACACAAACACAATCTCTCTCACACACACATACACACACACAATCTCACACACAGACACACATTCACACACACACATACACGCACACACTCATACACACACAATCTCACACATTCACACACAAACAATCTCACACATTCTCACACACACACACATACACACATTCACGCACACAGACATAATCTCTCTCACACACATACACACACATTCTCACACACACACATACACACACACAATCTCACACACTCACACACACTCAATCTCACACTCACATTCACACATACACAATCTCTCACACACACATTCAACCACACACACACACTCAAACACATAATGTCTCACACACACACACACAATCTCACACACACATACACAGACACATTCTCACACACACATACACACACACTCTCACACACACACGTTCACACACTCACACACATTCACACACACACATTCACACACACACATTCACACACAAACACAATTTCACACTCACACATTCACACACACACACAATCACACACACACATTCACACATACAATCTCACACACATTCTCACACACACACATTCACACACGAACACACAATCTCACACATACACATACACGCACATATACACATACATACACACACACAATCTCACACACACACAATCTCAAACACACATTCACTCACACAGACACACACACAATCTCACACACACACACATTCACACAGACAAACACACTCTCACGCACACACACACAATCTCACACACACATTCACACACACAATCTCACACACATTCTCACACACACACACACATTTTCACACATACTCACATGTACACACACACTCTCTCACACACACACAATCTCACACACAAACACAACACAATCTCACACAAACACACGCATTCACAAAACACACATACACACACACACACAATCGCACGCACACACACAGTCACACACACAATCTCACACACACACATTCACACACACACGTACACACACACCATCTCACACACACACATTCTCATTCACACACACACATTCACACACGAACACACAATCTCTCACACACACACATACACACACATTCACACACACCCACACACACATTCCCACACACACACACACTCTCACACACACAAACACAAACGCATTCACTCACACACACACATTCACACACAGACACTCAATCTCACACACATACTCACACACACACAAACACACACACGAACACACAATCTCTCTCACAAACACATACACACACATTCACACACACGCACATACACACACAAATTGTCACACACACACTCATTCAGACACACACAATCACACACACACACATACACACACACACACAATCTCACACACACATTCACACACAATCTCTCTCACACACAAACATTCACACACACATATACACACACATACACACACACATTCGCATACATGAACATCAACTAGCCACGAAACGACACGACCAGCTATCCTGAGTAGCCACACACGCAGACAACAAGCAACATGAATTCGACTGGGACAATACTACTATCATAGGCAAGCCAGTCAGAGAACAGCCAGGGAATTCCTAAAGGCATGGCATTCATCCACAAACTCCATCAACAAACACATCGACCTGGACCCAATATACCAACCACTACAGTGGACAGCTGAAACTGATAACCGGAAGCGGCAGGGACAGACTACTATAAACACCGGAGGAAACATCAAAGAAGCGCTTCGCAGGAGGCTCCCAAGCATTGATGATGTCGCCTAGCCAGGGGACGAAAGGTTTGCAACAAAAACTTCCACTCGGCGAACAGAACCACAACAACGAGCACCTGAGCTACAAATCTTCGCACAAACTTTGAATATAAAAATAATGATAAATTTTGATCTCTGTCTGTAAATGCTTACGTATGTATGGCATGGCCAACTGTACAGACCATCAAAATATTTTATGAATAAAGTCTATTTTTGAAATAAAAAGAAAAGATGTAGCCACCCTCACCAACAAAGCCAGGCATTTGGAAAGGGATATAGAGGACTGATTGCGGATTATGCAAATGACAGCACCCTCCCCTAAACCTGAGAATAATCCCAATAAATGTTCTGGACACTGTTTTAAATGTGGTCTTGAAGGCCACTGGAGGAAGAAACCTGTTTGGTTGGGATTCCCAGAAAGTGAAGGACCAGTTCACCTTGGTGGAGCAACTTAAAGAATGCTCCAGTGATCAGCTACAACTGCTTGTGGAGCCCACAAAAACCTCGAGCTGCCCATCCCCTCCCTCTAGGCCCATCTGTGTGCAGCCTCAGAAGGACAAAATGATGGCTGCTCCATACAGATGGGGATGGGTGATGGGGAAATTAATTGGCAGGGGGTTTTACCCCATGTTGTAACAATCTGGAGGTTTTTATCCAAGAGTTGAACTTGTTTAGACAGATTTTAATAGATTTGATGGGACAAAGCATCCCAGCAGATTTAAACACTTGCAGGTTAGTGTCCTCGATCTTTAAATAAAACCTAGGTGAGGCAATGCGTTTAATTTTGGTAACTTGTGGTTGATTAAATTAAAAGTGAGAAAAATGTCTCTTAAAATTGCTAAAGAGGTTCTGGGATTTGAAGATGACTCTCAAATTTGCCAAGAAAGTTGAGAAGAAAAGAAAAAGGCCATACTTTTAGAATTACCAAATCAGTTAGATTTGGGTTTGATCAAAGACAAAAGTAAAGCTAAAATGGTAGGGGAATTACACAAGCATTTCGATGTGTCAGAGAAACAGACAAGTGCAGTCAAGATAGAAAAAACTTCAATTATAATTGAGGAAAATGGAGTTAGAAGATAAACATGGAGAGAGAGAGAGAGAAAGAGGAAAGAGAGAGACAGAAGGTTCTTGGCTGAACAGAGAGAGAAGAAAGGGAGAAAGAAAGAAAGAGAGAGAAGAGAGAGGAAGAGAGAGAGGAAAAAGAAAATGAGAGAAGGTTTTTAGCCAAGCAGAAAGAGAGAGCATTTGACTTGAGAAGTTGCGACTTTGTCAGCAAAGTCAAGTTAACGGGATGGAGATAAAAAGAGAAGGTAGTGAGAGATACAAATACATCAAAATTCTGCCACATTTTGATGAGAAAGATGTTGAAGCCTTTTGTAATTCATTTGAAACATTGGCTAGACAGATGGTGTGGTCTGGGGGTTTATGGGTAATGCTAATTCAGACCAAACCCGTCGGCAGAGCTGGTGAGATATTTGCCGCGCTGTCAGATGAGGGGTCCAGAGATTATGAAGAGGTTAAACAGGCTATTTTAAGTGCTTATGAATTGGTACCAGAAGCGCATAGACAGTGGTTCAGATACATAAGGAAGGAACCAGGTCAGACTTATGTTGAGTTTGAAAGAAATAAACACAGTCATCTTGATAAATGGGTGCAGCCTTTAAAAATAGATGAGTTTTGAAGCTCTAAGAGAGAATATTCTGCTAGAGGAGTTTAAAAACGCTCTTCCAGAGATGATAAGAATTCACGCGGAGGAACGGAAATGTCAGGAAGTAAATAGGGCAGCAGCATTAGCAGATGACAACATGTTGGTGGATAGGACAAGCTTCCAGTCAGAGTTTCGTCCTGTGAGGGACAGAAGTTGGGAGAAAGGGAGAGCCTACATTTGGAAATAAAGAGCAGAGAACACCGGTAAATGTTTACCACAGGTGAACAAAAAAGCCCAAGAGGGTGGAAAGGAGCCGAAATGCCTCACGTGTTTCCACAGTGTTAAATTGGGACACGTAAAGTCACAGTGCTGGTAGTTAAAGAAAGGCACTGTGGGAGAAGATGTGGTTTACCATTGGCATCAGTGAAAATATTAAAGGCAAAGCCAAGGAGCCCCAGGAGAGTGCACAGCCTCGGCAGGGGCTGGGTATGGGGTTAGTGCCTGATCTCTATAAAGAATCCACCTCTGTGGGGAAAGTTTACTCTGACAGAACAGGGGAGAAGGGCAAGAATTTATAATTCTGAGAGATATAAGATCTAACCAGTCTCTAATAGTCAGAGATGAGCGAACTTGCACTCATTCTAATCTGTTTCCCAAGCGTGTGGTGACTTGTGAGATAGATGGACAGAAATGTCGCATTCCCCTGTGTAAGATCAGGCTGGAGGGCCTACTCAAGACTGGGGAAGCAAGAATGGGAGTGATTGAGAGAGTATCAGTTCCAGAAATCCAGTTTGTTCTTGGGAATGATTTAGCAGGATCGAAGATGGGAGTGTTACCTCCTGTTGTGGAGAAGCCAAAGGAAGACCAATAAACTGAGGAGTTAAAACAGAAATATCCTGGCATTTTCCAAGACTGTGTAGTAACAAGATCTCACTATTATAAGTCACAGCACGAAGCAAAAGCTAACGGTAAAGATGAAGGAGTTGAAGTTCAGTTCATGGACAGCCAGTTTGATGTTATGGTGCGGGAAAAACGTGAACGGGACCCTTGCTTTTTGAACAGACCGCATTTGTCAATTCTTATGAACGATCTCGAACCAAGAGGCCCCTCTTGAAGGGTCTTAGATCTACATTTTGGTGCCGCGACACGTTTCGGCTCGGACAGACTGTGAACAGCAGTGTAACAGTTAAATGTCCTTCACTGTTGAGTGTTGAGGAATTCGGCCGGCCAGACGTGAGTATTTTAAGAACGTTTGGTTTTCCTCTCATTCAAGTGATGTCTGACGTGACCCCTCGCTGTTTATTTGCCAGTCCAGCCCGAAAGGATTGGTCTTAGCAAGGGTTGAGTCTGGGAGACTTTTTAAATGTTAAAAAGTGGGGAGGGATTAACTGAAGTTGAGTGTACTTTGGTACTTACGGACAGTGGGATTGAAAATTGTTGAACTCTGAGGGGAGGGTTGAAATCTGAATTCCCAAACTTTGTTAACTTTTGGGTTTTTAAAAAAACTTCTTTCACCCGAGCTTCGTTGATTTCCGAAGTAAAATAAAATCTCCCGAGATTTGTTATTTTCCGGCTTTTATAAAACAAACTTCGATCGCTGAAACTTTGATTATTTTGGCGTTCGGGTTGTGTGAACTTTGCTTGTTTTCAGTTTTAAAAAAAATTGAATCTCTCGAACTTTGTTAATTTTCGGCTTTAAAAGAAAAATTCAACTGCTTAAACTTGGTTTATTTCCGGGTTATAAAAATCGGATGCTTGTATATTCAGAGTTTTCAGAGGCATCAAAAGAATCAATATAGATAGTTATTAAAGAGGCCCCTAGTATTTGAAGTTTATAGGGAGCAAGAGGCCCCCGGTATTTGAAGTTATAGGGAGTAAGAGGCCCCCGGTATGTAAAGTTGTTAGGGAGCAAGAGGCCCCCGGTATTTGAAGTTTATAGGGAGCAAGAGGCCCCTGGTATTTGAAGTTATAGGGAGCAAGAGGCTCCTGGTATTTGAAGTTATAGGGAGCAAGCGGCCATCGATATTTGAAGTTTCTAAGGAGGCAAGAGGCCCCAGGAATTTAATTATAGGTTATTATTAATCTAATAAAATATAATATTTGATAAGTTAATAAATAACAATAAACTAATCATAAAAAATACATAAGTTGATTTTTTAAAAGAAAAGAAATATCGCGATATTCCATAATAAAATTTTTTTTTATTAAAAGGTTTGTTAAATTGATTAGCGTTTGTGGAAGTCTGATCAGTAAGTAATCTTTTTAAAAAATTAGTTGCGAAAAAACTGAAGTAATTTTAAAATGGGTAATTACATAGACAGAGCAGATGGTTCGTCGTCAACATTAGTGAAAAAATGTGAAAATGTCCCGACAAGTCTGAGGCCTTTAGACAACTGTATGGAGGTCAGAACAAAACATTGGGTGATGAAGAATATTATGAGGTGGTCCCTAAATCTGTTCAGTTGGTTAAATCAGCTCAGCAATTGATTTGGCAACGTAACATGGGGATGGGAGCGAAAGAGTTAATTGGACTATGGCGACAGTTTTGCGATGAGAGGCACAAAGAGTCAGTTTTGAGCTCGTGGTGGGACACTGCAACCAAATTGGGGATTGAATTAACTGCAAATGGTGCTCTGAAATCTGTTGAGATTCTTAAAAGTGAAATGCTCGAGCAAAACAATTACAGAAACAAAAGGAGAAGTCACAAGTGACCGATAAATAAACAGAGCTGCGCATTTCAGTTGTTGGCCTTAGTTTTAACGAGAAAGACAATGATAATTCGGAATTAGATGAGTGGTGCTTTTTCTTATACTTTTTTTTTGCGGCTCCCGTTTCAAACTCTTCCTTACAGGCTGATCAGTCTTTGGAATGTACAGCTGTTTCACTTCATTCTTTTTTATTAACTTTACTGCTGTAGTCCAGGAACAACAGCGACAAGATAATAATCTCGCTGCTGTATCTGCTGGATTGTTGTTTGTTGTACCTGTTGTACCTGTAATACAAGCTTGGCTTGTCTTGCTTTGTGGCTTTTTTGTTCATTTTGGTCACTGTTCTTTGTTTATGGAATAGAGGGGGTGGCCGTTGTTCTTTCTTGATGTGTTAAAAGATAAGGCTGGCCAGTGGTAACAATTCTTCCACACTTGTTTAAGCAATGATGCCACAGCCAGGATTTATCAGACTAAACTCCCAAGCTAAAAACTGAGATATGGTGTATGTGTGTGTGAGCCGGAGAGAGAGAGAAAAAGAGCTGTAGAGCTAATAGAAAGTTGAACCTCTTGTGATTCGGTTTGAATGCACATTTGTTTGTTGGTGATTGAATGTTTGTACTTTGTTCCCTGGAGCTTGAGATCCGGGACTGTTTTGAATCTGATTTCTATTATGGAAATTTGACATGATTTCTTTTTAGGTTAAGGATTTTTCAGTGATTATGAATTAAAATATTAACTCCTGTTCTTTTTACAGATCATGACTGCCTTACTGTCAGTTTCTAACGAATCTCTTTTATCCTTACATAAAAGCCAGCCTTATTTGATTTCAAAGCAGCTTAATATGGAGGAAAACAACACAATAACCTTTTTTTGTGAATTCAGATTCATTTATTTCCACTTAATTTTAAGACTGATATGTTTCATTGGTGATTATGATGTGCCACCTGTAGCTTTATTTAGGAAGTCCCCTCCCTCAATGACAGTTGAACGTTCAGTCCAAAATTAGCTTGTGATAAGTCATCAAAAAAATCCCATGGTTAATATGTGTGTCCTTGGATTCGGCCATTATTCATGCATTAGAAGTTTTTTTCTACTTGAATAGACAAATCCGTTTGAAGCACCTCTGGTTATTTCACGACCTATAACCATTAAAATTGAGCAATGACTGGTCAGGACTACTGAAGAAATATAATTTTGGATTTAAATTAAGGGACTAAAACTGGGTAATTATAGTAGATTTCAAAGTTGGGAACAGTATGCATTTTACATTTTAAATATTAAATACTGAATAAATGAATTTTGAATTTATATATAATATATATAAATATATATTTATAAATTATATAAGAAAATAAAATGTTGTATGTTATTCAGGTATATATTGTAAAAAATAGTGACCATTGATATGTCACCACAGAGGAGATCTGATCTCAAACAAGACAATGGGAAGTAAGCTCTGTTGATTCTCCAATGTCCACAAAAGTAATTGAAAACTTATTTTCCATAATCTTCTTCAGCTGGATCCCCACTCAGTAATGCATAAAGTATGCTTGGTACCACTCCACTCAGTGCTCTCTCCAAAATTCAGACTGAATTCTATCCATACCATTAGGTGTCTCAAATGGATGAAAAAGGACTCCTGCCTGACTTATGCAGGCACTGCTGTCACCCAGCATTCCAACCTTTGGAAATTAGGGACAGCCAAACATATCGAGGAATAGGATGGTATATCAATCACTTTCTTTTGTAGCATCACTGCCCAATTGCCATGGAGTTGGAAAGCTCCATAATGTCACAGCTATGTGATGCAGTGACCAGGACAAGTGAATGAGACAAATCTCCTCTTGCAGTTTTTGATGAGCTGAAAATTCAAATCTTAAAACTAGCTTTCAGATTATGACAATCAAGATTCCAAAATGTATAGTTCGGAACAGGTTTTAAAGTTAGACAAGCAAACATTGATAAATGCGTTAAGTGAGGTTAAAATGAAAAAGGAGGCAAGGAGATCAATTACAGAAGGGAAGAGAATAAAGCAATAAGAAGGATAAAACAGCAGAGTAACAGTTCTAAAATGTTGGGTCACTTGTTGGGTTTCCACCCTGAATTGCAGATAATTATTATATTTATTATTATTATAAATATTTATTATTGTATTAGCCCGATTCAAAATTAATTGGCAGGATTCCGTCACACATTGTTAGTGACATGTCATGTTGATTCATAGTTAATTTAAAATATGCATTAGTTCATTCCTGATAAAGGGCTTTTGCCCCAAACGTCGATTTTCTTGCTCCTCTGATGCTGCCTGACCTGCTGTGCTTTTCCAGCACCACTCTAATCTAGACTCTGGTTTCCAGCATCTGCTGTCCTTGTTTTTACCCTGCATTAATTCGTTGTTAATTTAGAATGTAAAGCTACATTACTGACCAATTGAAGAAATGCTGTATATGATTGTGGATAGAGATAGATACATAAATATGTCAGATTAAACTCCCAAAGGCTGGGGAGGTGACTGTGAATGGGTGTATATATGTATAAAAAATTAGACATGTCATGAGAAAACAATATAAGGCCACTAAGGTTGAGGAACATATAAACAAGGTTAAAGCAACAATACCATAAAATAAAAAAACTTAGATTCTACTCAGAATCCCGAGCCCATGTCTGGCATACCAACCCTTTTTGAGAATTGGGATTTTGTTCCTGTATACGTGCAGAGCCCTATTGCTATGTAGCTGGCACTGCAGCCTCGCGGTGCCAGGGTCCCGGGTTTAATGTCAGCCTTGGATGGCTGTCTGTGAGGGGTTAGCACATTCTCCCTGTGTCTGTGTGTGTTTCCTCTGGGAGCTCCGGTTTCTTCCCACAATCCAAAGATGTGCAGGTCATGTGAATTGGCCATGCTAAATTACCCATTGTGTTAGGTTCATTGATCAGAGGGAAATGGGTCAAGGTGGGGTATTCTTCGTAGGATTGGTGTGGACTTTTTTTTTTAGATTCCCTACAGTGTGGAAACAGGCCCTTCAGCCCAACAAGTCCACACCGCCCCACCGAAGCGCAACCCAACCATACCTCTGCATTTACCCCTTACGGGCAATTTAGCATGGCCAATTCACTTGACCTGCACATCTTTGGACCGTGGGAGGAAACCGGAGCACCAGGAGGAAACCCACACAGACATGGGGAGAACGTTGGGACTTGTTGGGCCTATTTCCACACTGAAGAGAATCAACTCATCTCCTGATTTTTCCCAGCTTTAATTTAAACCATCCACTTGTTGAAACGTTTCCTCCTTTTGAAAATGAAGCATCCAGACATCATAGCTGATTTCATGGGAATGAGTGACTTGCGCCATCCTAAACCGGGTCCCATCCCGGGGATGAGAATTATGTTAATGAAGCATGCCCCTGATTGCAAGATCAAACCGGCCAGACTTGCTCAATATGTCCAAGTGTGATACGAATGCAAAATTCTCTGAGTAGCCTGAATACGAATGGCTTGTGTTACAAGACTGAAAGATGTGCTTATCTGTCTGACAGAAGTGACAAATAACTGAACAATAATCAAGAACCTCAATTACCTTTATTTAACCCTAAACTTTTGCAATGTTTTCTGGCAGGAGTCACTGACATGATCCAGACCAACAGTACAAACCAATCCAGGAATTTCCAGTCACAAATGAGGTGAGCAGTGGTTTTCTATTGGGAAGGTCAGAACCGGACTGAACCATGATGCACGTTGCAGGTAAAAGAAATTATATTCTGCGTCCTCGTGATCCCAAATTCTGCATACCAGCCCTGATCGGGTTAATTGGAACCAGGATACCCACTGGGGGCGGAACCTACCTCATGTACCTACCCAATGACCACTGCTGGATAACCTTTTCCCGAGGGGATCCTGAATATGGGGACAGGCAGACCCCAGCATTTCACCTTTGAGACTGGCAACAAGACATCAAAAAACACCCAGGGGCAAATGCCTGGCCCTTGCTTTAACTGTTGAAATGTGGCCAATAGGGAGTAATGTGTCTTTAATGTTAGCTCGGAGCTGACGTTGAGAATCGACAGGATTTCAACCTATCAAAAGGAAAATCTACTAATATACACTGACTCTTCATTGTACTTTTAATATGATCCATGATATTGGAGCATTGTGGGAACATTGAAGATTTTTAACTCCCAAGTGGGGGTTTGGGCAGCGTTACAGTGATGCTATTTTGTCCAATCAATCTGACAGTTATCGAGATATCTGGCTCATTCTGATGAAAATGATACAGTTTATAAAGTAATGGGCAAGTATATGCAGCTGCCAAGCAGACAGCCATACGCCCCAAACATCTGATCCCATTGGGTCATCAGCAAAACACATTTAGACAGAGTATAAGGACCTGTATGCGAGACCTGGGTAAGGTGCAAAAATCATGGGGGAATGATACTGTCTGTTCAGTGCCAATTCACAATGTAGAAGTTGATTTCTCTGTTGCTTATTGACTGTAATCACACGGGTTTAATGGTTGGATTGTTTTAAATATGGTTTTGAAATTTGAAAGTAATTTGTAAATTTCCATTTCTGAAATGATTATAGGCACTTTGTAATACAATATACTACTGTCTGAATTATCAAGTGATTCGATTTCATGCATGGACGTTCAGCCTGAATATCTTTGCTTTGTGTCTGGAGCTTGTAAGAATACACACTGGCTGATTTGATTTACTTTTGGATTGGGCTGTTAGATCTAAGAAGGAGTGTCTGGCTGAGCTATTATCTTCATGTAGATATTTAATACTGAACAGTGATGGTTTATAATTTTAAGATTGCACCGCTGTCTAAATTCTCGGGTTAGCTCAATATTTGAAAGATTTCAGTGTAGTTTGAAAACTTTGTATCATGTTCCATAATTTAGGGACAGCATTGCCCTGCAGCTAATATTTATGACCAACTTTTCTGCTCAAAATCATCTCCAGATTTCTACATTTAATTCTAATTACTGTTAATTAAAGCTGTAGATTGGGCCATTTAATTGGGAATAATGTTATTATTTTAAAGAGAGAGCACAATATATCGCAAAACTAATCTAAATTTTAGATAATATAGATTTTTTTAGTAGCAAAACTTCAATGACTATTACACCCCAGCAAGGCTGGATTTATAAGAACAGGTTTTGCTTAATTCACCCATGGCTGGGCTTTTCCATATAAAATAAGAAAATAATGGGGAGGAATGGAATCTTTCGTGAGTAATTTAAAATGAACGATCTTTTTGCCAGTATTGGCAATATATATTCCAGTGGGATATTTGAGTTTGATTAATTTAAGAATTATTTATTTCAAAATTGCTCTTAGGGCTTCGAGCCAGCTGAAGAGCACAAACTATGTTCTTAAATAAGGTACTTCCGCAATACTCAGACCAGAATATGGGTGACCTCTATCAGATTAGTTTGTGTTACTTCTTTGCTGCTGCCTATTTTAATTGAATATATGTATACTGTATATACTTTATTACAATTAGCACTTCGCGGTCTCCAAACTTGCAAAGGGGGAGATGATACAGATTGAACTTGACCTGCTGTGTCGACTTGCCATTGCCAGCATTGGTGCACAAGGAGGGACAGTTTACCCGTGTGATCCTGAGCAAACACAGACTGTGTACCAACTATGACAGGAAGATGTCCTTGTTTGTTGGAAGATTAAATGTAGCCAAGAATGACTTTCGCAGTGGGCAAGTGCATAAAAAAAAAGCAGTTTATTTGCAGAACAAGTCTAAATGGTCTTTACTATGTAAAGGTGTTGTGTGCCAGTTTGATTACATTTGTACCATGGGTATCCCTGATAAGCCTTATCCCCTTTCAGATAGATCACGTAGTAAAAGAGACAAAGGGGGGATGTTTCTAGAAACCCATAAATCGGAGAGGATGAAATAATTTGTTACGCCCTTATTTCAGTAAGAGACCCCCGACCTCTTTTATCCTTCCAAATCCTAACATGGGGGTATGGAATAGTACTAAAGTATTTACAGGACGTAAGGGAATGATACTGTCTGTTCAGTGCCAATTCACAATCTTTTTCGTTATTACTTATCCCCACCTGCTACTTGTTTATGGACTTCCTCCAATAAATCCGCAATATCCTATCCAAATTACTACAAAGGTAAGGAATGGGGGTCTGGTTATGTAAGAGTGCCTAATTTTTATTTCTGTGCTATGATTAAACGTATTAGTCATCACTGCTTTTCTGAAGGACCTTGCATCTCATTTGTATGCCTTAACGAAAAAGGAATCCCTAATATCACTGGAATTCAAACTCTATGTGGAGAGGGTAACAATACCCACCATCATTCCGGTACCCCTAATGGCACTAATATTTTCCCAGTTATTGGAGGGGTAGAACCATTTTGGGATGTTGACCATGTTTCTTATCAATAAACTCACCTCATTAGTAGTGGATGATTTTCACCCTCAGCACCCAGGGCCAAATTATGTAGTCATGGATTATCTACATACCCGAGGAAGTCATCAAGATAGACCCGCTTCTTACTGGGAAGGACCCTCTATTGCCTATGCTAAACCTGGATTTTTTTTTCAGTTATAATAAGGCAGCTAACTCCCCTGTCCTGAATAGAGCAAGTAGTCCTCATGCCGACGCTGTAGAAACACTACTTCCGACTCCTGTTCCCGGTCCAATTACTTGACAAGGAGATCATAATTTCCCTTTTAAACAGACAGTTTCTCCTGGCTTCTATGCAGAATGGAAGAATCCAAAGACCATATCAGGAAGTAAAACACACTCATTGGCATATGCAGCTCTCAGTGTGCTTTCATTAGTAGAGTCCTTAAGAATTATTAGTCATCAAGACCATTATTATCTCATTGGTGGACTCACAATTCTGGGGAGTGAGATAATTGCTGCCTTAATAGAAATAGGGACATGCTTTCACAATTGCGCCTATTTGCCCAACAAAACCCATTTCATACTTGCGAAGGAAGGTGGATTTTGCGCTATTATTAAAGGAAAATGCATTATGAGTGTCACTGATCTTTTCGAAAACATTACTAGACATATTGATAATATTCGCACTTTTGTCAACCAAATGAATGAAGGGGCGGGATGGGAAGATTGGGGTTTTGGCTCATGGGACAACAGATTAATTAATGTGTCTTTGTATGGTGCTATTGTTTTAAATGGTCTTTTTGTTGGTATTGCTATAATTAAGCGTATTATTGCTAAAATATTATCATTAATATTAATCAAATATTATTAATATCAATATTCTATTGACAATATTGATTCCATCCAGAAAATGCTTCTTCTTTCCTTAAATCATGATGAGGAAACATCATTGGCTGCCCTTGGTTCCCCTTCGGAGGAAGATGAAGTATTGCAGTCTTTTGCTGCCATTGAATTGGATTAATTTGATCCATGCCTTTATGGTGTGGTCATAGAATGACCAAAGGGGGGAATGAGGATCGAAACTTTGACTTTAGGCAACAAAAATATGTAGATTTTTATTTTAACAAAATGGTTTCTCGATTTAAAAGAATACTATAAAATGGCCTGTGAACCATACTGCTGAACATAATAACATGGAGTCAGCTATTACGAGGGGGCATAGCTTTAAATTAAGGGGTGGTAGGTATAGGACAGATGTTAGGGGTAGATTCTTTACTCAGCGAGTCGTGAGTTCATGGAATGCCCTACCAGTAGCAGTGGTAGACTCTCCCTCATTATGGGCATTTAAACGGGCATTGGATAGGTATATGGAGGATAGTGGGCTAGTATAGATTAGGTGGGCTTGGATCGGCGCAACATCGAGGGCCAAAGGGCCTGTACTGTGCTGTATTTTTCTATGTTCTATACTGCTGATTTACAGAAGTAAATTGCAGTTCGAAGATAAGAGGACAATAGAGTTTTCATAAGATGAATATTGACACATTAATTGACCATTTGAACTAACCTTGAACTGATACATGGCATGACAATTTACGTAAATAAGATATCCTTCTCAAAAAAAAACCATTGGATTAGCCTGTTGTCAATCATATCACCATAATACAGTTGTTTGGACTTTTTTGTTGTTAAGAACTCTTTCCCAGGAAATATCATTGGATTAACTTACTGTAAATCGTGTCACCTTATTATATGTGATTGGTCTTTCTTGTGATTAAGGTTGTACCATTACTCGAAAAATCATGGAAATAATGTGTAATTTTCAAATGTAATTGTGGAACTTCACCACGGAACACAGAAGCTTCAATCTGTGTGTTGCTGGATAGAATTGCGTCAAGGTACCTTAATTCAATAAACTAATGACCCTTGCTTTTTGAATAGACCGCATTTGTCATCTCTTTTGACCGATCTCGAACCAAAAGGCCCCTCTTGAGGGGTCTTAGATCTTGACCCCTACTTCCCCAATTTGTCAATGTCCTTTTGGAGTTCTGCATTTCCCTGTCACAGTTTCGAATTCTTCCTGGTTTGGTGCCATCTACAAACTTTGAACTTGTCCCCCTGCACAGCAAGATCCCGATCATTAATTAAATATCAAGAAAATCAAGGATCCCAACATCGATCCCTGACAATCTGGGGGGATCCATAATGCAGTTTCGAGTCACACTGGGCACCAACCGAACCCAATTCAATCCCTTTGCTGTACAAAGTCTCTGGAAGGACAGGAACACACACCCTTGAAGATCAGGTGGATTCTGTGTGGGTGAAATAAGAAGCAAGATATTTGTGGTTGAATATTAATTACTTCCCACACCATCAGGACAGAATTAATGTGAGCTTCCTGCTATTGAGCAAACAGATTGTACAAGCTCAAACCCTGAGACCATGCTGCCCAGCTGGTTCAACTGGTCTCTGAGGAAAGGGAACACTGTACCACCTTTCCTTCAGTGCGACACCGTGACCTCATTATCTGTTGTTATAAATAAACACAACATTGCTCTGGGTAATCGCTCTTCCCGATATCTGGCAAATTAATCCTCGGACAAAAAATATCTCATTAAACAGGAACCACCGAAAATTTCTGAAATGTTCACAATTCAAACACAACTCCCTATTGCAATAGCTGCTGGAAATCTTTGTTTCACCCTTAGCACTAAGTACTCTGACAGTACAGAGACTCATACACCTCTCTAACATGATTTGGAAAGCCATCTGATGAAGGAGCAGCACTTCAAAAGCTGATGCTTCCAATTAAACCTGTTGGACGAGAACTGGTGTTGTGTGATTTGTAACGTCTATACTATTTCACCAGCTCAGAATACACCAAAAAAACCTTCACAAACAAATTAGCAATATACATGCACAGCTCTGAACCAGTATCGACAGCACAAACCCTCTGACAGTGCGGCACTCCCTTAGCACTGACCCCGCCACCTCCCCGATAGTGCGGCACTCGCTCAGCGCTGACTCCCTTGACAGTGCGGCACTTGCACAGTGCTGACCCTCAGAACGTGCGGCAATCCCTCAGCACCGACCCTCTGACAGTGTGGCGATCCCTCAGCACTGACCATCCAATAGGGCAGTACTACCTTAGCAGTAAATTTATGACAGCGCGATGTTCCCTCAATACTGACACTCCGAAAGTGCAGCACTCCCTCAGTACAGACACTCCCATAATGCTGCACTCTCTTAGCAGTGACTCTATTGTCACTGGGCACTCCCTCAGTACTGACTTTCCAACAGTGCTGTTCCTCAGCACTGACCTTCCATCAGTACAGCACTCCCTCAGAACTGACCCTCTGACAATATGGCACTCCCTCAGCACTGACTCTCCGCGACTGCAGTACTCCCTCAGCACTCACCCTCTGACAGTGAGGCGCGCACTCAATTCTGACCCTCTGACAGTTTGGCAATCCCTCAGCACAGACCCTCCCACAGTATGGTCTATACTGTGCTGTTCCTCTTCCAGGCCTATTGTGGTTGCACCATCACACAGCCTCGGATTAAAAATTGAGGTAAACAATGAGGTTGGAGGTAGGGGTTGGTTTTTAGAACCCCCACACCTTGTCAGATGTACCGGGTATATCTCTGTCAAAACATGAACACAACCTGCTGCCGGTGAATGCAGTGAGTGGGTGGGATTAGGTGCTGTTATCTCCTGAATAGTTTGTGAGAGGTCGCGGCTGTGGGAATAGATGGCTCCCATTGGAACTCAGTGGGAGATTGACATTTGATCATCATTGTTTGTATAAAACCAAGACTCACTATTTCTCTTGCTTTCAATCATGGAACGGGTAATAAAATGTTTGTGCTTCATGTATTTACTAACATTAGGAGCATAATTAGCATGAAAACACCAATGTGGCTAATTATACTAAGGGGTGTCAACTTCCCCAGCATTACTTGCAATGGTCATCATGCAACAAGGGTCACTAGACCCGAAACGTTAACTCTGTCTCTCTCTGTAGTAGCTACCAGAACTGCTGAGTTTCTCCAGCACCTTCTGATTGTTACAGATCTCCTAACTCCCCAGGTCTTTATTTTATTGCAGACTATCCAGATCACATCAGCCTAAGAGCTGTCTAATTTATTGCTTCACATTCCTCAGTTCCAACATGAACTGGTATTGAGAATTGAGAAGGTGTTTACTGGGAAAAGGTTTGCAGGGCCGAGGGAAATGGAAGAGTGTGAGGTACAGGACTAATTCATTGTTGTAACGAGCCATCAGTGGCAGGATGGGTAGAATGGCCTTTATAAGTCCAATCCAATCCAATCTTTGTTCCACACCAATCTAGTGGCGTCTCAGTTTGTGAAATTCCTGGGAGTTCACAGCAGTGAAACAAAGATTGGATTGGATTAGATTTGTAAAGGCCGTTCTATTCATCGTGTCTCTAATGGCTCTTTACGCCATTAATATTAGTCCCATGCCTCACCCCCTTCCTTTTCCCTCGGCACTGCAAACATTTTCCCTGTAAACACATTCTCAATCCCAATATCAGCTCATGGTAGAACTGAGGAATGTGAAGCAATAAATTAGACAGCTATTAGGCTGATGTGTTCTGGCTAGTCTACAATAAAATAAAGATCTGGGTTATGAGGAGATCTGAAAATGTCAGAAAATTCTGGGGAAACTCATTAGGTCTAGTACATACTACAGAGAGATACAGAGTTAACGTTTCGAGTCTCGTGACCCTTGTTCTATGATGACCTTCTCAAGTCATGCTGAGGAAGTTGACACCCCCGATTATAATTAACCACATTGGTGTTTTAACGCTAATTATGCTCACGCTGTTAGTAATTACATAAAGCACACACATTTCATCACAGGCTCCAGGATCGAGCTCAAGAGAAATTGAGAGTCCTGGCTTTGTACAAACAATGATGATTCAATGTCCATCTCCCACTGAGTTCCAATGGGAACCATCTGTTCCCACAGCCGTGACCTTTCGTAAACTATTCAGGAGATTGCAGCACCTAATCCCCACCCACTCTCTGCATTCACAGGCAACAGGTTGTGTTCATGTTTTAACATGCAGCACATCTGAGGGATGTGGGGCATCGATAAACCAGCCCCTATCTTACTCCAAGGCTTTGAGTGATGAAACTCCCACAATAGGCCCGGAAGGGGAACAGCGCAGGGTTACAGAAAAACCATACTGTGGGAGGTTCAGTGCTGACGGAGTGCTGCACTGTGAGAGGGTCAGTGCTGACGGAGTGCCACACTCTCAGAGGATCAGTGCTGATGCAGTGTCGCACTCTTGGAGGGTGAGTATTAAGGGAGCACTGCCCTGTTGGAAGTTCAGTGCTGGTGGAATGCTGCACTGTCAGAGGGTCAGTGCTAATGGAGTATTGTATTACCAGAGTCTCAGTGCTGGGGGGTTTCCACACAGTTGGAGGATACGTGCTGAGGAGTGTCACATTATCGGAGGGTCAGTACTGAGGGAGTGCTGTACTGTCAGAGAGTCAGCTTTGGAGGTCCATCACACTGTCAGAGGGTCATGGCTGAGGGAGCATTGCACTGTCAGAGGGTCAATACTCAGATAATACCGCACTGTGGAAGGGTCAGTACTGTGGGGGTGCTATACTGTCTCAGGATCAATACTGAGAGAGAGTGCACAGTCGGAGAGTCAGCTTTGGGGTTCCATCACACTGTCAGAGAGTCTGGCTGAGGGAGCATTGCACTGTCAGAGGGTCAATGCTATGACAATACCGCACTATGGGAGGGTCACTACTGAGAGGGTGTTGTACTTTTGGAGGGTCAGTACTGAAGGGATGCTGTACTGTAGGAGGGTCAGTACTGAGGAAACACCGCACTGTCATAAAGTCACAGCTGAGGGAGTCTCACACTGTCAGGGGGTCAGTGCTGAGGGATTGCCAAACTGTCAGAGGGTCTGTACTGTGGATACTGTTTCAGAGCTTTGCAGAGATCTCATTCATTTGTCTGAGAAGGATGTTCAGTGTATTCTGAGCTGGTGATATGTTATAGACCTGTGTGGGTCTCTGTCCTGTCAGAGGACTGAGTACTCAGGATGAAACAATGATTTGTAGGATCTATTGCGTGAGGAAGTCACGTTTGAATGGTGAACATTTCAAGAATTCTCCGTGGTTCCTGTTTGACAAGATATATTTTGCCCAAGGGTTAATCTGCTGGACATAGGAGACCAAGGGAAATGTTGTGTTAATTTATAACAACAGAGAATGAGTCACGTTGTCACACTGAGGTAAAGGTGGTACAATGGTGCCTTTCCTCAGAGAGCAATTTAACCAGCTGGGCAGCAAGGTCTCAAGGTTTGAGGTTGTTCAATCTGTTTGCTCAATAGCAGGAATCTCACATTAATTCTGTCCTGATGGTGTGGGAAGTAATTAATCTTCAACCACAAATGTCTTGCTTCTTATCTCACCCACCCAGAATCCACCTGATCTTCAAGGGTGTGTGCTCCTGTCCTTCCAGAGATGGTATTGTACAGTGAAGGGATTGAATTGGGCTCAGCTGGTGCCTCGTTTGACTCGAAACTGCGGAGAAGAACCCCCTGAATTCCAGCGGTCGATGTTAGGATCCTTGTTTTTCCCGATATTTAGTAATGATTGGGATCTTGCTGTGAAGGGGACAAATTCAAAGTTTGTAGATGGCACCAAACCAGGAAGAATTGTAAAATATGAGGGGGACCGTTCAGAATTTCAAAGCATATTGATAAGTGTGGGAGTTGGGGGAGGAGGGGAGGCGGATAAGGTTCAGTGCAGAGAAATGGGAGGTGTTGCACTTCGGTGGGAAGGAAATTGAGAGTCAGTGTAAAATTGTGGGGGTGTAATTCTAAAGGGGGTGCAGCAGGAGCAGTGGGAACTAGGGGTATGTGTGCACAGATCATTGAAGGTGGCAGTACAGGTAGAGAAAGCAGTGAATAAAGCACACAGTGTCCTCCTCATTACTAACACGGGCACAGAGTACAAGAGAAAGGAGGTGTTGCTGACCTTGTAAAAGCCCCTTGTTTGACCCCAGCTGGTGTATTGTGTCCAGGTGTGGGCCCCATATTATCTGAAAGATCGAGAACACAGCGGAGCGAGGCCAGGAACAATTAACAAGAATGGTTCCAGGGATGGGAAACGTGAGCAATGTGGATAGGTTGAAGAGGGTGGGACTATTTTCTCTGCGAGAGAAGAAGGCTGAAAGGGAGATCTGATTGACGTTTTCGAAATCCTGATCATGAGCTGGATAGAGGAGAGAGGAAGAAATAGTTCCCTCTCGGAACAGGATAAAGAATGAGAGGGGCATAGATTTCCAATGATTTGCAAATGAAATAAGAAGGTGCTGGGGAAGCTGAAAGGTATGAATGTGAATAAATCACCTGAAGGAGATGAACTACACCCTGACCCTCTGTGGGAGATAGCTGAGGAGATAGTAGGAGCATTGGTGAGGATCTTTTCTTTCTTCATTCTTTCACAGGATGATGACGGTATCACTGGCTGGGCAGCATTTATTGCCCATCTCGAATTGTCCAGAGGACATTCAAGAGTCAACCACTTTGATATGAGTCTGGAGTCCCATGTAGGCCAGACCAGGTAAGGATGGCCGTTTGTTTCCCTAAAGAATGTTCGTGAACAGCTGGGTTTTTCCGACAACTGGCAATGAATTTATAGGAGTTATTAGATTCTTAACTCCAAATATTCATTGAATTCAAATTCCATCTTTTCCCATGGTGCATTTGAACCCAGGTCCCCGGAACATTACATGGATCTCTGGATTAACAGTTCACCACTCGACCATGTCTTCCACAATACCTTTCGGGAATCACTGTCGTCAGGGAGGGTTCCAGACAACTGGAAAATAGCTAATGTAACATCCTTTTTTAAGAAGGGAAGGAGACAGAAGACAGGAAGCTATAGGCTATTAAGCCTGATCTCGGTCATTGGTAAGGTGTTGGAGTCCATTATTACAGATGAGATTGAAGAGTACATGGTAACAACGGTCTTGATCTCGGGGACGTCATGCCTGACAAATCTGTTAGAATTCTTTGAGGATGTAATGAGCAAGTTAGACAAAGCAGAGACAGCGCACGTAACATATTTAGATTTCCTGAAGGGCTTTGACAAGGTGCCGTACAGGAGTTTACTAAATAAGATATGAGCCCATGGTGTTAGGGGCAATGTACTGGCATGGATAGAGGATTGGCTGACTGGCAGATGGCAGACAGCAGTGATGAAGGGCTCTTTTACAGGTTGGTAATCAGTGACTGGTGGGGTTCCATAGGGCTCAGTGTTAGGATCACAACCATAGATAAGGCAGAAATGGTTACTGCAAATACTAGAGATTAGAGTGAAGATTAGAGTGGTGCTGGAAAAGCACAGCAGGACTTGCAGCATCCAAGGAGCAGGAAAAATCGACGTTGATTTTTCTGGTGAAGAGCTTTTGTCTGAAACGTTGATTTTCCCTGCTCCTCGGATGCTGCCCGACCTGCTGTGCTTTTCCAACACCACTCTAATCTTGACTCACACCGATTGATGTTATACAATAACGAGCTGGAGGAAGGAACTGAGGGCATTGTTGTATGTTTGTGGATCTCACAGAGATAGGTGGAGGGGCAGGTTGTATTGAGGAAGCAGGGAGGCTGCAGAAGGACTTGGACAGGCTGGGAGAGTGGGCAAACAAATGGCAGATAGAATACAATGTGGGAAAATGTGAGGTTACGCACTTGGAAGGATGAACAGAGGCACAGACTATTTTCTAAATGGAGAAAAGCTTTATAAATATGAAGCAAAAAGGGACTTAAGAGTCCTAATTCAGGATTACCTTCAGGTTAATATGCAGTATGTGTTTGTGTAAGCGTACAATTTTCCCTGAAAATGAGGGTCGAATCATTTTAAGTTGCTTCATCAATGACGTTCCCTCCATCACAAAGTCAAAAGTGGGGGTGTTCACCAATGATTTTCTTTTATTCATTTGTGGAAGGTGGGCATCGTTGTCTGACCAACGTCCCTAATTGCCCCCTCGAAAAGGTGGTGGTGAGCTGTCTTCTTGAAACCCTGGAGGCCATATGCTGTTGGTCGACCCTCGATGCTCTTGGTGGGAATGGTGGGGGGCAGGTGGAGTTCCAGGATTGTGACCCAGCGACATTGAAGGAATGGTGATAATTTCCAAATCAGGATGGTGAGTGGCTCAGAGGGGAACTTGCAGGGAGTGGTGTTCCCATGTATCTGCTGTCCATATGGACTGGCCTGAATCCTCCTCCTTAAGAAAGACAGTTGCTCGTATCCATTTCACTGCTCCGTCATGAATTGGAGATGGGAAGATGTCTTTGACCAGGTAAGGTAATTGGTTCCTCATGTTGTAAGGGAATGTTTGAAACTACATTTCCCCGGGGAGCCCTTGAAAAGCTGCTCTCTTGCCTGTATAAAAGTGACCTGACAAAATGAAGTTTTTCACGTCCCAGGCAGTACAGGATGGAGGTGAACAGGATGTACCTGTTATCTGGCAGTGGGCAGATAGTGAATGACAATTATAAAAATGCCTTCTCTATGCTAAGCGAGAGTGTACAGTAATTTTGTTCCTGACTGTATTAGTTCATTCCATATTCCTCAATCTGTATGTCATTGAGTGATTTATCTGTCTTTAAGAGTTGCTCAATTATTTTTCTGCATCATTCTCCAAATCCCACAGCCTGAGGACACATTCAGTCTTACAACATCATTCCAAATAGTTACCAAAAGGGACAAACAGCTTCAACTCAGGATAGTGAGTGGCTTGGAGGGGAACCTGCAGGGGGTGGTGTTCTCATGTATCTCCTGCCCATGTCCTTTTCGGATCAAAGTGGTTGTGGGTTTGGAAGGTGCTGTCTGAGGATGTTCGGTGAATTTTCCAGCCCATCTTGGAAATGGTACGCACTGCTGCTACTGAGCATCGGTGTGGAGAGAGTGGACGTTGGTGAATGTGGGGCCAATCAAGCGGGTGCTGCTTTCTCTCTGGGTGGTGTCATGTTTCTTGAATGTTTTGGATATTGACAGGGTCAACAGAAGAACGTTTCCTGCTTGGTAGAGAGATCAGAAACAAGTAGACATCTTCCTGTGTGTTACCATTGACCAGAAACCCAACTAGATTCACAACATAAACACAGTGGCTCCAAGAGCAGGTCAGAGGCTGGAATACTGCCGACTCCCCAAAGCATCTCCACCATCGACAAGAAATGTTCGTCTCACCAGTCTCCCAAATTATTTCGAAAATAGACACTAGATTTGACATCATGATGTCCCACAGCCTTTCCTGATGTGCCCCTTTTAAAAGGGAATAGTGAAGGAGCTGTTAATTAGTTAGTTCATAAATAGATAAAGGTGGGACCACTTTAAATAGCCGGGCAGCATGGTTTCAGGGTCTGAGGTTGTTCAATCTGTTTGTTCAATAGCAGGAAGCTCATGTTCGTTCTCTCCTGGTGACATGGTGTGTCATTAATGACAAACCACAAATATTTTGCTCCTTATCTCACCCACCCAGAATCCACTTTAATGCCAAGTGTGTATGCTCCTGTCCTTCCAGACATGGCTTTGTATAACAATTGGATTTAATTCGGTTCAGTTTGTGCCTTGTGTGACTCCAAACTGCAGAGCGGTTTCTTCCTGGATTCCCAGGGGTCAGTGTTTGGCATTTTGCTTTTCCTGACGTTAATTAATGATTGAGATCTTGCTGTGCAGGGTATTAGTTCAAAGTTTGGAGATGGCACCAAACCAGGAAGAATTGCAAACTGTGACGAGTACAGTGCAGGACTGTAAAAGGTCTTTGACAATTTGGGGGAGTGGGGGAGAGAGGGGACAGATGGGGGTTCACTGCAGACACCTGAGAGGTGATGCCCTTTGGTGGGAAGGACATTGAGAGACTTATAAAATGGGGGAGGGGCATTTCTAAAGGGGGTGAGGCAGGAGCAGGGCGGGTTGGGGGTATATGTGCACAGATCACGAAAGGTGGCAGAACAAGTAGAGAGAGCAGTGAATAAAGCACACAGTGGGGCACAGAGAGAGGAACAGACTCAGAAAGAGAGAGGCTGAAACAATGATAATGACAGAGACGCAACAGTGAGAGAGATACAGAGACACAGACAGAAATAGACAGAGGGAGACTGACATGGACAGAGAGAGAGAGAGAGAGAGAGAGAGAGAGAGGGAGATTCCGAGAGAGAGACAGAGACAGACCTACTGGAACAAAGAGAGAGAGAAACAGGGGCAGACAGAGCCTCAGATAGAGAGACAGAGGGGGATGTGTTGTACAGCCCGAGAGAGGCTAAGTGCCATAATCTGTGATTCCACAGGAATCAGTGAATGCTGTGGGAAATTGATGATATTTTTCAGGGAAATTGCTAAGATGCATCCTTTGATGAAAAAGCCAGGAGTGTTTCAGATAAACAGGAACTCTGAATGTCTACATCTGGTGCCCTGACATTCCACACTGTACTCGGTGTTCAATCCCATATCATTGTAACCCTGGCAATGTTTCCCACAGTAACAATACCAGTTCAGGTCTATGAAGTAATTAGCAGGTGGCACCTTAGTGCCAGGGGAAGCTCTGACATCAACATGGGGTGATGTGCTGGATCAGAATTATCTCTCAATTATAATGTTTCTGTTGCAAGACTGTGACACAATATCAATGGTTAAGACCATCAGAAAACATTTGAATGTGATCCCCATGATGCTGTGTGTGAGCTGATGAATTCCCACCTGTTCAGCCTTTCAATTTAAATATTCCACAGTCACAGGGAACAAAGCAGAATTTTTTAACATCGTGGTCAGTCTCTGTCTTTCATCATCCACATCTCACAATCTTCCCTCTTGCACATCCTCAGCTAAATGGTCTGATCTGATAGGTTGGGTTTGTAACTGAGTACACAGTCACAGTCAGCACTGACTGAATACTCTTTTATCCAAACTCTCCTCATGTTTCACTAGAGCATTTGGACAGGAACGGCCTGACACTCTGTAAACTCTCATGGATTCTCTCCATCCCTGACTCTAGCGCGCTTTCTCCACCGTTATCTATCTCTCTTTCACTTTCTCTCTCTCTCTCTCTCTGTCCTTATCTCTCAAACACTCTCTCTGCGTCCCTATCTCTCTCATATTCTATCTCTGTCCCTGTTTCCCACACTCTCTCCCTCTTCCTCCCTGACATTGATGTCTGCATTGGCGCCACCTTGTGCTCCCAAGAGGAGGTTAAACAGTTCATCAACTGCACCAATACATTTCACTCTGATCTTAAATATATCTGGACCATTTTTGACATCTGCCTCCCCTTCCTGGAATTCTCCATCTCCATCAAGGATGACCAACTCAACACTGACATTTGCTAAAAATCCACTTTTTCCCACAGCTACCTGGATTACACCTTATCCCACCCTAACTCCTGCAAAAGAGCTATCCCGTATTTCCAATTCCTCCTCCTCCGCAGTATCTGCTCCCTGGAGGACCAGTTCCACCACAGAGCACACCAGATGGCATCCTTCTTTAAAGACCGCAATTTCCCCTCCCACATAGTTAAAGATGCCCTCCAACAGATCTCATCCACATTCCATACCTCTGTCCTCGAACCCCACCTCTCCAAACTCAAAAAGGACAGAACCACCCCTGGTCCTCACCTTCCACCCCACCAACTTCTGCATAAATTGCATCATCCGCCGACATTTCTGCAACATACAAATGGACTCCACCACCAGGGATAGATATCCCTCTCCACCCCTAACTGCTTTCCATAAAGACCATTCCCTCTGCGATTGCCTGGTCAGGTCCACATGCCCTGCAACCCACCCTCCCATCCTGGCACCTTCCCCTGCCAGCGCAGGAATTGCAATATCTGCGTCCACACCTCCCTCCTCACCTCCATCCAAGAACCCAAAGGAGCCTTCTACATCGATCAAAGTTTACCTGCACTTCAACACATGTCATTTATTGTAACCATTGCACCTGATGTGGTTTCCTCTACATGGGGGAGACCAGACACCTTCTCACAGAGTGCTTCAGAGAACATCTCCGGGACACCCGCACCAATCAACCGCGCCTCTCTGTAGCTGAAAATTTCAACTCCGACTCCGATTCCACTGAGGACATGCAGGTCCTGGGCCTCCTCCATCTCCACTCTCTCACCACACCACGCCTCGAGGAAGAATGCCTCATCTTCTGCCTCAGGACTCTTCAAACCCATGGCATCAATGTGGACTTCACCAGTTTCCTCATTTCACCTCCTACCCTGGAGACTCCCATTCTCATTTCTGATGAAGGTCTTTTGCCCAAAAGGCCAATTTTCCTTGGATGCTGCTTGATCTGCTGGTCATTTCCAGCATCAGTCTAATCGTGCATCCTCGGGAACAGACCATGGATTATGGAGTCCCACATCACAGAGCTGCTCTGTATAAACTTCCCCAAAAACCAGAGTGTGATAACACCGTGCGTTCCTGTCCGTCAGTGATGCTGGTTTCTGAGAAGCAGCGATGGGAACTGTTCCAGGAAGAGAAGGAGGACACTGAGATCCCACCTCCTGGTCACAGTTGCTGAGCTCAGAGACAAAACGTGTGATGCTGGAAAAGCACAGCCAGTCAGGCAGCATCCGATTAACAGGAGAGTTGATGTTTTGAGCGAAAGCTTTTCATCAGGAATAAGGGCTGTGGCAGGGGTTGCCCAAGGGGTCTCAGAGATAAATGGGAGGGGTATGGGTCTGGGGGAAATTAGCTGGGAACGTGATAAGTAGATGAAGGTTCGGCTTGTTGCTGATGGGTCAGAGTGCAGGGTGGAGTAAATAAGTGGGAGGGGAGATGGACAGAAGAGGCGGAGATAGAGGACACTGAGATCCCACCTCCTGGTCACAGTTGCTGAGCTGTCAGGGATCTGACACAGATATAAAGGGTGCTCCTCTCAGACACAGAGATTGTTCCCATCCCTCCCAGATGCTCTGGTAGCTCACCGCATAACGTCAGGCAGTTTGACCAATTCAGTTGCGTCTCGAAGGCAGAGAGTGGTGGTAGATGGTAAATACTCAGCCTGGAGCCCAGTTACAAGTGGAGTTCCGCAGGGATCAGTTCTGGGTCCTCTGCTGTTTGTAATTTTTATTAATGACTTAGATGAGGGAGTCGAAGGGTGGGTCAGTAAATTTGCAGATGATACGAAGATAGGTGGAGTTGTGGACAGTGAGGAGGGCTGTTGTCGGCTGCAGAGGGACTTAGATATGATGCAGAGCTGGGCTGAGGAGTGGCAGATGGAGTTCAACCCTGCCAAGTGTGAGGTTGTCCATTTTGGAAGAACAAATAAGAATGCGGAATACAGGGTTAATGGTAGGGTTCTTAGTCAGGTGGAGGAACAGAGGGATCTTGGGGTCTATGTACATAGATCTTTGAAGGTTGCCACTCAGGTGGATAGAGTTTGTAAGAAGGCCTATGGAGTATTATCGTGCATTAGCAGAGGGATTGAATTCAAGAGTCGTGAAGTGATGTTGCAGCTGTACAGGACTTTGGTTAGGCCACAGTTGGAGTACTGTGTGCAGTTCTGGTCGCCTCACTATAGGAAAGATGTGGAAGCTTTGGAGAGGGTGCAGAGAAGATTTACCAGGATGTTGCCTGGAATGGAGAGGAAGTCGTACGAGGATAGGTTGAGAGTTCTCGGCCTTTTCTCGTTGGAACGGCGAAGGATGAGGGGTGACTTGATAGAGGTTTATAAGATGATCAGAGGAATAGATAGAGTAGACAGTCAGAAACGTTTTCCCCAGGTACAACAGAGTGTTACAAGGGGACATAAATTTAAGGTGAAGGGTGGAAGGTATAGGGGAGATGTCAGGGGTGGGGGTTCTTTACCCAGAGAGTGGTGGGGGCATGGAATGCGCTGCCCGTGGGAGTGGTGGAGTCGGAATCATTGGCGACCTTTAAGCGGCATTTGGATAGGTACATGGATGGGTACTTAATCTAGGTTAGACGTTCGGCACAACATCTTGGGCCGAAGGGCCTGTTCTGTGCTGTATTGTTCTATGTTCTATGTTCTATGTTCTATGTTCTATGTTCTATGTTCGAATGCAACACCTTACATTTACCTTTCAAGTCAGAGAAAGGGAACGTCTTGGCAACCTTCCGAATACATTCTGAAAGGTTCTGCTCTGGTCCATAATAGTAGACGTGTCTGTCTGGAAAGCTCCATTTGGATAGTTCTGTCTGGAACTGCCCTGGCTCCATCGCACTAATAAAAGAGTTTGTTCGGCCCATCGTGCATATGCCGACTATTTGTACAGCATTTCCGGTTGAGGATTTAAAATTTGAATTTAAGATGTTGTCAGAAGCAACAAGTTTCTGTAGATTTTTATTCACCACAAGTGACTTTTCAGTTTAAAATAACATAACAAAATGGCTTAAGATTTTTCTTTGACGCTGTGAACTTGAACTGATGCTTTGCTGAGTTGGTTGTATATAGAGATAAGAGAACACAATGGAGTTTTCACAGTATGAATTGTAAGACGGTGACTTGATATTCAAACTAACCTTGAACTGCGACCATGACATGATCATTTATGTAATTATGACCCCTTTCCCAGGGAATATCATTGGATTAGCCTGTCGTCAATCATGTCACCATATTACAGTTGATTGGATTTTTCTTGTAATTAAGAGAATTTTCCAAGGAAATATCATTGGATCAGCCTGCTGTAAATCATATCACTTTATTACATTTGTAATTAAGGCTGTACTATCTCTTTTAATAAACATATAAATAATGTGTAATTTTCGAATGTAATTGTGCCATTTCTCCACGGAACACAGAAGCTTTTAATCTCCGTGTTGCTGGACAAATCTGCGCCAGCTGCCTTAATTTATTAAACCAGTAACCTTGCTTTTAACAGATCGTACACCTAGTGATTCTTTTGACCGATCCCGATAACGAGAGGCCCTGCCAGCGGGTGCGGACCTTCACAGCCAGTCTCACTCCCCAGAGTCCCACGTAAAGTCATTCTTCAGA
Source organism: Chiloscyllium plagiosum (assembly GCF_037043375.1). Lineage (NCBI taxonomy): Eukaryota > Metazoa > Chordata > Chondrichthyes > Orectolobiformes > Hemiscylliidae > Chiloscyllium > Chiloscyllium plagiosum. Next base: position 556,810 of record NW_028270173.1, on the reverse strand, counting down.
GCTATCAGAGATATCCTCCCAATGACTCCCCACTTAATCAGAACTCCCCATTTAACCTTAAACCGATGCCCTCAAGTTTTGGCTTGCCCTACCCTGGAAAAAAATAAACCTTTACAGGGTCACCCTTCATCGTCCAATGCTCCAGAGAAAATAGCCCCAGTCCAATCAACCTCTCCCTGGAGCTCAAACTCTCCATCCTGGCGACATCCTTGTATATCTGTTCTGCGGCTTTTCAAGTTTCACAAAATGTTTCCTACAGCAGAGTGACCAAAATTGAACGCAGTATTCCAAACGTGGCCGCACCAATGCCCTATGCAGCTGCAACATGACCTCCCAACTCCTATACGCAGTGCACTGACCAAAGCTTATCATGAAAACCAAATATTAATTGAAGATACAATCGTTTGTTAACACAAAGTCAAGTAACACACACATATAAATAGTTATCCCTCGAACCATCCCCAAAACACACCAACATAACCTCAACAAAAACTGAAAGAACTTCAGATGCTGTAAATCAGGAACAAAAGCAGGAGATGCTGTAAAAGCTCAGCAGGTCTGGCAGCATCTGTGGAGAGAAATGAAAAGAGTTAGTGCTTCTGAGGAAGGGTCTCTGGACCCAAAAAGTTAACTCTGATTTGTTTCCACAGATGCTGCTCGACCTGCTGAGCTTTACTGTCGTTCTCTCTAACACAATCTCACTCTTCATGAAAACAGAAAAACAAATTTTCTCTGCAGGGATTGTATTTCTAAAAGCAAGAACACTTTGGCCAATAGGTCATTATTGAGGACAGAATGTCTGAAGCATAAAATCTTTCAAAGTCTATCACCTCTGTCTCCTAACACGTGTGGCCATCACTAATCACACACACACACAGGGCTGTCCCCGGTATCTATCAGCTTGTTCAGGGAAATACAATCGAGAAGTTCATTCGATCACTCTTTCAGAAGGAAGGGAAAGGTTTCATCCCGAACTCTACAAGTGGGTTGTTTCTTTCGCCAACCATGGGAGTGATCAGATGGGGAGCCCTTCCTCACAGGCTTTATGTCCCTCAGCTAATTACAGACACAAAGCACTATCTCCGTCCAGTTACTGTACAAACAGCCACAGCACGGTGTACAGCACAGCGAGCAGTGAGCACAAGTCATGTCATTTCATGGAAGTTTTGTTTTTAGAAAAGCAGTACCCATGACCTTTAAAGAAACCACTCGAGGTGTTTATACAAAATATGAAATATTTTCCACAATCCTCCAAAATGTAAATTTTCAAATAAATCAACAGTGTCCGCAAATTATATGGGGAGACCATTCCCAGCAAGATCCTTTTGAAAACACTCTTCACCCTGACTTGGAAATATATCGCCGTCTCTTCAGTGTCGCTGACACAAAATTGCAGATTTCTCTTCCTGAGAGTATTGTGGGTCACCTACAGCACACGGACTACAGCGGTTCAAGAAGGGAGCTCACCTCCACCTTCTCAAGGGCAACTAGGGATGGAGCAATAAATGCTGGGCCCAGTCAACAATGCCCACATCCCAATTAAAGAATTGAAATAAATATGTTTCTTTGAAAACTCTCTAAACATATTCCAACAGTTTCAAAAGATTCATAATTGTGTTGTTCTATGTCACTTCTACCCTCCCCACTCTAAAATGACACGTCACACACGTGTGTGTCTTTGTGTGTGTGCACGTGCGCAAGAGAGAGAGAGAGCATAAATCTGAGAGTGTGTGTCTGTGTGCGTATGTGTGTGTGCGCGCGTATGCGTCTTTGCCCATGCGTGTCTCAGTGTGCATGTGTGTGTGTATGTGCGTGTGCACGTGTAAGCGTCTTTGCCCATGTGTGTCTCAGTGTGTGTGTCTGCATGGGTGTGTTTATGTGTATGTGTGTGACTGTGTCGTGTGCATGTGTACATGTGTGTGTATGCATTTGTGCCCTTGAGAGTGTGTTGTTTGAGTGTGTGTATGTGAGTGTGTGTATGTAAGTGTGTCTGAGTATACATGTCTGTGAGGTAAAAACAATGACTGCAGATGCTGGAAACCAGATTCTGGATCAGTGGTGCTGGAAGAGCACAGCAATTCAGGCAGCATCCGAAGTGGATGCTGCCTGAATTGCTGTGCTCTTCCAGCACCACTGATCCAGAATATACATGTCTGTGGCTGTGTGTGTCTCAGTGCGTGTGTCTCAGTGTGCGTGTCTGTGTGGATGTGCTTGTTTCCCTGTGTTTGCGAGGCAGTGTATGTCCCAGTGTGTGTGTCTCAGTGTGCGTGTCTGTGTGGATGTGCTTGTTTCCCTGTGTTTGTGTGAGTGAGAGAATCTTTGTGTCTGAGTGCATTCTGTGTGTGAGTGAGTGAGTGTGAGTTTATGTGACATTTTGTGTACGGAACATAGAACAGTACAGCACACGAACGGGCCCTTAGACCCACTATGTTGTTTACCATGACGCCAAATTAAACTAATCCTTTCTGCCTGCAATTGGTCCATATCCCTCCATTGCTTGCATACTCATGTGCTTATCTAAAAGTCCCTTAAATGCCCTTATCTTATCGAACTCCACCACCACCCCAGCAGTGCCACTCACACTCCTAACTCTCTCTGTGTAAAAGCTTTCCCCTCTAACGTTAAATGCAAGACCCTTAGTATCATATATTTCAACTCTGGGAAAAAGATTCTGAACATTAACCCTACATAAGCAGCTCATAACTTTATAAACTTGTATTGAGACTCCCCACAGCCTCCACTGCTCCAGAGAATGCAACTCAAGTTTGTTCACATCATTCCTTGTAGCTCATACCCTCTCATCGAGGCATCCTGGTAAACCTCTTCTGCACCCTCTCCAACGCCTCCATATCCTTCCTGGAATGTGACAAACAGAAATGAACACAATACTCTACATGTGGCCTGTACAACGTCTGATAAAGCTTCAACATGACATCCTGACTCTTGAACTCTATTCCCTGACCAATGAAGGCAAGATGCCATACGCCTTCTTTACCGACCTATCTATGTACGTATGTATGTGTCTGTTTGTGTGTGTGTGTCTGTGTTTGTGTCTGTGTGTGGGGGTTGTGTGTGTGTGTGTGGGGGGGGGGGGGTGGCGGGGGGGTTGACGGATATGTGCGTTGCCATAAAAATGTTCACGTTTATAGATATATGTTTTTGAAAATACACACCGTTACGTTCCATGCTGATGTTTTTCTCGGTGGACATGTCTATGTTTATGGGTGAAGCAAATAGAAAGTAAAGATTATTGAGAAGCCACAGGAATGGCAAGCTTTTGAAAACCACCAAAGGATAATTAAAACATCAATAAACGGAAGAAGATGAAATCTGAGAGTACGCTAGCTTGTTATACAAAAGGAGGTTGGAAATAGCTTTTTGTAGATATACTGTGTACAAAGGAAGGAACAGGCAAGAGTGGACATTAGATCGCTGGAAAATGTGAATCGAAGATACCAACAGCATGACAGAGAGTTCGGGGGCAGAGGTGAGGGTGGTGGCCATCACTTAGGATAATGTCTGGGGAAGCTAAAAGGTCTGAAAATGGATAAATTGCCTCGACCACACGGACTACAGCAGGGAATAGCTGAGGAAATTGTGGAGTCATTGTTGGTGATCTATTAGGAATCAGTGAGATCAGGGAGGGTCCCAGAGAACTGGAGCTGAAAATGTGTTGCTGGAAAAGCGCAGCAGGTCAGGCAGCATCCAAGGAGCAGGAGAGTCGACATTTCGGGCATGAGCCCCTCTTCAGGAATGAGGAAAGTGTGCCACTCCGGCCTATCACCCTCACCTTAACCTCCTTCCACCTATCGCATTTCCAACGCCTCTCCCCCAAGTCGCTCCTCCCTATCTTTTATCTTAGCCTGCTTGGCAAACTTTCCTCATTCCTGAAGAAGGGCCCATGCCCGAAATGTCGATTCTCCTGCTCCTTGGATGCTGCCTACCTGCTGCGCTTTTCCAGAAACACATTTTCAGCTCTGATCTCCAGCATCTGCACTCCTCACTTTCTCCCAGAGAACTGGAAAACGTTTGAGACTGTTTGTGTGTGTGGGAGAGTGAGCATATATCATGTGTGTGTGTGTGTGTGTGTGTGTGTGTGTGTGTGTTGGTGCCCATGTTTGTCTCAGTGTGAGTGTGTGTGTGTGTATGTGTGTAACTGCGTCGTGTCCATGTGTGTGTGAGTGCATATGGTTCTGTGTCTGTGAGAGTCTGTGCCTGTGTGTGTCGCGTGTGTGTGTGTTTGTGCCTTTGAGAGTGTGTTGTTTAAGTGTGTGCATGTGAGTGCGTGTATGACTGTGAGTCTTTGCCCATGTGTGTCTCAGTGTGTGAGTCTGTGTGGGTGTGTGTACGTGTATGTGTGTGACTATCGTGTGCATGTGTGCATCTGTGTGTGAGTGCATGTGTTTCTGTGTCTGTGTGAGTATGTGTCTGTGTTTGTGTGTGTGTATGCGTGTAAGCATACGTGAGTGTGTGTGTGCCTGTGTGTGTGTGTGTGCGTGTATACTTTTTTTGCCTTTGAGAGTGTATTGTTTGTGTGTGTGTATGTGAGTGTGTGTATGTGAGTGTGTCTGAGTGTGTGTCCATGTGTCTGTGTGTATGCGTCTGTGCCTGTGTATGTCTCAGTTCATATGGCTTTGTGGAAGTGCTTGTTTCCTTGCGTGTGCGAGTGAGAGAATCTTTGTGCCTGTGTGCATTCTATGTGTGAGTAAGTGAGTGTGAGTTTATGTGACATTTTGTGTATAGAACATAGAACAGTACAGCTCAGAAACTGGCACTTAGACCCACTATGTTGTCGACCATGACGCCAAATTAAACTAATCCTTTCTGCCTGCAAGTGGTCCATATCCCTCCATTGCTTGCATACTCATGTGCTTATCTAAAAGTCCCTTAAATGCCCTTATCTTATCTAACTCCACCACCACTCCAGCAGTGCCACTCACACTCTTACCTCTCTCTGTGTAAAACACTTTCCCCTCTAACATTAAATGCATAACCCTTAGTACGAGACATTTCAACTCTGGGAAAAAGGTTCTGAACACCAACCCTATGCAGCTCATAACCGCTCCAGAGAACACAACACAAGATTTTTCACGTCTCTCCGTGTAGCGCATGCCCTCTCATTGAGGCATCCTGGTAAACATCTTCTGCGACCTCTACAAAGCTTCCACAAACAGACGTGAACACAGTACTCTACATATGGCTGATACAAAGGCTGATAAAACGGCCACATGACATCCTGACTCTTGAATTCAATTCCCCGACAAATAAAGGCAAGATGCCAGATACCCTATCTACCTGTATGTGTGTGTGTGTGTATCTCTGCGTGTGTGTGTGTGTGTGAGCACTTATCACTGCACGTGTCTGTGTGTTGCAATGTAGATGTCCACATTTGTAGATATATGTTTTTGAAAATGCACACCATTACGTTCCATGCTGATGTTTGACTCAGTGAACATGTCTATATTTATAGGTAAAGCACACAGAAAGTGAAGATTATTGGGAAGCCACAGGATTGTGAAAGCGGCAGAGCATCACTAAAAAAATCAATAAGGGTGAAGAAAATGAAATCTGAGAGTAAGCTAGCTCGTTATACAAAAGCTGATTGGAAAGAGCTTTTTGCAGATATTTACAAAGAAAGGAACAGGCAAGAGTCGACATTGGATCACTGGAAACTGAGACTGGGGAAGTAGAAATGGGGAACAAAGAAACAGAGAGGGAATTGAGCAGATGCTTTGCATCAGTTTTCATGGTGGAAGATACCAACAGCATGCCATGCTAGTGGCAGAGGTGAGGGTGGTGGCCAACACTAAGGAGAATGTACTGGGGAACCTAAAACGTCTGAAGGTCGATAGATCACCCAGACCACACGGATTGCAACAGGGGATAGCTGAGGAGATTGTGGAGCTATTGGTGGTGGTCTTTCAGGAATCACTGAGATCAGGGAGGATCCCAGGGATCTGGAAAATGGCTAATGTAACATTCCTGTTGAAGGAAGGAGGAAGACAGAAGCCTGGAAACTATTGTTCGGTTAGCCTGACCTCGGTCATTGGTAAGATTTTCGAGTGCATTATTAAAGATTAGATTGCAGAGTGCATGGTAAAATCGGACTGAGTCAGAATGGCTTCATCGGGGTGAGGGGGACATGCCTGACAAGTCTGTTTTAATACTTTGAGGAGGGAACAAGTAAGTGAGGCAAAGGAGAGCCACTCGGTGTGATCTATTTGAATTTCCAGAAGATATTTGACAGGGTGCCATATAGGAGGCTGCTAAATCAGATAAGAGCCCATGGTGTTAGGGGCAAGGTACTGGCATGGATAGAGGATTGGCTGCTGGAAGGTGGTAGAGAGTGGGGATAAAGGAGTCTTTTTTCAGGAAGGCATTGAGTGACGAGTGAAGTCCTATAGGGGTGAGTGTCGGGACCACAACTGTTCACATTATACATTAACATTCTGGGCGAAAGGGTATTGTCACTAAGTTTGTGGATGACACAGAGATAAGTGGAGGGACAGGTCCTGTCGAGGATATGGGGAGGCTGCAGAAGGACTTGGACAGACTGGGAGAGTGGGCAAAGAAGTAGCAGATGGAATGCACTGTGGGAAAGTGTGAAGTTATGCACTTTGGAAGAATAGAGGTATAGACGATATTCTAAAAGGGGAAAAGCTTCAGAAACAAGAAGCAAAAAGGATCTTATGAGTCTGAGTTTAGGACTCTCTGGAGGTTGTATCTCTGAGTTCTCCAGGGCCCAATCTTCTTCAGCTGCTTCATCAACGACATTCCCCCCAACTTAAGGTCAGAAGTGGGAATGCTCACTGATGATTGTTCAATGTTCAGCACCATTCGCTAGACCTCAGATACTGATGGAGTCCATGTTCAAAGGCAGCAAGCCCTGGACAATATCCAGGCTTGGGCTGACACGTGGCAAGTAATATTTGCCACAGACACGTGCCAGGGAATGACCATCTCCGATAAGAAAAGTCATCTCTTGACATTCACTCGTGCTACCTTTATATAGTCCCTCAATACCAACATCCTGAGAGTCACCATTGACCAGAAACTCAACTGGACTCACGACAGAAACACAGTAGCTATAAGATCAGGCCAGAGACTGGGAATACTACATCAAGGAACTCAGCTCCTGACTCCCCAAAGCCTGTCCATCATCAACAAGGCACAAGTCTGGAGTTTGCTGGAAGATTCCATGAGTTGTCAATAAGAGATGGTGTAACGCATGGGACTCTGGGGAAGCTGATGTGTAAGTTGACCGTGAACATGGGATGTCAGCAGAGTAGTATCTGAGAACCCTTTGTGAGATTTCTCAGCTGACACTCCGTGGAAGGGGAGCTGACGTGTTTGCTGCATTCGGTGGAGGTTGTGATACTGGGTCAAGAAATTCTGTGACACTGCTATCGATTCAAATATCACAAACATCTCATCGACAAATCAGAGATACTCAGGGAGCGGGTGGTAAGCAATGCTTCTGGCAAAAGAGTGTTTCTGATGAGGGCCAACACAGATGTTTGCAAGTGGCTTTGTTGAACATAGAACATAGAACAATACAGGGCAGAACAGGCCCTTTGGCCCTCGATAATGCGCCGACTGTGAACTAATCTAAGCCCCTCTCCGACACAATCCCATTATCATCCACGTGCTTATGCAAAGACTGTTTAAATGCCCCTCATGTGGCTGAGTTAACTACAGTGACAGGCTGGGCCTTCCACACCCTTACCACTCTCTGAGTAAAGAACCTGACTCTGACATCTGTCTTGAATCTATCACCCCTCAATTTGCAGCTACATCCGCTCGTAAAAGCCAATGTCATCATCCTCGGAAATCGACTCTCATTGTCCACAATATCTAATCCTCGGACCATCTTGTGTGTTTCTATTAAATCACCTCTTATCCTTCTCCTCTCCAATGAGAACAGACCCAAGTCCTGATTTGGAGATGCCGGTGTTGGACTGGGGTGTACAAAATTAAAAACCACACAGCACCAGGTTATAGTCCAACAGGTTTAATTGGAAATTAACTTTGTAGACCCAAGTGCCTCAGCCATTCCTCATAAGACCTTTGCTTCAGATCAGGAAACAGTCTGGTAACTCTCCTCTGCGTCTTTTCTGATGCTTCCTCATCGCTCCTGTAATGGGGTGACCAGAACTATACACAGCATTCCGAGTCAGTATTAGCATTTTGCACAGTTGCAGCATTACAACACAGCTGCTGAACTCAATCCCTCTACCAATAAAACCTAACATATTGTATGCCTTCTTAACAGCACTATCAACCCTGGGAGGAAACTTTTAGGGATCTAAGTATGTGGACACCAAATTTACTCTGCAAATCCACACTCCCAAGAATCTTTCCATTGACCCAGTATTCTGCCTTCCTGTTATTCTTCCCAAAGTGAATAACCTCACATTTATCTGCATTGAACTCCAGTTGCCACCTTTCAGCCCAGTTCTGAAGTTTCTCTGCAAACTGCAACATTCTTCCACACTGTCCACCATTCCACCAACTTAGTACCATCTGCAAACTTACCTCTGCCAGCGTCCAAGTCGTTTCTAAAAATAGCAAACAGCAATGGTCACAAAACAGATCCTGTGGCACATTACTAGTAACCGGATTCCAGGCTGAATAGTTTCCATCAACCATCACTCGTTGCCTTCTTACAGAAAGCCAGTTTCTAATCCAAAAGCTAACTAACCTTCGATCACATGCCTCTGCATTTTATCCAGTAGCCTACCATGTGGAATCCGATTAAAGCTTTACTGATGTCTATGTACACTATGTCAACTGTCCTACCATCATCAATACGCTTGGTCACCGTCCCAAAAAAATCAATGAGGTTTGTGAGACACAACCTGCTCTTGACAATTCCATATCTACTATATCCAATCAAATTGTTGCTTGTGAGATGATTATAAATCCTATCTCTTATAATCCTTTCTAAAACTTTTCCTACAACAGGCATAAGGCTCACTTGTCTACAATTACCTAGGTCAGCTCTACAGCCCCTCTTGAACATGGGCACAACATTTGCAATCCTCCAATGCTCTGGTACTAAACCTGTAGACAATGACGACTCAAACATCATGGCCAAAGGCTCTGCCATCTCTTTCCTAGCTTCCCAGTGAATTCTCAGAAAAATCCCATCTGGCCCAGGGACTTACCTACTTTCAATCATTCTAGAAATAATAACACCTTCTCCTTACAAGTCTCATAATGTGTATCTTAGTATTCTCCTCTACAATATTCTCCTTTTCCTTAGTGAGAACAGATGGGAAATATTCATTCAGCACCTCTTCAATCTCCACAGGGTCCACACACAACTTCCCACTTCTGCCTTTGACATGGCCTTTTCCTACCTAAGTCATCATTTTATTCCTCACATATCTGGAGTAAATTTTAGTGTTCTCCTTTATTGTACCTGCTAAAGACTGCTCATGTCCCCTCCTTGCTCTTCTTAACTCTACCTGTAAATCCTATCTAGCTTTTCTGTAACTCACCATCGCCTCATCTGAACCATCTCATTCCAATATCACATTAGCCTCTCTCTTCTGCTGAATGAGAGATATCTTTTTTTTTCTTAAACCACGGTTCCCTTACCATCTTTTCAGTTCTCTTACCACCTCCTCCTTGCCTGACAGGGACATATCTATCAAAGACACACAATATCTGTTCCTTAAGCCAGTACCACATTTCGATTGTCTCCATCCCCTGCATTTTGCTGCCCCATTCGTAACCTCCTTAGTCCTGCCTAATCGCCTTATAATTGCCCTCTCCCTATCTATAACTCTTGCCCTGTGGCATGTATGTATTCTTTTCCATCACTAAACTAAATATAACTGAATTATGGTCATGATTTGGAGATGGCGGTGTTGGACTGGGGCGTACAAAGTTAAAAATTACACCACCTGATGAAGGAGCAGCATTACGAAAACTAGTGCTTCCAATTAAACCTGTTGGAGTATAACCTGGTGTTATGTGATTTTTAACTTTGAATTGTAGTCACTCTCTCTAATGTGCTTACCTATTTCTAAAGCAAACACTTGGCCTTGTTCATTACCAAGCACCAGATCTAATGTGGTCTCCCGACTTGTCGGCCCTTCGATGTACTGTATCAGAAAACCCTCCTGCACACATTGGACAAACGCTGATCCATCCGACGTAATAGAGTTGTGGCATTTCCAGTCAATGTTGGGGAAGTTAAATTCCCCCATAATGACCACCTTGTACCTTTCACTTCTGCCCAGAATCGATTTGCCAATCCTCTCCTCCACATTCCAGGAACTTTGCAGAGGACTATAAAAAACTCCCAGCGATGTGACCTCTCCTTTCCTGTTTCTATCCTCAGCCCATGCCACCCATGTCGATTAGACCACGTCAATAGTTCTTCTATCCATCATTATACTGTCCTTGACTAACAAAGCCACACCACCCTCTCTGTTACCGCCTTCCCTGATTTCTTTGAAAGATCTAAACACTGGAACTTGCAACACCCATTCCTGATCTTGCTTTATGCATGTCTCAGTCATGATCACAACATTGAAGTCCTAGGTACCTATCCATGCTGCAAGCTCACCTAACTGTTTCCGGATACTCTTGGTGTTGAAGTAGATACACTTCAAACCAGTTTGCTGTCTGCCAGCATGCTCCTGTGTCCATGAAATCTTGTCCATGTCCTTCCTAATCTTATCCACCTGTCTATTGGAACACACACACACACCCACCTCCGGTGAGCTAGTTTATCTCACCAAAATAGCACCAGCATATTTCCCACTCATGATATTAATACCTCTCTGGTTCAAGTGAAGAACGTCCGGTTTGTACAGGTCCCACCTTCCCCAGAATGAAGCCCAATTATCTGTATACCTGAAACCCTCCCTCCTGCACCATCCCTGCAGCCACGTGTCAAGCTGATATCTCTCCCTGTTCTTCGCCTCAGTCTCACATGGCACGGGTAACAAACCATAGATTCCTGAAGAAGGGCTTATGCCCAAAACGTCGATTCTCCTGTTCCTTGGATGCTGCCTGACCTGCTGCGCTTTTCCAGCAACACATTTTCAGCTAACAAACAAGAGATAACAACTCTGTTTGTTCTAGTTCTCAGCTTCCACCCTCGCTCCCGAAATCCTGCATTACATCCCTACCCCTCTTTGTACCTTTGACATTGGTACCGATATGGACTATGAGTTAGAGTTAATCACCCTCTCCCTTCATGACCCCAAAGACACAATCCGAGACATCACGGACCCTAGCCCCTGGGAGGCAACACACAAACCATGAGTCCCTTTCGTTCCCAACAAATCTTCCATCTGACCCTCTCACCATTGAGTCCCCAATGACTAACACTCTCCTCCTTACCGTGCTTCCCTTCTGTGCAACAGGGACAGAATCGGTTCCAGAGACTGCACCCCACTGCATACCCTTGGTAAGTCATCCTATTATAGGACAAGCCAAACAGAGAACTGCCAGGGAATTCCTCGAGGCATGGCACTCATCCACTGATTCAATCAACAAGCACATCGACCTGGACCCAATATGTTGGCCACTGCAGTGGACAGCTGGAGCTGACAACCGGGATCGGTAGATTCAAACCACTACAAATGCCGGAGAAAAGATCACAGAAGCGCTTCACAGGAGGTTCCCAAGCACTGAGTATGTCACCTCGACAGGGGACGTAACGTCTGCAACACAAATTCCCAGCTCGGCGAACAGAACCACCACAACAAATGATGTTATTTGTTCTTTATATAACTGATTTGGATGAGAATTTCGGAGGAATGGTTCGTAAGTTTGTGGATGACACCAATATTGATGTTGTAGTGGACAGTGAAGAAGGTTATCTGGGAAGGCAGCGAGGTCTTGATAAACTAGGCCAGTGAGCTGAGGGATGGCAAATGGAGTTTAATTTAGATAAACGTAAGGTGTTTCATTTTGTTGGGACAAACCAGGGCAGGGTTTACAAAGTCAATGGGAAGATCCTGGGGTGCGCTATAGAACAAAGCAGTCTCGGAGTACAGGTTCAAAGCTCCTTGAATGTGGATTCACAGGGAGACAGAATGGTGACAAAGGCTTTTGGCAAGCAAGCTTTCATCAGTCAGAGCATTGAGTACAGGATTTGGGATGTCTTGTTGCAGCTGAACAAGACGGGGTGAGGCCACATTTGGAGAACTGTGCATTTCTGGTCACCCTACTGTAGAAAGGAAAGTGTTAAACGAGAAAAAGTGCAGAAATGATTTGCTGGGGTTCAGGCAGAATCCGAGGAGCAGGAAAGTCGACGTTTCGGGCAAAAGCCCTTTAAATGTTTGCGACTCACCTTTTACTTTGTGACCTGTAAATATTTCCGTGAATAAACATGAAATTTGAAATTATAAAACAGTTAAATTCATAACATTTGGCAAACAATTAACTTACAGTTTTTCTGTGATGTCACGTTTTCATTTGTGCTGAGTCCCTGATCCTGGGAATTAAAAGAACCTTACAAAGTATGATCCAAACGCCATAATGGAGAGAGACAGATGTAGAGGGGCAGAGTATCCTATAGTGTGGAAACAGGCCATTCTGCCCACACTGACCTCCTGAAGAGCATCCCACTGAGACCCAACCCCCAACCATGTAATCCCACATTTACAATGTCGAAACCAGCTCACGTGCACACCCCTGGAAACTATGGTCAATTTAGCATGGCCAATCCACCGAACGTGCACATCTTTGGATTATGGGAGGAAACCAGAGCACTCGCAGGAAGCTCACACAGGCAGAGAGAGGCTGTGCAAACTCCACACAGACAGTCACCTGAGGCTGGAATCAAACCCGGGTCTCTGGCACTGTGAGACAACAGTGCTAACCACTGAGCTACCATCCCACCCTCTCCAGTGTGAGAGAGGGACATAGAGAGAGAGAGAGAGGGACAGAGGGAGAGGGACTGAGGGAAGGCACAGGGAGAGAGAGTATGGGAGATGGGGACAGAGAGAGAGTGTGTGTAAAAGAGAGGGACGGGGGAGAGGTACTGACAGAAAGCACAGGGAGAGAGAGAGAGAGTATGGGAGATAGGGACAGAGAGAGAGTGTGTGAGAGATAGGGACAGAGATAGAGGTAGTGAGAGAAGGGATAGAGAGAGGGAGTGAGAGAGAGGGAGTGAGAGATAGGGACAGAAGGAGAGGGACTGAGAGAAGGCACCGGGAGAGAGAGAGAATATGGTAGATAGGGACAGAGAGAGAGTGTGTGCAAAAGAGAGGAACGGGGAGATGTACTGAGAGAAGGCACAGGGAGAGAGAGAGAGTATAGGAGATAGGGACAGACACAGAGTGTGTGAGAGATAGGGACAGATATAGAGGTAGTGAGAGAGGGACAGAGAGATAGTGTGTGAAAGCGTGGAACAGAGAGTGTGAAAGGTAAGGACAGAGAGAGAGGGAGTGAGAGATAGGGACAGAAAGAGAGTGTGGGAGATAGGGACAGAGAGAGAGTATGCGAAAGATAGGGACAGAGAGAGAGTGTATGAAAGGTAAGGATAGAGGGAGAGTATGTGAACGATATGAACAGAGAGAGAGGGAGTGAAAGATAGGGACAGAGAGAGAGTATGTGAAAGATATGGACAAAGAGAGTGTGTGAAAGGTAAGAACAGAGGGAGAGTATGTGAAAGATAGGGACAGAGAGAGAGGGATTGAAAGATAGGGGCAGAGAGAGAGCATGTGAAAGTTAGGGACAGAGAGAAAGGGATTGAGAGAAGGGGTAGGGAGTGTGTGAGAGATACAGAGAGAGATAGAATGTATGAGAGATGGGAACAAAGAAAGAGTGTTTGACAGATAAGGACAGAGAGAGACAGAGAGAGAAAGACAAAGAAAGAGATAGCGATGGAGAAAGAGGGTGAGAGACAGGGATGAAGAGAATCCATGAGAGTTTACAGAGTGTCAGGCCGTTCCTGTCCAAATGCCTCAGTGAAACATGAGGAGAGCTTGGCTAAAAGAGCACCCAGTCAGTGTTGTCTGTGACTGTGTACTCAGTTACAAACCCGATCTTCCGGACTGTACTATATAGCTAAGTCTGTGCAGGAGGGAAGATTGTGAGATGTGGATGATGGGAGACAGAGACTTACCTCAATGTTAAAACACTCTGCTTTATTCCCTGTGCCTTGGGAATATTGAAACGGAAAGGCAGAACAGGGAGAAGTTCATCAGATCACACCCAGTATCATGGGCATCACATTCAAGTATTTCTGATGACCTTCATCTCTGATATTGTAACATAGTCTCGGGACAGAATATTTTAATTGAGAGATAATTCCGATCCAGCACATCACTCCGTGTTAAGAACAGAGCTCCCCTTGGCACTAAGGTACCACCTACTTATTTGATCACAGACCCGAGCTGGTATAGTTACTGTGGTAAACATTGCCAGGGTTACCATGATGTGGTATTGAACACCGAATACAGTGTGGAATATCAGAGCACCAGGTGTAGACAGCCAGACGTCCTGTTCTCTCTGAAACACTCCTGGCTTTTTCATCAAAGGATGCATCTTATCAATTTCCATGAAAAATGTCACCAATTTCCCACAGCATTCACCGATTCCTGCGAAATCACAGATTGTAGTATTTTGTCTCTCTCTGCTATTCCACTCCATCTCTCTGTCTGTCTCTCTGCCTGAGTCTCTGTCTGCCCCTGTTTTTCTCTCTCTCTCTCTGTTCCACTCGCTCTCTCTCTCTGTCACTCTCTCGGTCCATGTCAGTCTCCCTCTGTCTATTTCTGTCTGTGTTTCTGTATCTCTCTCACTGTCTGTGTCTCTGTCACTCTTACTGTTTCAACCTCTCCCTTTCTGGGTCTGTCCCTCTCTCTGTGCCCCTGTTAATAAAACTGGGGACATCGTGTGCTTTATTCACTGCTCTCTCTACCGTCCTACCAGATTCAATTATCTGTGCACACATAACGCCCAACTCTACCTGCCTCTGCAGCACTTCCCTTAGAATTGCCTCCCCATTTTATATTGTCTCTCAATGTCCTTCCCAACAAAGTGCTTCACCTCCCACTTCTCTGCACTGAACCCCATCTTCCCCCTCGCTCACCCTACTCCCCCAGATTGTCAAAGTCATTTTACAGTCCCGCACTGTACCTGTCACAGTTTGCAATTCTTCCTGGTTTGGTGCCATCTCCAAACTTTGAACTTGTCCCCTGCACAGCAAGATCCCAATCATTAATAAATATCTGGCAAAGCAAAATGCCTAACACTGACTCCTGGGAATCGTATTGGTTGGGTCGGGCGGGGGGGACCGCTCTGAAGTTTGGTGTCACACAAGGCACGAGCTGAACCGAACTAAATCCAACTGCTGTACAATATCATCTCTGGAAGGACAGGAGCACACGCTCTTTTCGATAAAGTGAGTTCTGCTTGGGTGAGATAAGGGGCAGGATATTGGTGATTTGTTATTAATTACACACATCATCATCAGGAAAGAATAAACATGAGCTTCCTGCTATTGAGCAAACAGACTAAACAACCTCAGACCCTGAAACCATGCTGACCGGCTGGTTAAAGTGGTCCCACCTTTATCTATTTATGAACTAACGTGGTGAGATAATTAACAGCTCCTTCACAATTCCCTTTAACAAGTGTCCCATCAGGAAAGGCTGTGGGCACTGCAGTATTCCAGCCTCTGACCTGCTCTTGTAGCAACTGTGTTAATGTCAAGAGCCCATTTCGGTTTCTGGTCAATGCTAACACACAGGAAGATGTCTCCTGGTTTCTGATCTCTCTACCAAGAAGTTAACTTTCTCCTGTTGACCCTGTAAATGCCCAAAACACTCAAGAAGATCGACACTACCCGGGAACAAATCAGCTCCCACTTGATTGACCCCACATTCACCAATGTCCATTCCCTCCACACCGATGCTCAGTAGCAGCAGTGCGTACCGTTTCCAAGATGGGCTGGGAAATTCATCGAACCTCCTCGGACAGCACCTTCCAAACGCACAGCCTCTTTGATCCTAAAAGGACAAAGGCAGGAGATACATGAGAACACCACCCCCTGCAGGTTCCCCTCCAAGCCACTCACTAACCTGAGTTGAAACTGTTTGTTCCTATTGGTAATTAATTGGAATGATGTTGTAAGACTGAACGTGTCCTCAGGCTGTGGGATTTGGAGAATGATGCAGAAAAATAATTGAGCAACTCTTAAAGACAGATACATTACTCAATGACATACAGATTGAGGAATATGGAATGAACTAATATAGTCAGGAACAAAATTACTGTACAGTCTAGATTAACATAGCGAAGGCAATTTTCAAACTGCTATTCACCACCTGCACCCTGCAGATAACAGGTACATCCTGGTCACCTCCATCCTGTTCTGCCTGGGGTGTGGAAAAACTTCATTTTGTCAGGTCACTTTTGTACAGGCAAGAGAGCAGCTTTTCAAGGGCTCCCGGGGAAATGTCGGTTCAAAGATTCCCTTACAACAGGAGGAACCAACATCCTCAGCTGGTCAAAGACATCTCCCCATCGCCAATTCATGACGGAGCAGTGAAATGGATACTAGCATCTGTCTTTCTTAAAGAGTAGGATTCAGGCCAGATCCAGGTCAGCAGATATATGGGAACACCACTCCTTGCACGTTCCCCTCTGATCCACTCACCATCCTGACTTGGAAATTATCACCGTTCCTTCAATGTCGCTGGGTCACAATCCTGGAACTCACCCTCCAACAAGGGCATTGAGGGTCTACCAACAGGAAATAGACTCCAGGGGTTCAAGAGAGCATCTCACCACCACCTTTCCAAGGGAGCAATTAGGGATGGGCGTTAAACTCTGGTCAGACAATGATGCCTACCTCCCACAAATGAGTAAAAGAAAATCATTGGTGAACATCCCCACTTCTAACCTTGTGATGGAGGGAAGGACATTGATGGAGAAACTGAAAATGATTGTACCCTGACAAACTCAGGGAAAAAAATTACACTTACACGACCACATACTGCATGTTTACCTGATGGTATTCCTGAATTAGGATTGATATTTATGAAGCTTTTCCCCATTTAGAAAACAGTCTATGGCTCACTTCATCGTTCTAAGTGCGTAACCTCACACTTTCCAACACTATAATCCATCTGCCACTTCTTTGCTCACTCTTCCAGCCTGTCCAAGTACTTCTGCAGACTGCCCGCTTTCACAACACAGCCTGTCCCTCCATCTATCTCTGTGTCATCCAGAAGCTTTGCAACAATACCTTCAGTTCCTTTCTCCAGATCATTATTGTATAACATCAATCGCTGTGATCCCAACACTGAGCACTATGGAACCCCACTCGTCACTGAGAACCATCCTAAAAAAGACCTTTTTATCATTGCTGTCTGCCATCTGCCAGTCAGCCAATCCTCTATCCAAGCCAGTACCTTGCCCTAACACCATGGGCTCATATCTTATTTATAAACTCCTGTACGGCACCTTTCAAAGCCCTTCAGGAAATTGTAATATGTCACGTGCGCTGTCTCTGCTTTGTCGAACTTGCTCATTACATCCTCAAAGAATTCTAACAGATTTGGGAGGCATGACCTCCCCGAGATGGAGATGTGCTGACTTCATCCTTACTACCATGTTCTCCACAAGCTCATCCTTAATAATGGACTTGAACAGCTTACCAACAGGTAAAAAGTTGGGGCATGCTGATTTGCAGAGGATCTGGATGTTGTTGTGCATGAATCACAGAAGGTAGGTCTGCAGGTGCAAGAAGTAATTTGGAAGGCAAATGGAATTTTAAAGGTGATTGGTTTAAAATCAGAGAGACAATGTTACAGCTGTACAAGGCGCTGCTGAGGCCACACCTGGATTACTGTTTGCAGAATTGGTCTCCTTACTTCAGGATGCATGCACTGGAGCGGGTGCAGAGGAGGTTCACTAGGTCCTTTCTGGAGTTGAGTGGGTTGGCTGATGAGGAGAGGCTGAGTAGATTGGGATTATATTCACTGGAATTCAGAAGAATGAGGGGGGATCTTACAGAAACATATTAAATTATGAAGGGAATCGATAAAATAGAAATAGGTAGGATGTTTCCACCGATAGTGAAAATATGACGAGAGGGCATGGCCTCAAGATTAGAGGAAGCAAGTTTAGAACTGAACTGAGAAGGAGCTTCTTCACTCAAAGGTTTGTTAATCCATGGAATTCCTTGCTCAGGAAAGTAGTTGACGCGACTTCAACAATTGCTTTTGAAGCTAAGGTAGATACTTTTTTGGAAAATAAAGGAATTCAGGGATATGGTGAAAACACGGCTAAGTGGAGCTAAGTCCACGAAAAGATTAGCCATGATGTTATTGATGGCAGAGCAGGGTCAAAGGGCTGCGTGGCTTACTCCTGCTCCTACTTCTTATGTCAATACTGACCCTCTGACAGTGTGGCACTCCGTCAGCACTGACTCACTCACAGAATGGACTATCTGTAACTTTGTGTTGTTCCTCCTCCTGGCCTATTGTGGTTGCCCCATTACTCACAGCCTCGGAGTAAAGATTGAGGTAAACGATGAGGTTGGAGGTAGAGGCTGGTTTTTAGAAACACCCACACCTCCCACATCCCTCAGATGTACAATGTGCATCTCTGTCAAAACATGAACACCACCTGCTTTCTGTGAATGCAGTGAGTGGGTGGGGATTAGATGCCACTATCGCCTGAATAGTTTGTGAGAGGTTATGGCAGTGGGAATAAATGGTTCCCTTTGGAACGCAGTAGCAGATTGATATTGAATTATCATTGTTTTTACCAAGCCAGGACTCACTATTTCTCTTGATCTCCATCGTGGAGCCTGTAATGAAATGTGTGTGCTTTATGTATTTACTAACATTGTGACATGATTGTGGTAATTATAGCAGGGTGTGTCAACTTCCCCAGCATGATTTGGGATGGTCATTTTGGAACAAGTGTCACTATTCTCAAAATATTAACTCTGTCTCTCTGTCTCTGTCTCTCTCTCTTTCTCTCTGCCTCTCTCTCACTCTCTGTCTCTCTGTCTCCAGCAGCTACCAGACCTATCATCTCTCTCCAGCACTTTCGGATTGCTTCCCATCTCCAACTCGCCTGACCTTTATTTTATTGTAGACTATTCAGATTACATCAGCCTAATAGCTGCCTAATTTATTGCTTCACATTCCTCAGTTCCACCATGAGCTGGTATTCGGAATTGAGAATTGGGAAAAGGTTTGTACGGCTGAGGGAAAAAGGAAGGGGGTGAGGTACGGGTCTAATTTGACGGTGTAAAGAGCCATTAGAGGCACATTGGAAAGAATGGCCTTTATAAATCTAATCCAATCTAATCTTTGCTCCACTCGCACCCAGAGAGTGTCTCATTGTGCAAAAGTCCTGGGAGTTCACAGCAGTGAAACAATTCCTGTCACAGGTATGGGCAGGTCTGAAGCTATTTGTTCCCATCGGTAATGAATTGGAATGATGTTGTCAGACTGAACATGTCCTCAGGGAGTGAGATTTGTAAAATGATGCAGAAAAACAATTGAGCAACTCTCAAAGACAGATATATTACTCAATGACACACAGATTGAGGAATCCGGAATGAACCAACACAATCAGGAATGAAATTACTGTACAGTCGAGATTAACATTGTGAGAGTGTTTTCCAACTCCCATTCACTGTCTGCCCATTGTCAGGTATCAGTCACATTCAAATCCTTCTCCAGTTTGTTCTGACTGAGGTTTGAAAAACTGCATTTTGTCAGTTTAGTTTTGTACAAACAAGAGAGAGCAGCTTTTTGAAAGAGCTCCCGGGGAAATGTAGGTTCAATGATTCCACTGCCATGAGAGGAACTAACCTCCTCACTTTCTCCAAGGGATCTCTCCATCTCCAATTCATCACGGCGGTGTGAAATGGATACTTTGCATCTGTCTTTATTACTGAGGTTATTCAGGGCAGACCATAAGGACAGCAGATACATGGGAACATCAGTCCCTGCAAGTTCGCCACGGAGCCACTCAACATCCTGACTTGGAAATGTATCATCGTTCCTTCAGTGTCACTGGGTAACAATCCTGGAAATCCTCCGTCGCCCCACCCCCACCCACCCACCTAGGGCATTGTGGCTCTACCTAAAACAAATGGATTCCAGGGGTTCAAGAAGGCAGCTCACCACCACCTTCTCAAGTGGGGGTGGCAATTAGGGACAGGCAATAAATGTCGGTCAGCCAACGATGCCCACGTCTCACACATGAATACATTAAAATCATTGATGATCACCCCACTTCTGACCTTGTGATGGAGGGAAGGTCATTGATGAAGCAACTGAAAATGATTGGACCCTGACAAACTCAAGGAAATTTGTACACTTACACAAACACATATTACGTGTTAACCTGAAGAGAACCCTGAATTAGGAATTCTGAATTAAGTCACTTTTTGCTTCATATTCCTGAAGCTTTATCCCATTTAAAAATCGTCTATGCCTCTGTACGTCTGACAAAGTGCATAACCTCACACTTTCCCACCTTGTATTCTATCTGTCACTTCTTTGCTCATTCTCCCAGCCTGTCCAATTCCTTCTGCAGCCTCCCCCCTTCCTCAACACAGCCTGTTCCTCCATCTTTCTCTTGTTCTTGGCAATCTTAGCAGTAATGTATTCATCATTGGGGACTCCGTAGAGAGGGACAGATCGGAGGTTCTGTGGGAACGAGAGAGACTCATGGTGGCTGTGTTGCCTCCCAGGTACTAGGGTTCATGATGTTTCTGATCGTGTTTTGCGGATCCTTGAGTGGGAGGGGGAGCAGCCCCAAGTCATGTTCCACATAGGCACCCACGACAGAGGTAGGAAGAGATTTAGAGATTTAAAGCAGAAATTCAGGGAGCTAGGGTGGAATCTTAGAGCGAGAACAAACAGAGTTATTATCTCTGGCTTGTTGCCGATGCCATGTGCAAGTGAGGCGAGGAACAGGGAGAGAGAGGAGTTGAACACGTGGCTACAGGGTTGTACAGGAGGGAGGCTCTTGGATTCCTGAATAATTGGGGTCTTTCTGGGTTGGTGGGACCTTTACAAAAGGATGATCTTCACCTGAACCGGTGGTGTACCAATATCCTGGGAGGGGGAAAGTTTACTAATGTTCTTCGGGTAGGTTTAAACTAATTCAGCAGGGGTTGGGAACCAAAACTGTAGTTCAAGTATCCGGTAGGATGAGAGTTGTGAGGTCAGAACTCAGACTCCAAGATCGTAAGAATACTCCAGCAAGGCAAGAAGTTGGTTTGAAATGCGAACTTCAACATCAGGAGCATCCGGCATAAGGTGGGTGAACTTGCAGCATGGGTTTGTACCTGGGATTTCGATGTTGTGGGCATTTCAGAGATATGGCGAAAGGAGGGACAGAAATGGTTATTGCAGGTTCCGGGATTCAGATATTTCAGTAAGAACAGAGAAAATGTTAAAAGAAGGGCTGGTGTGGCATTGTTAGTCAAGGATAGTATTACAGTTGCAGAAAGGACATTTGAGGAGTCAGCTGCTGAGGTAGTTAGGACTGAGGTTAGAAACAGAAGAGGAGAGGTTACCCTGTTGGAAATTTTCTGTAGGCCTCCAAATAGATACAGAGATGTAGATGAAAGGATAGCACAGATGATCCTCCATAGGTGCGAGAGTAACAGGGTAGTTGTTATGGGGGACTTTAACTTTCCAATTATTGACTGGGAATACTGAAGTTGAAGTACTTTAGATGGGTCAATTTTTGTGCAATGTGTGTAGGAGGGTGTCCAGACACAGTGTGTAGACAGACCAACAAGGGACAAGGCTATATTTGATTTGGTACAGGGTAATGAACCTGGTAAGGTGTTAGATTTGGAGGTAGATGAGCACTTTGGTAATAGTGACCACAATTAAGTTAGTTTTACTTTAGTGATGAAAAGGGATAGGTATATACTGCAGGGGAAGAGTTATAGCTGGGGAAAAGGCAATTATGATGCGATTAGACAAGATTTAGGATGCATAGGATGGGGAAGGAAACTGCAGGGGATGGGCACAATTGAAATGTGGAGCGTATTCAAGGACCAGATACTGCGGGTCCTTGAAAGTATCTACCTATCAGGCAGGGACGAAGTTGTCGAGTGCAGGAGCCATGGTTTACGAAGGAAGTCAAATCTCTCTTCAAGGTGAAGAAAAAGGCTTTAGTTAGGATGAGATGTGATGGCTCAGTTAGGGCACTTGAGAGTTACAAGTTAGCCATGCAAGACCTAAAGAGAGAGCTAAGAAGAGCCAGGAGGGGACATGAGAAATCATTGGCAGATACGATCAAGGCAAACCCGAAAGGCTTTCTATAGCGTTATCAGGACTTAAAGAATGACAGTAAGATTAGGCCAATCAAGCATGGCAGTGGGAGGTTGTGCGTGGAGTCAGAGGAGATAGGGGAACAACTAAATGAACACTTTTTATCAGTATTTACACTTGAAAAGACAATGTTATCGAGGAGAGTACTGAGATACAAGCTATTAGATTAGATGGGATTGAAGTGCATAAGGAGGATGTGTTAGAAATTCGGGAAAGTGTAGAAATAGGTAAGTCTCCTGGGCCGGATGGGATTTATCCTAGGATTCTCTGGGAAGCCAGGGAGGAGATTGCCAAGTCTTTGGCTTTGATCTTTATGTCACCATTGTCAAGAGGAATAGTGCCAGTAGACTGGAGGCTAGTAAATGTCGTTCCCTTGTTTAAGAAGGGGAGTAGAGACAACTCTGGAAATTATAGACCAGTGAGCCTTACTTCGGTTATAAGAGATAGGATTTATAATAATCTAGAAAGGAATAGGTTGATTACAGATAGACAACTTGGTTTGGTGAAGGGTAGGTCATGCCTCACAAGCCTCATTGATTACTTGAGAAGATGACCAAACAGATGGCTGAGGGTAAAGTGTTTGATGTGGTACATATGGATTTCAGTAAGGCATTTGATAAGGTTCTCCATTGCACAAAATACGGAGCCATGGAATTGAGGGTGATTTAGTGGTTTGGATCAGAAATTGGTCAGCTGAAAGAGTCCGAGGGTGGTGGCTGATGGGAAACATTTATCCTGGAGTTCAGTTACTAGTGGGGTACCGCAAGGACCTGTTTTGGGTACACTGTTGTTTCCCATTTATACAAATGACCTGGATGAGGGCATAGAAGGATAGGTTAGTAAATCTGTGGATGGCACTGAGGTCGGTGGAGTAGAGGATAGTGACAAAGAAGGTTTTAGATTCCAGAGAGACATAGATAAGCTGCAGAGCTGGGGTAAAAGGTGGCAAATGGAGTTTAATGTGGAAAAGTGTGAGGTGATTCACTTCGGGAAGTGTAACAGGAATGCGGAGTACTAGGCTAATAGTAACATTCTTGGTAGTGTACTTGAGCAGAGAGATCTCTGTGCCCAAGTCATACATCCTTGAAGGTTGCCACCCAGGTTGATAAGGTTGGTAAGAAGACATACGGTGTGTTAGCTTTTATTGTAGAGGGATTGCATTTTGGAACCATTAGGTCATTTTGCTGCTGTACAAAGCTCTGGTGCGGCCACATTTGGAGTATTGTGTACAGTTCTGGTCATTGCATTATAGGAGGGATGTGGAAATATTGGAAAGGGTTCAGAGGAGATTTGCTAAGATGTTGTCTGGTATGGAAGAAAGGTCTGATGAGGAAAGGCTGAGGGTCTTGAGCCTGTTTCTTTAGAGAGAAGGTTGAGAGGTGACTTAATTGAGACATATCAGATAATCAGAAGGTTCGATAGGGTGGAGAGTGAGAGCCTTTTTCCTCAGATGGTGATGGCTAGCACGAGGGGACATAGTTTTAAATTGAGGGGTGATAGATATAGGACAGATGTCAGAGGTAGTTTCTTTACTCAGAGTGTAGCAGGGGCACAGAATGCACTGCCTGCAACAGTAGTGGACTCGGCAACTTTAAGGGCGTTCAAATGGTCATTGGTTAGACATATGGACGAGAATGGAATAGTGTCGGTTTGACGGGCTTCAGATTGGTTCCACAGGTCGGTGCAACATCGAGGGCCGAAGGGCCTGTCCTGTGCTGTCCTGTTCTATGTTCTATGAATTCACTGTTCAAAAGTGACTTTTAAATAAAAATCGCTGAACTGACAACTCAAATCTATTTCCTTCTGCTTTAGAGTACAAATTCACAAACTGTGTCACAAAGTTTCACCAGCGTTAACCAGGCAGAGCCTTGCGTTTCAACACTGGTCCAAGACCATTGATGATATGGGCAATGTGTGACTATAAAATTAATGAAGTCTGGAAGATTTGTAGGGATGGTGTCAAACAGTGAGTGACGGGATTCTGTCAGGGGGTAGATGGGATGAACTGAGTTTACCCACTCACTCTGTACTTCCCTGAAGGCTGCCAGCCTCTGTCTATTCCATGGGAACTGGTGAAGGCCATTCATCCCCTCAATCCTGTTCGTGATTCAAAGAGTCATAGAGTCATAAAACATGGATACAGACCCTTCAGCCGAAGCCGTCCATGCCAAACATAATCCCAAACTAAACTAGTCCCACCTGCTTGTTCCTGGATCATATCCCTCCAAATCTTTTCTATTCACATACTTATCCAAATGTCTTTTAAACATTGTTACTATGCCCACATCCACTACTTCCTCAGGAAGTTCATTCCACAGCCGATCCACCCTCTGTGTAAAAATGTTGCCCCTCCTGTCTGTTTTAAATCTCTTTCCTCTCACTTTAAAAATGTGCACCCAGTATTGAACCTCCCATCCGTGGGAAAAGGCACTTACCATTCATTGTCGTATTCTGCCATTCAGTAAGATCAAGGTCCAATTCCATCTATCTGCCTTTGGCCCATATCCCTTCATCCCTTTGCTTAACAAACATATATTCATTAACAACTGATCCAGCATCCACTGCCATTTGTGGAAGAGAGTTCCAAACTTCTCCCATCCTTTGTGTGTGGGAGTGCTTCCTAACAATTCTCCTGAACACTCTGGACCTCATTCTCAGACTCCATTTTCCCCAACCAGTGGGAATATTATATCATAGAATCCTTACAGTGTGGGAGCAGACCATTCAGCGCCTTTAGCCCTCACTGACTCTCTGAAAATCATTTCTCCTAGACCAACCCTATTAACCAATTCTTGTGTTTCCCAAAGCTAATCCACATAACCTGCACATTCCTGCTAACTATGGCCAAGTTGCTTAACCTGCACATCTTTGGATTGTGGGAGGAAGCCGGAGCCCCCAAAGGAAGCCCACGCAGACATGGGGAGAATGTGCAAACTCCACACACAGACAGTTGCCCGAGGGTTGAATTGAACCTGGGTCCCTGGCACTGTGAGGCAGCAGTGCTTCCCACTGAGCCATGTATCTTTACCTATCCTGTCTTTTGCTGTTATTATCTTGAAGATTGCAATCAGATCATGCCTTAACCTTCTAAATTCTAGACAAATCTAGCCTCATTTCTAAAATCACTTCACTTCATATCACCCATGCAGTTCAGGTGTTGTTCTGAGACACCTACACTGTACTCCCTCTGAGGCCAACCTCTCCTTCTGAAGGTGTGGTGCCCAGATTTTCTCATTTTTTTTCAATTTTCCTGAAGCTCTCTGTGAATAACGGGGGCTGGGGAGTCGCTTTCCAGCAAAATACTCCTGTGAGGGGGTGGGAATGTTATACAGGAAACTTGGCATGAAAATCAGACCCACACGCGTTCTCACACACACACACACACACACACACACGCACACACACACACACACACACACACATCATTAAATCCCCCCACACACACACATCATTACACCCCCCCCCCACACACACACATCATTACACCCCCCCCCCCCACACACACACATACTCTCTTCATCTCCCACACTTACATATACACACACATATACTCACCCACACACACACAGGCACACACACACACATCATTACACCCCCACACACACATCATTACCCCATCCACCCACACAAACATTATTACAACCCCCACACACACACATCATTACACACCCACACGCATTGTTACTGCCCCCACACAAACACATCATCACCCCCCACACACATACTCTCTTCATCTCTCACTCTCACATATACACAGACATATACTCACACAAACGCATCATTACATCCCCCCACACACACATACTCTCTTCATCTCTCACATACACACAGACATATACTCACACACACGCACGCACACACACATCATTACAACCACCACACACACACATTATTACACACACATGATTACACCCCCACACAAACATACTCTCTTCATCTCTCACACTCATTTACACACAGACATATACTCACACACACGCACACACACATCATTACACCCCCCCACACACACATAATTACCGCCAACACAGATCATTACCCCCACACACACATGCACACACGCATTATTACATCCCCCACACTCACACACATTACATCTCCCCACACACACACACTCTTTTCATCTCTCACACTCACATACACACAGACATATACTCACACACACGCACGCATCATTACACACCCCACACACACTCTCACACACACTCACAAACATGCACACAGTCTGTCTCACAAACTCTCACACACATATACTCACACACATTCTCTCTCACACATTCTTGAACACACACTATCTCACACACGCACACATTCCTTCAGTATTTCATGTTAAAGTGAAACTTGAGCCTGTCGTAATGATGAAAACGATGATCCACCATGTGTGATGGTGGGACTTGGTGAAGTCTGAATCAAACACAGTGACAGGAACTCCATCCTCAGTTCTGTTTGCCTGTGCCACCACCTCTGGCATCCTATTCCAGATGCACACCATCCTCTGTGTGAAAAAAATTTGATATCGTTGCCTCTCACCTTAAATCTTTTTCTCTCTAGTTTTAGACTTCCCTACCATGGGGAAAATCTGTCAGCTATCTACCTTCTGGATGTAGGATTGCTCGCTGAGCTGGAAGGTTCATTTTCAGACGTTTCGTCACCATGCTAGGTAACATCTTCAGTGAGCCTTCGGATGAAGCACTGCTGCCGTTTCCTGTTTTTGATTAATATATTTGGGTTTCCTTGGGTTGGTGATTTCATTTCCTGTGGTGACGTCATTTCCAATGGTGATGTCATTTCATATTCTTCTTCTCAGGGGGTGGTAAATGCGGTCCAAGTCAATGTGTTTGTTGTTAGAGTTCCGGTTGGAATGCCATGCTTCCAGGAATTCTCATGCGTGCCTCTCTTTGGCTTGTCCAGGGATGGATGTGTTGTCACAGTCAAAATGGTGTCCTCCATTATCTGTACGTAAGGATACTCGTGAGAGAGGGTCATGTCTTTTTGTGGCTAGTTGATGTTCATGTTTTCTGGGGGAGAGTTTTCTGCCTGTTTGTCCAATGTAGTGTTCTTGTACAGTATTTTGTAATTGACATTAGTTTTGCTTGTTGCCTGTGTAGGGTCTTTCAAGTTCATTAGCTGCTGTTTTAGTGTGTTGGTGGGTTTTGGGCTACCATGATGCCAAGGGGTCTGAGTAGTCCGGCAATCATTTCTGAGATGTCTTTGGTGTAGGGGAGAGTGGCGAGGGTTTCGGGATGCGTTTTGTCTACTTCCTTGGGTTTGTGCTGAGAAATTGGCGGACTATGTTCATTGGATATCCATTCTTTTTGAATGCGCTGTATAGGTGTAGACTCCACCCAAGAATTCCTGAAGACCATCAAAGACACCCAAGATAGAAGAGGATGAAATTATGGTCTCTTTTGATGCAACAGCCCTGTTCACATCAATCAAAATCAACCTGGTCAAAGAAACATTGACTACACTATTAGGAGACCCAAAGACACATACACAAAACACCACCAACTTCATCAGCAAGGACAGTAGTGGACCTAAGCCTTACCACACACTTCACCTTCAACAACAAAACCTACAGACAAACCAAAGGAACACCCATGGGATCTCTGATATCAGGATTCTTCGCAGAAGCAGTAATGCAGAGACTTGAACAAACAGTTCTGCCAACCATCCAACCCAAACTTTGGAAGACACATTTGTCATTACTAAAAGGAGCAATTAGAAGAAACCTTCAAGACCATCAATAATACCCTTATTTGCATAAATTCACAAAAGAGGAGGAAAGCAACAATAAACTGCCATTCCTAGATGTCACAGTGGACGGAACAGCCAATGGGCAACTTCAAACCAGCATCTACAGGAAAACAACACACACGGACCGTATATTGAACTACAGAAGCAGTCATCCCAACACCCACAAACGAAGCTGCATAAGGACATTATTTCATTCATGTTAGGCTAATGCAAAAAATACGGAGGTATGGCATTGAGGGTGAGTTGGAGGTTTGTATTAGGAATTGGCTGACTGGAAGAAGACAGAGGGTAGTAGTTGATGGTAAAGGTTTATCTTGGAGTGCAGTTACTAGCGGTATTCTGCAAAGATCTGTTTTGGGACCATTGCTGTTTGTCATTTTTATAAATGACCTGGAGGAGGGGCTAGAAGGTTGGGTGAGCAAGTTTGCGGATGATACGAAAGTCGGTGGAGTTGTTGACAGTGAGGAAGGATGTGGCAGGTTACAGCGGGATATAGATAAGCTGCAGAGCTGGGCAGAAAGGTGGCAAATGGAGTTCAATGTAGGTAAGTGTGAGGTGATTCACTTTGGTAAGAGTAACAAAAAGATGGGGTACTGGGCTAATGGTCGGATACTTGGTAGTGTGGATGAGCAGAGGGATCTTGGTGCCCATGTACACAGATCTCTGAAAGTTGCCACCCAGGTAAATAGTGCTGTGAAGAAAGCATATGGCGTAATGGCTTTTATTGGTAGAAGAATTGAGTTCCGGAGCCCTGAGGTCATGTTGCAGTTGTATAAGACTCTGGTGCGGCCGCATCTGGAGTATTGTGTGCAGTTTTGGTCGCTATACTATAGGAAGGATGTGGAGGCACTGGAACGGGTGCAGAGGAGGTTTACCAGGATGTTGCCTGGTATGGTTGGAAGATCGTATGAGGAAAGGCTGAGGCACTTGGGGCTGTTTTCATTGGAGAAAAGAAGGTTTAAGGGTGACTTGATAGAGGTGAAGAAGACGATTAGGGGTTCAGATAGGGTTGACCATGAGAAACTTTTTCCACGTATGGAGTCAGCTATTTCGAGGGGGCATATCTTTAAATTAAGGGGTGGTAGGTATAGGACAGATGTTAGGGGTAGATTCTTTACTCAGCGAGTCGTGAGTTCATGGAATGCCCTACCAGTAGCAGTGGTGGACTCTCCCTCTTTATCGGCATTTAAACGGGCATTGGATAGGCATATGGAGGATAGTGGGCTAGTGTAGGTTAGGTGGGCTTGGATCAGCGCAACATCGAGGACCAAAGGGCCTGTACTGCGCTGTATGTTTCTATGTTCTATGTTCTAAATACCCAGGACAAGATGGGATCTATCCCAAGTTGCTGAGGGAGGCAAGAGAACAAATAACTGGGACCCTGATAGATATCTTTGTAACATCCCTAAACACATATTAGACGCCGGAAGACTGGAGAGTTGCTCATGTTGCCCCCCTGTACAAGAAGGGTAGTAGGGATATTCCAGATAACTACAGACCGGTGAACCTGCTGCCAGTGGTGGGAAAGTTGCTGGTGAAGTACTGAGGGATAAAATCTATTTATATTTAGTAAAGAATGAGCTTATCAGTGATAGGCAACTTGGTTTTGTTGGGGGTAGATCGCACATTACCAAATTAATAGAGTTCTTTGAGGAAGGGACCAAGCTGATAGATGAAGGAAAGTTTGTAGATGTCATATATTTGGAATTTAGTAAGGTGTTTGATAAGGTTCCCCGTAGTACACTAATGGAGAAAATGAAGTCACATGGTGTGCAGGGTGTTCTAGCTAGGTGGATAAAGAACTGGTTGAACAACAGGAGACAGAGTAGTAGTTGAAGGGAGTTTCTCGAAATGGAGAAAGGTTTTCCATATGGGTCAGTGCTGGGGCCACTGTTGCTTGTAATATGCAAAAATGATGTGGAAGAGGGCATTGTTAGATTGAGCAGTGATTTTGCAGATGACACGTAGATTGGTGGAGTATCAGAAAGTAGAGGGGACTGTCAGAGGATACAGAAGAATATAGATGGACTGAAGAGTTGGGCGGAGAAGTGGCAGATGGAGTTCAATCCGGGTAAAAGAGCCTTGGGAGAAGTTGATGAGCAGAGAGATTTGGGAGTTCAGGTCCATTACACCCTGAAGGTGGCTGCACGGGAGGATAGAGTGGTCAAGAAGGCATATGGTATGCTTGCCTTCATCAGACAGGGTATTGAGTATAAGTGCTGGCAAGTCATGTTAAAATTGCACAAGACATTGGTTTGGCCGCATTTAGAATATTGTGTACAGTTCTGGTCGCCACATTACCAGAAGGATGTGGACGCTTTGGACAGGGTGCAGAGAAGGTTTACGAGGATTTTAACTG
Source organism: Chiloscyllium plagiosum (assembly GCF_037043375.1). NCBI lineage: Eukaryota > Metazoa > Chordata > Chondrichthyes > Orectolobiformes > Hemiscylliidae > Chiloscyllium > Chiloscyllium plagiosum. The sequence goes on along the minus strand of NW_028270173.1, from coordinate 526,399 downwards.
ATATGGAAAGTGCTAGCTATGAAGAGAGGTTGAGTAGGTTAGGAATGTTTTCATTAGAAAAAAGGAGATTGAAGGGGAACCTGATTGAGATCTATAAAATTATGAAGGGTATAGACAGAGTGGATAGAGATAAGCGTTTTCCCAGGGTGAAGGATTCAATAACGAGAGGACACGTGTTTAAGGTGACAGGTGAACACTTTAAGGAGATATATGCGCAGAAAATACTTCACACAAAGGATGAAAGGTGTCTGGAACTCGTTGCCAGCAGAGCTAGGAGAGGCAGGTATGGTGGATCCATTTAAGATGCATTTGGACAGATGCATGAGGAGATGGTGAGCAGAGGGATGCAGATGCTTAGAAATTGGGTGATACGTTTAGGCAGTGGGTTTCGATCAGCTCAGGCTTGGAGGACCAAAGGGCCTGCTCCTGGGCTGTAAATTTTCTCTCTTATTTTTGTTCTTTATTTCAACCATGCCCATTCTTTGCAGTTTCCTTCCCCATCCTATGCATCTTAAATCTTGCCTAAGTGTTCGTAATTGCCTTTCCCCCAACTATCACTCTTGGCCTGGGTGAAATGGACACAGAAGACTGAAAAGCAATTTCCCCAGAGCAGAACGTTTAATTGCAATCGCTTAAAACAATGAGCATATTTCCTGAGACAGAGAGAAAAGGACATAAAGAAAGAAATGAGGTTGTCAGTTTCTCATCTCTGGATGACCGCATCTACCAAGGGAAAAACAGGAGTCAGTGTGGAAAAGTAGAGAGGCCAAGGAGTATAGTGAGAAAGTTGAAAAGGACAATAGGGGAGAGTTAAAACAGGACTGTGGTAAGATCATGATCTCTAATCAAACCAGGCTCAACCATGATGATGCTGAAGAGACCCAGTCCCAAGACTGGGAGGGCTGGTATCAATGGTACATTGTAAGGCAGGTCCAGGACCAAGGTCAATGACACTCCACACCACCGTCCCCACACTCAAGCGCCCTTAGTGTTCCTATTGCAAAACACAACAGGCGGCACAATGGCTCAGTGGTTAGCACTGCTGCCTCACAGCGCCAGGGAGCCAGATTCGATTCCAGCCTTGGGCGACTGTCTATGTGGAGTTTGCACATTCTCCGCGTATCTGTGTGGGTTTGCTCTGGGTACTCTGGTTTTTATCCAAAGGTGTGCTTGTCTGGTGATTTGGCCACGCTAATTTGCCCAGAGTGCGAGGTGCATTAGTCGGGTGTAAATATAAGGTAGGGGAATGGGTCTAGGTAGGTTCCTCTTCCCTGGGTCTGTGTGGACTTGTTGGGAGAAGGGTCTGTTTCCATACTTTAGGGAATCTAACCTAACATCTGCTCCAAAGGCGCAGGCAGAAGTGGACCAGTCCATAACACATTTACTGGTCCAGACAGCCAGACCATCCATGTCTCCTGGACCCGGATACACTCCGAGTTATGCGGTATAGTCGAAATAAGGCCCAGACCAAAATCAAAAATTGAGGATAACCAACAAAAGTTAGAGATCATGTGCGAAAGCCACATCCCAAATTGTGAGGACATCGAGCTGATGATGGATGCGTATTTGGGCACCAATAAATGGAGACAAGTTAAGGGCAAAAGTAACTGGCCAGAGGGCCCTTGGAACAAAGACACTCCAGACAATTTTGGGAAGGATTACAGAAATCTCCAGGTGAGAGATACCCAAAAAGCGTTAATTGGGGAAAGATACTGGGGAAAGGAGCTCAGAAATGGACTGAGGAGAACCAGGAGAGGGCACGAAAAAGGCTTGGCAGGAAAGATTAGGGAGAAACCAAAAGTATTTTACTCATACATGAGGAATAAGAGAATGATCAGGGAGAAGGCAGGGGCTCAAGCGACTCAGACAACGTTGTCTCTCTCATATGCTGCAGGTAAGGATGGCCTGAGGCATGGTACATTGGTGAAACCGAGCAGAGGGTACAGCAATGGATGAATGGGCACCGCACAGCAATCAACAGACAGGAGTGTTCCCTCCCAGTTGGAGAACACTTCAGCGGTCCAGGACATTCAACCTCAGACCTTCGGGTGACCATCCTCCAAGGCAGACTTCAGGACAGTCAACAGCGAAAAGTGGCCGAGCAGAAGCTGATTGCGAAGTTCAGTAACCATAGGGAGGGACTCAACCGGAACCTTGGGTTCATATCACACTACAGGTGACCACCATTGCAAGAGACACACACACAAACACTCCTACGCACACACACACACATACACGTGTGCACACACACGTGCACAGACACACATACACTCCTACAGACACACACACTCCCACACTCACACATGCACCCTCTCACAGACTTATACACTTTTACACTCACACACACATATACACTCTCACACTCACAACCCCCACCACAGACACACACACACATAAAGACAAACACAAAACCACATGCACACATACACATAATTTTGTGGGGTGAATTTGTACTTCCAGAGTTACATTGTACTTTGCTCGAAAACTGCATGAATCCATGTAAGACTTTGTTAATTCACTTTTTTTTAGATTATAATCAGTCTAAACATTATGGCACAGACAGGGAACACAGAGGGCTAACACCTTCAACATCTTAACATCTTATTTGGCTGACCCCAATTGTTACAGATAACCTGAGAATGTAACTTTTAAAAAACTTTGTGATTTACATATAAAATAAGTGAAATTAACATGGTCATTCTAACCGATGAGAGATTTAACAAACAATCAAGGTATTTTTCAATGTATAATTTCAGTTACATCACACTGGCATTTTTTGCTATAAATTCTGTGTCTTACAATTGTGTACTCCACATCCACCTGATGAAGGAGCAGCGCTCTGAAAGCTAGTGCTTCCAATTAAACTTGTTGGACTATAACCTGGTGTTGTATGATTTTTAACTTTGTACACTCCAGTCCAACACCGGCATCTCCAAATTACGATCATGGAGAAGGTAGGGCCAGTCAGGGAATATATCTAATATCTCGAATGAGTTATAAAGTAAGTTTAAGATTAATGGGTCATCTTAGAGAAAGAATAAATGAACAAAGAACAAAGAAAAATTACAGCCCAGGAACAGACCCTTCAATACTCCAAGCCTGAGCCGATCCAAATCCATCCACTTCCTAAGCATTTGTATCCCTCTGCTCCCCACCTACTCATGTATCTGTTCAGATGCATCTTAAATGAATCTACCATGCCTGCCTTTACTATCTCTGCTGGCAATGCATTCCAGGCACCCACCATCCTCTGTGTAAAGTACTTGTCGTGTATGTCCCCCTTAAACTTTTCACCTCTCACCTTGAACACGTGACCTCTTATTATTGAACCCCTCACCCTCTAAAAAACGTATCTCTACCCAGCCTGTCTATACCCTTCATGCTTTTGTAGATCTCAAATAGGTCCCCCATCAATCTCCTTTTTATCTAATGAAAACAATCCTAACCTACTCAACCTCTCTTCATAGCTAGCACCTTGCATACCAGGCAACATCCTCGTAAACCTTCTCTGCACCCTCCCCAAAGCGTCCACATCATTTTGGTAATGTGGCGACCAGAACTGTACACAGTATTCTAAATGCCGCCGAACCAATGTCTTGTACAATTTTAACATGACCTGCCAGCTCTTTTCCTCAATACCCCGTCCAATGAAGGCAAGCATACCCGAAGCCTTGTTGACCACTGTATCCACCTGGGCAGCCACCTTCAGGGTGCAATGGACCTGAACTCCAAGATCTCTCTGCTCATCAACTTTTCCCAAGACTCTTTGTTTACAGCATTGTTTGCTCTAAAATTAGAGTTGCCAAAATGCATCACCTCACATTTGCCTAGATTGAACTCCATCTGCCACTTCTGCGCCCAACTCTCCAGATTATCTATATTCTCCTGTATTCTTTGACAGTCCACTACGCTTACTGCTACTCCACCAATCTTCGTGTCATCTGCAAATTCACTGACCAGACCAACAGTGCCCTCTTCCAGATCATTTGTGTAAATTACAAGCAACAATGGCCCCAGCACTGATCCTTGTGGAACATCATTGGTCACCTTTCTCCATTTCGAGAAACTCCATTCAACTACTACTCTCTGTCTCCAGTTGCTCAACCAGTTCTTTATCCACCTAGCTAGAACACTCTGCACACCATGTGACTTCACTTTCTCCATTAGTTTACCATGGGGAACCTTCTCAAACGTCTTAGTAAAGTCCATGCATATGACATTTCAAGCCCTTCCTTCATCTATCAGCTTGGTCACTTGCTCAAAGAACTCGAAGTTAGTAAAGCACGATCTAAACCACACAAAACGACATTGCCTATCAGTGATAAGCCCATTCTTTTCCAAATATAAACAGATTTTATCCCTCAGTACCTTCTCCAGAAACTTTCCCAAGACTGACATCAGTGTGAAGTATGTTTTGCCTGAAGCAAACAGAAATGCTTGACTTCTGTTTCAAAACATTATGCGATAATTTACCACGTGCTACAGATCCCTTCAGATGTCTGGAATTAGATTGGCAGTAATAATTCAATAGCAACATTGGATGAGATTGAACAATTAGCAATCGACAGTGGTAGCAGAAGCAAAACAAATTGGAATAATGGGTTGTAATGGAATTGAAGTTAACGTGTATCTGAGTGGAAATGAAGTTTTGGTGAGAGTATTAAACTGACAGCTTTCTCTTAGTGATGTTTGTGTCCTTGTCTTTCCTGGTGAACTTGGTGATCGAGCAGAGTCACATCGCTCTGGACTGGACCTTGTCTGAGAAAGGTGGCACCTGTGCCCTGATAGATCAGGAATGTTGCACCTACATCCCTGATAACTCCGAAGAAATCACTAACCTGGCTGAGCATATCCGAAAGGAACTGGGCAAGTTACGTGAACTCAATGATTGCTGGGGATTTGTTAGTTGGTTGAGCAGTATTTTTGGAAATTGGGGAATCTCAATCAGTGGGGTCTTGGGATACTGCTCTTGATTGTAATTGTTTTGGTTCTAGTAGGGTGTATCAGGACCCTTTGCACCAGCTACGGTGTAATGCAAGCTACAGTCAGCGCTATGGTTCAACTGTGATAATCCTGGAGGATGAGGATATCGAATTCCAAAGACTGTCTCAGATTGACATTTAAGGTTGTCCTTTCAGGGCAAAAGGGGGGAGTGTGGAAAAGGTTATATTGAAACAGAGAAATGTACAGATGAATCCTTGTGCTGCTGTGCAGGTATTTACATATGTTTACCATAGGTCACATAGGCCTACCCAGCCTGTTACGGTAAAGCAAGAAAAGAGAAAACTCTAAACCACACTCAACTGCAGAAGTTTAATGTAGATGACCTATCAAGGAATAACTCTTCTTAATGTTCGTGATCAAAAAGTAATCGGTCAATAAGAAGAAACTAAATATGATTGACCTGGGCGTGTGTATAGTAATGTGATTGTAATTGCGTGTGTTGGGCTAAATATGCTTGGGACCTTGCTGTCTGACTCTCATTGCCTGCAATAAAAGGAACTGTGTGTGAAATGTACTGTCGTTTGGCTGATCACTTCTTCAACAATGTAACCCCTGCATCCTCAACACTTTTCAATATCATCCCATGGATCCTCCCAGTCAAGAGTTTGAGTCTCCTCATCACTATCATTCTGGACTGTAGGTGTATTTAAGACCATGATTTTATCACTGCCGACTCTATTGACCATTATGACTTTCCTCTTACTCTCGTCGACTTCTCTACTTTTTCTCCTTCTCCATTTATCCGAGGACATCTGATGATTGTTTCAGACAATTCCAATTAAAGGTACCATCAGGAGAAACGGTTTCCCAGTGTTCTAGGTCAATTCACCCGCTTGTCGACAAATATTATGAAATCCGGCCCAAAATGGATATACATGTATGTTAGAGGTGTTCCCTTCTGAGGGGGAGCCTCTTGAGAGACATTGTTTCCCATTTTCCCAACTGGTTGTGTTACGCCAATAATGAGCCTGTTGCTTCAACTGAAGTCTTATTGACAGAAAACATATCAATTTCATCCCTTGGAAACACTGCAGACCAATCACATATTGCTTTAGCAATATGTCATTGAGCAGTAGCTCATTTGCCTTAAATTCTGTTTTGCAGTTTGAGTGGGATTTAAAACTTCCTCTTATTTTCTACGGGATGCACTGGCACTGGAAAGGGTGCCGAGGAGGTTCACTAGTTTGATTCCAGAATTGACTGGATTTGTTTAAGAGGAGAGACAGAGTGGACTGGGATTATATTCAGTGGAATTGAGAAGAACGAGGGGGATCTTATCAAAACATATAAAATTATGAAGGGAACAGATAAGATAGAAGCAGGGAGGATGTTCCCAATGGTGGCAGAACCTAAGACTACCGGGCATAGCCTCAAAATTAGGGGGAGCAGATTTAGGACTGAATTGAGGAGGAACGTCTTCACCCAGAGAGCTGTGAATTTGTGGAATTGCCTGTCCAGTGAAGTAGTTGAGGCTACCTTGGTGAGTGTTATTAAAGTTAATCTAGATAATTTTTTGAATTGTGAAGGAATTAAAGCTTATGGTGAGGAGGTGGAGAAGTGAAGCTGAAAGATCAGCCATGATTTTATTGATGGCAGAGTTGGCTCCAAGGACAAGCTGGCTTACGTCTGTTCCTAGTTCTGTTGTTCTTACCTGTTTTACCTGGAACAAGTTGTGATAAGCACATAATTGCATAACAACACCAGTTTTTATCTGCACATTACTGTCACAATGTGGTTTATAATGTCTTCTTATCTAACTGAAGGTGATAAGGAGCAAGGTGTGGTTAGATTATGTCACAAGCTGCATGACTTTGTGCTTGTCAGTCTTGTTTCTTCAGAGTTATCAGGGATGTAGGTGCAACATTCCCGACCTTCGAGGGCACAGGTGTCAACTTTCTCAGATAAGATCCAGTCCAGAGTGATGTGATTCTGCAAAGAGGCGACTCATTATCATCATACATGGACTCAAAATTCCCCAGTTCTTGTTCTGAGGTATCTGTAAATGATTTCTTTTTTGTTTTGTTTTACTTCTTTCAATTCAGCTGATTATCACTGCTTTAAGTCAACTTCTCTATGGATTATGTGTCAGTGTCTTATTGTTTAAACCATGCTCTTCCAAGCCACACTCACCTGTTTGTCAAGTAAATGTACATGTCTGAGGCCCATTCTTCAATGTAACCTTACTTTTAAACCAAGCATTCACTCATATTTATTACTTCACTTCTGCACACTTACATCAGCATACCAAGACCACGTGACACATTCTTGAATCTCATCTGATCTCCGAAAAAAGATCTCCGAAATTTGACTTATCTCTCCACCTACAGTCACGCTGCCTTAGCTAGTGGCTCGATCACAACATTCACCAGAAAAAAAATGGAAAAAAATCAACACCGAGGGAAAGCTGTCCGTTTAGTACACTCACCTAATCTTTCTTTTCACTAAAATACATGACCGGCTCAACACAGACATCCACTACAAACCCACGGACTCGCACAGCAACCTGGACTACACCTCCTCCCACCCTGCCTCCTGTAAAAATGCAATGCCATACTCCCAATTCCTCCATCTCTGCCACACTTGCTCCCAGGAGGACCAATTCCACTGTAGAATATCCCAGATGGCCTCCTTCTTCAAAGACCACAATTTCCCCTCCTACATGGACGAAGATGCCTTCCAGCGTATCTCCTCCACTTCCTATATCTCCGCCCTTGAACCACCCCTCCAATAGCAACAAGGACAGAAACCTCCCTGACCCATATTCTATCCCACCAACTTCTGTACACATCGCATCATCCTGCACCATTGACACCACCTGCAATCAGTCCTCACCATCAGGGATATATTTCCCTCCCCACACCTATCTGCATTTCGCAGAGATCATCCTCTCTGCGACTCCCTTGTCAGGTCCATGCCCCTCACCAACCCACTCCCCCCTCCTGGCACATTCCCTGCCATTGCAAGAAATTCAAATCCTGCACCCACACCTCCTGCCTCATTTCCGTCCAAGTCCCTAAAGGATCCTTCCACATCCATCAGAAATTTGTCTGTACTGCCACATAGGTCAGCTACTGCATACGTTGCATACAATGTGGTCTCCTCTACACTGGGGAGACAGAACGCCAACTTGCAGATCATTTCAGGAACATTTCTGGGACACCCGCATTTAACCAACTCCACCGCCCTGTGGCTGAACACATTAACTCACCTCCCACTCTGCCAAGGATATGCAGGTCCTGGGCCGCCTCTATCACCAAACGCTAACCACTTGGAGGAAGAATACCTCATCTTCCACCTGAGGACCCTGCAACCACACAGGATCAATGTGGATTTTTCCAGTTCCCCCATTTACCTGCCCCTACCTTATGCCATTCCCAACCTTCCAACTTGCCACCGCCCTCTTGAATGGTCCTACCTGTCCATCTTCCTTTCCACCTATCTGCTCCTCCATCCTCTCTGACCTATCACTGTCACCTCCGCCTTCATCCACCTACCACTTTCACAGCTACCTCTGCTCCCGGCCCCACCCCTTCCCTTTTGTCACTCTGCGCCCCCTCCATCCCAGCCCACAAGCCTCATTTCTGATTAAGGGCTTATGCTGAAACGTTGACTCTCCTACTCCCCACTGGCTGTGTTTTTCCAGCACCATACTCTTCGACGTGGTTACCTTTAATCAGCATTTCAACCCATTATTCTGACTTGCTTTTCTTCTGACACTTCTCTCTATCCTTAATTGCTTAATTATATCCAATTTTGCTATTCAATTATTACCACCAATCTAATCCCAGACGTCTGGAGAGATCTGTGGCCCAAGGTAAGTCATTTTGTAATAGGTAAAAATGAAGTCAAACATATCTGTTTGATTAAAAAATATATATTTTGTTTGTTCTTTCTCGAAGATGACCCATAAACCTTAAACTTCCATTATAGCTCAGTCTAGCGATTTGATATACTTCTGTGCAAAATTATCCAAACTCAAATTCTGTTATGAGGTTCCTTACAACAGTAGTTACTTTCTTTTATTTTATACATTTTTTAATCATTTGCTCAACAACTTGTGGAGGTTTACCGAGTTGGCGAAATAGGGTTGTGACCTGTGTTGGAGTAATGGCAAACCAATCAGGAGAGAAGATAAAATAAATTTGAATTTGTTGTAAATGTAGGTCCAGAGTGTCTGAATATTTATGAATTAAAGGAAATCGCTTGGAGTCGCCTACAGGAACCAGACAAAAGGGGTCAGAGTCCATCCAGAGAGAATGGGTTAGAGTCCCCCAAGAGAGAAGGGGTTTGAGGCACCCCAGAGGGAATGGGCTAGAATTCTGACAGAGAAAAGGGGAGAAAATCCTCCAGACAAAAGGGATTAGAGTCTGCTCAGAAGCGTGTCTGTTTGTGTATGTGTGTGTGTGTGTGAGTGTGTGTGTATGTGTATGTGTGTGTGTGAGTGTGTGTGTGTGTGTGTGTGTATGTGTGTGTCTGTGTATGTGGGTGTGAGTGTGTGTGTGTGTGTGTATAGGTGTGTGTATGTGTGTGTATGTGAGTGTGTGTGTGTGTGTGTGTGTGTGTGTGTATGTGTGTGTGTATGTGTGTGTGTATGTGCGTGTGTGTGTGTGTGTGTGTCAGTCAGTGAGATATTCTACATCAGCTGGTAACGTCTACAATTCGGTCATAGAGATGTGCAACACGGAAACAGACTCATCAGTCCAACCTATCCATGCCCATTAGATATCCTCACCTAATCTACTCCCGAGAATTGTGTGTTTTTGTGATTGTGTGCTTGTGTGTGTATGTGTGAGTTCGTCTGTCGGTATGTGTGTGTGTGCATTTCTGTTTGTATGCATGTATGTGCATGTGAAGTTAAAAAGTTATTACCTGGTGTTGTGTGATTTTTACACACACAGCCATGCATACAAACAGACATGAAAACGCACATACATCCAGACGAACTCACACATACACACACCAGGTTATGACTTGGTGTTGTACGATTTTTAACTTTGTACACCCCAGTCCAACACCGGCATCTTCGAATCGTGTGTGTGTGTGTGTGTTAGAACACAAGAGCATAAGAATTGTCAACAGAATGGCGAAAGACATCTCTCATAAGGTGTACTCTCAGAAGGGACCACCTTGAACACACATTTATGTCCATTACTGCCCTGATTCTGTCAAACCTGTCACCAAATGCATGAAATGGCCACAGAAAACTGGGAAGCCATTTCCCCGAACGGTATGTTTAATTGCATTCGCTTCAAAAATTGGCAGATTTCCCGGGACAGAGAGAGAAGGAGAAAAAGAAAGAAATGAGGTTATCAGTTTATCATCTCTGGCTGACCGAATCTACTCAGAAAGAAAGGTGAGTCAGTGCGGAAAAGTTGAAAGGTCCAGGAGAATAGGGAGAAAGTTGAAAAGGACAAAAGGGGCGAGTTAACATTGGGCTGTGATAAGATCATGTTCTCTAATCAATTCAGGCTCATAAATGATAATGCCGAAGTGACTCAGACCTGAGATTGGGAGCACTGGTATCAATGGTACACTGTAAGGCAGGGCCAAGATCAACAACACTCCACCCCTCCTGGCCCTGCTGTTTTCTGAGAAGCAGCGATGGGAACTGTTCCAGGTGGAGGAGGACACTGAGATCCCACGTCCTGAGAAACTGGGGCTGTTTGACCAAAAGTTCAGTTCCATTCAACTGCTCAACGCAGCCACAGTTACCCCTCCATCTGAGTGTAAGAAGATATCGAAGGGAAAACAGGAAAATTGCTAGCCTGGGGAGCGGGGACTTCGATATCTTGGGGGATGGGAATATGGGGCGGGGTGATGTTTAATCACCTCCCAGGGTCCCAATAATTCCCCCACCCCCTCAAGCCCCCAGCTGTGGGGGTCAGTCTTTCGCTAAAATCCCTGAAGCTGCTCCACAAAACTCCGGCAAAGTGATGGGCCGGCTGCTGCAACACGGAATGAGACCCTTCGGCCCGTCCCGAAACCTGCTGCTGTCCCCGCTCCCGGTCTGCTCCCTTTGCTTTGCTCTGTCTGATCAGCGATGAAATAAAATTGATGTTTGCAAAGTTATCTCCTGTGGTTTGTCCTGAGTCATTTCTCAGTCCTGTATGATATTTAATGAAAGGGAATCCTTCTGGTTTAAGGGTTTGGTTATGAAGGTATTTGTCCCAGTGGGAAGGCTGTAGTGGGGTGATATTGTGGTTTCTGTTAGAGGAGATTGGGGGGCAGGCGGCACACAGTCGATCAGAAGATAAACAACTTGTGAGGCCTTGGGGATTTTACTTTTAAAGTTAACATTGTTCGTTTAAGTTTTCCAATAGAGTTGTTATTCCACGTTCATCGTCCTTTTGTTGTATTTTAACGATAGTGTTTGAATAAATTGTGTTTTGCTTCACATCGGGCAGTTTGACCAATTGAATTATATCTGGAACAGAACACCTTACAGTTACCTTTAAAATGAGAAAAAGTCAGGGTCCAGGCTAACTTCCCAATATATTCTGAAGGTGTCTGCTCTGGTCGGTAACAGCAGACGTGTCTGAAAGGCTCCATTTGGCTAGTTCTGTCTGGCTGTGCACTGGAACCACTGCAGTAATGAAAAGAGTTTGTTCGGTCCATTCTACCTGTGCTAGCTCTTTGTACAGCATTTCCAGTCAGTCCCACTCCCCACAGTCGCATATAAAGTCATTGCTCAGAGCGATCAGAGATCTCCTCCCACTGACTCCCCACTTAATCAGAACTCCCCATCTAACCAGAACTCCCCACTTCACCTTAAACCTAAGCCCTCTAGTTTTGGATTCACCTACTCTGGAAAAAAGACCTTGGCTATTTACCCTATCCATGCCCCTCATGATTGTATAATCCACTGTAAGGTCAACCCTCACATTCTGACGCTCCATGGAAAATCCCCTCAGCCTATTCAGCCTCTCCATATAGCTCAAGGCCTCCAAACCTCCATATAGCTCAAGGCTCAAAGGCTCAGATGACCTACTCCTGATCCTAGTTCTTATGATATTATGTTCTTATGTGATCAGATATTGAAGCAGAATCATGATCAGCTGGAGGTGGGCTGAGAAATGGCAAATGGAGTTTAATATAGAGATGTGTGAGTGTTGCAGTTCGGAAAGTCAACTCGAGGTAGGAGTTTGGAGTGAATGGTAGGGCCTTAAGTAATATAGTGGAACAGAGGGACTTTGAGTTCAGGTGCACAGCTCTCTGAAAGTGGAGTTACAGGTAGACAGGCTGTGAAGAAGGATTTTGGTACACTGGCCTTTATCAGTCAGGGCATTGAGTATAGATATTGGGAAGTTATGTTACATTTGCACCGGAGGTTGGTGAGGCTACACTTGGTCGATTATGTTCAGTTTTGGTCACCCTGTTATAGGAAGGATGTTATTATAAAGTGGAAAGAATGCAGCAGAAATTTACAAGGATGTTGCCAGAACTCAAGAGACTGAGATATAGGAAGAGGCTGGAGAAGCTAGGCCGTTTTCTGTACAGTGTTGGAGAATGGGGGAATGTATCTTTTAAAAGTATATGAGATCATGAGGGGGATGGATAGGGTGAATGCACTCAGTGTTTTCCCAGAGTTGGTGAATCGAGGAATCGAGGGTATGAGTTTAAGGTTAGAGGGGAAAGAATAAAAGGGAACCTGAGGGGCAGCTTTTTTACACAGAGGGTGGTACACATATGGAATGAGCTGCCAGCAGAAGTGGTTGAGGCTGGTACATTAACAACATTTAAAAGGCATTTGGACAAATGCATGGATAAGGACAGCATGTCAGGCAATATCCACGGACCCCATGGTAACTAAGAAAGGTGGTAAGGAAAGGCCAGGGAACTATAGACCAGTGAGCCTGTCATCAGTGGTGGGCAAGTTGTTGGAGGGAATCCTGAGTGAAAGGATTTACTTGTATTTGGAGAGTCAAGAACTGATTAGAGATAGTCAGCACGGCTTTGTGCATGGGCAATCATGCCTCACAAATCATGAGTTTTTTGAAGAGGTAACAAAGAGGATTGATGAGGGCAGAGTGGTGGATGTAATCTATATGGATATCTGTAAGATGTCTGACAATGTTCCCCATGGGACACTGGTTAGTAAAGCTCGTTCTCATGGAAAGCAGGGGAAACCAACCATTTGGATACAGAACTGGCTCAAAGGTAGAAGACAGAGGGTGGTGGCAGAGATTTATTTTCAGACTGGAGGCCTGTGACCGGTGGAGTGCAACAAGGATCGGTGCTGGGTCCACTACTTGTTGTCATTTATATAAATGATTTGGATATGAACATAGGAGGTATAGTTAGTAAGTTTGCAAGTGACAACAAAATTTTAGGTTTAGTGGTCAGCGAAGTCCGATACTTCAGAGTACAACAGGATCTTGAACAGATGAGCCAATGGACTGGGGAGTGGCAGATTGAGTTTAATTTAGAAAAATGCGAGATGCTGCATTTTGGAAAATCAAATCAGAGCAGAACTCATATGCTGAATGATTAGATTAGATTCCCTACAGTGCAGAAACAGGCCCTTCAGCCCAACAAGTTCACACTGACCCTCCGCAGAAGAGTAACTCACACAGACCCATTCCCCTACTCCCTGCAAATGCACCTATCACTATGGGCAACTTGTCATGGCCAATTCAACTGAATTGCACATCTTTGGACTGGAGGAGGAAACCAGAGCACCCAGAGGAAACCCACACAGACACAGGGAGAATGTGCAAACTCCATGCAGACACTCACCCGAGACTGGAATTGAACTCGGGTCCCTGGTGCAGCGAGGCAGCAGTGCTAACCACTGAGAAACTGTGCCACCCAGGGTACATTACCCAATGGTAAGATCCTGGGGAGTGTTGGAGAACAAAGAGACCTTCGAGCGTAGGTTTATAGTTCCTTGAAAGTAGAGTCGGAGGTAGATAGTATATTGAATAAGGCGTTTTGTCTGCATTCCTTGATTTGGTCAGAGCATCAAGTATAGATGTTGGGAGGTCATGTTGTGGCTGTACAGGACATTGGTTAGGCCACCATGGGAATATTGCATGCAGTTGTGGTTTCCTTCCAATCGGAATGGTGTTGTGAAACTTGAAAGGATTCAGAAATGATTTACAAGGATGTTGCCAGGGTTGGACGATTTGAGTTATAGGGAGAGGCTGAAAAGGCTGGGGCTGTTTTCCCTGGAGCATCGGAGGCTGAGGGGTGACCTTATAGATGTTATAAAATCATGAGGGGCATGGATAAGATAGATAGACAAGGTAGGGGACTCCAGAACTAGAGGACAGAGGTCAGGGTGTGAGGGGAAAGATACAAAAGGGATTTAAGGAGCAACCTCTTCATGCAGAGGGTAGTGCGTGAATGGAATGAGTTGCCAGAGGAAGTGGTGGAGGTTGATACAATTACAGCATTTGAAATAGACATTGGATAGACATATGGATGAAAATGGAATAGTGTAGATTATATGGGCATCAGATTGGTTTCAGGGTCGCACAACACCAAGGGAAAAGGGGTGTACTGCGTTGTAATGTTCTATATGTTCTCGAGGCTGCTGGATGAGTATATGACAAGAAAGGGTTTGGAGAGATATGGGCAAAGTGCTGGCAAATCGGACTAGATTAGGTCAGGATATCTGGTCGGCATGGACGAGTTGGACCGAAGGGTCTGTCTCTGTGCTGTACATCTCTGTGACTCTGAGACCAGTTTGGGTGGAAGGGCCTGTCACCGTGCTGCAGGACTCTATGCCTTTGATTCAAGGAGCCGCAGGTTTTGTGAATAATCTCCTCTGCCCCCTCTCCCAGTGTTTCCTTCCCCATTGGAAATCAGAGGCTTCACTGTTTTCCCCGAGAGTGAAAGTTCTTGTTTTACACAGCCCTGCCCCGGGATGTGAACCATAATATATATATGTGAACCATAATATATATATATATATATATATATATACACACACACAAACACACTGACACAAACACACAGACACACACACCGAGAGAGAAGGGACGGGAGTGTGGGGCAGAGAGAGATGGAGAGAGAGAGAGAGAGAGAGAGAGAGATAAACACACACAGACGGAGAGAGAGAGAGGTAAACACACAGACGGAGAGAGAGAGAGAGATAAACACACACAGACGGAGAGAGAGAGAGAGAGAGATAAACACACACAGACGGACAGAGAGAGAGATAAACACACACAGACGGAGAGAGAGATAAACACACACAGACGTGGGGGGGGGGGGGGGGGGGGTTGGGGGAGGGTGGAGAGATGCCAAAGCCTCCCACTGCGAATGTGACCAAGTGGTGTCCGGGTTGATCCACGCAAGCGCACTGTATCTCACAGAACAAATGATAGAAGGGATTCCATCTTCCTATGCATGATGGGTAGCAGGACTACCATTGAAAACTGGAGCATGGCCATGATTACACACGGGTTATGATGTTGTAGAGATGACTTTTTGGGAATTAATGGTGAAGCATAGTCACAGATATAGAAACAAATATCGGAGAGTCCTACACATACCAGCGATTTTAGCTGGAAGAGCTCCTGCAGCCAGGTGTTAGCTCAGTGATGCCCCAGAATGTGGCGAGGTTTCGGAAATCTTTCCTGTGAGAAACATTCAAGATCAGATTGTCATCGAGATTCCAGGGCATGTATTTCATTTCTGCTGGTACGTGAGGAAAGAGCAGGGAGTTCTTTGGACACATGGCATAGCCATTTTTAATCCATTACAGGGTTCAGTTATCACCGGCCAGACCTCCTGTTATTGGCATTCCCAACTCCCCATGAGAAAATTAAGATGAAGCAATTTTCGACCTATTTGCTGTATTCCATTTGGATTGTAGTTTTTCCAAGTGATTTGTACACCACCACAGCAGGCAGTTAACAATTAACCACTTTGCTGCAGCTTAAACACCTGGAGGACATTGTGAGATTAGAATGGCACGTTTCCTTTCTGAAACAAAGTCAGAAATGCTGAGTGTGAACATGGATTTCAGACAGCAGGGAGAGAGCTTGACCGAGGATTTAAATTGTCCCATTGACTGGATTTCTTCACCAATTTGGTTATACTGGAACATGGGTACAATTTCTGCCCCTCCCCTAAGTGATGTTTCTGATCGTGTTTTGCGGATCCTTGAAATGACAATATCTGCTGGAAATCTTTGTTTCACCCGGAGCACTGACAGTACAGAGACCCGCGCCTATAACATTTCACCAGCTCAGAATACACTTAAATCACTTCACAAACAGACAAATGAGATCTTTGCACAGCTCTGAAACAGTGGCAATTCCTCAGCACAGACCCACTGACAGTGGTGCGCTTCCTCCACACAGACTATCCAACAGTGTGAAAGTATCTCAGCACTGACCCTCTAACAGTTGGCACTCCCTCAGCACTGACCCTCTGACAGTGTGGAACTCCCTCAGCACTGACCCTCTGACAGTGTGGCACTCCCTCAGCACTGACCCTCTGACAGTGCAGCACTCCCTCAGCACTGAACCTTTGAAAGTGCAGCACTCCCTCAGCACTGAACCTCTGACAGTGTGGCACTCTCTCAGAACTGACCCTCTGACAGTGCAGCACTCTCTCAGCACTGACACTCTAACTGTGTGGCACTCCCTCAGCACTGACCCTCTTTTAGTGAGGCACTCCCTCAGCACTGACCGTCTGACAGTGTGGCACTCCCTCAGCACTGACCCTCTGACAGTGTGGCACTCCCTCAGCACTGACCCTCTGACAGTGCAGCATTCCACCTTCACTGACTCTCCAACAGGGTAGTGCCCCCTCAATACTCACCCTCCAAGAGTGCAACATTCCCTCAGCACTGAGCGGGTGGCACTCCCTCAGCACTGACCTCCCACAGTATGGTCTATCTGTATCCCTGTGTTGTTCCTCTTCATGTCCTACTATGGTTATCCATCACCCACAGCCTCGGAGTAAAGATTGAGGTAAACAATGAGGATGGAGGTAGGGGCTGGTTTTTAGAACCTCCACCCCCTGTCAGATTGTCTGGGTATACCTCTGTCAAAACATGAACACAACCCGCTGGCTGTGAATGCAGTGAGTGGGTGGGGATTAGATGCTGCTCTCTCCTGAACAGTTTGTGAGAGGTCACGGCTGTGGGAATAGGTGGTTCCCATTGGAACTCAGTGGGAGATGGACATTGAATCATCATTGTTTGTACAAAGCCAGACTCACTATTTCTCTTGGTCTCGACCGTGGAGCCTGTGATAAAACGTGTGTGATTTATGTATTTAGTAACATTAGCATGAAAACACTAAGGTGGTTAATTATAGTAGGGGGTGTCAACTTCCCCAGTATGACTTGAGATGGTCATCGTGGAAAAAGGGTCACTAGACCCGAAACGTTAACTCTGTCTCTCTCTGTAATCCGTACGAGACCTATTGAGTTTCTTCAGCAGGTTCTGATAGTTTCACGTCTCCTAACTCCCCAGATCTTTATTTTATTGTCAATGATCCAGATCACATCAGCCTAATAGCTATCTAATTTATTGCTTCACATTCCTCAGTTCCACCGTGAGCTGGTATTGGGAATTGAGAAGGTGTTTACAGGGAAAAAGTTTTCAGGGTCAGGGGAAAAAGAAGGGGGTGAGGTATGGGACTAATTTGATGGTGTACAGAGCCATCAGAGTCACGATGAGGAGAATGGCCTCATAAATCTAACCCAATCTTTGTTCCACTCCAATCCAGAGGGTGTCTCAGTTTGTAAAAGTCCTGGGAGTTCACAGCAGTGAAACAGTTCCTGTCACAGGTATGGGCAGGTGTGAAGCTGTTTGTTCCATCGGTAATTAATTGGAATGATGTTGTAAGACTGAACGTGTCCTCAGGCAGTGGGAGTTGGAGAATGATGCAGAAAAAACAATTGAGCAACTTTCGAAGACAGATATATTACTCAATGACTTTCTTTTATTAATTTAAAAATACGCTTTATTCATCAGAAAATCTTTTCGCATCAATAAACGGTCACAAACGCAGTTTGGTCTTGTGCAGTAGCATGTCAAGTAAACGAACAAACGTTGACTCTATCCAACAAACCAAAGACCTCTCTTATACATACAAGACTTTATTTACATATGTTTGAGACACTGGGAGCGTCCAATAACTGGACAGACCCCCATTTCCCTTCAGCAGAAAGAGCTCAGATAGTGGTCTTTCCCCACAACACCTTGGCAGCAGCTGCCCCAGCTGTTAATGCATCCCTCGGCATGTAGTCCTGGAGCTTGGAATGTGCCAGTCTGCAACACTCGGTCAGGATCAACTCCTTCCTCTGGAAGACCAACAAGGTTCGGGCAGACCAAAGAGCGTCTGTCACTGAATTGATGGTCGTCCAGGTGTTTGTCTCGGTGTGTGTTCTGGGGAGCACAGGGTCCCACGTCACTGAGCTGCTCGCAACGAACCTCGACAAAAACCACTGCATCTTTCTCCAGAGTTACTTTGCAAAGGCACATTTCAGGAGGAGATGTGTGACAGCCTCTGTGCCCCTGCACCTGCCAAGCGATATCTTGGGGCTTGTTGGAAAGTTCTGGATTCAGCGAAGGGGCTCAATACAACACACAAGCAAGGCACGAGGGATTGGGCAGCCCTGCCTGACTCTGGATCTGATCGGGAAGCTTTCTGATTCCCACCCATTGATTGAGACTGCGCTAACGATGTTGGTGTAGAGCAGACAGATCCAGTTGCAGATTCCCTCCCCAAAGCCCATTTTGCAGAGCACGTCCCACATACAAGTGTGTGATCTCCTGTCCAAGACCTTCTCCTGATCCAGGCTGATGAGGCAGGTGTCCATCCCACTGACCTGCACATAGGTGATCGTATCCCTGAGGAATGTGAGGCTCTCCGTGACCTGAGCTGGGTCTCAGCTGAAACCCTGTCCCTCTGACAATGGGGCTGTCACTCAGCTGCTTGGTCATTGAGCTCAGAGTAACTCACATTGAGTCTCCCTGACATTATCATTCATTCTGTCTGGTTCAGGGTTTCAGGTTACACAGAGTTGGCTGGCACTCGATCTGAAGTATAACTGTAGACAAACATTCAGAGGCAGAAAGTGAGGACTGCAGATGCTGGAGAGTCAGAGTCGAAAAGTGTGGCGCTGGTGAAGTACAGCAGGTCAGGCAGCGTCCAAACAGCAGGGGAATTGATATTTCTCTCATAAGTCATTCATCAGACCTTCCTGATGAAGGGTTTATGCCTGATACATCAATTCTCCTGCTCCTCGGATGCTGCCTGACCTGCTGTACTTTTCCAGTGACACATTTTTGACAAAGATTCAGAGGCAGTTTGATGAGTCCTGATGCTGACAATAAAACTATCATTGCAGGTTTGCTCTCTTTACCGGAGAGTCAGAGATTCCTATTGGACAATCCTGGTGTAAATTCCCATAAATACCTGTCTCTAGGACAAATACATATTATACTAAGGAAGAATTAAAGGAATTCTCTGTAAATAATAAACTAAGCCCAACAATCGGAATCCCATGAGGATTTTCCTATTGGATTGTATCTCTATGAGTTCTTCTGTGCAGGAAAATTGAGCTATTTGTAATATTGTGGAATAACCGAGTCCAATAAGGACAGGAAAAGACAGTCCAATAACTTCCTGAATTTACAATGTCCATGTTTTGGGAATCCAGTCTGGGACTTTACTTTTTTTGTGATAGCGTTCTCTGAACACAAACCTCAAAGATTGTTCTTGTTCTGCAGAAATCTCTGGGTGCACAGAGAAGGGAAAGCTTCCATCCTTGGCTTGAATTTTATTTCTAACATATCCATTCCCCACCCTGGAATGATCCAATATTGACATTTATCTCCTGTTTCAGAGTCAAGCGAACTCTCCCAGACCCACTGCAAGTTTCCCCTTTAATAAATATGTGCAAGTACATTGGCTCCGTGCAGGACTGAGTGTGGACAAAGATGCTGATGGAGATTAATTCAGGTGGGTGTGAGCTTCCTGACACCAGCTCTTCAACAGTTCTCCCAATAATGAGGAGAAGGGAGCTGTCTGTCTCAGGTGCCTGAGGTGGAGCGGGGTCCAGAACCAGCGGGGCTCTGACCGATACTTGGAGTTGTCGTCAGCTCCATCCGCTCTGCTCGAAAGAGGGTGGGGATCTGAGCAAGGACGGGGGTGGTGGGGTGGGAATTGAGTCTGTGCTTCCACCAATAGGGGCTCCTGTCGCTAGCTGAGGGGAGGGCCTTGTGTTGCCATGGCAACCAGTATCAGTGAGGTGGAGGCAGTGGGTTGGATATCTCTGGAAGAACAAGTCCCACATGTCTCCTTGGAGAAGCACCAGCTCACGGGCAAAGCCATCGAGAAGTTTCATGTAGTGCCCGGCCCTGGCTGTGGTCCCATCTGCCAGCACCCGGCCCATATCCCTCCAAACCCTTCCTATTCATATGCCCATCAAGATGCCTTTTAAACATTGCAGTTATATTAGACTCCACCACTTCCTCTGGCAGCTCATTCCATACACGTACCACCCACTGAGTGAAAAAGCTGCGCCTTAGGTCTCTTTTACATCTTTTGCTTCTCACCCTAAACCGATGCCCTCTAGCTCTGGACTCCCTCACCCCAAGGAAAAGACTCTATAGATTTGTCCTATCCATGCCCCTCATGATTTTATAAACTTCTACAATTTTGTCAAGGAGAATACTGAGATACAGGTTACTAGACTAGTTGGGATTGGGGTTGACAAGGAAGAGGCAATAGAAATCCTGCAGAGTGTGAAAATAGATAAGTCCCCTGGGCTGGACGGGATTTATCCTAGGATCCTCTGGGAAGCCAGGGAGGAGATTGCCGACCCTTTGGCATTGATCTTTAAATCGTCATTGTCTACAGGAATAGTGCCAGAAGACTGGAGAATGGCAAATGTGGGTTCCCCTATTCAAGAAGGGGAGTAGAGACACCCCTGATAATTATAGACCAGTGAGCCTTCCTTCAGTTGTTGGTAAAGTGTTGGAAAAGGTTATAAGAGATATGATTGATAATCATCTAGAAAAGAATAATTTGATTAGGGATAGTCAGCACGGTTTTGTGAAGGGTAGTTTGTGCCTCACAAACCTTATTGAGTTCTTTGAGAAGGTGACCAAACAGGTAGTTGAGAGTAAACCGATTGATGTGGTGTATATGGATTTCAGCAAGGCGTTCGATAAGGTTCCCCACAGTAGGTCAGTGTACAAAATGCAGAGGAATGGGATTGTGGGAGATATAGCAGTTTGGATCAGTAATTGGCTAGCTAAAAGAAGACAGAGGGCGGTGGTTGATGGGAAATGTTCATCCTGGAGTCCAGTTACCAACGGTGTACTGCAAGCGTCGGAGTTGGGTCCACTGCTGTTCGTCATGTTTATAAACGACCTGGATGAGGGCGTAGAAGGGTGGGTTAGCAAATTTGTAGATGACACTAAGGTCGGTGGAGTTGTGGATAGTGACGAAGGATGTTGTAGATTACAGAAAGACATAGATAAGCTGCAGAATTGGGCTGAGAGGTGGCAAATGGAGTTTAATGCGGACAAGTGTGAGATGATTCACTTTGGTCGGAGTCACCGGAATGCAAAGTACTGGGCTAATGGTAACATTCTTGGTACTATAGATGAGCAGAGGGATCTCGGTGTCCAGGTACACAGATCCTTGAAAGGTGCCACTCAGGTTAACAGGGTTGTTAAGAAGGCATACAGTGTTTTAGCTTTTATTAATAGAGGGATCGAGTTCCAGAACCATGAGGTTATGCTGTAGCTGTACAAAACTCTGGTGTGGCAGCACTTAGAATATTGTGCACAGTTCTGGTCACCACATTATAAGAAGGATGTGGAAGACTTGGGAAGGATGCAGAGAAGATTTACTAGGATGTTGCCTGGTATGGAGAGAACGTCTTACGACGAAAGGCTGAGGAACTTGAGGCTGTTTTCGTTCGAGAGTAGAAAGTTGAGAGATGACTTAATAGAGACATATAAGATAATCAGAGGGTTAGATAGGGTGGACAGGGAGAGCCTTTTTCCAAGTATGGCGACGGCGAGCACGAGGGGCCTTAGCTTAAAATTGAGGGGTAATAGATATTGGACAGATGTCAGAGGTAGTTTCTATACTCAGAGAGTAGTAGGGGTATGCAATGCTTTGCCTGCAACGGTAGTAGATTCGCCAACTTTAAGTACATTTAAGACGTCATTGGACAAACACATAGATGTACATGGAATAGTGTAGCTTAGATGGGCTTCAGATTGGTATGACAGGTCGGCGCAACATTGAGGGACGAAGGGCCTGTACTGTGCTGTAATGTTCTATGTTTTAATGTTCGATGAACTGTGTACCCTAAACCTATGCGCTCTAGTTCTGGACTCCCCCACCCCAGGGAAAAGATCTTGTCTATTTATTCTGTCCAAGCCGCTCATAATTTTGTACACCTCCATAAGGTCACCCCTCAGCCTCCGACGCTCCAGGGAATACAGCCCCAATCTCTTCATTCTCTCCCTGTAGCTCAAACCCAGGCAACATACTTTTCTGAACGCTTTCAAGTTTCACAGCGTCCTTCCTGGTCAGTGAAGGTTTGGTGCTAACCCAGTGTTCCTTTCTCCTCTGTTCTCCAGGTCCTGAGGGATAACGTGAGCTGTTCCAGTCTTGCTACTGGTTTTACTGGCTCAAGGTGTTCTGTCCCAAAGGTAGGAACTATTTTTTTGTTGTTGAAATTAGACAATGGAAGGAGAGATCCGTGCACATGTAAGGCATCATCACAGGAGCTGGAGAAAGAGGGGAAGGATTCCATCAGACCGTATGGCATAGGAGCAGGAATGAGGCCATTCATCCCATTCAGTCTGCTCCGCCATTCAATCATGGCTGATAAGTTTCTCAACCACATTCTCCCACTTTCTCCCTATAACCTTGACCCTCTTGATACTCAAGAATCTATCTACCTCAGTCTTAAATATCCTCACTGACATGGCCTCCACAGCCTTCTGTGGTAGTGAATCGCATCGATTCCCCACTCTCTGACTGAAGACATTTCTCCTTATCTCTGTTGGAAAGGGTATTCACTTTACTCTAAGGCTGTGCCCTCTGGTCCTAGTCTCTCCCACCAATGGAAGTATCTTCACAACATCCACTCTGTCCAGGCCATTCAGTATTCTGTATGTTTCAATTAGATGTACCCACATCCTTTTCAACTCCATCAAGTATAAACCTCGAGTCCCCAAACGTTCCTCATACGTTAAGTGTTTCATTCCTGAGCACATTCTCGTCAACAATCCACCCTGTCCAGGCCATTCAGTGTTCTCTGTGAGATGCAGGGATGATGGGAACTGTATCAGGAAGGAGTGAGATTGATGGGTAACTGCCCTTTCTGGTAAACCGGTAAACGTGGTTATGTGTTGACTAACAAGTCACAAATCGTCTGAGACAGTTCCTGATGTGAGGTGTGGAAACCTTCAAAGCAGGTGGGAAGCTCCGGGATACACAGAGAACGTGGGGAAGCAGATCATTCGGCCCATTAAGTCCATACCGACCCGACAAAGAGCATCTTCCTAATCGTGTAACTCTGCATTCCCCATGGCACAACCACACAGTGTTGGTCAAATCATTTTAACTTTATTTGTGATACATTGCAAACATAGCAACAAAGCAGCAACATGTCACAGCAGTAAGAGGACATTGTACAACACTCTCTCCCTGAGACAGTCTTCCTGAACAGGGCACAATGATCACATAATGACTGTCTCTGACCTGGGAACTATACCAACCAAGGCTTCTTCTGTGCAGGATCCACTACAATCTCAAAAATGTTCGATTATAGAGAGTCACTTGGTGAATAACAGAACTGGAACCAATATTTTCACTTGTAGTGCAGGTTCATACCTCCTTGAAGGTGGAGTTGCAGGTAGATAAGATAGTGAAGAAGGCGTTTGTATGCTTTCCTTTATTGGTTAGATGAATGAGTATTGGAATTGGGAGGGCATGTTGCGGCTGTACAGGACATTGGTTAGGCCACTGTTGGAATATTGCGTGCAATTCTGATCGCCTTCCTATTGGAAAGATGTTGTGAAACTTGAAAAGCTTCAGAAAAGATTTTCAAGGATGTTGCCAGGGTTGGTTGATTTGAGCTATATGGAGAGGCTGAACAGGCTGGGGCTGTTTTCCCTCGACATGACTCCAGACCCCATGAAAACTCATGACCTCAGATTAACGACGGACAAGGAGACCTCCTGCCGTTGACTACCCTACCACCCTGCCTCGGCTGATCCACCCTCCATCGGCCGATTCACCCTCCCTCAGCCGACCCACCCTCCCTCAGCCGATTCACCCTCCCTCGGCTGATCCACCCTCCCTCGTCCAATCCACCCTCGCTCGGCTGATCCACCCACCATCGGCCGATCCACCCTTCCTCGGCTGATGAGACCAATACTCCTCCAGAATGGACAACACTTGAAGGAGGCACTGAGGGTGACAAGGTCACAGAGTGTCCTCTGGGTGGGCGTTTGGGTTACAGTTTGGGAATGTGAGGCAGGGTCTGCGACACGGTCTGTGTGTTTCCTTCGGCCCTCCTGCCAGCGGCCTGAGGAGCTGGACCCTCGGATTCGAGGGACACGGTGGTCTGCCCTGGCTCTGCTGACCAACAGGTAACCTGTGTCTGAGACAGGACGCTGCCGTCAGAAGGGCTACCCGGCCAGCTGTGATAGTCCTGGAGATAACCCTGTAGGGGATTTTTATGGGTCTGATGGAGCTGGCTCTGACACTGTGTGCTTGTCTCTCTCTCTCTCTGTGTGTGTGACGGGCTGTACAGAACGTTTGGCAGACCCTCAGCTGGAGTACTGGGTAGGAAAAGGAGGTGACTGCACTGGAGGAGGAGGGTGGGAGTGAAGAGGAGATTCACCAGGAGGGCGGAAATCGGCGTAGACATGGGCTGGATAAACCCGGGGTGTATTACTGGGAGCAGAGAAGGGTGAGGGAATGTGTACAAAGCTCTGAGGCACACGGGCAGGGGAAAGCGTTTACCCTGAAATCGAGGGGTCAATCAACAGGGAAAAAGATGTCAGGTTTAGGAGGTTTAGAAGAGGTGGGGTAGTCGGGGGGAGTAGTTGGGGGAAGATTGTTTTAACCCGGAGGGTGATGGAGATTCTGGGAGTCACTTCTCAAAAGGGTGGGAGAGACAGGAACACTCAGAAGACTGGAGAGGTATTCAGACAGCACCACAAGGCGAGAGGCTGGGAAATGGGGCTTGAGGAATAGGACAGGAAAGATGGGCCAAAGGGTCACTGTCTGTGCTGTTACCAGTTGAGATTTCACCAGCTGTGGAATATCCCTGTTTACTTTCTCCAGTCCAAACCCCAACCAGTAACCGCTCTCTGTTCAGTGAGAGGAATTAAAGTCCCTCAGAGGGTGAGTCTGATGGATTGATCATCAGCGACAAGGAACTGGTGGGGGCAGAGAACACGTGTGTCTGTTTCCACTGGAGAAAATGCAAAATGAATTCTGCAGAATATTTGGGAACCTGGAAATGGGTTTGTGGGAGAGAGGGACTGATAACAATCCCAATCATAAGAACATAAGAACTAGGATCAGGAGGAGGCCATCTGACCCTTCGAGCCTGCTCTGCCATTCCATAACATCATGGCTGATCTTTTCATGGCCTCAGCTCAACTTACCCACCCTCTCACCGTAACCCTTAATTCCTTGACTGTTCAGAAAATTATCTATCTTAGCTTTAAAAACATTCACTGAGAAAGCCTCAACTACATCCCTGAGCAGGGAATTCCACAGATTCACATCCCTCTGGGTGAAGAAGTTCCTTCTCAATTCAGTCCTAAATCTGGTCCTCCTAACTTTGAGGCTGTTCCCTCTTGTCCTAGGTTCACCCACCAGTGGAAACACCCTCTCTACTTCCATCTCATCTATTCCCTTCAGAATTTTGTACATTTCTGAAAGATCCTCCCCTCATTCTTCACAAATTCAAACAAATATAATCCCAGTCTACTCAGTCTCTCCTCATAAGCCAAACTCATCAAATCCAGAATCAATTTAATGAACCTCCTCTGCACCCCCTCTAGTTTCAGTACATTCTTTTTCAAGTAAGGAGACCAAAACAGCACACTTTGCCCAACTACTCATCTTCGTGTCATCCACAAACTTTGACACACTACACATGGTCCCCAACTCTAATCCATCGATGTAAACTGTGGTGAATTGTAGTCCCAATACTGATCCCTGAGGCACACCACGAGTTCCTGATTGTCAACTGGAAAAGCACTCATTTATCCCCACTCTTTGCTTCCTATTTGTTAACCAATCCTCTGTTCATGCTAATACATTGCCCGTAATGCCCATCTTTATCCTGTGCAGTAGCCCTCTGTCCGGCACCTTGTTGAATACCTTTGGGAAATCAAGATATAGAACGTGCTCGCAATGTGCTCAAAGAATTCCAGTAAATTAGTTTAGCATGACCTGCCCTTCATGAACCCATGCTACATCTGCCCAACGGGACAACTTCAATCCAGATGTCTGTCTTGCTATTTTTTCCACAATAACAGACTCAAACATCTTTCACACTACAGAGGTTAAGCTCACGGTCTAGAACATAAAACATACAGCGCAGCACAGGCCCTTCGGCCCTCAATGTTGCACCAACCTGTGAACTATACTAAACTCAGCCCCCTACACTATCCCATCATCATCTATGTGTTCATTCAACGATTGTTTATATCTCCCTAATGTGGCTGAATTAACGACATGAGCAGGAAGGGCATTCCACGCCCTTTCTACTCTCTGAGTAAAAAAGCTGCCTCTGACATCTGTCTTAAATCTGTCATCCCTCAAATTGTAGTTATCCTAGTCTACCTGCAACCTGTAATATTCTTCCAAACTGTCCACTACTCCACCGACTTTAGTGTCATCTGCAAATTTACTAATCCATTCACCTATGCCTGCGTCCAAGTCTTTTATACAAATGACAAACAGCAGTGATCCCAAAACAATTCCTTGTGGCACACCACTAGTAATTGGACTCTAGGCTGAATATTTTCCATCAACCACCACTCGCTGCCTTCTTTCAGAAAGCCAGTTTCTAAAACAAACTGCTAAATCACCCTCAATCCCATGCCTCTGCATTTTCTCCATCAGCCTACCATGTGGAACCTTATCAAAGGCTTTACTGAAGTCCATGTAAACCACGTCAACTGCTCTACCCTCATCGACATGCTTGTTCACCTTCTCAAAGAAAAACTGAATGAGGTTTGTGAGACAAAACCTGTCCTTGACAAAACCATGTTGACGATCTGACATCAAATTGTTGCTTGCTAGATGATTATAAATCCTATCTCTTATAATCCTTTCCAAAACCTTTCCTACAACAGAAATAAGGCTCACTGGTTTATCATTATCAGAATCATCTCTACTGCCCTTATTGAACAAGGGCACAACATTTGTAATCCTCAAGTCCTCTGGTATTAAACCTGTAGACAAAGACAGCCGAAGGCTCTGCTATCTCCTGCCTAGCTTCCCAGAAAATCCTCAGATAAATCCCATCTGACCCAGGGGACTTGTCTACTTTCATTCTTTCTAGAATTGATAACACCTATTCGTCACTAACCTCGATCCTTTCTAGTCTAATATCTCGTACCTCATTCTTCTCCTCTGCATTATTCTCCTTTTCCTGAGAGTAAACTAATGAGAAATGTTCATTTAGCACCTCTCCGATCTCCACAGGGTCCACATTCAACTTCCCACTTCAGTTTTTGACTGGCCCTATTCCTACCCTAATCATCCTTTTATTCCTCACATACCTATAGAAGGTTTTAGGATTCTCCTTTATTCTATTTGCTAAAGACTGCTCAGGCACTCTCTTAGCTCTTCCCCACTTTCTCTTTAAATACTTCCTCGCTGATCTGTAACTCTCCATCCCCATTCTAAACCATCTTGTCTCATCAACACATAAGCCTCTTTCTTCTGCTTTGCAAGAGATGGAATTTCTGCAGGAAACCACGGTTCCCTTACGTTATCACTTCCTCCATGCCTGACAGGGACATACCTGTCAAAGGACACGCAATATCTGTTCCTTAAACCAGCTCCACATTTCCATTGTGTTCATTCCCTGCATTTTGCTACCCCATTCTATGCATCCTAAATCTTGCCTAATCGCATTGTAATTGCCCTTGCCCCATCGATAACTCTTGACCTGTGGCAGGTACCGCTCCCTTTCCATCGTTAAATTTAATGCAACTGAATTATGGCCACTCTCTCCAAAGTGCTCGCCTCCAACTAAATCAAATCCAAGTCTATAATTCCCCATCTTTTGTCTACCCCCTTTTTCAAACAGTGGCATCATATTTGCTGTTTTCCAATCTGCTGGAACTCCACCAGAGTCTAGTGAATTTTGGAAAATTATCACAAGTGTTTTTGTTATTTCTCCCACCATCTCTTTTAGCATCCTGGGATGCATTCCATCAGGGCCAGGAGACTTGTTTACCTGAGGTCCGTTAGCTTGCCCAACACTATCTCTTTCCTGATAATGATTGTTCCCAGGTCCTCACCTACCTTCATCTCTTTGTCAATCACTGGGGAAAAGGTGCCAGGAAAACCATGAGGACAGAAGTTGGACAAGTGCCCCTGGACCACATGGCCTGCCACCCAGGGTCTTCAATGCAGAGGCTGCAGGAATAGCAGATGGAATGATTTTGTATTTTGACAAACTTTCCCAGGGTTTGGAAAGGTTCCAGCAGTTTGGCACATCGTTATTATAACACCTTTGTTCAAGGAAGAAGGGAGAATGAAAGCAGAAAACCGGAGGCCAGTGAAGCTGAAGTTTCTCAAACATGATGCAAAAACAAGAGCAACTCTTAATCCACAAGTTGCCCACTGATTTCATTTAAATCAAAATTCCTGATGTCATTTAGTCAGAACAGAAGGATTTCAAACCCTGAAAGAACTGTGGATTCTGGAAATCAGAACCAAAAATAGAAATTGCTGGAAAAATTCAGCAGGTCTGGTAACGTCTGTGGAGAGAAAATAGAATTAACGTTTTGGGTCCACTGACCCTTCTTCAGAACTGATGCTACCAGATCCTGCTGCGCTTTTCCAGAGATTTCTGCTTTTCTATGAGATTTCAAACTCTCCTCTCCCCACTCCCAATCCTCATCCCTCACAGCTTCCCTTGCTATCCATTATGCAACATCAGGGCTTTGTTCATAGTTTCGCTGATAGTCTGAGGAAGAATTGTGAGGAGAAACTGAGGTCTGCAGATGCTGGAGATCAGAGCTGAAAATGTGTCGCTGAAAAAGCGCAGCAGGTCAGGCAGCATCCAAGGAGCAGAAGAATCGATGTTTCGGGCATGAGCCCTTCTTCAGGAATGAGGAAAGTGTTCCAAGCAGGCTAAGATAAAAGGTATGGAGGAGGGACTTGGGGGAGGGTCGTCGAAAATGCGATAGGTGGAAAGAGGTCAAGGTGAGGGTGATAGGTCAGACTGGGGTGGGGGCGGAGCGGTCAGGAAGAAGATTGCAGGTTAGGAAGGCGGTGCTGAGTTCAATGGATTTGACTGAGACAAGGTGGGGGAGGGGAAATGCGGAAACTGGTGAAATCCGAGTTCATCCCTTGTGGTTGGAGGGTTCCTAGGCGGAAGATGAGGCGGTCTTCCTCCAACCGTCGTGTTGTTATGGTCTGGCGATGGAGGAGTCCAAAGACCTGCATATCCTTGGTGGAGTGGGAGGGGGAACTTGAAGTGTTGAGTCACAGGGTGGTTGGGTTGGTTGGTCCGGGTTTCCCAGAGGTGTTCTCTGAAACGCTCCGCAAGTAGGCGACCTGTCTCCCCAATATCGAGGAGGCCACATTGGGTGCAGAGGATGCAATAGATGATGTGTATGGAGGTGCAGGTGAATTTGTGGCGGATATGGAAGTTTCCTTTGGGCCCTTGGAGGGAGGTGAGGGGGGAGGTGTGGGTGCAAGTCTTGTACCTCCTGCGGTTGCAGGGGAAGGTGCTGGGAGTGGAGGTTGGGTTGGTGGGGGGTGTGGATCTGACGAGGGAGTGGTCTTTACGGAATGCTGATAGGGGAGGGGAGGGAAATATATCCTTGGTGGTGGGGTCCGTTTGGAGGTGGCGGAAATGACGGCAGATGATACGCTGTACATGGAGATTGGTGGGGTGGTAGGTGAGGACCAGTGGGGTTCTGTCCTGGTGGCGGTTGGAGGAGCGGGGCTCAAGGGCGGAGGAGCGGGAAGTGGAAGAGATGCGGTGGAGGGCACCGTCGACCACGTCGGGGGGGAAATTGCGGTCCTTGAAGAAGGAGGCCATCTGGGTTGTACGTTTTTGGAACTGGTCCTCCTGGGAGCAGATGCAGCGGAGACGAAGCTATTGGGAATATGGGATGGCGTTTTTTACAGGGGGCAGGGTGGGAGGAGGTGTAGTCCAGGTAGCTGTGGGAGTCGGTCGGTTTGTAGTAGATGTCCGTGTTGATTAGGTCGCCTGAGATAGAAATAGAAAGGTCGAGGAAGGGGAGGGAGGAATCTGAGGCTGTCCATGTGAATTTGAGGTCGGGGTGGAAGGCGTTGGTGAAGTGGATGAACTGTTCAACCTCCTCGTGGGAGCACGAGGCGGCGCCGATACAGTCATCGATGTAGCGGAGGAAAAGGTGGGGGGTGGGGCCAGTGTAGTTGCGGAAGATGGATTGTTCCACATATCCTACGAAGAGGCAGGCATAGCTGGGGCCCATGCAGGCGAGGAAGAATTGTGTCAAGTTAACAAGTATTTTCCGTGGACCTTCACCGCCACCTGGTGGCTATGATTGGGGATCCACATGTTATTTCCCCTTGTATTACCGGTTGCAGACACCTGGTGGTGCTATTCCCTGCTTTTTCATTAACCCTCAAACAGTTTGTTGGCGAGAAAATGGTTGAGACTGACTCATTCTGAAGAGTTCTCATGGACTCAAAATATTCGTTCTGCTTCTGTCTCCACAGATGTTATCTGACCTGCTAAGGATTTGTAGTCTTTTTTATGATTTTATTTCCAATGTCTAGCATCCGCAGGAGTTATTCACTTTGATGGTCCCTGAATTATATTTGGTCGCAGTATCCTTTGCCGCCACATAGTGGCGGTCCGGCACCACGTATATTATCGCTGTTCAGCAATCCCCACGCCACCTGTTCCCTGCAGTACTGCTCACCGCTGGAGGGTAGCAATGTTGCGCCGAATATTTTTAAAATGAAATAAAAGTGTTGAACTGGAAACAGGAATCGTGCAACTATCCCGGAGAAGTGGGGGCCTTGTGGACTATCAGAAGTGTCCCTGTTCCTGGGTCAAGCCGCAAGTGTAGAAACGATGGCCAAGGACGTTGCGCTGATATTTCACCAAAAAGGTTCAGGATCAACTTGCAGTTGAGATTCCAGGACGTGGAATTGGAGCTTCCACCATTACCACTCAGAGCTGCAGCCTGAAATGGAATTGTAAACCACATAATCACACATTTCTGAACAAGGGTCACTGGGTCCTAAACGTTTATTATGATTTCTCTCCACAGATGCTGCCAGACCTGCTGAGATTCTCCAGCGATTTCTGTTTTTGTTTCAGATTTCCTGCATCCACAGTTCTTGAGGTTTTTAATCAGTCAGTTGGCTGGGCTAAAACTACACACAATGGGAAAGACCATTACTTAACTCTGCCCATGTTGATTTAATAAACCTCTATAAGGTTTATAAACCTTTATAAACCTCAACTACCTATGTTCCAGTATAAAATGACCCAGCCTATTCAATCTATTTTATAACTCTATGTCTCCATTGCAGACAACGTCATGGTTAATCTTTTTGGAACCCTTTCTAATCCAATAATATCCTTCCTACAGCAGGGCGAACAGAACTGTACACAGTACTCCAGAAGAGGTCTTACCAATGTCATATTCAAATTCAACCTGATGTCCCAACTCCGATACTCAAAAGTCTGAGCAATGAGGGCAAGTGGGTCCTGTACTGGTGACGTTTTGGGATCTGGCAATTTCAGCTGAACAGCTAAAAGTGATGCTTTTTAGAAGATCGAATTGGTGCATAGATTTTGTTGTTGCTATTCATTCAGGAGATATTTGTATTACCAGCTTGAAAAGCATTTATGACCAAACCTTACCAAGCCAGGAGCTTCCTTCTTGAACCATTGTCGTCCATCTGGATTTATAGCTTTTTGACACAGTGACAGGGAAGGAACAGCCATATATTTGAAATTTCCCGATGGTATACAGGATGGAGAAGAACTTACAGGTGGTGATGTTCCCATGTACCTGCTGCCCTTGCCCAACGAGGTGGTTGAAATTGTACATGTGGAAGGTGGTGGACAAGGAGCCTTCATGAAGTTCTGCAATGCATCTTTTAAATGGCTGTATATCTGTAACAGTCTGTCTCTGGTGGAGGGAGTTAATATTCGAGCTGATGGAAGGGGTGCCATTACAGCAACTTGGTTTCTCCTGAATTGTGTTGATCACCTTGAGTTTTATTAGTGTTGAACTCATTCAGGCAAGTGAAGAGTCTGCTATCACATTCCTGGTTTATGACTTGGAGATGAAGGACAGGCTCTGGAGAGTCAGGAGGTGAGTTACTGGCAGGAATATTTCCAGCCTCTGACTTACTTTTGAAGCTGCAGTATGTGTATGGTTGGTCACTTCAGTTTCTGGTCAATGATCACCTCCAGGATACTGAGAGTAGGGTTTGCACCAATGCTAATGAATGGAATATCTATTGAATGTCGAGGGTGATGGCTGCATTCTCACTTGTTGGAGATGTTCATTGTATGGCGTGTGTGACATGAATGCTACTTGACACTTGTCAGAACAATCCTGCATGTTTTCCAGGTCTTGTTGCATTTATACAGGATATGTTTGCCTATTTTGGGAGACACAAATGTGCTAAAAACCATATAACCATCACTGAACATTCAGTCACGTCCCCTCCTCAAAACTCCACCTTGGATGGAGGGGAGTTGATTCATGAAGCAGTTGTAGATAGTTGTGCCAAGGCGCTCCCTCACGAATTGCAGGGCTGCTCTTGTGGTGGTGTGGCAGTGTCCCTATCACTAGATCAAGAGACCAAGGTTCTAGTTCCATCTGCCCCACAGGGATGGAATAACATTTCTGAACAGGTGGATTGGAAAAATATATGAATGAAACAAAGTAACCTGACTAACTGCATGTGAGAACGACAGAAATGTCCTCGAGCTGAAATGATTGGCTTCCAATAATCATAACCATCACCCCTTGTGTGCAGTATGACTCAAACCAGTGAAGTGTTTTCCCAAATTCCCATTGACTGGCTTTTCTAGGTCTCTGTTATGCTGTACCATGTCAAATGCTATACTGATGTCAAGAACTATCAGAACCATTAAATCCAGATTTATTTCTTTCATTGCTTAATTATCCTGTCTTTGAAGTTTGCATACATAAGAATCCAAATTGTAAAATATAAATTTGGACAAGGAGACTTACCTGTGTTCTACCAGGTTTAATGGCCTCCATCATTTCTCTCCAAACTGGAAATGGTAAAAGGATCTTCAGTTTTTCAGTCGACAGGACACCCTCCTTTAGTGACAGCAGCTTAAAAGTTTCATTGCTTACCCTGTAAACAATAAAGAGCTGATCATAAATTGCACCAGAAAGATTTTCCTGAGTAATTTCACCAATTTGCACTGAAACTGCTTGTTCTACCTTCTCTTCCAAGATGTTTCCTCCTGGAATAAACAGGGGGTGAATATGATTGACAGAGAATGACTGTCTCTATCCAGAAAGCAGCAGTTACAAATCACATTATAGGAGTTTGCTAATTCAGATTGCAGCATAATAACATCAAAACTAAAAGCAAGAGAAGGCAATTCAGCCCCTTGAGCCTGCTCCACCATTCAATAAGGTCGTGGCTGATTTCAACAATTCCACTTTCCTCTCGCTTTCCATAATCCTTCAACCTATTACCAATTTAAAATCTGTCTATCCCCTCTTTAAATTCATTGTCCTGGCATCACTGCACGATGAGGTAGAGAGTTCCGCAAATTCAGCATTCTTTGGGAAAAGTATTTTCTCCTCATCTGTTTTAGACCTGCTACTCCTCACCCAAAAGTGATGACCTTCCATTCTAAACTAAAAGATGAAACATCCCCTCATCATCTACTTTGTCAATCCCCTTTAGCATCTTGTAGACCTCAATTACATCTCCTCTTATTTTCCTAAACTCTTGAGAGTATAGGCGGAAACTGCTCAATCTCTCTTCATGAGAGAAACCCCTCAGCTCTGGAGTTCATCTAATGAATCTGCTCTGAACGATTGGCAATGCAACTATATCCCTTCTCAAGTAAGGGAAACAAAGTTGCACGCAATACTCCAGATGCAGTCTCACTAATGCCTTGTGCAGTTACAGCAACACTCCCCTACTTTCTATTCCTTCAGGTATAAATGCCAGAACTCAGTTTGCTTCGTCGTACTGGATTCTGCAATTCTGCTGATCTGGAATTGAAAACAGATGTTGCATAAAATATACTGAGACAGCAGAAAAATATTTTCAAAGTTACATGAATTTCAAGGGATTTCAGAAAACATTACGTTACTTCACTCAAGAAATCAGAAGATCTGATGCAGGTGTTTGAAATTATGAATGGGCTCAATCCGATCGATTCGGTGAAGAGTTTCCCCTTCTGAGAAGGCTGAACATTTGGATCTGTGAACATTTGGTGACAAATAAATGAAATGGGGAGTTCAGGTGAAGGGGGTTTATTGAGGCAGTGATGAGAACGTGGATAAAGCAGTACTTTCTGTGTCCCTGCGATTCTACACAATTCACACAGATCAATTTCTTGTCAGTTTCACAAAACACCTTCAGTTCTACCTGACCTTCCTCACAGTGATATTTCCTTTTATTTCCTTAAGGATTCTGATTTAATTTTCGAGCTTCCTTGGCTAGATTCACTATGGCATGATTTAACCTCAAGTTTACATCCAGAAACCCCTGTTACATTCTGGGCAGGAGTTCATCTGCTGCTTTTCCCAACTCTGGGTGATACAGGAGCCGCAGAAATTGTGTCAATATTCCAGTATAAACAAATTGGTGAAGAAATCCAGTCAATGGGACAATTTAAATCCTCGGTCAAGCTCTCTCCCTGCTGTCTGAAATCCATGTGCACACTCAGCATTTCTGACTTTGTTTCAGAAAGGAACCGTGCCATTCTAATCTCACAATGTCCTCCAGGTGTTTAAGCTGCAGCAAAGTGGTTAATTTCTAACTGCCTGCAGTGGTGGTGTACAAATCACTTGGAAAAACTACAATCCAATTGGAATACAGCAAATAGGTCGAAAATAGCTTCATGTTAATTTTCTCATGGGGAATTGGGAATGCCAATAACAGGAGGTCTGGCCGGTGATAACTGAACCCTGTAATGGATTAAAAATGGCTATGCCATGTGTCCAAAGAACTCCCTGCTCTTTCCTCACGTACCAGCAGAAATGAAATACATGCCCTGGAATCTCGATGACAATCTGATCTTGAAGGTTTCTCACAGGAAATATTTCCTAAACCACGCCACCTTCTGGGGCATCACTGAGCTAACACCTGGCTGCTAGAGCTCTTCCAGCTAAAATCGCTGGTATGTGTAGGACTCTCCGATATTGTTTTCTATATCTGTAACTCCGCTTCACCATTAATTCCCAAAACGTTATATCTACAACATCATAATCCGTGTGTATTCATGACCATGCTCCAGGTTTCTATGGTAGTCCTGCTACCTATCATGCATAGAAAGGTGGAATCCCTTCTATCATTTGTTCTGTGAGATACAGTGCGCTTGCGCGAATCAACCCGGACACCACTTGGTCACATTCGCAGTGGGAGGCTTCGGCATCTCTCCACCCACCTCTTCTCTCCGTCTGTGTGCGTTTATCTCTCTCTCTCTCTCTCTCTCCCCCCCCCCCCCCCCCAGCCCCGTCTGTGCGTGCTCATCTCTCTCCCCATCTGTGTGTGTTTAGCTCTCTCTCTCTCTCTCTCCGTCTGTGTGTGTTTATCTCTCTCTCTCTCCCCGTCTCTGTGTGTGTTTATCTCTCTCTCTCTAACCGTCTCTGTGTGTGCTTATCTCTCTCTCTCCCTCTCCGTCTGTGTGTGCTTATCTCTCTCTCTCCCCATCTGTGTGTGTTTATCTCACTCTCTCTCTGACCACACCCCCGTCCCTTCTCTCTCGGCGTGTGTGTCTGTCTGTCTGTGCCTGTGTGTGTATATACACCCACAGAACCTGCACAATGGGCAGCTTCCGGGGCCAGAGAAAGGAGGATGGTTCACATCCCGGGGCAAGGCTGTAATAAACAAGAACTTTCACTCTCGGGGAAAACAGTGTAGCCTCTGATCTCTGATGGGGAAGGAAACCCAGGGAGAGGGGCAGGGTATATTGGCTTCTTGAATCAAATGCATAGGGTCCTGCAGCACGGAGACAGGCCCTTCCATCCAAACTGGTCTCAGAGTCACAGAGATGTGCAGCACGGACAACAGGCCCTTCGGTCCAACTCATCCATGCCAACCAGATATCCCAACCTAATCAACTCCCATTTGCCAGCACTTGGCCCATATCTCTCTGAACCCTTCCTTTTTTATACACCCATCGCCAGAAGCCTTTAGAACATATAGAACAGCACAGTAGAGACCCTTCGCCCTCAATGTTACGCGACCCATGAAACCAATCTGAAGCCGATCCAACCAACACTATTCCATTTTCATCCATATGACTATCCAATATCGATTTCAAATGCTGTATTTGTACCAACCTCCACCACTTCCTCTGGCAGCTCATTCCATTCACGCACTGCCCTCTGCATGAAGAGGTTGCTCCTTAAATCCCTTTTATATCTTTCCCCTTACACCCTGACCACTGTCCTCTAGTTCTGGACTCCTATACCTTGTCTATTTATCTTATCCATGCCCCTCATGATTTTATAACCTCTATAAGTTCACGCCTCAGCCTCCGATGCTCCAGGGAAAACAGCCCCAGCCTATTCATTCTTTCCCTGTAGCTCAAATCCTCCAACCCTGGCAACATCCTTGCAAATATTTTCTCAACTCTTTCAAGTTTCACAACATCATTCCGATAGGAAAGGATGCACAACTGTGTGCAATATTCCCTTGGTGGCCTGGCCAATGCCCTTTACAGACACAACATGATCTCCCAATACCTATACTTTATACTCTGACTAAATAAAGGAAAGCAGACCAAACATCTTCGTCACTATCTATCTACCTCCGACTCTACTTTCAAGGAACTAAAAACCTACACCCTAAGGTCTCTTTGTTCCCCAACATTTCCCAGGACCTTACCATTAGCTAATGTACCTGGACGGCACAGTGGCTCAGTGGTTCGCAGTACTGCTTTGCAGTACCAGGGACCCGGGTTCAATTCCAGCCCCGGGCAGACGATCTGCGTGAAGTTTGCACTTTCCCCCGTGACTGTGTGGATTTCCGTCGGATTCTCTGGCTTGCTCCCACAGTCCAAAGCTGTGCAATTCATGTGAATTCGCCCCGATAAAAGCCCATAGTGATAGGTGCATGAGTAGGGAATGGATCTGGATTGGCTACTCCTCTTTGGAGGGTCAATGTGGACCTGTTGGGCCGAAGGGCCTTTTTCCACACTGTGGGGAATCTAATCAAATCATTAAGCGTATAAGTCCTACTCTGATGTGCTTTTCCAAAATGCAGCATCTCACATTTTCCGAAATTAAACTCCATCTGCAACTCTCCATCTGCAACTCCCCATCCCATTGGTCCATCTGTACAAGATCCTGTTGTACTCTGAAGTAATTTTCTTCACTGTCCACTAAACCTCCAATTTTGTTGTCACCTGCAAACTTACTAACTGTACTTCCTCTCATCCAAATCATTCACATAAATGACAAAACGTAGTGGACCCAGTACCAATCCTTGTGGCACTCCAACGGTCACAGTACTCCAGTCTGAAAAGGAAACTCTACCAGCACCCTCTGTCTTCCACCTTTGAGCAAGTTCTGAATCCAAATGGTTGGGTCTCCCTGTATTCCATGAGATCGAACCTTGCTAACAGGGTGAAACTTGTCGAACACCTGGCATGGGGAAACTTGTCGAACACCTTACGGAAATCCCTATAGATTACATCCTTGGCTCTGCCCTCATCAATCCTCTTGGTTACTTCTTCAAAAAACTCATGATTTATGAAGCATGATTGTCCATGTACAATGCCATTCTGACTATCTCTAATCAGTTCTTGCCTTTCCAAATACGTGTAAATCCTATCCCTCAGGATTCCCTCCAACAACTTGCCCCCCACTGATGACAGGCTCACCGGTCTATAGTTCCCTGGTTTTCGTTACCATCTTTCTTAAATCGTTGTACCACATTAGCCAACCTCCAGTCTTCTGGAACCTCACCTATAACTCTTGTTGACACACATATCACAGCACGTGGCCCAGCAATCACTTCCCTAGCTTCCCACAGAGTTATAGGGTATACCTGATCAGGTCCTGGGGATTTATACATTTTTATGCATTTCAAGCCATGCAGCACCATCTCCTTGTAATATGGACATTTTTCAACATGTCACCATCTATTTATCCACATTCTATATCTTACAAATCCTTCTCCACAGTAAATACAGATGCAAAATACTCGCTTAGTACCTCACTCATCTCCTGAGGTATCACACATAGACTGCCTTGCTGATCTTTGAGGGGCCCTCTTCTCTCCCTAGTTACCCTTTTGTCCTTAACATACTTTTGGATTCTCCTTAACCCTATTTGCCAAAGCTATCTCATGTCCCCTTTTATGCCCTCCTGATTTCCCTCTTAGTGTACTCTTACTTCCTTTATACTCTTCTAAGTTATCGCTCAATCTCTCCTGCCTATACCTGAGAAATACTTTCCACATTTTCTCAAACAAAACCTCAATGTCTCTAGTCATCCAGCATTCCCAACACCGACCATTCTTATGTTTTATTCTGACAAGAAGATATTGCCTCTGGACCCTGGTTATCTCATTTTTTTAAATGCACACAAACCCCATTTCCCTGCATTTGGCCCATCTCCTTGTTACTCATGCATGACGGACAAAGTGAGGACTGCAGATGTTGGAGATCAGAGTCGAGACTGTGGTCCTGGAAAAGCACAGCAGGTCAGGCAGCATCCAAGGAGCAGGAGAATTGATGCTTCGGGCATAAGCCCTTCCTGATGAAAGTTTTATGTCCAAAACACCAATTCTCCTGCTCCTCAGATGCTGTCTGACATGTTGTGCTTATTCATGTATTTGTCCAGATGCCCTTTAAATGTTGTAATTGTACCAGCATCAACCACTTCCACTGGCAGCACATTCTATATGTGTACCACCCTCTGTATAAAAAAGCTGTCCCTCAGGTTTCAATTTATTTTTCCCCTCGAACCTTAACCTCATGCCCTCCAAGCCCCGATTCCCCAACCTGGATAAACACTGAGTGCATTCACCCAATCCATCCCCCTCATGATCTCATACACGTTTACGAGACACCCCACCCAGTCTCCTACACTGCACAGAAAACGGCCTAGCTTCTCCAACCTCTTCCGATAACTCAGTCCCTTGAGTCCTGGCAACATTCTTGTAAATTTCTTCTGCATTCTTTCCACTTTAATTACATCCTTCCTATAGCAGTGTGACCAAAAACGAATATATTACTGTCAGTGCAGCCTCACCAACCTCCGGTACAAATGTAACATAGGGTCACAGAGATGGACAGCATGGAAACAGACCCTTCAGCCCAAATCGTCCATGCCGACGAGACATCCCAACTCAATCGAGTCCCACCTGCCAGCGCCCGACACATATCCTACCAAACCCTTTCTATTCATATAACCATCCACATCACTATTAAATGTTGCAATTGTACCAGCCTCCACCACTTTCTCTAGCAGCTCATTCCAAACGCGTACCACCTTCTGTGTGAAAACATTGCTGCTTAGGTCTCTTTTATATTTTTCCCCTCTCACCCTAAAACTATGCTCTCTAGTTCTGGACTCCCCCATCACAGGCAAAAGACTTTGTTTATTTACACTATCCATCCCCCTCATGATGTTGTAAACCTCTAAAAGGTAACCCCTCAGCCTCTGATGCTCCAGGGAAAACAGCCCCAGCCTGTTCAGCCTCTCCTTATAGGTCAAATCCTCTAACCCTGGCAACATCCTTGTGAATCTGTTCTGAACCCTTTCAGGTTTCACAACATCTTTCCGATAGGAAGGAGAACAGAATTGCATACAATATCCCAACCGTGGCCAAACCAATGTCGTGTACAACCACAACATGACCTCCCAACTCCTGTACTCAATACTCTGACCAATGATCTGACCGATGAAGGCCAATGAACCAAAGCCCTTCTTCACAGCCTGTCTACCTCTAACTCCACTTTCAGAGAGATGTGCACCTAAACTCAAAGGTTCATCTGTTCCTCCACATTCCTTAAGGCCATACCATTCACTCGAAACTCCTACTTTGATTTGACTTTATAAACTGCAACACTCACACATCTCTCGATTAAACTCCATTTGACATTTCTCAGCCCATTTCCCAACTGATCAAGATCCTGCTGCAATATCTGATCACATCAGAACATAATATCATAAGAACTAAGATCAGAAGTAGGCCATCTGACCCTTCCAGCCTGCTCCACCATTCAATAACATCATGCCTGATCTTTCCATGGCCTCAGCTCCACTTACCCACCCACTCACCACAACGATAATTCCTTTACTGTTCAAAAGATTGTCTATTTTTGTTTTTAAAACACCGACTGAGGAAGCCTCAACTACTTCATTGGGCAGGGAATTCCATAGATTCACATCCCTCTGGCTGAAGACGTTTCTCCTCGATTCAGTCCTAAATCTGCTCCCACTAATTTTGTGGTTCCTCCCTCTTGTCCTAGTTTCATCCACCAGTGAAAATATCCTCTCTGCTTCTATCTTATCTATTCCCTTGATAATTTTACATGTTTTTATAAGATCCCCCTTCATTCTTCAACATTCCAATGACTATAATCACACTCTACTTGGTCTCTCTTAATAAGCCAACCCCCTCATCTCCGGAATCAATCTAGTGAACCTCCTCTGCACCCCCTCTCACACCAATACATCCTTTCCCAAGATAAGAGACCAAAACTGCTCACAGTGCTCCAGGTGCAGCCTCACCAACACCCTATACAGCTGCAACATAACCTTCCCACTTTGAAACTTAATCCCTTTAGCAATCAAGGAAAAAGTTCCATTTGACTTCTTCATTACTTGCTGCACCTGCAGACCAACCTTCTGTGATTCGTGCACAAGGACACCCAGGTCCCTCTACACAGCAGCATGCTGCAATGTCTTGCCATTAAAGTAACAGTCATTTTTACCAGCATTCCTACCAAAGTGGATGACTTATTCATTCCATCTGACAAGCCTTTGACCTCTCATTTAAAGTAGCTACCTCCTTTGCAAAGTTTTACAATCCTCTGCACGCATTACCCGACTGCTCATCATAGTGTCATCCACTAACTTTAGCACACTGCACATAGTCCCTAACTCCAAATCAGTGATGTAAATTGTGAATAATTTCAGTCCCAATACTGATCCCTGAGGTACGCCACTAGTCACTGATTGCCAACCAGAAAAGCTCTCATTTATCCCCAATCTTTGCTTCCTGTTCATTGACTAATCTTCTCTCCGTGTTAATACTTTACCCATAATACCATGCATCTTTATTTTATGCGGCAGCCTTTTATTTGGCACCTTGTTAAAAACCTTTTGGAAATCGAGGTACACCACATCTACTGGGTTCCCATTGTCTACCGTACTGGTAATGTCTTCATAGAACTCCGGTAGATTAGTTGAGCATGACATGCCCTTAATGAACCCATTTTGCATCTGCCCAGTGGGACAATTTCTATTCAGATGCCTTGCTGTTTCTTCCTTGGTAATTTGCTCAAGCATTTACCCCACTACTGAGTTAAGTTAACTCATCCATAATTCCCTATCTTTTGTTTACCTCCATCCTTAAACGGTGACATCACGTTTGCTGTATTCAATCTGCTGGAACTGCCCCAGATTCCAGTGGAGTTTGGAAAATTACCTCAAGTGCATCGGTTATTTCTCCCACCTTCTCTCGCTAAGTACCCCAGGATGGATTCCATCATGGTCAGGAGAATTGTCTATCCAGATCTTCATTAGCTTGCCCAACACTAGCTCTTTGTGATAATGATTGTTTCCTCGCCTATCTTCATCTCTTTGTCATGTACTGGCATGTTATTTGTGTCTTCCACTGTGAATACTGACACAAACTACCAGTTCAATGCCTCGGCCATTTCCTCCGATCCCATTACTAAATGCCCCTTCTCGTCCTCTAAAGGACTTGAGCCTGTCTTTTTCGTTTTACATATTTATAAATACTTTTCCGATCTGTCTTTATATTCTGTGCTAATTTTTCTCACGTTCTATCTGACTTTTCTTTATAGTTCATTTTGTGGCTTTCTGTCGAGCTTTAAAGCGTTCCCAGTCTTCCAGTATCCTGCTGATCTCGGCCACTTTGTATGCCTTGTCTTTCATTTTGATTGTTTCCCTTATTTCCTAAGACACTCATGGCAGATAACCCCTTTACCGACAGTCCTCCATTTTCATTGGGAGATACCTTTGCTGAGCACTTTGAAAATTTGTTTTGAAAATCCTCCACTGTTCATTAACTATCCCACCATAAAGTCTTTGCTTCCAGTCTAATTTAGCCAACTCCACCCTCATCCTATTGCAGTCTCCTTTGTTTAAACACTGGACCCTGGTATTGGCTTTTATCTTTGCACTTTCCAGCTGTATTTGAAATTCCACCACACTGTAATCGCTCCTTCCAGGAGGATCCCGAACTATGACATCCATTAATTATAGTCACAGAGATGTACAGCATAAAAACAGACCCTTTGGTCCATGCCGACCAGATATCCTAACCTAACCTAATTCCATTTGCTAGCACTTGTCCCATTTCCCTCTCAACCTTTCCTATTTATATACCCATCGAGATGCCTTTTTAATTTTGGAATTGTACCTGCCTCCACCACTTCCACAGGAAGTTTGATCCATACATGTTCTGTCCTCTGTGTTTACCCCGAGGTCCTTTTTAAAATATGTCAGCTATCTTCCTTATCTATGCCTCTCAAATCTTTCACCCACATTGTTAATGAATAATGTGAACAGTTGTGATCCCGACACTGACCCCTGTAGGACTCCACTAGTCACTCAGTGTCATCCTGAATAAGACCCCATTCATCCCCACTCTCTGCCACCTTCCTGTCAGCCAATCCTCTATCCATGCCAGTACCTTGCCGCTAACACCATGGGCTCTTATCCGATTTAGCAGCCTCCTATATGGCACCCTGTCAAATATCTTCTGGAAATTCAAATAGATCACACCGACTGGCTCCCCTTTGTTTCACTTGCTTGTTCCCTCCTCAAAGTATTAAAACAGACTTATCAGGCATTACCCCCCCACCACCTCATCCCCCCGACCCCATTTCCCACCTCGATGAAGCCATGCTGACTCAGTCTGATTTTACCATGCACTCCACAATCTCAACCAAAAAATACACTAAAATCTTAACAACGACTGAGATCAGGCTAACTGGGCTATAGTTTCCTGGCTTCGGCCTCCTTCCCTTCTTCAACAGTGATGTTACATGAGACATTTTCCAGATCCTTGGGACTCTTCCTGATCTCAGTGATTCGTGAAAGATCACCACAAATGGCTTCACAATCTCCTCAGTTAGCCCCTGGTGTAGTCTGTGTGGTCTGAGTGATTTATCCACCTTCAGAACTTTCTGCTTCCCAGCATCTTCTCCTTAGTGATGGCCACATTCTCCTTAGTGATGCTGTTGGTATCTTCCACTATGAAAACTGATGCAAAGCATATGTTCAGATCCTGCTCTGTTTCTTTGTTCCCCATGAAAACTTCTCCATTCTTATTTTACAGCGATCCAATGTCCATTCTTGACTGTCCTTACTTTGTATATATTGACAAAAAGCTCTTTCCAATCTCCTTTATGTAACAACTCAGCTGACTCTCAGATTTCCTCTTCTTCCCCCTTATTGCTGTTTTAGTTGTCCTCTGCTGGTTTTCAAAGCCTTCCCAATCCTGTGGCGTCCCAATAATCTTCACTTTCTGTTTGTGTTACTTATAAATATAGACATGTTCACTTGGATAAAATCAACAAAGAACGTAAAGGTGTGCATTTTCATAGATATATTTGTACAAATGTAGACATGTTCACGGGCAGCAGACACACACAGGCACTCATGCACACACTCTCTTTCACACACACACAAAATGTGACACAAGCACACACAAATACACACGCACACACATGAAAGTAGATTGGGTGGTAGAGAAGGTGTATGACACCTTGCCTTTATTGGTCAGAGAATTGATTTCAAGAGTC
Source organism: Chiloscyllium plagiosum (assembly GCF_037043375.1). Lineage (NCBI taxonomy): Eukaryota > Metazoa > Chordata > Chondrichthyes > Orectolobiformes > Hemiscylliidae > Chiloscyllium > Chiloscyllium plagiosum. The sequence continues at coordinate 481,993 of NW_028270173.1, read as the reverse complement.
AGGACGTCTTGTTGCAGTTTTATCAGACTTCAGTAAGGCCACACGTAGAGTATTGTGTTCAATTCTGTGCACCACATAACAGGAAAGATATGGAGGTTTTGGAGAGAATGCAGAAGAGGTTTATCAGGATGCTGCCTGGATTCGAGGGTATGAGGATTAAGAAGAGAATATAAAAAAAATCGTGTTGTATTCTCTGGAGTGGTGGAGGCTGAGGGGAGACTTGACAGGAGTTTATAATATTATGAGCTGCATATGTAGGATTGATGGTCAGAATCTTTATCCCCGATTTGAAATGTCTAATACTAGGGGTCATGCATTTAATGTTCGAGGGGGAAGGTTAATAGGAATGTGAGGGGCCGGTTTTTTACAAAGAGAGAGAAAGGACTGTGGAACGCACTGCCAAGGGGTGGAAGCAGATAAGGTCATTTAAGGGGCTTTTAGATAAGCACGAGAGTATGCAAGCAATAGAGGGATATTGACCAATGGCAGGCAGAAGGGATTAGTTTTATTTGGTGTCACATTGGACAACTTGGTGGGCCAAAGGACCCGTTCTTGTGCTGTATAGTTTCATGTTCTATACACAACCTGTCACACAAACTCACACTCACTCACACACAGACACACAAAATGCACTTAAACGCAAAGACACAAAGACTTCATCCGGAGGCTCATTGAAGATGTTACCTAGTATGGTGATGAAACAGCTGAAAATGAATCTTCCAGCACAACGAGCAAACCTACATCCTGAACAAATACTTTCTCACTTGCACATACACAGAGAGAAACAAGCACACCCACACACACACTCAAACAACGCACTCACACCCACCCACACACACACAAACATGCACACACACAAACAACGCACTCACAAAAGCACAAACACATACACTCACAAGCACACATACGCTCACACACATATGCGCACGCACAACCACACACGCACACTGACATGCACACACTCAAACAACACACTCACAAAAGCACAAACACATGCTCTCACAGGCACACATTTGCTCACACACAGACGCACACACACAAACACAGACACACACACAGCAACACATACTCACACTTATGCACACACACATGCACACACCGACGTGAAAACCCACACAGACTGAGACACACACAGGCACAGACACACACACACACACACTTGCACATTTAGTATGAGATGTAACATTTTAAGTGGGCATAAGTGAGGACTGTTGATGCTGAAAACCAGAGTTTAGATTAGAGTGGTGCTGGTGTCCGAGGAGCAGGAAAATTGACATTTCGGGCAAATGCCCTTCATCGGGATGAAGGGTTTTTGCCCGAAACATCGATTTTCCTGCTCCTCGGATGCTGCCTGACCTGCTGCGTCATTTTACAGTGGGGAGCATCGAAGTGACATTGAACAACACTATTATGAATCATTGGCAGAAACTGTGGGACCTGGAGGTTTGAAAATGTTGGGATATTTTTCGAGAGTTTTTAGTGAAGCATATTTCTTCTGTTTCTTTATTTGGGATATAGGTATTGCTGATTTGGTCCAGCATTTATTACCACATCCCTAGTTAGCCTTGAGAAGGTGGGGGTGAGCTGCCTCCTTGAACCACTGCAGTCCATGTGCTGCGGGTAGACTCACAAGATCCTTAGGGAGGGAGTTCCAGGATTTTGACCCAGTGACACTGAAGGAACAGTGATATATTTCCAAGTCAGAAAGAGGTGTAGCTTGGATGGGATCTTCCAGGCAATGGTATTACCATTTAACATGCAGACACTGTTGATTTAATATTTATTTAAAAACTTACATTTCTGAGGATTGTGGAAAATATTTCATGTTTTGTGGAAACACCTCGAGTGGTTTCTTTAAAGGTCACGGGCACTGCTTTTCTAAAACCCAAACTTTCATGAAATGACATGACTTGTGCTCACTGCTCGCTGTGCTGTACACCGTGCTGTGGCTGTTTGTACAGGAACTGGATGGAGAGAGTGCTATGTGTCAGTAATTAGCTGAGGGGCATAAAACCTGTGAGGAAGGGCTCCCCATCTGATCACTCCCATGGTTGGTGAAAGAAACAACCCACTTGTTGAGTTCAGGATGAAACCTTTCCTTCTGAAAGAATGATCGATTGAACTTCTCGATTGTATTTCCCTGAACAAGCTGATAGATACCGGGGACAGCCCTGCGTGTGTGTGATTAGTGATGGCCACATGTGTCAGGAGACAGAGGTGATAGACTTTGAATGATTTTTTGCTTCATCCTTTTGTCTTCAACAATGACCTATTGGCTGAAGTGTTATTGCTTTCAGAAATACAATCCCTGCAGAGAATATTCACTTTTCTCTTTTCATTCAGAGTGAGATTATGTTAGAGAGAAAAACAGCAAATTATTGGAAAAGCTCAGCATGTCTAGCAGCATCTGTGGACAGAAATCTGAGTTAACATTTCGAGTGCAGTGACCCTTCCTCAGAAGCACTAACTCTTTTTATTTCTCTCCACAGAAGCTGCCAGACCTTCTGAGCTTTTCCAGCAACACTGCTTTTGTTTCTGATTTACAGCACCTGCAGTTCTTCTCATTTTGATGTTGGTGTGTTTTGCGATTGTTTAGAGGATTGGCTATTTATACATGCACATTATTTGACTGTGCGTTAATCAATGATTGTATCTTCAATTAATATTTGGTTTTGATAATAAACTATGGTCAGTGCATTGCTATAGGAGCTGGGAGGTCATGTTGTGGGTGTATAGGACAATGGTGAGGCTACTGGAGGAATACTGTGCTCAGTTCTCGTCACCCTGCTGTAGGAAAGATGTTGTGAAACTTGAACGGGTTCAGAAAACATTTACAAGGATGTTACCATGTTTGGAGGCTTTGAGCTATATGGAGAGGCTGAATAGGCTGGGGGTATTTTCCATGGAGCATCAGAGTGTGAGGGTTGATCTTATAGCGGATTATCAAATCAAGAGGGGCATGGATAGGGTAAAGAGCCAAAGTCTTTTTTTCCATGGTAGAGGAATCCAAAACTAGAGTGCTTAGGTTTAAGGTGAAGTGGGGATTTCTGATTAAAAAGGGGAGTTCTTGTTAAGTGGGGAGTCAGTGGGAGGAGATCTCTGATAGCTCTGAGGAATGACTTTATGTGAGACTGTGGGGAGTGGGACTGATTGGAAATGCTATACAAATAGCTAGCACAGATACGATGGACCGAACAAACTCCTTTCATTACTGCAGTGGTTCCAGTGCACAGCCAGACAGAACTAGCCAAATGGAGCCTTTCATACACGTCTTCTGTTACCGACCAGAGCAGACCCCTTCAGAATATATTGGGAAGTTAGCCTGGTTCCTGACTTTATCTGATTTAAAAGGTAACTGTGAAGTGTTCTGTTCCAGATATAACTCAATTGGTCAAACTGCCCGATGTGAAGCAAAACACAATTTATTCAAACGCTACCATTAAAATACAACAAAAGAAAGAAGAATGTGGAATAACAACTCTATTGGAAAACTTAACCGAACAATGTTAACTTTAAAAGTAAAATCCCCAAGGCCTCACAAGTTGTTAATCTTCTGATCGACTGGGTGCCGCCAGTCCCCCAATCTCCTCTAACAGAAACCACAACATCACCCCACTACAGCCTTCCCACTGGGACAAATATCTTCATAACCAAACCCTTAAACTACGTCGATTCCCTTTCATTAAATATCACACAGGACTGAGAAATGACTCAGGACAAACCACAGGAGATGACTTTGCAAACATCAATTTTATTTCATCGCTGATCAGACAGAGCAAAGCAAAGGGAGCAGACCGGGAGCGGGGACAGCAGCAGGTTTCGGGACGGGCCGAAGGGTCTCATTCCGTGTTGCAGCAGCCGGCCCATCACTTTGCCGGAGTTTTGTGGAGCAGCTTCAGGATTTTAGCGAAAGACTGACCCCCACAGCTGGGGGTTTGAGGGAGTGGGAGCATGGTGAGGATTCTGGGGGGAGATTAAACCACCATTTCCCCCTCCCCCTGGGGCTGACGGCCTCACACCTCCTTGTCTGAGGTCAGACTGTCAAATCTTCTGGGACGTCACTGTCTTCTTACACTCAGATGGAGGGGTGACCGTGTCTGCACTGAGCAGCTTAACGGAGTTGATCTTCCGGTCAAACAGCCCCAGTTTCTCATACTCTCCCTCCGTGAATTCCTTGGAATCGTCGGTGTAGTTCTTGCCAGTGTAAGCCATCCAGGGGTTCCCAACCACCTTCAGGGAGCGAGCAGTGTCATTGAAGAAGTACCTTCCAAGGTCTGGTTGGCTGCTGTGGAAGGTTACCTTTCTGCCCGTGAAGTCCTCATCCGCGTATAGAGTGATCGCACTCATCGCTGCGGTGATCCAGTGGAGAGTCTGGGAGGGAGGTTAGCAGTCTCTGTGTCTGAGAGGAGCAGCCTTTATATCTGTGTCTGATCCCTGACAGCTCAGTAACTGTGACCAGGAGGTGGGATCTCAGTGTCCTCCTCCTCCTGGAACAATTCCCATCTCTGCTTCTCAGAAACCAGCAGGGCCAGGAGGGGTGGTGGTGGGTTGTTGATCTTGGCCCTGCCTGACAGTGTACCATTAATACCAGTGCTCCCAATCTCAGGTCTGAGTCACTTCGGCATTATCATTTATGAGCCTGGATTGATTAGAGACCATGATCTTATCACAGTCCAATGTTAACTCTCCCCTTTTGTCCTTTTCAAATTTCTCCCTATTCTCCTGGACCTTTCAACTTTTCCGCACTGACTCACCTTTCTTTCTGAGTAGGTTCGGTCAGCCAGAGATGATAAACTGATAACCTCATTTCTTTCTTTTTCTCCTTCTGTCTCTGTTTTGGGAAATCTACTATTTGTTTGAAGCGAATGCAATTAAACATACCGTTCGGGGAAATGGCTTCCGGGTTTTCTGTGGCCATTTCACCCATTTGTTGACAGGTTTGACAGAATCAGGGCAGTAATGGACATACACGTGTGTTCAAGGTGGTCCCTTCTGAGAGTACACTTTATGAGAGACGTCTTTCGCCATTTTGTTGACAATTCCTATGCTCTTGTGTTCTAACACACACAAACACACACACACACACACACACACGATTTGGAGATGCCGGTGTTGGACTGGGGTGTACAAAGTTAAAAATCGCACAATCCCAGGTTATAACCTGGTGATGTGTGATTTTTAACTTCACACACACACATACATACAAACAGACATGCACACACACATACATACAGACGACCTCACACATACACACACACACACACACTAGCACACAATCAGAAACACACAATTCTCGGGAGTAGATTAGGTTAGGATATCTAATGGGCATGGATGGGTTGGACTGAAGTGTCTGTTTCCGTGCTGTACATCTCTATGACTGAATTGTTGATGTTACCAGCTGATGTAGAAAATCTTACTGACTGACAAACACACACACGCTTCTGAGCAGACTCTAATCCCTTTTGTCTGGGGGATTTTCTCCCCTTTTCTCTGTCAGGATTCTAACTCATTCCCTCTGGGATGACTCTAACCCCGTTCCTCTTGGGGGACTCTTACCCATTCTCTCTGGATGGACTCTGACCCCTTTTCTCTGGTTCCTGTAGGCGGCTCAAAGCGCTTTCCTTTAATTCATAAATATTCAGACACTCTGGACCTACATTGACTACAAATTCAAATTTATTTTATCATCTCTCCTGATTGGTTTACCATTACTCCAACACAGGTCACAACCCTGTTTCGCCATCTCGGTACACCTCCACAAGTTGTTGAGCAAATGATTAAAAATGTATAAAATAAAATAAAAGAACTGCTGTTATAAGGGATCTCATAACAGAATTTGAGTTTGGATAATTTTGCACAGAAATATATCAAATCGCTAGACTGAGCTAGAATGGAAGTTTAAGATTTAGGGTCATCTTAGAAAAAAACCAAAGTATTTTTTTTTAATCAAACAGATATGTTTGACTTCATTTCTAACTATTATAAAATGATTTACCTTGGGCCACAGATGTCTCCAGACGTCTGGGATTAGATTGGTGGTAATAATTAAATGGCAAAATTGGATGTGATTAAGCAATTAGGGACAGAGAGAAGTGTCAGAAGAAAAGCAAGTCAGAATAATGGGTTAAAATGCTGATTAAAGGTAACATCGTCGAAGAGTATGGTGCTGGAAAAACACAGCCAGTGGGGAGTAGGAGAGTCAACGTTTCAGCATAAGCCCTTAATCAGAAATGAGGCTTGTGGGCTGGGATGGAGGGGGTGCAGAGTGACAAAAGGGAAGGGGTGGGGCCGGGAGCATAGGCAGCTGTGAAAGTGGTAGGTGGATGAAGGCGGAGGTGACAGTGATAGGTCAGAGAGGATGGAGGAGCAGATAGGTGGAAAGGAAGATGGACAGGTAGGACCATTCAAGAGGGCGGTGGCAAGTTGGAAGGTTGGGAATGGCATAAGGTGGGGGGAGGGAAATGGAGTCACTGGAAAAATCCACATTGATCCTGTGTGGTTGCAGCGTCCTAAGGTGGAAGATGAAGTGTTCTTCCATCAGGCATCAGGTGGTTAGGTTTTGGCGATAGAGGAGGCCCAGGACCTGCATATCATTGGTAGAGTGGGAGATGAGTTAATGCGTTCAGCCAGACGGCGATGGAGTTGGTTAGTGCAGGTGTCCCAGAAATGTTCCTGAAATGATCCGCAAGTTGGCGTTCTGTCTCCCCAGTGAAGAGGAGACCACATTGGATGCAACGTATGCAGTAGCTGGCCTATGTGGCAGTACAGACAAATTTTTGATGGATGTGGGAGGATCCTTTCGGGCCTTGGATGGAGATGAGGCGGGAGATGTGGGTGCAGGGTTTGCATTTCTTGCAATGACAGTGAATGTGCCAGGAGGGTAGGATGGGATTGGTGAGTGGCATGGGTCTGACAAGGGAGTCACAGAGAGGATGGTCTCTGCAAAATGCAAATAGGTGTGCGGAGGGAAATACATCCCGGGTGGTGAGGTCTGATTGCACGTGGTGGCAATGGTGGAGGATGTTGCGATGTGTCCAAAAGTTGGTGGGATAGAATATGGGTCAGGGAGGTTTCCGTCCTTGTTGCTATTGGAGGGGTGGGGTTCAAGGGCGGAGATATAGGAAGTGGAGGAGATACGCTGGAAGGCACCGTCGTCCATGTAGGAGCTGAAATTGTGGTCTTTGAAGAATGAGGCCATCTGGGCTATTCTACAGTGGAATTGGTCCTCCTGGGAGCAAGTGTGGCAGAGATGGAGGAATTGGGAGTAAGGCATTGCATTTTTACAGCAAGCAGGGTGGGAGAAGGTGTAGTCCAGGTAGCTATGGGAGTCCGTGGGTTTATAGTGGATGTCTGTGTTGAGTTGGTCATGTATTTTAGTGAAAAGGAAGTTTAAGTGAGAGTCCTAAACTGACAGCTTTCTCTCAGTGATTTTTTTTTCCATGTTTTTCCTGGTGAATGTGGTGATCGAGCCACTACCTGAGGCAGCGCGACTACAGATGGAGAGATCAGTCAAATTTCGAATATCTTTTGATTAGATCACATGAGAGTCAAAAATGTGTCACGTGGTCTTGGAATGCTGATGTAGGTGTGCAGAAGTGAAGTAATAAATATGAGTGAATGCTTGGTTTAAAAATAAGATTACATTGAAGAATGGGCCTCAGACATGTACATTTACTTGACAAACAGGTTAGTGTGGCTTGGAAGAGCATGGTTTAAACAATAAGACACTGACACATAATCCATAGAGAAGTTGACTTAAAGCAGTGATAGTCAGCTGTATTGAAAGAAGTAAAACAAAACAAAAAAGAAATCATTTACAGATACCTCAGGAATAAGAACTGGGGAATTTTGAGTCCATGTATGATGATAACGAGTCGCCTCTTTGCAGAATCACATCACTCTGGACTGGATCTTAGCTGAGAACATTGACACGTGTGCCCTCGAAGGTCGGGAATGTTGCACCTACATCCCTGATAACTCTGAAGAAACAAGACTGACAAGCACAAAGTCATGCAGCTCGTCACATAGTGTCACCACACCTTACTCCTTATCACCTTCAGTTAGATAATAAGACATTATAAACCACATTGAGACAGTAATGTACAGATAAAAACTGGTGTTGTTATGCAATTAGTTACCTTTTCTTAGATGTGTTTATCACAACTTGTTCCAGATAAACCAGGTAAGAACACCAGACGTAGGAACAGAGATAGGCCATCTGGTCCTTGGAGCCAACTCTGCCATTCACTAAGATCATAGCTGATCTTTTAGCTTCACTTATCCACCTCCTCACCATAACCTTTAATTCCTTTATAGTTCAAAAAATTATCTAGATTAACTTTAATAACACTCAACAAGGTAGCCTCAACTACTTCACTGGACAGGCAACTCCACAAATTCACAGCTCTCTGGGTGAAGACGTTCCTCCTCAATTCAGTCCTAAATCTGTTCCCCCTAATTTTGAGGCTATGCCCTCTAGTCTTATTATCTCCCACTGTTGGGAACATCCTCCCTGCTTCTATCTTATCTGTTCCCTTCATAATTTTAGGCCTTTTGATAAGATTCCCCCTCATTCTTCTCAATTCCACTGAATATAATCCCAGTCTACTCTGTCTCTCCTCTTAAGCAAAACCAGTCAATTCTGGAATCAAACTAGTGAACTTCCTCGACACCCTCTCCAGTGCCAGTACATCCTGTAGAAAATAAGAGGAAGTTTTAAATCCCACTCAAACTGCAAAATAGAATTTAAGGCAAATGAGCTACAGCTCAATGACATATTGCTAAAGCAATATGTGATTGGTCTGCAGTGTTGCCAAGGCTTGAAATTGATATGTTTTCGGTCAATAAGAAGAAACCAATTTTTGATTGACATGGACTTGCAAAAAAACTGTGATTGTAACAGCATGTGGAGCGTTCAATATGCGAGGGTTTTAGGACCCTGTTGGCTGACTCTCGTTGTTTGCAATAAAAGGAAGCTGTGTGTGGAATATACTGTCGTTTGGCTGACTATTTCTTCGACAATTCTTAGAGAGTGCACCAAGACGGCGAACCCTTTGGCTTGAGGTACGGTCCTGGAGACAGTGTCTCATCGATAAACAAACCAGCTGCAGCATATGAAAGGTAGCGACTGTATCCCTTTAGTTTGATTACCAGTGAGAAAGGAGGTTTGTGACCTGTGTTCCAGGACTGAAGAAAGCCAATCAGGAGTGACAATGGTCCAGACTTGAATGTGTGATATGAGTGAATATTGCTCCAGCATGCTGGAATATATTGGATAAGAAACAGGATTAGAGTCTCCACAGGGAAAATAGATCATGGTCCCCTCAGGGCAAAGGGATTAGAGTCCCCCAGGGAAAGGGGTTAGAGTCCCCACTTGTGTTTGAATGCAAGGTCAGGCTTATTGATGAGATGATAGTACGAATGAAGAGAGGTTGACTGAGCTTGGACTTTTTTCATTGGAGAAAAGGAGGAGGAGAGGGGACCTAATTGAGGTATACAAGATAATGAGAGGCATAGATAGAGTCGATAGCCAGAGACTATTTCCCAGGGCAGAAATGGCTAACATGAGGGGTCATAGTTTTAAGCTGGTTGGAGGAAAGTATAGAGGGGATGTCAGAGGCAGAGTTCTTTACACAGAGAGTTGTGAGAGCATGGAATGCGTTGCCAGCAGCAGTTGTGGAAGCAAGGTCACTGGGGACATTTAAGAGACAGCTGGACATGCATATGGTCGCAGACATTTGAGGGTGCATACATGAGGATCAATGGTCGGCACAACATCGTAGGCTGAAGGGCCTGTTCTGTGCTGTACTGTTCTATGTTCCATGTTCTAACACTGGGAAACTGTTGTCCCTGATGTTACCTTTAATTGGAATTGTCTGAAACCACCAGCAGATGTCCTATGACAAAGGGAGAAAGAGAAAAAGACTGAAATTGTGTGGTGAGTTTCTCATTTTTGGCTGGCGAAGTCTAATAAGAGATTGGAGGAACAGAGGCATCTTGGTGTGCAGGTACATAGATCCCTTAAAATGGCCACCCAAGTGGACAGGGTTGTAAAGAAAGCATATGGTGTTTTGGCTTTCATTAACAGGGGGATTGAGGTTAAGAGTCGTGAGATCTTGTTCCAGCTCTATAGAACTTTGGTTAGACCGCACTTGGAATACTGCATCCAGTTCTGGTCGCCCTATTATATGAAAGATGTGGATGCTTAGGAGAGGGTTCAGAGGCGGTTTACCAGGATGCTGCCTGGACTAGAGGGTTTATCTTATGATGAGAGGTTGACTGAGCTCGGACTTTTTTCATTGGAGAAAAGGAGGGGGGGAGGCTAATTGAGGTATACAAGATAACGAGAGGCATAGATAGAGTCGATTGCCAGAGACTATTTCCCAGGGCAGAAATGTCTAACATGAGGGATCATAGTTTTAAGCTGGTTGGAGGAAAGTATAGAGGGGATATCAGAGGCAGAGTTCTTTACACAGAGAGTTGTGAGAGCATGGAATGCGTTGCCAGCAGCAGTTGTGGAAGCAAAGTCACTGGGGACATTTAAGAGACAGCTGGACATGCATATGGTCGCAGACATTTGAGGGTGCATACATGAGGATCAATGGTCGGCACAACATCGTGGGCTGAAGAGCCTGTTCTGTGCTGTACTGTTCTATGTTCCATGTTCTAACACTGGGAAACTGTTTTCCCTGATGTTACCTTTAATTGGAATTGTCTGAAACAACCAGCAGATGTCCTATGACAAAGGGAGAAGGAGAAAAAGACTGAAATTTGGTGGTCAGTTTATCATTCTTGGCTGGCGAAGTCGAATAAGAGAGTGGAGGAACAGAGGGATTCAGTGTGGAAAAGCAGAGAAGTCGAAGAGACTAAGAGGAAAGTCATAATGCTCAATAGAGTAGGTAGTGATAAAATCATGGTCTTAAATACACCTACAGTCCAGAATGATAGTGATGAGGAGACTCAAACTCTTGACTGGGAGGATCCATGGGATGATATTGGAAAGTGTTGAGGATGTAGGGGTTACATTGTTGAAGAAGTGATCAGCCAAACGACAGTACATTTCACACACAGTTCCTTTTATTGCAGGTAATGAGAGTCAGCCAGCAAGGTCCCAAGCATATTGAGCCCCACAATTACAATCACATTACTATACACACGCCCAGGTCAATCATATTTCATTTCTTCTTATTGACCAATTACTTTTTGATCACGAACCTTAATAACAGTTATTCCCTTAATAGGTCATCTGCATTAAACTCCTGCAGTTGAGTGTGGTTTAGAGTTTTCTCTTTTCTTGCTTTACTGTAACAGGCTGGGTAGGCCTATGTGACCTGTGGTAAATATATGTAAATACCTGCACAGCAGCACAAGGATTCATCTGTACATTTCTCTGTTTCAATATAACTTTTTCCACACTCCCCCCTTTTGCCCTGAAAGGACAACCTTAAATGTCAATCTGAGCCAGTCTTTGGGATTCGATATCCTCATCCTCCAGGATTATCACCGTTGGACCATCGCGCTGACTGTAGCTTGCATTACACCGTAGCTGGTGCAAAAGGTCCTGATACACCCTACTAGAACCAAAACAATTACAATCAGGAGCAGTATCCCAAGACCCCACTGAACAATTGAGCTTCCCCAATTTCCAAAAATACTGCTCAACCAACTAACAAATCCCCAGCAATCATTGAGTTCACGTAACTTGACCATTTCCTTTCGGATATGCTCAGCCAGGTTAGTGATTTCTTCGGAGTTATCAAGGATGTAGGTGCAACATTCCTGACCTATGAGGGCACAGGTGCCACCTTTCTCAGACAAGATCCAGTCCAGAACGATGTGACTCTGTTCGATCACCAAGTTCACCAGGAAAGACAAGGACACAAACATCACGAAGAGAAAGCTGTCAGTTTAATACTCTCACCAAAACTTCCTTTTCACTCAAATACACATTAACTTCAATTGTCATTACAACCCATTATTCCAAATTGTTTTGTTTCAGCTACCACTCTCCATTGCCAATTGTTCAATCTCATCCACTGTTGCTATTTCATTATTACTGCCAGTCTAATCCCAGACATCTGAAGGGATCTGTGGCACATGGTAAATTATTGGAGAATGTTTTGAAACAAAAGTCAAACATTTCTGTTTGATTCAGGCAAAACAAACTTCATACTGATGTTAGCGGTGGGAAGGTTGCTTGAGAAGGTACTGAGGGATAAAATCTGTCTTTATTTGGAAAAGAATGGGCTTATCACTGATAGACAATATCGTTTTGTGTGGTTCAGATCGTGCCTTACTAACTTAGATTTTTTGAGCAAGTGACCAAGCTGATAGATGAAGGATGATAGATGTCATATACTTGGACTTTAGTCAGGTGTCTGATAAGGTTCCCATGGTAAACTAATGGACAAAGTGAAGTCACATGGTGTGCAGGGTATTCTAGCTAGGTGGATAAAGAACTGGTTGAGCAACAGGAGACAGAGAGTAGTAGTTGAAGGGAGTTTCTCGAAAGGGAGAAAGGTGACCAATGATGTTCCACAGGGATCAGTGCTGGGGCCACTGTTGCTTGTAATTTACATAAATGATCTGGAATAGGGCACTGTTGGTCTGGTCAGTGAATTTGCAGATGACACAAAGATTGGTGGAGGTTCAGCAAGCACAGAGGACTGTCAAAGAATACAGGAGAATATAGATAGACTGGAGAGTTGGGCACAGAAATGGCAGATGGAGTTCAATCCAGGCAATTGTGAGGTGTTGCGTTTTGGGAAGTCTAATTTTAGAGCGAACTTTCCTGTAAACAGAAGAGTCTTGGGGAAAGTTGATGAGCAGAGAGATCTGGGAGTTCAGGTCCATTGTATCCTGAAGGTGGCTGCAAAGGTGGATAGAGAGGTCAACAATGCATAGGGTATGCTTGCCTTCATTGGACGGGGCATTGAGTATAAGTGCTGGCAGGTCGTTTTAAAGTTGTACAAGACTTTGGTTGGGCTGCATTTAGAATACTATGTACATTTCTGGTCGCTACATTACCAAAAAGGATGTGGACGCTTTGGGGAGGGTGCAGAGACGGTTTACGAGGATGTTTCCTGGTATGGAAGGTGCTAGCTATGAAGAGAGGCTGAGTAGGTTCGGATTGTTTTCATTAGAAAAAATGGAGGTTGAGGAGGGACCTGTTTGAGATCTATAAAATCATGAATGCTACGGACGGGGTGGATAGAGATAAGCTTTTCAACAGGGTGAGTGGTTCAATAACAAGAGGTCACACTTTCAAGGTGAGAGGTGAAAGGTTTAAAGGTATATACACGGCAAGTACTTTACACAGAGGATGGTGGGTGCCTGGAATGCATTGCCAGCAGAGGTAGTAAAGACAGGCATGGAAGATTCATTTAAGATGTGTCTGGACAGATACATAAGTAGGTGGGGAGCAGAGGGATACAGATGCTTAGGAATTGGGTGGATTTGGATCGGCTAAGGCTTCAAGTGCTGAAGGGCCTGTTCCTGGGCTCTAGATGTCCTTTGTTCTTTGTTCATTTATTCTTTCTCTAAGATGGCCCATTAATCTTAAACTTACTTTGTAACTCATTCTAGATATTTAATATATTCCCTGACCGGCCCTCCCTCCTCCCTTATCAGGATTTGGAGATGCCGGTGTTGGACTGGGGTGTACAAAGTTAAAATCATACAACACCAGGTCATAGTCCAACAAATTTAATTGGAAGCACTAGCTTTCAAGCGCTGCTCCTTCGTCAGGTGGCTGTGGAGTACACAATTGTAAGACACAGAATTTATAGCAAAAATTTCCAGTGTGATGTAACTGAAATTATACATTGAAAAATACCTTGATTGTTTGTTAAATCTCTCATCTGTTAGAATGACCATGTTAGTTTCACTTCTTTCATATGTAAATCACAAAGTTTTTTAAAAGTTACCTTCTCAGGTTAACTATAACAATTGTTGTCAGCCAAATAAGATGTTAAGATGTTGAAGGTGTTAGCCCTCTGTGTTCCCTGTCTGTGCCATAATGTTCAGACTGATTCTAATCTAAAAAGTGAGTCAACAAAGTCTTACATGGATTCATGCAGTTTTTGAGCAAAGTACAATCGAACTCTGTAAGTACAAATTTACCCCAAAAATATATGTGTATGTGTGCATATAGGTTTGTGTGTGTCTTTATCGGGGGGTTGTGAGTGTGAGAGAGAGTGTATATGTGTGTGTGAGTGTAAAAGTATCTAAGTCTGTGAGAGGGTGCATGTGTGAGTGTGGGTGTGTGTGTCTGTAGGAGTGTGTGTGAGTGTCTGTGCATGTGCGTCTGTGCGCGTATGTGTGTATGTGTGTGTGTGCATAGGAGTGTTTGCGTGTATGTATATTGCAATGGTGGCCACCTTTAGTCTGACATGAACCCAAGGTCGCAGTTGAGGCCCTCCGTATGGGTACTGAACTTAGCTATCAGCCTCTGCTCAGCCACTTTTCGCTGCTGCGTATCCTAAAGTACGCCTTGGAGGATGGTCACCCGAAGGTCCGAGTTTGAATGTCCTGGACCGCTGAAGTGTTCTCCAACTCGGAGGGAACACTCCTGTCTGTTGATTGTTGTGCGGTGCCCATTCATCCATTGCTGTATCCTCTGCTCGGTTTCACCAATGTACCATGCCTCAGGGCATCCTTACCTGCAGCATATGAGAGAGACAACGTTGGCTGAGTCGCTTGAGCCCCTGCCTTCTCCCTGATCATTCTCTTATTCCTCACGTATGAGTAAAATGCTTTGGGGTTCTCCCTAATCTGACATCTACAGACCTTCCTTCATCTATCAGCTTGATCATTTCCTCAAAGAACTCTATTATATTGGTAATGTGCGATCTACCCCTCCCCCCACATAAGCAAGTTGCCTATCACTGATAAGCTCATTCTTTTCCAAATATAAATAGATTTTATCCCTCAGTACTTCACCAGCAACTTTCCCACCATTGACGTCAGGCTCACTGGTCTGTAGTTACCTGGAATATCCCTATACCCTTCTTGTACAGGGGGATGACATGAGCAACCCTCCAGTCTTCCAGCATCTAATCTGCGTTTAGGGATGTTACAAAGATATGTATCTGGGCCCCAGTTATTTCTTCTCTTGCCTCCCTCAGCAACCTGGGATAGATCCCATCTGCTCCTGGGGATTTGTCCAGCTTAATATTCTTTACACTACCCAACACATTGTCCCTCCTTAAGGCAATGTGATCCAGAGTAAAGAAACATCTATCTCTGATCTCAGCATTCATCATCTTCCGTACCTCAGTGAACACTGATATCATGTAATCATTGAGAATCTCACCCATTTTCTCAGGTTCGACACACAACCTTCCTCCTTTATCCTTTAGCGGATCAACCCTTTCTCTCATTACCCTCTTGCTTCTCATATAAGAATACAAGGCCTTTGGATTCTCCTTAATTCTGCTCACTAAAGTTATTTCATGACCCCTTGATTCCTCATTTAAGACTGGTCCTACTCTCCCGGTATTCTTCCAAGGCCTGTTCCCTTTTCCTCTTGGCTATTTGCATGATTTCTCCTGTCATCCACAGTTCACGAATCTTGCCTTTCCTATCCCTTGTTTTCAAAGGGACATGCCTATCCTGCACTATCTTCAACCTATCTTTGAAAGTCTCCCACATATCAAAAGTGGGCTTTCCTTCAAATAGCTGTGTCTAATCCACATTTCCCAGAGCCTGCCTAATTTTGATATAATTGGCCTTGGCCCAGTTTACTACTCTTCCCTTTGCACCACTCTCATCTTTGTCTATGAGTATTCTAAAACACACAGAATTGTGGTAACTATTCCCAAAGAAATCCCCCACTGCAATGCTTACCACTTGGCCTGGCTCATTCCCCAACACCAGGTCCAATATGGCCCCTTCCCTTCTCGGACTATTGACATACTGCTCTCAAACACTTTCCTGGATGCTCCTTACAAATTCTGCCCCATCCAGACCTCCGACACTAAGTGTATCCCAGTCAATGTTGGGAAAATTAAAATCTCCAATCACCACCACCCTGTTACCTCTACATCTTTCCATAATCTGTTTACCGATTTGTTCTTCTACCTCACCCTCACTGTTGGGAGGCCTGTAGTACAGAACAAACAATGTAACTGCATCCTTCTTATTCCCAGCTTCGCCCATAAGACCTTACTGCTCAAACCCTCCATCGTGTCTTCCTTTAGCACAGCCGTGATATCATCCCTGACCAGCAATGCTAACTTCATGATCCTTACAGTCTCCAGTTTCCACCTCACTGTCTACTTGTCTTCTCTTCTGCTTCCCAGCCCCCTGCCACATTAGTTTAAATCCTCCCCAACAGCAGTAGCAAAAACACAGCCAAGGACATTAGTTCCAGTCTGGTTCAGATGTGGACTGTCCAATTTGTAATCGTTCCACCTTCCCCAGAACTAGTCCCAATGTCCCACAAATCTGAACCCTTCCTCTTACACCATCCCTCATGCCACATTTTCATCCTGCCTATTCTTTCATTTCTACCCTGGTGATCACGTGGCATTGGTACTAATCCTGAGATCACTACCTTTGAGGTCCTCCTCTTTAACGTCTCTCCTAGCTCCCTGAATTCTGCTTTCAGGACCTCATCTCATTTTTTACTTATATCATTGATGCCTATGTGCACCACGACAACTGACTGTTCACCCTCCCCTTTCAGAATGCTCTGCAGCCAATCGATGATATCCCTGACTCCAGCACCTGAAACATACCATCTCGGAGTCTCCGTTTCGGCCACAGAACCGCCTACCTACTCCCCTCACAATAGGATCCCCTATGACTATGGCCCTACGAGTCGTTTTCCCACCCTTCTGAACAGCAGTGCCCATCACGGTGCCATGATCCTGGCAACTGCTGCCCTCCCCTTGTGAGCAATCTCCCCCAACAGTATCCAAACCCATATACCTGTTTTGGAGGGAGATGACCGGACGAAACACCTGCACTGCCTTTGTACTCTCTCTCTCTTTCTTTTGGTCACCAATTGACTGTCTCTTTAAGCAACTCTAACTTGCGGTGTGACCAGTTCACTAAACTATTATCCACAATCTCCCCAGCATCATGTCTGCTCCACAGTGAGTCCATCCGCAGCTCCAGAGCCATCATGCGGTCAAACAAGAGCTGCAGCTGGACACACTTCTAAGAGTCAGGGATGTCAGCCACTTCCCTGAGCTCCCTTGTCAGGCAGGAGGCATATGCCATAGGTCTGAGGTCCCTGCCATTTTAGGCCTTAGCTTTTTATCAACAAACTAAAACCAAACTATGCACTTGAATATATGAAAGAAAGGAAGATAAAAAAAAATCCTTACCTTACAGAATCATTTTCTCTTGTGGTTAATGGAAGGTGGGCGAGAGGGAAATATAACGTGTGTAGTATCTCGGGTTTAGCCGCTTCCCAGCAACCTCCTTGTCTCCAACGTTACCTCCACTCTTTCTCCTGCTGCTCCCAGACAGGAAATGCAGAGCTTTCTCAAGGAACAGCTACTACGTATCCTTGGTAAGTATGTACTTGTCAGGCAGGGAGGAAGTTGTCAAGCATGGGAACCATGTTTTACTATGAAGGTTGAATCGATTATCAAGAGAAAGAAGAAGGCTTATGTTAGGATGAGATGTGTTGGTTCAGTTAGGGTGCTTGAGAAATACAAGCTAGCCAGGAAAGACCTAAGGAGAGAGTTAAGAAGAGCCAGGAGGGGACATGATAAATTGTTGGCCGATAGAGTCAGGGAAAGTCTTTATATAGGTATATCAGGAATAAAAGAATGACTGGAGGAAGATTAAGGTCAATCATGGATCGTAGTGCGAAGTTGTACATGGTATCAGAGGAGATAGGGGACGTGCTAAATGAATATTTTTCTGTCAGTATTCACAGTAGAAAAAGACAATGTTGTTGAGGAGAATACTGAGATACAGGCTATCAGACGAGGTGGGATGGAGGTTCACAAGGAGGAGTTGTTCGCAATTCTGGAAAGTGTAAAAATAGATATGTCCCTTGGACCGGATGGGATTTATCCTAGGATTTTCTGGGAAGCCAAGGAGGAGATTGCCGAGCCTTTGGCTTTGATCTTTATGTTGTTATTGTCTACAGGAATAGTGCCAGAAGACTGAAGGATAGCAAATGTGCTTCCCTTGTTCAACATGGGGAACAGAGATAACCCTGGTAATTGAAGACCAATGATGCCATACGGATGTTGTGGGTAATGTGTTGGAAAGGGTTATGTGAGAGAGGATTTTTAATCATCTAGAGAGTAATAAGTTGGTTAGGGATAGTCAACACGGTTTTGTGAAGGGTAGGTCATGTCTCACAAACCTTATTGTGTTTTTTGAGAAGGCGACCAAACAGGTGGATTGAATTGAATTGATACTGTTGTCACGTGTACCGAGGCACAGTGAAAAGCTTTGTCTTGCGAGCAATACAGGCAGATCACAGAGTTAAGTAGCACAGATAGTAAATAATAAGTATATAGCGATAAAAACAAAACACAGGTACCGGCGAATGTTAAGAGTTTGTGAGTCCATTCAGTATTCTAACAACAGTAGGGTAGAAACTGTTGTGAAGCCAGCTGGTGCGTATGTTCAGGCTTCTGTACCTTCTCCCCGATGGTAGAGGTTGTAGATGGATCTTTGAGAATGCTTTCCTTGACAGCAGGCTTGGTAGATGAATTCTATGGATGGGAAGTTGGCCTTTGTGATTGTCTGGGCTGAGATCACCACTCTCTGTAACTATGTCCGATATGGAATGGTACAGTTGCCATACCAAGTAGTGATACATACAGACAGAAAGCTCTCGTTGGCACACCTATAAAAGTTGGCAAGGGTATTTTCTCAGCTGCCTGAGGAAGAAGAGATGTTGTTAGGCCACATGAAGGGTCCAAAAAGGGTTGTTATGGATAACCATTCCCCGGAACTTGACACTCTCCACTCGTTCCATCTCTGTGCTGTTAATGTGAAGGGGGCATGAGTAACATCCCACCGAAAGTCAATAATGAGTTCCTTGGTTTTGCTGGCAGTGAGAGCGAGGTTGTTCTCAGTGCACCATTTTACCAGGTCTTTCACCTCCCGTCTCTAGTCTGTTTCGTCGCCATCTGAGATTCGACCGACTATGGTGGTGTCATCAGCAAACTTGTAAATGGCAGTAGTCTGGTATTTGGTGACACAGTCATGGATATACAGTGAATACAGTAGGGGGCTGAGTATGCACCCCTGGAGAGCTCCAGTGTTGAGTGTTAGTGAGGATGAAATATTGTCTCCAAACTTCACTGATTGTGGCCTGTGCGTCAGGAAACTGAGGGTCCAGTTGCAGGGAGTGGGACTTAGACCAAGATCACTAAGTTTAGTAATCAGTCTCAAGGGGATAATAGTGTTGAAGGCTGAACTGTAGTCAATGAGTAGGATTCTTACGTAGCTATTCTTGGTGTCAAGGTGTCCGAGGAAGGAGTGAAGGGCAAGTGATATGGCATCTGACGTGGATCTGTTGGTCCGATAGGCAAATTGAAGTGGATCAAGAGTAGTGGGGAGGCTGGAGTTGATTAATGCCATGACCAGCCTTGCAAAGCTTTTCAAAGGTGGATGAGAATAAAGCAGCTGATATGGTTTACATCGATTTTAGTAATGCATTTAATATGTTTCCCCATGGTAGCCTATTGCACAAAATGTGGAGACGTGAGATTGAGGGGGACTTAGTGATTTAGATCAGAAATTGGTGAGCTGAAAGAAGACAGAGGGTGGTGGTTGATGAGAAATATTCATCCTGGAGTTCAGTTACTAGTGGTGTACTGTAAAGATCTGTTTTGGTCCACTGCTGTTTGTCATTTTTATAAGTGACCTGGATGAGGGCATTGAAGGATGGGTTAGGAAATTTGCGGATGACTCTAAAGTCGGTAGATTCGTGGATAGAGATGAAGGATGTTGTAGGTTACAGACGAACCAACGCAACCACCCTGTAGCACAGCATTTCAACTCCCCCTCCCACTCCACCGAGGATATGCAGGTCATTGGACTCATTCACCGCCAAACCACAACAACGCGACGGTCGGAGGAGGAGCGTCTTATCTTCCGACTGGGAACCCTCCAACCACAGGGGATGAACTTGGACTTCACCAGTTTCTTCATCCCCCCTCCCCCCACCTTGTCTCAGCCGAATCCCTCCAGCCCGGCACCGCCTTCCTGACCTGCAGTCTTCTTCTTGACCTCTCCGCCTCCATCCTACTCCGACCTATCACCCTCACCTTGACCTCTTTCCACCTATCACATTTCCAACGCCCCTCCTCCAAGTCCCTCCTCCCTACCTTTTATCTTCTCCTGCTGAACACTCTCTGCTCATTCCTGAAGAAGGGCCTGTGCCCGAAACGTCGAATCTCCTGTTCCCTGGATGCTGCCTGACCTGCTGTGCTGTTCCAGCAATAAAGTTTCAACTTTGATCTCCAGCATCTGCAGACCTCACTTTCTCCTCGTAGGTTACAGAGGGACATAGATAAGCTGCAGAGCTGGGCTGAGAGGTGGAAAATGGAGTTTATTTCAGATAAGTATGATGTGATTCATTTTAGAAGGAGTAACAGGAATGCAGAGTACTAGTCTAATGGTAAGGTTCTTGGCAGTGTAAATGCGCAGAGAAATCTCGGTGTCCAAGTGCATAGATCCCTGAAGGTTGCCACCCAGATTGATGGGATTGTTCAGAAGGCATATGGTGCATCAGCTTTTATTAGTGGAGGGATTGAGTCTCAGACACATGAGGTCATGCTGCACGATATGAGTGTTGAAGGGCCTGTACTGTGCTGTAATGTTCTATGTTCTACGTGTCGAATTATACAAAATCTGGTCTGTAATAGACATATGTGTGTTCAAGGTGTTCCCTTTTGAGAGTGAGCCCTTTCCCCAATCTGATGACAACTCACATACACACACACATACACACACACACACACACACACACATATACACACACACACACACAATCTCATACACTCACACATACACACACACATACACAAACACATACACACACGCACATACACATTCAAACACACATACATACACACACATACACACACAATCTCTCACACACACACACACACTCTCTCTTTCTCTCTCTCTCTCCTCTCTCTCTCTAGCTCTCTCTCACACACACACATTCACACACACACACACACATTCACACACATTCACACACACACATTCAAACACACACATAATCTCACACACACGCAATCTCTCACACACACAATCTCACACACACATACACACACACTCTCTATCTCTTCCTCTCTCTCCTCTCTCTCACACACACACATTCACACACACACACTCACACACACATTCACACATCCACATTCACACACACACATACACACACAATCTCTCTCACACACACACACAATCTCACACACACACACATTCACCACACACACACATATACACACACACATTCACACACACACACATACACACACACAATCTCACACACATTCACACACACACAATCTCTCTCACACACACATCTCACGCACGCACATACACATACACAATCGCACGCACATACACAGTCACACACACAATCTCACACACACACATTCACACACACACAATCTCACACACACACATTCACACACACACATACACACACAATCTCACACACACACATTCTAATTCACACACACATATTCACACACGAACACACAATCTCTCAAACACACAGATACACACACATTCACACACACCCACACACACATTCACACACACATACACACACACACGTTCACTCACACACACACAATCTCATACACACACACATTCACACACACACACAATCTCACACACAAACACTCACACACACATTCACACACACACACATTCACACACACAATCTCACACACACACAATCTCACACGCACATACACACACACATACACACACACTCTCTCTCTTCCTTTCTCTCTCCTCTCTCTCGCTGTCACACACGCACATTCACACACACACTCACACACACATTCACACACACACATTCACACACACACATACACACACACAATCTCACACACACACACAATCTCACACACAAACACAATCTCACACACACACACACTCACACACGCACATACACAAACATTCACATACACACATACACACACGCAATCTCACACACATTCACACACACACACACAATCTCTCTCACACACACACGCATTCACACAAACATATAAATACACAGAATCGCATGCACACACAGTCACACAATCAATCTTACACACACACATTCACACACACACATACACGCACACAATCTCACACACACACATTCACACAGACACATATACACACAATCTTACACACACATATTCACACACACACACATTCACACACACAATCTCACACACATACACACAATCTCACACACACACATTCACACACATACACATTTTCACACACACAATCTCACACACATTCACACACACATTCACACAATCTCTCACACACACGCATTCACACACATACACATACACACACACACAATCGCACGCACACACAGTCACACACAGTCTCACACACACATTCACACACACAATCTCACACACAACATTCACACACACACAATCTCACACACACACACATTCTCATTCACACACACACATGAACACACAATCTCTCACGCACACACATACACACACATTCACATACACCCACACACACATTCACTCACACACACACAATCTCATACACACCCATTCACACACACACAATCTCACATACACACTCACACACACACATATTCACACACGTACACACAATCTCACACACACACATACACACACATTCACACACACGCACATACACACACACAATGTCACACACACACACTCATTCAGACACACACAATCACACACACACATACACATACATACACACACACAATCTCACACATACACATATACACACACATATACACACACAATCACACACACACAATCTCACACACACACATTCACACACACAAGCAATCTCACACACATACTCACACACACACATTCACACACGAACACACAATCTCACACACACACATACACACACATTCACACACACGCACATACACACACACAATGTCACACACACTCATTCAGACACACAAAATCTCACACACACATACACACACACAATCTCGCACACACACATACACACATACATACACACACACATTCACACACACACACACAATCTCACACTCACACATTCACACACAATCTCTCTCACACACAAACATTCACACACACACATATACAGACACACACAATCTCACACACACACACATTCACACACACACATACACACACAATCTCACACACACATTCACACACACGCACATTCACACACACACACAATCTCTCTCACACACACACGCGCACACAATCTCACACCCACACATACACACACACAATCTCACACACATACACACACACACACTCACACACACACACACACACACGCAATCTCACACACAGACACGCACACACAATCTCTCTCACACACAAACATTCACACACACATACACACACAATATCTCTCACACACACACGTTCACACACACATACACACACACACACACACAATCTCACACTCACATTCACACACACACAATCTCACACACACACACAATCACACACACACATACACACACACACAATCTCTCACACACACATATACACACACACATACACACAAACATTCACACACACACACAATCACACACACACACGCACACACAATCTGTCTCACACACAAACATTCACACACCCACATATACACACACACACATTCACACACACATACACACACAATCTCACACACACATTCACACACACACATTCACACACATTCACAGACACACACATGCACACACATTCGCACACACACATTCTCACACACGTATACACACACACTCAAACACACTCGCACACACACAATCTCACACGAATACATAATCTCTCACATACATACATACACATTCACATACACTCACACACACATTCTCACACATATATACACACACACATTCACACACACACACATTCACACACACACAGTCACACACACACAATCTCACACTCACACATTCACACACACACACATTCACACACACACACAATCTCACACACATTCTCACACACACACACATTCACACACACACACACGCAATCTCACACACAGACACGCACACACAATCTCTCTCACACACAAACATTCACACACACACATACACACACAATATCTCTCACACACACACGTTCACACACACAATCTCACACACACACATTCACACACACACATTCACACACATTCACACGCACACACACATTCACACACGCACATATACACACACACATACACACACATTCACACACAAACAATTCTCACACACACATACACACACACTCAATCACACTCACACACACACAATCTCACACGTACACACACACATTCACACACGAAAACACAATCTCACACACACACATACACACACATTCACACACACACATACACACACACACAATCTCACACACACATTCACACATACAATCACACACACTGCACACACACAATCTCACACACGCGCACACATTCACACACACACACACATACACACACACGATCTCACACACGCACACACATTCACACACACACACATACACACTCACACACTGACACACACACACAATCTCACACACTCACACACACACCATCTCACACATTCACACACACAATCTCACACACACGCACACACACACACACGTTCACACACACACAATCGCTCTCACACACACATACACACACATTCTCACACACACATACAATAACACACACACACATTCAATCACATACACATACACACACACAATCTCACACACACACAATAACAAACACACACATTCAATCACATACACATACACACACAATCACACACACACACACATTAACACACACACATACTCACACACACAATCTCACACTTTCACACACACATACATACACACATTCACACACACTTACAAAATCTCTCACACACACGTACACACACATTCTCACACACACATACACACACACAATCTCGCACACACACACATTCACACACATACATACACACACACTCACACACACAATCTCACACTCACATTCACACACACACAATCTCACACACACACACAATCACACACACACATACACTCACACACAATCTCTCACACACACATATACACACACATACACACAAACATTCACACACACACAATCACACACACACACGCACACACAATCTGTCTCACACACAAACATTCACACACACACATGTACACACACACACATTCACACACACATACACACACAATCTCACACACACATTCACACACACACATTCACACACATTCACAGACACACACATTCACAGACACACATATACACACACATGCACACACATATTCTCACACACGTATACACACACACTCAAACACACTCGCACACACACAATCTCACACGAATACATAATCTCTCACATACATACACACACATTCACATACACACACACACATTCTCACACATATATACACACACACATTCACACACACACACATTCACACACACAATCACACACACACAATCTCACACTCACACATTCACACACACACACATTCACACACGAACACACAATCTCACACACACACATATACACACACATACACACACACACAATCTCACACACAATTTCACACACACACATCTCACACACACATTCACTCACACATACACACACACACAATCTCACACACACACATTCACACAGACAAACACACTCTCACGCACACACACACAATCTCACACACACATTCACACACACACAATCTCACACACATTCTCACACACACACATTTTCACACACACTCACACGTACACATACACTCTCTCTCTCACACACACAACCTCACACACAAACACACGCATTCACACACACACATACACACACACAAAATCGCATGCACACACACAGTCACACACAATCTCTCACACACACACACATTCACACACACACATACACACACAATCTCTCACACACACACACATTCTCATTCACACACACATATTCACACACGAACACACAATCTCACACACACCTACACACACATTCACACACACCCACACACACATTCACACACACAAACACACACATTCACACACACAATCTCACACACATTCTCACACACACATACACACACGTTCACACACACACAATCTCTCTCACACACACATACACACACATTCTCACACACACATACAATAACACACACACACACATTCAATCACATACACATACACACACACAATCTCACACACACACAATAACAAACACACACATTCAATCACATACACATACACACACAATCTCACACACACACATTAACACACACACATACTCACACACACACTCACACACACAATCTCACACTTTCACACACACATACATACACACATTCACACACACTTACAAAATCTCTCTCACACACACGTACACACACATTCTCACACACACATACACACACACAATCTCGCACACACACACATTCACACATACATACACACACACTCACACACACAATCTCACACTCACATTCACACACATACAATCTCACACACACACACAATCACACACACACATACACTCACACACAATCTCCCACACACACATATACACACACACATACACACAAACATTCACACACACACAATCACACACACACACGCACACACAATCTGTCTCACACACAAACATTCACACACACACATATACACACACACACATTCACACACACATACACACACAATCTCACACACACATTCACACACACACACATTCACACACATTCACAGACACACACATTCACAGACACACATATACACACACATGCACACACATTCGCACACACACATTCTCACACACGTATACACACACTCAAACACACTCGCACACACACAATCTCACACGAATACATAATCTCTCACATACATACACACACATTCACATACACACACACACACATTCTCACACATATATACACACACATTCACACACACACACATTCACACACACAGTCACACACACACAATCTCACACTCACACATTCACACACACACACATTCACACACACACACAATCTCACACACATTCTCACACACACACACATTCACACACGAACACACAATCTCACACACACGCATATACACACACATACACACACACACAATCTCACACACACAATTTCACACACACACATCTCACACACACATTCACTCACACATACACACACACAATCTCACACACACACATTCACACAGACAAACACACTCTCACGCACACACACACAATCTCACACACACATTCACACACACACAATCTCACACACATTCTCACACACACACATTTTCACACACACTCACACATAAACATACACTCTCTCTCTCACACACACAACCTCACACACAAACACACGCATTCACACACACACATACACACACACAAAATCGCATGCACACGCACAGTCACACACAATCTCACACACACACACACATTCACACACACACACATACACACACAATCTCTCACACACACACACATTCTCATTCACACACACATATTCACACACGAACACACAATCTCACACACACCTACACACACATTCACACACACCCACACACACATTCACACACACACACACACACAAACACACACATTCACACACACAATCTCACACACATTCTCACACACACATACACACACTTTCACACACACACAATCTCTCTCACACACACATACACACACATTCTCACACACGCATACACACACAATCTCACACACACAATCACACACACACATTCAATCATATTAACACACACACACACATTCACACACACACAATCTCACACACATACTCACACACACACACATTCACACACGAACACACAATCTCACACACACACATAGACACACATTCACACACACGCACATACACACACACAATGTCACACACACACTCATTCAGACACACACAATCACACACACACATAAACACACACACACAATCTCACACACACATATATACACACACATTCACACACACACAATCTCACACTCACACATTCACACACAATCTCTCTCACACACAAACATTCACACACACACATACACAATCTCACACACACACATTCACATACACATACACACACAATCTCACACACATACATTCACACACCCGCACATTCACACACACATACACACACACAATCTCTCTCTCACACACACACAATCTCTCACGCACACTTACACACACACAATCTCACACACACACATATACACACACACATACACACACACATTCACACACACACAAACGCAATCTCACACACACACACACGCACACACAATCTCTCTCACACACAAACATTCACACACACATACACACACACAATCTCTCTCTCACACACGCGCACACACAATCTCACACACACATACACACACATAATCTCACACACACACATTCACACACACATACACACACAATCTCACACACGCACACACATTCACACACACACACATACACACACACATACACACACTCACACACTCTCACACTCACACACACACACAATCTCACACACATTCTCAAACACACATACACACACTTTCACACACACACAATCTCTCCCATACACACATACACACACATTCTCACACATACACACACACAATCTCACACACACACACACACACATTCACACACACACACATACATACACACACATTCACACACACATATACACACGCTCACACACTCTCACACTCACACACACACACAATCTCACACATTCACACGCACAATCTCACACACATTCTCACACACACATACACACACTTTCACACACACAATCTCTCTCACACACACATACACACACATTCTTACACACACACAATCTCACACACACAATCACACACACATTCAATCACATGCACATACACACACACACAATCTCACACACAGACACACATTCACACACACACATACACGCACACATTCACACACACACGATCTCACACATTCACACACACACAATCTCACATTCTCTCACACACACACATACACACATTCACGCACACACACAAAATCTCTCTCACACACATACACACACATTCTCACACACACACATACACACACACAATCTCACACACACATTCACACACAAACAATCTCACACATTCTCACACACACAATCTCACACTCACATTCACACACACACAATCTCACACACACACATTCACACACACACACACACATTCACACACACACATTCAACCACACACACACCTACACACACACTCAAACACATAATCTCTCTCTCACACACAATCTCACACACACATTCACACACACACACATTCTCACACACACATACACACATTCACACACACACAAAATCTCTCTCACACACATCCACACACATTCTCACACACACGCATACACACTCACAATCTCACACACACACATTCACACACACACAATCTCACACATTCTCACACACACAATCTCACACTCACATTCACACACACACAATCTCACACACACACATTCACACACACACACACACATTCAACCACACACACACTCAAACACATAATCTCTCTCTCACACACACAATCTCACACACACATTCACACACACACACATTCTCACACACACATACGCACACACTCTCTCACACACACGTTCACACACTCACACACATTCACACACACACATTCACACACACATTCCCACACACACATTCACACACACACA
Organism: Chiloscyllium plagiosum; assembly: GCF_037043375.1. NCBI lineage: Eukaryota > Metazoa > Chordata > Chondrichthyes > Orectolobiformes > Hemiscylliidae > Chiloscyllium > Chiloscyllium plagiosum. The sequence goes on along the minus strand of NW_028270173.1, from coordinate 452,105 downwards.
CAATTTCACACTCACACAATCACACACACACACATTCACACACACACACACACAATCTCACACACATTCTCACACACACACACATTCACACACGAATACACAATCTCACACATACACACACATATACACATACACACACACACAATCTCACACACACAATTTCACACACACACAATCTCAAACAGACATTTACCCACACATACACATACACATTCACACATACACATTCACACAGACAAACACTCTCTCACGCACACACACAAAATCTCACACACACAATCTCACACACTCTCTCACACACACACACAATCTCACACGCAAACACAACACAATCTCACACACACACACAATCGCACACACACATTCAATCACATACACATACACAATCACACACACACACACATTCACACACACACATACACGCACACACTCACACACACACACACAATCTCACACATTCACACACACACAATCTCACACATTCTCACACACACATTCACGCACACACACAAAATCTCTCTCACACACACATACACTCACATTCTCACACACACATACGCACACTCAATCTCACACACACACATTCACACACACACATACTCACACACTCACACACACAATCTCACACTCACATTCACACACACACAATCTCACACACACACATTCACACACACACATTCACACACACAGATTCAACCACATACACACACACTCAAACACATAATCTCTCTCACACACGCATAATCTCACACACATACACACACACACATTCTCACACACACATACACACACACACATTCACACACACACAATCCCACACTCACACATTCACACACACAGTTTCACACACATTCTCACACACACACACATTCACTCACGAACACACAATCGCACACTCACACATACACACACATATACACACACATACACACACAATCTCACACACACACAATTTCACACACACACAATCTCACACACACATTCACTCACACATACACACACAATCACACACACACATTCACAGAGACAAACACACTCTCACGCAAACACACACAATCTCACACACACACACATTCACACACACACAAACTCACACACATTCTCACACACACACATTTTCACACACGCACACACAATCTCACACACAAACACAACACAATCTCACACAAACACACGCATTCACACACACACACACAATCGCACGCACACACACAGTCACACACAATCTCACACACACACATACACACACAATCTCTCACACACACACATTCTCATTCACACACGCATTCACACACGAACACACAATCTCTCTCACACACATTCACACACACCCACACACACATTCACACACACACTCACACACACAAACACACAAATTCACTCACACTCACAATCTCACACACACACATTCACACACACACACACAACCTCACACACATACTCACACACACATTCACACACGAACACACAATCTCGCACACACATAGACACACATTCACACACACGCACATACACATACAATGTCATACACACACTCATTCAGACACACACTCACACACACACATACACACACACAATCTCACACACACACAAATATACACACACACATACACACACACATTCGCACACACAATCTCACACTCACACATTCACACACAATCTCTCTCACACACAAACATTCACACACACACATTCACACACACACTCAATCTCACACACACACACATTCACACACACATACACACACACACAATCTCTCACACACACACGCACACACAATCTCTCATGCACACATACACACACACAATCTCACACACACGTACACACAAACATACACACACACATTCACACACACACACGCAATCTCACACACACACACGCACACACAATCTCTCTCACACACATACACACAATCTCACACACACACACATATACACACATATATACACACACATTCACACACACACAATCACACACACACACATACACACACACACAATCACACACACACATATACACACACATACACACAAAAATACACACACACAATCACACACACGCGCACACGCAATCTCTCTCACACACAAACATTCACACACACACATATATACACACAATCTCACACACACACACATTCACACACACATACACACAATCTCACACATACATATTCACACACACATTCACACACATTCACACGCACACACACATTCACACACACACATATACACACACATACACACACATTCACACACACACACACATTCACACACACACATACACACACACTCAATCACACTCACACACACACACAAAATCTCACATGTACACACATACATTCACACACGAATACACAATCTCTCACACACACATACAGACACACTCACACACACAAACACACACAATCTCACACACATTCACACATACATTCACACACACACATACACACACAATCTCACACACGCACACACATTCACACACACACACACATACATACACACACATTCACACACACACACACACACACTCACACTCACACACACACAATCTCACACATTCACACACACAATCTCACACACATTCTCACACACACATACACACACTTTCACACACACACACTTAAACACACACACAATCTCACACACACACACAATCACACACACACATTCAATCACATACACATACACACACACAATCTCACACACAGACACACATTCACACACACACTTACACGCACACACTCACGCACACACAATCTCACACATTCACACACAAACAATCTCACACATTCACACACACACAATCTCACACATTCTCACACGCACACATTCACGCACACACACAAAATCTCTCTCACACACATGCACACACATTCTCACACACACACATACACACACAATCTCACACACACACATACTCACACACTCACACACACACAATCTCACACTGACATTCACACACACACATTCACACACACACACATTCAACCACACACACATACACACACACTCAAACACATAATCTCTCTTTCACACACACACAATCTCACACACACATACACACACATTCACACACTCTCACACACACACGTTCACACACTCACACACATTCACACACACAAGTTCACACACACACATTCGCACACAAACACAATTTCACACTCACACATTCACACACACACAATCACACACACACACATTCACACACACAATCTCACACACATTCTCACACACACACACATTCACACATGAACACACAATCTCACACACACACATAAACACACATATAGACATACATACACACACACAATCTCACACACACAATTTCACACACACACAATGTCAAACACACATTCACTCACACATACACACACACAATCTCACACACACACACATTCACACAGACAAACACACTCTCACGCACACACACACAATCTCACACACACACATTCACACACACTCACACGTACACACACAATCTCTCTCACACACACACACAATCTCACACACAAACACAACACAATCTCACACACAAACACAACACAATCTCACACAAACACACGCATTCACAAGCACACACATACACACACACAATCGCACGCACACACCCACACACACATTCACACACACACTCACACACACAAACACACAAATTCACTCACACTCACAATCTCACACACACACACAACCTCACACACATACTCACACACACATTCACACACGAACACACAATCTCGCACACACATAGACACACATTCACACACACGCACATACACACACAATGTCACACACACACTCATTCAGACACACACACTCACACACACACATACACACACACAATCTCACACACACACAAATATACACACACACATACACACACACATTCACACACACAATCTCACACTCACACATTCACACACAATCTCTCACACACAAACATTCACACACACACACACATTCACACACAATCTCACACACACACACATTCACACACACATACACACACACAATCTCTCTCACACACACACGCACACACAATCTCTCACGCACACATACACACACACAATCTCACACACACATGTACACACAAACATACACACACACATTCACACACACACACGCAATCTCACACACACACATGCACACACAACCTCTCTCACACACAAACATTCACACACACATACACACACACAATCTCTCTCACACACATACACACAATCTCACACACACACATATACACACATATATACACACACATTCACACACACACACACAATCACACACACACACATACACACACACACAATCACACACATATACACACACATACACACAAAAATACACACACACAATCACACACACGCGCACATGCAATCTCTCTCACAAACAAACATTCACACACACACACATATATACACGCAATCTCACACACACACACACATTCACACACACATACACACAATCTCACACATACGTATTCACACACACATTCACACACATTCACACGCACACACACATTCACACACACACATATACACACACATACACACACATTCACACACACACACACATTCACACACACACATACACACACACTCAATCACACTCACACACACACACAAAATCTCACATGTACACACATACATTCACACACGAATACACAATCTCTCACACACACATACAGACACATTCACACACACAAACACACACAATCTCACACACATTCACACATACATTCACACACACATACACACACAATCTCACACACGCACACACATTCACACACACACACACATACATACACACACATTCACACACACATACACACACACACTCACACTCACACACACACAATCTCACACATTCACACACACAATCTCACACACATTCTCACACACACATACACACACTTTCACACACACACACACAATTTCTCTCATACACACATACACACACATTCTCACACACACACATACACACACTCAATCTCACACACACACAATCACACACACACATTCAATCACATACACATACACACACACAATCTCACACACAGACACACATTCACACACACACACTTACACGCACACACTCACACACACACAATCTCAAACATTCACACACAAACAATCTCACACATTCACACACACACAATCTCACACATTCTCACACACACACATTCACGCACACACACAAAATCTCTCTCACACACATGCACACACATTCTCACACACACACATACACACACAATCTCACACACACACATACTCACACACTCACACACACACAATCTCACACTGACATTCACACACACACATTCACACACACACACATTCAACCACACACACATACACACACACTCAAACACATAATCTCTCTTTCACACACACACAATCTCACACACACATTCACACACTCACACACACACACGTTCACACACTCACACACATTCACACACACATGTTCACACACACACATTCGCACACAAACACAATTTCACACTCACACATTCACACACACACAATCACACACACACACATTCACACACACAATCTCACACACATTCTCACACACACACACATTCACACACGAACACACAATCTCACACACACACATACACACACATATAGACATACATACACACACACAATCTCACACACACAATTTCACACACACAATCTCAAACACACATTCACTCACACATACACACAATCTCACACACACACACATTCACACAGACAAACACACTCTCACGTACACACACACAATCTCACACACACACATTCACACACACACACAACCTCACACACATACTCACACACACATTCACACACGAACACACAATCTCGCACACACATAGACACACATTCACACACACGCACATACACACACAATGTCACACACACACTCATTCAGACACACACACTCACACACACACATACACACACACAATCTCACACACACACAAATATACACACACACATACACACACACACATACACACACACAATCTCACACACACACAAATATACACACACACATACACACACACATTCGCACACACAATCTCACACTCACACATTCACACACAATCTCTCTCACACACAAACATTCACACACACACATTCACACACACACTCAATCTCACACACACACACATTCACACACACATACACACACACACAATCTCTCACACACACACGCACACACAATCTCTCATGCACACATACACACACACAATCTCACACACACGTACACACAAACATACACACACACATTCACACACACACACGCAATCTCACACACACACACGCACACACAATCTCTCTCACACACATACACACAATCTCACACACACACACATATACACACATATATACACACACATTCACACACACACAATCACACACACACACATACACACACACACAATCACACACACACATATACACACACATACACACAAAAATACACACACACAATCACACACACGCGCACACGCAATCTCTCTCACACACAAACATTCACACACACACATATATACACACAATCTCACACACACACACATTCACACACACATACACACAATCTCACACATACATATTCACACACACATTCACACACATTCACACGCACACACACATTCACACACACACATATACACACACATACACACACATTCACACACACACACACATTCACACACACACATACACACACACTCAATCACACTCACACACACACACAAAATCTCACATGTACACACATACATTCACACACGAATACACAATCTCTCACACACACATACAGACACACTCACACACACAAACACACACAATCTCACACACATTCACACATACATTCACACACACACATACACACACAATCTCACACACGCACACACATTCACACACACACACACATACATACACACACATTCACACACACACACACACACACTCACACTCACACACACACAATCTCACACATTCACACACACAATCTCACACACATTCTCACACACACATACACACACTTTCACACACACACACTTAAACACACACACAATCTCACACACACACACAATCACACACACACATTCAATCACATACACATACACACACACAATCTCACACACAGACACACATTCACACACACACTTACACGCACACACTCACGCACACACAATCTCACACATTCACACACAAACAATCTCACACATTCACACACACACAATCTCACACATTCTCACACGCACACATTCACGCACACACACAAAATCTCTCTCACACACATGCACACACATTCTCACACACACACATACACACACAATCTCACACACACACATACTCACACACTCACACACACACAATCTCACACTGACATTCACACACACACATTCACACACACACACATTCAACCACACACACATACACACACACTCAAACACATAATCTCTCTTTCACACACACACAATCTCACACACACATACACACACATTCACACACTCTCACACACACACGTTCACACACTCACACACATTCACACACACAAGTTCACACACACACATTCGCACACAAACACAATTTCACACTCACACATTCACACACACACAATCACACACACACACATTCACACACACAATCTCACACACATTCTCACACACACACACATTCACACATGAACACACAATCTCACACACACACATAAACACACATATAGACATACATACACACACACAATCTCACACACACAATTTCACACACACACAATGTCAAACACACATTCACTCACACATACACACACACAATCTCACACACACACACATTCACACAGACAAACACACTCTCACGCACACACACACAATCTCACACACACACATTCACACACACTCACACGTACACACACAATCTCTCTCACACACACACACAATCTCACACACAAACACAACACAATCTCACACACAAACACAACACAATCTCACACAAACACACGCATTCACAAGCACACACATACACACACACAATCGCACGCACACACCCACACACACATTCACACACACACTCACACACACAAACACACAAATTCACTCACACTCACAATCTCACACACACACACAACCTCACACACATACTCACACACACATTCACACACGAACACACAATCTCGCACACACATAGACACACATTCACACACACGCACATACACACACAATGTCACACACACACTCATTCAGACACACACACTCACACACACACATACACACACACAATCTCACACACACACAAATATACACACACACATACACACACACATTCACACACACAATCTCACACTCACACATTCACACACAATCTCTCACACACAAACATTCACACACACACACACATTCACACACAATCTCACACACACACACATTCACACACACATACACACACACAATCTCTCTCACACACACACGCACACACAATCTCTCACGCACACATACACACACACAATCTCACACACACATGTACACACAAACATACACACACACATTCACACACACACACGCAATCTCACACACACACATGCACACACAACCTCTCTCACACACAAACATTCACACACACATACACACACACAATCTCTCTCACACACATACACACAATCTCACACACACACATATACACACATATATACACACACATTCACACACACACACACAATCACACACACACACATACACACACACACAATCACACACATATACACACACATACACACAAAAATACACACACACAATCACACACACGCGCACATGCAATCTCTCTCACAAACAAACATTCACACACACACACATATATACACGCAATCTCACACACACACACACATTCACACACACATACACACAATCTCACACATACGTATTCACACACACATTCACACACATTCACACGCACACACACATTCACACACACACATATACACACACATACACACACATTCACACACACACACACATTCACACACACACATACACACACACTCAATCACACTCACACACACACACAAAATCTCACATGTACACACATACATTCACACACGAATACACAATCTCTCACACACACATACAGACACATTCACACACACAAACACACACAATCTCACACACATTCACACATACATTCACACACACATACACACACAATCTCACACACGCACACACATTCACACACACACACACATACATACACACACATTCACACACACATACACACACACACTCACACTCACACACACACAATCTCACACATTCACACACACAATCTCACACACATTCTCACACACACATACACACACTTTCACACACACACACACAATTTCTCTCATACACACATACACACACATTCTCACACACACACATACACACACTCAATCTCACACACACACAATCACACACACACATTCAATCACATACACATACACACACACAATCTCACACACAGACACACATTCACACACACACACTTACACGCACACACTCACACACACACAATCTCAAACATTCACACACAAACAATCTCACACATTCACACACACACAATCTCACACATTCTCACACACACACATTCACGCACACACACAAAATCTCTCTCACACACATGCACACACATTCTCACACACACACATACACACACAATCTCACACACACACATACTCACACACTCACACACACACAATCTCACACTGACATTCACACACACACATTCACACACACACACATTCAACCACACACACATACACACACACTCAAACACATAATCTCTCTTTCACACACACACAATCTCACACACACATTCACACACTCACACACACACACGTTCACACACTCACACACATTCACACACACATGTTCACACACACACATTCGCACACAAACACAATTTCACACTCACACATTCACACACACACAATCACACACACACACATTCACACACACAATCTCACACACATTCTCACACACACACACATTCACACACGAACACACAATCTCACACACACACATACACACACATATAGACATACATACACACACACAATCTCACACACACAATTTCACACACACAATCTCAAACACACATTCACTCACACATACACACAATCTCACACACACACACATTCACACAGACAAACACACTCTCACGTACACACACACAATCTCACACACACACATTCACACACACACACAACCTCACACACATACTCACACACACATTCACACACGAACACACAATCTCGCACACACATAGACACACATTCACACACACGCACATACACACACAATGTCACACACACACTCATTCAGACACACACACTCACACACACACATACACACACACAATCTCACACACACACAAATATACACACACACATACACACACACATTCACACACACAATCTCACACTCACACATTCACACACAATCTCTCTCACACACAAACATTCACACACACACATACACACACACAATCTCACACACACACACATTCACACACACATACACACACAATCTCTCTCACACACACACGCACACACAATCTCTCACGCACACATACACACACACAATCTCACACACACATGTACACACAAACATACACACACACATTCACACACACACACGCAATCTCACACATACACATGCACACACAATCTCTCTCACACACAAACATTCACACACACATACACACACACAATCTCTCTCACACACATACACACAATCTCACAAACACACATATACACACATATATACACACACATTCACACACACACACAATCACACACACACACATACACACACACACAATCACACACACACATATACACACACATACACACAAAAATACACACACACAATCACACACACGCGCACACGCAATCTCTCTCACAAACATTCACACACACACATATGTACACACAATCTCACACACACACACATTCACACACACATACACACAATCTCACACATACGTATTCACACACACATTCACACACATTCACACGCACACACACATTCACACACACACATATACACACACATACACACACATTCACACACACACACATTCACACACACACATACACACACACTCAATCACACTCACACACACACAAAATCTCACATGTACACACATACATTCACACACGAATACACAATCTCTCACACACACATACAGACACATTCACACACACAAACACACACAATCTCACACACATTCACACATACATTCACACACACACATACACACACAATCTCACACACGCACACACATTCACACACACACACACATACATACACACACATTCACACACACATACACACACACACTCACACTCACACACACACAATCTCACACATTCACACACACAATCTCACACACATTCTCACACACACATACACACACTTTCACACACACACACAATTTCTCTCACACACACATACACACACATTCACACACACACACATACACACACACAATCTCACACACACACACAATCACACACACACATTCAATCACTTACACATACACACACACAATCTCACACACAGACACACATTCACACACACACTTACACGCACACACTCACACACACACAATCTCAAACATTCACACACAAACAATCTCACACATTCACACACACACAATCTCACACATTCTCACACACACACATTCACGCACACATACAAAATCTCTCTCACAGACATGCACACACATTCTCACACACACACATACACACACAATCTCACACACACACATACTCACACATTCACACACACACAATCTCACACTGACATTCACACACACACATTCACACACACACATTCAACCACACACACATACACACACACTCAAACACATAATCTCTCTTTCACACACAAACAATCTCACACACACATACACACACATTCACACACTCACACACACACACGTTCACACACTCACACACATTCACACATTCACGTTCACCCACACAGATTCGCACACAAACACAATCTCACACTCACACATTCACACACACACAATCACACACACACACATTCACACACACAATCTCACACACATTCTCACACACACACACACATTCACACACGAACACACAATCTCACACACACACATACACACACATATAGACATACATACACACACACAATCTCACACACACAATTTCACACACACACAATCTCAAACACACATTCACTCACACATACACACACACAATCTCACACACACACATTCACACACACTCACACGTACACACACTCTCTCTCACACACACACACAATCTCACACACAAACACAACACAATCTCACACACAAACACAACACAATCTCACACAAACACACGCATTCACAGACACACACATACACACACACAATCGCACGCACACACCCACACACACATTCACACACACACTCACACACACAAACACACAAATTCACTCACACTCACAATCTCACACACACACATTCACACACACACACAACCTCACACACATACTCACACACACATTCACACACGAACACACAATCTCGCACACACATAGACACACATTCACACACACGCACATACACACACAATGTCACACACACACACTCATTCAGACACACACACTCACACACACACACAACCTCACACACATACTCACACACACACAAATATACACACACATACACACACACATTCACACACACAATCTCACACTCACACATTCACACACAATCTCTCTCACACACAAACATTCACACACACACATACACACACACACAATCTCACACACACACACATTCACACACACATACACACAATCTCTCTCACACACACACGCACACACAATCTCTCACGCACACATACACACACACAATCTCACACACACATGTACACACAAACATACACACACACATTCACACACACACACGCAATCTCACACACACACATGCACACACAATCTCTCTCACACACAAACATTCACACACACATACACACACACAATCTCTCTCACACACATACACACAATCTCACAAACACACATATACACACATATATACACACACATTCACACACACACACAATCACACACACACACATACACACACACAATCACACACACACATATACACACACATACACACAAAAATACACACACACAATCACACACACGCGCACACGCAATCTCTCTCACAAACATTCACACACACACATATATACACACAATCTCACACACACACACATTCACACACAATCTCACACATACATATTCACACACACATTCACACACATTCACACGCACACACACATTCACACACACACATATACACACACATACACACACATTCACACACACACACATTCACACACACACATACACACACACTCAATCACACTCACACACACACACAAAATCTCACATGTACACACATACATTCACACACGAATACACAATCTCTCACACACACATACAGACACATTCACACACACAAACACACACAATCTCACACACATTCACACATACATTCACACACACACATACACACACAATCTCACACACGCACACACATTCACACACACACACACATACATACACACACATTCACACACACATACACACACACACTCACACTCACACACACACAATCTCACACATTCACACACACAATCTCACACACATTCTCACACACACATACACACACTTTCACACACACACAATTTCTCTCACACACACATACACACACATTCTCACACACACACATACACACACACAATCTCACACACACACACAATCACACACACACATTCAATCACTTACACATACACACACACAATCTCACACACAGACACACATTCACACACACACTTACACGCACACACTCACACACACACAATCTCAAACATTCACACACAAACAATCTCACACATTCACACACACACAATCTCACACATTCTCACACACACACATTCACGCACACATACAAAATCTCTCTCACACACATGCACACACATTCTCACACACACACATACACACACAATCTCACACACACACATACTCACACATTCACACAATCGCACACTGACATTCACACACACACATTCAACCACACACACATACACACACACTCAAACACATAATCTCTCTTTCACACACAAACAATCTCACACACACATACACACACATTCACACACTCACACACACACACGTTCACACACTCACACACATTCACACACACACGCTCACCCACACAGATTCGCACACAAACACAATCTCACACTCACACATTCACACACACACAATCACACACACACACATTCACACACACAATCTCACACACATTCTCACACACACACACACATTCACACACGAACACACAATCTCACACACACACATACACACACATATAGACATACATACACACACACAATCTCACACACACAATTTCACACACACAATCTCAAACACACATTCACTCACACATACACACACACAATCTCACACACACACATTCACACAGACAAACACACTCTCACGCACACACACACAATCTCACACACACACATTCACACACACTCACACGTACACACACACTCTCTCACACACACACACACAATCTCACACACAAACACAACACAATCTCACACACAAACACAACACAATCTCACACAAACACACGCATTCACAAACACACACATACACACACACAATCGCACGCACACACATTCACACACGCACACATACACACACACAATCTCACTCACACACATTCTCATTCACACACACACATTCACACACGAACACACAATCTCACACACACACATATACACACACATACACACAAACATTCACCCGCACACATTCAACCACACACACATACACACACACTCAAACACATAATCTCTCTCATACACACACAATCTCACACACACATACACACACATTCTCACACACACATACACACACTCTCACACACACACGTTCACACACTCACACACATTCACACACACACATTCGCACACAAACACAATTTCATACTCACACATTCACACACACACAATCTCACACACATTCTCACACACACACACATTCACACACGAACACACAATCTCACACACACATACACACACATATAGACATACATACACACACACAATCTCACACACACAATTTCACACACACACAATCTCAAACACACATTCACTCACACATACATACACACAATCTCACACACACACATTCACACAGACAAACACACTCTCATGCACACACACACAATCTCACACAAACACATTCACACACACACGCAATCTCACACACATTCTCTCACACTCACACATTTTCACACACTCTCACACACACACACACAATCTCACACACAAACACAACACCATCTGACACACAAACACAACACAATCTCACACAAACACACGCATTCACAAACACACACATACACACACACACAATCGCACGCACACACATTCACACACGCACACATACACACATACAATCTCACACACACATTCTCATTCACTCACACACGAACACACAATCTCACACACACAGACACACAAACATTCACACACACAAAATCACACACACACATAATCTCTCTCACACACAAACATTCACACACACACATATACACACACACAATCTCACACACACATTCACACACACATACACACACAATCTCACACACACACATTCACACACACACATTAACACACATTCACACGCACACACACACATTCACAGACACACATATATACACACACATACACACACATTCGCACACACACATTCTCCCACACACATACACACACACTCAATCACACTCACACACACACAGAATCTCACATGTACACACACACAATCTCACACGAATACATAATCTCTCACACACAAACATACACACACAATCTCACACACGCACACACATTCACACACACACATACACACACACTCACACTTTCTCACACTCACAGACACACAATCTCACACATTCACACACACAATCTCACACATTCACACACACACAATCTCACACACATTCTCACACACACATGCACACACTTTCACACACACACACAATCTCTCTCACACACACACATACACACTCATTGTCACACACACACATACACACACACAATCTCACACACACACACAATCACACACAAATTCAATCACATACACATACACACACACAATCACACACACATTCACACACACACATACATGCACACACTCACACACACACACAATCTCACACATTCACACACACACAATCTCACACATTCTCTCACACACACATACACACATTCATGCTCACACACAATCTCACACACATACACACACATTCTCACACACACACAATCTCTCACACACACACATTCACACACACACATACTCACACACACACACACACACACACACACACACAATCTCACACTCACATTCACACACACACAATCTCACACACACACATTCACAAGCACACATTCAACCACACACACACACACTCAAACACATAATCTGTCTCACACACACACAATCTCACACACAGACATTCACACACACACATTCTCACGCACACATACACACACACACATTCACACACACAAATTCACACACACACATTCACAGACACGCATTCACACACACACAATCTCACACTCACATATTCATACACACACACACACACACACAATCTCTCACACACACAATTTCACACACACACAATCTCTCACACACATTCACTCACACATACACACACACAATCTCACACACACACATTCACACACACACACAATCTCACACACATTCTCTCACACTCACACATTTTCACACACTCTCACACACACACACACAATCTCACACACAAACACAACACAATCCGACACACAAACACAACACAATCTCACACAAACACACGCATTCACAAACACACACATACACACACAATCGCACGCACACACATTCACACACGCACACATACACACATACAATCTCACACACACACATTCTCATTCACACACACATTCACACACGAACACACAATCTCACACACACATATACATACACACATACACACAAACATTCACACACACACACAATCACACACACACATAATCTCTCTCACACACAAACATTCACACACACACATATACACACACACAATCTCACACACACATTCACACACACATACACACACAATCTCACACACACACATTCACACACACACATTAACACACATTCACACGCACACACACATTCACAGACACACATATATACACACACATACACACACATTCGCACATACACATTCTCCCACACACATACACACACACTCAATCACACTCACACACACACAGAATCTCACATGTACACACACACAATCTCACACGAATACATAATCTCTCACACACACACATACACACACAATCTCACACACACACATTCACACACACACATTAACACACATTCACACGCACACACACACATTCACAGACACACATATATACACACACATACACACACATTCTCCCACACACATACACACACACTCAATCACACTCACACACACACAGAATCTCACATGTACACACACACAATCTCACACGAATACATAATCTCTCACACACAAACATACACACACAATCTCACACACGCACACACATTCACACACACACATACACACACACTCACACTTTCTCACACTCACAGACACACAATCTCACACATTCACACACACAATCTCACACATTCACACACACACAATCTCACACACATTCTCACACACACATGCACACACTTTCACACACACACACAATCTCTCTCACACACACACATACACACACATTGTCACACACACACATACACACACACAATCTCACACACACACACAATCACACACAAATTCAATCACATACACATACACACACACAATCACACACACATTCACACACACACATACATGCACACACTCACACACACACACAATCTCACACATTCACACACACACAATCTCACACATTCTCTCACACACACATACACACATTCATGCTCACACACAATCTCACACACATACACACACATTCTCACACACACACAATCTCTCACACACACACATTCACACACACACATACTCACACACACACACACACACACACAATCTCACACTCACATTCACACACACACAATCTCACACACACACATTCACAAGCACACATTCAACCACACACACACATACACACACACTCAAACACATAATCTGTCTCACACACACACAATCTCACACACACAGACATTCACACACACACATTCTCACGCACACATACACACACACACATTCACACACACAAATTCACACACACACATTCACAGACACACATTCACACACACACAATCTCACACTCACATATTCACACACACACACACACAATCTCTCACACACACAATTTCACACACACACAATCTCTCACACACATTCACTCACACATACACACACACAATCTCACACACACAATTTCACACACACACAATCTCAAACACACATTCACTCACACATACATACACACAATCTCACACACACACATTCACACAGACAAACACACTCTCACGCACACACACACAATCTCACACAAACACATTCACACACACACACAATCTCACACACATTCTCTCACACTCACACATTTTCACACACTCTCACACACACACACACAATCTCACACACAAACACAACACAATCTGACACACAAACACAACACAATCTCACACAAACACACGCATTCACAAACACACACATACACACACAATCGCACGCACACACATTCACACACGCACACATACACACATACAATCTCACACACACACATTCTCATTCACACACATACATTCACACACGAACACACAATCTCACACACACATATACACACACACATACACACAAACATTCACACACACACAATCACACACACACATAATCTCTCTCACACACAAACATTCACACACACACATATACACACACAATCTCACACACACATTCACACACACAATCTCACACACACACATTCACACACACACATTAACACACATTCACACGCACACACACACATTCACAGACACACATATATACACACACATACACACACATTCGCACACACACATTCTCCCACACACATACACACACACTCAATCACACTCACACACACACAGAATCTCACATGTACACACACACAATCACACACGAATACATAATCTCTCACACACACACATACACACACAATCTCACACACGCACACACATTCACACACACACATACACACACACTCACACTTTCTCACACTCACAGACACACAATCTCACACATTCACACACACAATCTCACACATTCACACACACACAATCTCACACACATTCTCACACACACATGCACACACTTTCACACACACACACAATCTCTCTCACACACACACATACACACACATTGTCACACACACACATACACACACACAATCTCACACACACACACAATCACACACAAATTCAATCACATACACATACACACACACAATCACACACACATTCACACACACACATACATGCACACACTCACACATACACACAATCTCACACATTCACACACACACAATCTCACACATTCTCTCACACACACATTCACGCTCACACACAAAATCTCTCACTCACACACATACACACACATTCTCACACACACACACACAATCTCTCACACACACACATTCACACACACACATACTCACACACACACACACAATCTCACACTCACATTCACACACACACAATCTCACACACACACATTCACAAGCACACATTCAACCACACACACACACATACACACACACTCAAACACATAATCTGTCTCACACACACACAATCTCACACACACATACATTCACACACACACATTCTCACGCACACATACACACACACACATTCACACACACAAATTCACACACACACATTCACAGACACACATTCACACACACACAATCTCACACTCACATATTCACACACACACACACAATCTCTCACACACACAATTTCACACACACACAATCTCACACACACATTCACTCACACATACACACAATCTCACACACACACACATTCACCCAGACAAACACACTCTCACGCACACACACACAATCTCACACACACACATTCACACACAAACACAATCTCACACACATTCTCCCACACACACATTTTCACACACACTCACACGTAGACACACACTCTCTCACACACACACACACAATCTCACACACAAACACAACACAATCTCAAACAAACACACAAACACTCACCCACACACAAACACACACACATTCACTCACACACACACAATCTCACACACACACATTCACACACACACACACACAATCTCACACACATACTCACACACACACACAAATTCACACACGAACACACATTCCCACACACACACATAGACACACATTCACACACACGCACATACACACACACAATGTCACACACACACTCATTCAGACACACACAATCACACACACATACACACACAATCACACACACACACAATCACACACACTCACACATACACACACGTACACACACACACACAATCTCACACACACACAATCTCACACACACACATTCACACACACATACACACAATCTCACACACACACATTCACACACACGCACATTCACACACACATACACACACAATCTCTCTCACACACACATGCACACACAATCTCTCACGCATACTTACATACACACAATCTCACACACACATACACACACATACACACACACATTCACACACACACACACGCAATCTCACACACACACACGCACAATCTCTCTCACACACAAACATTCACACACACATACACACACACAATTTCTCTCTCACACACACGCACACACAATCTCTCACACACACATACACACACACAATCTCACACACACATATACACACATACATACACACACACATTCACACACACACAATCACGCACACACACATACACACAAACATTCACACTCACACACACACAATCACACACACACACGCACGCACAATCTCTCTCACACACAAACATACACACACACACACATATACACACACACAATCTCACACACACACATTCACACACACGCATACAGAATCTCACATGTCCACACACACAATCTCTCACGAATACACAATCTCTCACACACACACATACACATTCACACACACACACACACAATCTCACACACACATTCACACATACATTCACACACACACATACACACACAATCTCACACACGCACACACTTTCACACACACATACTCACACACTCTCACACTCACAGACACACAATCTCACACATTCACACACGCACACACATTCACACACACAATCTCACACACATTCTCACACACACATGCACACACTTGCACTCACACACACAATCTCTCTCTCTCACACACATACACACACATTCTCACACACACACATACACACACACAATCTCACACACACACACATTCACACACTCATATTCACACACACACACTCTCACACACACACATTCACACACACACACATTCACACACACAGATTCAACCACACACACACATATACACACACTCAAACACATAAGCTCTCTCTCACACACACACAATCTCACACACATACACACACACATTCCCACACACACAGACACACACACTCTCACACACACATTCACACACTCACAAACATTCACACACACACATTCACACACACACACATTCACACACACACAATCTCACACACACATACACACACACACATTCTCACACACACATACACACACACATTCACACACTCACAAACATTCACACACACACATTCACACACACACATTCACACACACATTCACACATACACAATCTCACACACACACACATTCTCACACACATATACACACACACATTCACACACTCACACACATTCACACACACACATTCACACACACACATTCACACACACACAATCTCACACTCACATATTCACACACACACACACACACAATCTCACACACACACAATTTCACACACACACAATCTCACACACACATTCACTCACACATACACACTCTCACACACACACACATTCACACAGACAAACACACTCTCACGCACACACACAATCTCTCACACACACATTCACACACACACAATCTCACACACATTCTCACAAACACAAATTTTCACACACACTCACACGTAGACACACACTCTCTCACACACACACACAATCACAACACAATCTCACACAAACACACGCATTCACACACACACACATACACACACACAATCGCACGCACACACACAGTCACACACAATCTCACACACACACATTCACACACACACACATTCACACACTCACATTCACACACACACTCTCACACACACAGATTCAACCACACACACACATATACACACACTCAAACACATAATCTCTCTCACACACACACACAATCTCACACACATACACACACACATTCCCACACACACATACACACACACTCTCACACACACATTCACACACTCACAAACATTCACACACACACATTCACACACACACATTCACACACACACAATCTCACACACACACACACATTCTCACACACACATACACACACACATTCACACACTCACAAACATTCACACACACACATTCACACACACACATTCACACATACACAATCTCACACACACATACACACACACACATTCTCACACACATATACACACACACATTCACACACTCACACACATTCACACACACACATTCACACACAAACATTCACACACACACAATCTCACACTCACATATTCACACACACACACACACACACACAATCTCACACACACACAATTTCACACACACAATCTCACACACACATTCACTCACACTTACACACACACACTCACACACACACATTCACACAGACAAACACACTCTCACGCACACACACAATCTCTCACACACACATTCACACACACACAATCTCACACACATTCTCACAAACACAAATTTTCACACACACTCACACGTAGACACACACTCTCTCACACACACAATCACAACACAATCTCACACAAACACACGCATTCACACACACACACATACACACACACAATCGCACGCACACACACAGTCACACACAATCTCACACACACACATTCACACACACACACATACACACACACACAATCTCACACACACACATTCACACACACACAATCTCACACACACACACACATTCACACACGAACAAACAATCTCTCACACACACATACACACACATTCACACACACACACACTCACACAAACACACACACATTCACTCACACACACACAATCTCACACACACACATTCACACACACACACAATCTCACGCACATACTCACACACACACATTCACACACGAACACACAATCTCACACACACACATAGACACACATTCACACACACGCACATACACACGCAATGTCACACACACACTCATTCAGACACACACAATCACACACACACACATACACACACATACACACACACAGTCACACACACACATACACACACGTACACACACACACAATCTGACACACACACAATCTCACACACACATTCACACACACACATACACACACAATCTCACACACACACATTCACACACACTCACACACACGCACATACATATACACAATCTCTCTCTCTCACACACGCACACACAATCTCTCTCACACACATACACACAATCTCACACACACACATATACACACATTCACACACACACACACCCACACACACACAAACACACACACATTCACTCACACACACAATCTCACACACACACATTCACACACACACAATCTCACGCACATACTCACACACACACACATTCACACACGAACACACAATCTCACACACACATAGACACCTCATTCACACACACGCACATACACACACACAATGTCACACACACACTCATTCAGACACACACAATCACACACACACATACACACACACAATCACACACACACATACACACACGTACACACACACACAATCTCACACACACACAATCTCACACACACATTCACACATTCACACACACATACACACACAATCTCACACACACATTCACACACACATACATACACACAATCTCTCTCACACACACACGCACACACAATCTCTCTCACACACATACACACAATCTCACACACACACATATATACACACATATACACACACACATTCACACACACACACACAATCACACACACATACATACACACACAATCTCACACACACATATACACACACATACACACAAACATACACACACACACAATCACACACACGCACACGCAATCTCTCTCACACACACACATTCACACACACATACACACACAATCTCACACACACATATTCACACACACATTCACACACATTCACACGCTCGCACACACACACATATACACACACACATACACACACACACACATTCTCACCCACACATACACACACACTCAATCACACTCACACACACACACAGAATCTCACATGTACACACACACATTCACACACGAATACACAATCTCTCACGGACACAGATACAGACACATTCACACACACACACACAATCTCACACACACATTCACACATACAATCACACACACACATACACACACAATCTCACACACGCACACACAATCACACACACACACATACACACACACATTCACACACACAGACACACACACTCACACACTCTCACACTCACACACACAATCTCACACATTCACACACACGATCTCACACACATTCTCACACACACATGCACACACTTTCACACACACACACAATCTCTCTCACACACACATACACACACACAATCTCACACACAGACACACATTCACACACACACATACACGCACACACTCATACACACACAATCTCACACATTCACACACAAACAATCTAACACATTCTCACACACACACACATACACACATTCACGCACACAGACAAAATCTCTCTCACACACATACACACACATTCTCACACACACACATACACACACACAATCTCACACACTCACACACACTCAATCTCACACTCACATTCACACATACACAATCTCACACACACACATTCACACACACATTCAACCACACACACACACTCAAACACATAATGTCTCACACACACACACACAATCTCACACACACATACACAGACACATTCTCACACACACATACACACACACTCTCACACACACACGTTCACACACTCACACACATTCACACACACACATTCACACACACACATTCACACACAAACACAATTTCACACTCACACATTCACACACACACACAATCACACACACACACATTCACACATACAATCTCACACACATTCTCACACACACACATTCACACACGAACACACAATCTCACACATACACATACACGCACATATACACATACATACACACACACAATCTCACACACACACAATCTCAAACACACATTCACTCACACAGACACACACACAATCTCACACACACACACATTCACACAGACAAACACACTCTCACGCACACACACACAATCTCACACACACATTCACACACACAATCTCACACACATTCTCACACACACACACACATTTTCACACATACTCACATGTACACACACACTCTCTCACACACACACACAATCTCACACACAAACACAACACAATCTCACACAAACACACGCATTCACAAAACACACATACACACACACACAATCGCACGCACACACACAGTCACACACACAATCTCACACACACACATTCACACACACACGTACACACACACCATCTCACACACACACATTCTCATTCACACACACACATTCACACACGAACACACAATCTCTCACACACACACATACACACACATTCACACACACCCACACACACATTCCCACACACACACACACTCTCACACACACAAACACAAACGCATTCACTCACACACACACATTCACACACAGACACTCAATCTCACACACATACTCACACACACACAAACACACACACGAACACACAATCTCTCTCACAAACACATACACACACATTCACACACACGCACATACACACACAAAGTGTCACACACACACTTATTCAGACACACACAATCACACACACACACATACACACACACACACAATCTCACACACACATTCACACACAATCTCTCTCACACACAAACATTCACACACACATATACACACACATACACACACACATTCGCATACATGAACATCAACTAGCCACGAAACGACACGACCAGCTATCCTGAGTAGCCACACACGCAGACAACAAGCAACATGAATTCGACTGGGACAATACTACTATCATAGGCAAGCCAGTCAGAGAACAGCCAGGGAATTCCTAAAGGCATGGCATTCATCCACAAACTCCATCAACAAACACATTGACCTGGACCCAATATACCAACCACTACAGTGGACAGCTGAAACTGATAACCGGAAGCGGCAGGGACAGACCACTATAAACACCGGAGGAAACATCAAAGAAGCGCTTCGCAGGAGGCTCCCAAGCACTGATGATGTCGCCTAGCCAGGGGACGAAAGGTTTGCAACAAAAACTTCCACTCGGCGAACAGAACCACAACAACGAGCACCTGAGCTACAAATCTTCGCACAAACTTTGAATATAAAAATAATGATAAATTTTGATCTCTGTCTGTAAATGCTTACGTATGTATGGCATGGCCAACTGTACAGACCATCAAAATATTTTATGAATAAAGTCTATTTTTGAAATAAAAAGAAAATACGTAGCCACCCTCACCAACAAAGCCAGGCATTTGGAAAGGGATATAGAGGACTGATTGCGGATTATGCAAATGACAGCACCCTCCCCTAAACCTGAGAATAATCCCAATAAATGTTCTGGACACTGTTTTAAATGTGGTCTTGAAGGCCACTGGAGGAAGAAACCTGTCTGGTTGGGATTCCCTGAAAGTGAAGGACCAGTTCACCTTGGTGGAGCAACTGAAAGAATGCTCCAGTGATCAGCTACAACAGTTGGTGGAGCCAACAAAAACCTCGAGCTGCCCATCCCCTCCCTCTAGGCCCATCTGTGTACAGCCTCAGAAGGACAAAATGATGGCTGCTCCATACAGATGGGGATGGGTGATGGGGAAATTAATTGGCAGGGGGTTTTACCCCATGTTGTAACAATCTGGAGGTTTTTATCCAAGAGTTGAACTTGTTTAGACAGATTTTAATAGATTTGATGGGACAAAGCATCCCAGCAGATTTAAACACTTGCAGGTTAGTGTCCTCGATCTTTAAATAAAACCTAGGTGAGGCAATGCGTTTAATTTTGGTAACTTGTGGTTGATTAAATTAAAAGTGAGAAAAATGTCTCTTAAAATTGCTAAAGAGGTTCTGGGATTTGAAGATGACTCTCAAATTTGCCAAGAAAGTTGAGAAGAAAAGAAAAAGGCCATACTTTTAGAATTACCAAATCAGTTAGATTTGGGTTTGATCAAAGACAAAAGTAAAGCTAAAATGGTAGGGGAATTACACAAGCATTTCGATGTGTCAGAGAAACAGACAAGTGCAGTCAAGATAGAAAAAACTTCAATTATAATTGAGGAAAATGGAGTTAGAAGATAAACATGGAGAGAGAGAGAGAGAAAGAGGAAAGAGAGAGACAGAAGGTTCTTGGCTGAACAGAGAGAGAAGAAAGGGAGAAAGAAAGAAAGAGAGAGAAGAGAGAGGAAGTGAGAGAGGAAAAAGAAAATGAGAGAAGGTTTTTAGCCAAGCAGAAAGAGAGAGCATTTGACTTGAGAAGTTGCGACTTTGTCAGCAAAGTCAAGTTAACGGGATGGAGATAAAAAGAGAAGGTAGTGAGAGATACAAATACATCAAAATTCTGCCACATTTTGATGAGAAAGATGTTGAAGCCTTTTGTAATTCATTTGAAACATTGGCTAGACAGATGGTGTGGTCTGGGGGTTTATGGGTAATGCTAATTCAGACCAAACCCGTCGGCAGAGCTGGTGAGATATTTGCCGCGCTGTCAGATGAGGGGTCCAGAGATTATGAAGAGGTTAAACAGGCTATTTTAAGTGCTTATGAATTGGTACCAGAAGCGCATAGACAGTGGTTCAGATACATAAGGAAGGAACCAGGTCAGACTTATGTTGAGTTTGAAAGAAATAAACATAGTCATCTTGATAAATGGGTGCAGCCTTTAAAAATAGATAAGAGTTTTGAAGCTCTAAGAGAGAATATTCTGCTGGAGGAGTTTAAAAACGCTCTTTCAGAGATGATAAGAATTCACGCGGAGGAACGGAAATGTCAGGAAGTAAATAGGGCAGCAGCATTAGCAGATGACAACATGTTGGTGGATAGGACAAGCTTCCAGTCAGAGTTTCGTCCTGTGAGGGACAGAAGTTGGGAGAAAGGGAGAGCCTACATTTGGAAATAAAGAGCAGAGAACACCGGTAAATGTTTACCACAGGTGAACAAAAAAGCCCAAGAGGGTGGAAAGGAGCCGAAATGCCTCACGTGTTTCCACAGTGTTAAATTGGGACACGTAAAGTCACAGTGCTGGTAGTTAAAGAAAGGCACTGTGGGAGAAGATGTGGTTTACCATTGGCATCAGTGAGAATAGTAAAGGCAAAGCCAAGGAGCCCCAGGAGAGTGCACAGCCTCGGCAGGGGCTGGGTATGGAGTTAGTGCCTGATCTCTATAAAGAATCCGCCTCTGTGGGGAAAGTTTACTCTGACAGAACAGGGGAGAAGGGCAAGAATTTATAATTCTGAGAGATATAAGATCTAACCAGTCTCTAATAGTCAGAGATGAGCGAACTTGCACTCATTCTAATCTGTTTCCCAAGCGTGTGGTGACTTGTGAGATAGATGGACAGAAATGTCGCATTCCCCTGTGTAAGATCAGGCTGGAGGGCCAACTCAAGACTGGGGAAGCAAGAATGGGAGTGATTGAGAGAGTATCAGTTCCAGAAATCCAGTTTGTTCTTGGGAATGATTTAGCAGGATCGAAGATGGGAGTGTTACCTCCTGTTGTGGAGAAGCCAAAGGAAGACCAATAAACTGAGGAGTTAAAACAGAAATATCCTGGTATTTTCCAAGACTGTGTAGTAGCAAGATCTCACTATTATAAGTCACAGCACGAAGCAAAAGCTAAAGGTAAAGATGAAGGAGTTGAAGTTCAGTTCATGGACAGCCAGTTTGATGTTATGGTGCGGGAAAAACGTGAACGGGACCCTTGCTTTTTGAACAGACCGCATTTGTCAATTCTTATGAACGATCTCGAACCAAGAGGCCCCTCTTGAAGGGTCTTAGATCTACATTTTGGTGCCGTGACACGTTTCGGCTCGGACAGACTGTGAACAGCAGTGTAAGAGTTAAATGTCCTTCACTGTTGAGTGTTGAGGAATTCGGCCGGCCAGACGTTTGGTTTTCCTCTCATTCAAGTGATGTCTGACGTGACCCCTCGCTGTTTATTTGCCAGTCCAGCCCGAAAGGATTGGTCTTAGCAAGGGTTGAGTCTGGGAGACTTTTTAAATGTTAAAAAGTGGGGAGGGATTAACTGAAGTTGAGTGTACTTTGGTACTTACGGACAGTGGGGTTGAAAATTGCTGAACTCTGAGGGGAGGGTTGAAATCTGAATTCCCAAACTTTGTTAACTTTTGGGTTTTTAAAAAAACTTCTTTCACCCGAGCTTCGTTGATTTCCGAAGTAAAAAAAATCTCCCGAGATTTGTTATTTTCCGGCTTTTATAAAACAAACTTCGATCGCTGAAACTTTGTTTATTTTGGCGTTCGGGTTGTGTGAACTTCGCTTGTTTTCAGTTTTAAAAAAAATTGAATCTCTCGAACTTTGTTAATTTTCGGCTTTAAAAGAAAAATTCAACTGCTTAAACTTCGTTTATTTCCGGGTTATAAAAATCGGATGCTTGTATATTCAGCAATTTTCAGAGGCATCAAAAGAATCAATATAGATAGTTATTAAAGAGGCCCCTAGTATTTGAAGTTTATAGGGAGCAAGAGGCCCCCGGTATTTGAAGTTATAGGGAGTAAGAGGCCCCCGGTATGTAAAGTTGTTAGGGAGCAAGAGGCCCCCGGTATTTGAAGTTATAGGGAGCAAGCGGCCATCGATATTTGAAGTTTCTAAGGAGGCAAGAGGCCCCAGGAATTTAATTATAGGTTATTATTAATCTAATAAAATATAATATTTGATAAGTTAATAAATAACAATAAACTAATCATAAAAAATACATAAGTTGATTTTTTAAAAGAAAAGAAATATCGCGTTATTCCATAATAAAAGTTTTTTTTATAAAAAGGTTTGTTAAATTGATTAGCGTTTGTGGAAGTCTGATCAGTGAGTAATATTTTTAAAAAATTAGTTGCGAAAAAACTGAAGTAATTTTAAAATGGGTAATTACATAGACAGAGCAGATGGTTCGTCGTCAACATTAGTGAAAAAATGTGAAAATGTCCCGACAAGTCTGAGGCCTTTAGACAACTGTATGGAGGTCAGAACAAAACATTGGGTGATGAAAAATATTGTAAGGTGGTCCTTAAATCTGTTCAGTTGGTTAAATCAGCTCAGCAATTGATTTGGCAACGTAACATGGGGATGGGAGCGAAAGAGTTAATTGGACTATGGCGACAGTTTTGCGATGAGAGGCACAAAGAGTCAGTTTTGAGCTCGTGGTGGGACACTGCAACCAAATTGGGGATTGAATTAACTGCAAATGGTGCTCTGAAATCTGTTGAGATTCTTAAAAGTGAAATGCTCAAGCAAAACAATTACAGAAACAAAAGGAGAAGTCACAAGTGACCGATAAATAAACAGAAATGCGCATTTCAGTTGTTGGCCTTAGTTTTAACGAGAAAGACAATGATAATTCGGAATTAGATGAGTGGTGCTTTTTCTTATACTTTTTTTTTGCGGCTCCCGTTTCAAACTCTTCCTTACAGGCTGATCAGTCTTTGGAATGTACAGCTGTTTCACTTCATTCTTTTTTATTAACTTTACTGCTGTAGTCCAGGAACAACAGCGACAAGATAATAATCTCGCTGCTGTATCTGCTGGATTGTTGTTTATTGTACCTGTTGTACCTGTAATACAAGCTTGGCTTGTCTTGCTTTGTGGCTTTTTTGTTCATTTTGGTCACTGTTCTTTGTTTATGGAATAGAGGGGGTGGCCGTTGTTCTTTCTTGATGTGTTAAAAGATAAGGCTGGCCAGTGGTAACAATTCTTCCACACTTGTTTAAGCAATGACGCCACAGCCAGGATTTATCAGACTAAACTCCCAAGCTAAAAACTGAGATATGGTGTATGTGTGTGTGAGCCGGAGAGAGAGAGAAAAAGAGCTGTAGAGCTAATAGAAAGTTGAACCTCTTGTGATTCGGTTTGAATGCACATTTGTTTGTTGGTGATTGAATGTTTGTACTTTGTTCCCTGGAGCTTGAGATCCGGGACTGTTTTGAATCTGATTTCTATTATGGAAATTTGACATGATTTCTTTTTAGGTTAAGGATTTTTCAGTGATTATGAAATAAAATATTAACTCCTGTTCTTTTTACAGATCATGACTGCCTTACTGTCAGTTTCTAACGAATCTCTTTTATCCTTACATAAAAGCCAGCCTTATTTGATTTCAAAGCAGCTTAATATGGAGGAAAACAACACAATAACCTTTTTTTGTGAATTCAGATTCATTTATTTCCACTTAATTTTAAGACTGATATGTTTCATTGGTGATTATGATGTGCCACCTGTAGCTTTATTTAGGAAGTCCCCTCCCTCAATGACAGTTGAACGTTCAGTCCAAAATTAGCTTGTGATAAGTCATCAAAAAAATCCCATGGTTAATATGTGTGTCCTTGGATTCGGCCATTATTCATGCATTAGAAGTTTTTTTCTACTTGAATAGACAAATCCGTTTGAAGCACCTCTGGTTATTTCACGACCTATAACCATTAAAATTGAGCAATGACTGGTCAGGACTACTGAAGAAATATAATTTTGGATTTAAATTAAGGGACTAAAACTGGGTAATTATAGTAGATTTCAAAGTTGGGAACAGTATGCATTTTACATTTTAAATATTAAATACTGAATAAATGAATTTTGAATTTATATATAATATATATAAATATATATTTATAAATTATATAAGAAAATAAAATGTTGTATGTTATTCAGGTATATATTGTAAAAAATAGTGACCATTGATATGTCACCACAGAGGAGATCTGATCTCAAACAAGACAATGGGAAGTAAGCTCTGTTGATTCTCCAATGTCCACAAAAGTAATTGAAAACTTATTTTCCATAATCTTCTTCAGCTGGATCCCCACTCAGTAATGCATAAAGTATGCTTGGTACCACTCCACTCAGTGCTCTCTCCAAAATTCAGACTGAATTCTATCCATACCATTAGGTGTCTCAAATGGATGAAAAAGGACTCCTGCCTGACTTATGCAGGCACTGCTGTCACCCAGCATTCCAACCTTTGGAAATTAGGGACAGCCAAACATATAGAGGAATAGGATGGTATATCAATCACTTTCTTTTGTAGCATCACTGCCCAATTGCCATGGAGTTGGAAAGCTCCATAATGTCACAGCTATGTGATGCAGTGACCAGGACAAGTGAATGAGACAAATCTCCTCTTGCAGTTTTTGATGAGCTTAAAATTCAAATCTTAAAACTAGCTTTCAGATTATGACAATCAAGATTCCAAAATGTATAGTTCGGAACAGGCTTTAAAGTTAGACAAGCAAACATTGATAAATGCGTTAAGTGAGGTTAAAATGAAAAAGGAGGCAAGGAGATCAATTACAGAAGGGAAGAGAATAAAGCAATAAGAAGGATAAAACAGCAGAGTAACAGTTCTAAAATGTTGGGTCACTTGTTGGGTTTCCACCCTGAATTGCAGATAATTATTATATTTATTATTATTATAAATATTTATTATTGTATTAGCCCGATTCAAAATTAATTGGCAGGATTCCGTCACACATTGTTAGTGACATGTCATGTTGATTCATAGTTAATTTAAAATATGCATTAGTTCATTCCTGATAAAGGGCTTTTGCCCCAAACGTCGATTTTCTTGCTCCTCTGATGCTGCCTGACCTGCTGTGCTTTTCCAGCACCACTCTAATCTAGACTCTGGTTTCCAGCATCTGCTGTCCTTGTTTTTACCCTGCATTAATTCGTTGTTAATTTAGAATGTAAAGCTACATTACTGACCAATTGAAGAAATGCTGTATATGATTGTGGATAGAGATAGATACATAAATATGTCAGATTAAACTCCCAAAGGCTGGGGAGGTGACTGTGAATGGGTGTATATATGTATAAAAAAATTAGACATGTCATGAGAAAACAATATAAGGCCACTAAGGTTGAGGAACATATAAACAAGGTTAAAGCAACAATACCATAAAATAAAAAAACTTAGATTCTACTCAGAATCCCGAGCCCATGTCTGGCATACCAACCCTTTTTGAGAATTGGGATTTTGTTCCTGTATACGTGCAGAGCCCTATTGCTATGTAGCTGGCACTGCAGCCTCGCGGTGCCAGGGTCCCGGGTTTAATGTCAGCCTTGGATGGCTGTCTGTGAGGGGTTAGCACATTCTCCCTGTGTCTGTGTGTGTTTCCTCTGGGAGCTCCGGTTTCTTCCCACAATCCAAAGATGTGCAGGTCATGTGAATTGGCCATGCTAAATTACCCATTGTGTTAGGTTCATTGATCAGAGGGAAATGGGTCAAGGTGGGGTATTCTTCGTAGGATTGGTGTGGACTTTTTTTTTTAGATTCCCTACAGTGTGGAAACAGGCCCTTCAGCCCAACAAGTCCACACCGCCCCACCGAAGCGCAACCCAACCATACCTCTGCATTTACCCCTTACGGGCAATTTAGCATGGCCAATTCACTTGACCTGCACATCTTTGGACCGTGGGAGGAAACCGGAGCACCAGGAGGAAACCCACACAGACATGGGGAGAACGTTGGGACTTGTTGGGCCTATTTCCACACTGAAGAGAATCAACTCATCTCCTGATTTTTCCCAGCTTTAATTTAAACCATCCACTTGTTGAAACGTTTCCTCCTTTTGAAAATGAAGCATCCAGACATCATAGCTGATTTCATGGGAATGAGTGACTTGCGCCATCCTAAACCGGGTCCCATCCCGGGGATGAGAATTATGTTAATGAAGCATGCCCCTGATTGCAAGATCAAACCGGCCAGACTTGCTCAATATGTCCAAGTGTGATACGAATACAAATGCAGTAAAATTCTCTGAGTAGCCTGAATACGAATGGCTTGTGTTACAAGACTGAAAGATGTGCTTATCTGTCTGACAGAAGTGACAAATAACTGAACAATAATCAAGAACCTCAATTACCTTTATTTAACCCTAAACTTTTGCAATGTTTTCTGGCAGGAGTCACTGACATGATCCAGACCAACACTACTAACCAATCCAGGAATTTCCAGTCACAAATGAGGTGAGCAGTGGTTTTCTATTGGGAAGGTCAGAACCGGACTGAACCATGATGCACGTTGCAGGTAAAAGAAATTATATTCTGCGTCCTCGTGATCCCAAATTCTGCATACCAGCCCTGATCGGGTTAATTGGAACCAGGATACCCACTGGGGGCGGAACCTACCTCATGTACCTACCCAATGACCACTGCTGGATAACCTTTTCCCGAGGGGATCCTGAATATGGGGACAGGCAGACCCCAGCATTTCACCTTTGAGACTGGCAACAAGACATCAAAAAACACCCAGGGGCAAATGCCTGGCCCTTGCTTTAACTGTTGAAATGTGGCCAATAGTGAGTAATGTGTCTTTAATGTTAGCTCGGAGCTGACGTTGAGAATCGACAGGATTTCAACCTATCAAAAGGAAAATCTACTAATATACACTGACTCTTCATTGTACTTTTAATATGATCCATGATATTGGAGCATTGTGGGAACATTGAAGATTTTTAACTCCCAAGTGGGGGTTTGGGCAGCGTTACAGTGATGCTATTTTGTCCAATCAATCTGACAGTTATCGAGATATCTGGCTCATTCTGATGAAAATGATACAGTTTATAAAGTAATGGGCAAGTATATGCAGCTGCCAAGCAGACAGCCATACGCCCCAAACATCTGATCCCATTGGGTCATCAGCAAAACACATTTAGACAGAGTATAAGGACCTGTATGCGAGACCTGGGTAAGGTGCAAAAATCATGGGGGAATGATACTGTCTGTTCAGTGCCAATTCACAATGTAGAAGTTGATTTCTCTGTTGCTTATTGACTGTAATCACACGGGTTTAATGGTTGGATTGTTTTAAATATGGTTTTGAAATTTGAAAGTAATTTGTAAATTTCCATTTCTGAAATGATTATAGGCACTTTGTAATACAATATACTACTGTCTGAATTATCAAGTGATTCGATTTCATGCATGGACGTTCAGCCTGAATATCTTTGCTTTGTGTCTGGAGCTTGTAAGAATACACACTGGCTGATTTGATTTACTTTTGGATTGGGCTGTTAGATCTAAGAAGGAGTGTCTGGCTGAGCTATTATCTTCATGTAGATATTTAATACTGAACAGTGATGGTTTATAATTTTAAGATTGCACCGCTGTCTAAATTCTCGGGTTAGCTCAATATTTGAAAGATTTCAGTGTAGTTTGAAAACTTTGTATCATGTTCCATAATTTAGGGACAGCATTGCCCTGCAGCTAATATTTATGACCAACTTTTCTGCTCAAAATCATCTCCAGATTTCTACATTTAATTCTAATTACTGTTAATTAAAGCTGTAGATTGGGCCATTTAATTGGGAATAATGTTATTATTTTAAAGAGAGAGCACAATATATCGCAAAACTAATCTAAATTTTAGATAATATAGATTTTTTTAGTAGCAAAACTTCAATGACTATTACACCCCAGCAAGGCTGGATTTATAAGAACAGGTTTTGCTTAATTCACCCATGGCTGGGCTTTTCCATATAAAATAAGAAAATAATGGGGAGGAATGGAATCTTTCGTGAGTAATTTAAAATGAACGATCTTTTTGCCAATATTGGCAATATATATTCCAGTGGGATATTTGAGTTTGATTAATTTAAGAATTATTTATTTCAAAATTGCTCTTAGGGCTTCGAGCCAGCTGAAGAGCACAAACTATGTTCTTAAATAAGGTACTTCCGCAATACTCAGACCAGAATATGGGTGACCTCTATCAGATTAGTTTGTGTTACTTCTTTGCTGCTGCCTATTTTAATTGAATATATGTATACTGTATATACTTTATTACAATTAGCACTTCGCGGTCTCCAAACTTGCAAAGGGGGAGATGATACAGATTGAACTTGACCTGCTGTGTCGACTTGCCCTTGCCAGCATTGGTGCACAAGGAGGGACAGTTTACCCGTGTGATCCTGAGCAAACACAGACTGTGTACCAACTATGACAGGAAGATGTCCTTGTTTGTTGGAAGATGAAATGTAGCCAAGAATGACTTTCGCAGTGGGCAAGTGCATAAAAAAAAGCAGTTTATTTGCAGAACAAGTCTAAATGGTCTTTACTATGTAAAGGTGTTGTCTGCCAGTTTGATTACATTTGTACCATGGGTATCCCTGATAAGCCTTATCCCCTTTCAGATAGATCACGTAGTAAAAGAGACAAAGGGGGGATGTTTCTAGAAACCCATAAATCGGAGAGGATGAAATAATTTGTTACGCCCTTATTTCAGTAAGAGACCCCCGACCTCTTTTATCCTTCCAAATCCTAACATGGGGGTATGGAATAGTACTAAAGTATTTACAGGACGTAAGGGAATGATACTGTCTGTTCAGTGCCAATTCACAATCTTTTTCGTTATTACTTATCCCCACCTGCTACTTGTTTATGGACTTCCTCCAATAAATCCGCAATATCCTATCCAAATTACTACAAAGGTAAGGAATGGGGGTCTGGTTATGTAAGAGTGCCTAATTTTTATTTCTGTGCTATGATTAAACGTATTAGTCATCACTGCTTTTCTGAAGGACCTTGCATCTCATTTGTATGCCTTAACGAAAAATGAATCCCTAATATCACTGGAATTCAAACTCTATGTGGAGAGGGTAACAATACCCACCATCATTCCGGTACCCCTAATGGCACTAATATTTTCCCAGTTATTGGAGGGGTAGAACCATTTTGGGATGTTGACCATGTTTCTTATCAATAAACTCACCTCATTAGTAGTGGATGATTTTCACCCTCAGCACCAGGGCCAAATTATGTAGTCATGGATTATCTACATACCCCACGAAGTCACCAAGATAGGCCCGCTTCTTACTGGGAAGGACCCTCTATTGCCTGTGCTAAACCTGGATTTTTTTTCAGTTATAATAAGGCAGCTAACTCCCCTGTCCTGAATAGAGCAAGTAGTCCTCATGCCAGCGCTGTAGAAACACTACTTCCGACTCCTGTTCCCGGTCCAATTACTTGACAAGGAGATCATAATTTCCCTTTTAAACAGACAGTTTCTCCTGGCTTCTATGCAGAATGGAAGAATCCAAAGACCATATCAGGAAGTAAAACACACTCATTGGCATATGCAGCTCTCAGTGTGCTTTCATAAGTAGAGTCCTTAAGAATTATTAGTCATCAAGACCATTATTATCTCATTGGTGGACTCACAATTCTGGGGAGTGAGACAATTGCTGCCTTAATAGAAATAGGGACATGCTTTCACAATTGCGCCTATTTGCCCAACAAAACCCATTACATACTTGCGAAGGAAGGTGGATTT
This sequence comes from Chiloscyllium plagiosum, assembly GCF_037043375.1. Classification (NCBI taxonomy): domain Eukaryota; kingdom Metazoa; phylum Chordata; class Chondrichthyes; order Orectolobiformes; family Hemiscylliidae; genus Chiloscyllium; species Chiloscyllium plagiosum. The sequence continues at coordinate 414,120 of NW_028270173.1, read as the reverse complement.
TGCGCTATTATTAAAGGAAAATGCATTATGAGTGTCACTGATCTTTTCGAAAACATTACTAGACATATTGATAATATTCGCACTTTTGTCAACCAAATGAATGAAGGGGCGGGATGGGAAGATTGGGGTTTTGGCTCATGGGACAACAGATTAATTAATGTGTCTTTGTATGGTGCTATTGTTTTAAATGGTCTTTTTGTTGGTATTGCTATAATTAAGCGTATTATTGCTAAAATATTATCATTAATATTAATCAAATATTATTAATATCAATATTCTATTGACAATTTTGATTCCATCCAGAAAATGCTTCTTCTTTCCTTAAATCATGATGAGGAAACATCATTGGCTGCCCTTGGTTCCCCTTCGGAGGAAGATGAAGTATTGCAGTCTTTTGCTGCCATTGAATTGGATTAATTTGATCCATGCCTTTATGGTGTGGTCATAGAATGACCAAAGGGGGGAATGAGGATCGAAACTTTGACTTTAGGCAACAAAAATATGTAGATTTTTATTTTAACAAAATGGTTTCTCGATTTAAAAGAATACTATAAAATGGCCTGTGAAACATACTGCTGAACATAATAACATGGAGTCAGCTATTACGAGGGGGCATAGCTTTAAATTAAGGGGTGGTAGGTATAGGACAGATGTTAGGGGTAGATTCTTTACTCAGCGAGTCGTGAGTTCATGGAATGCCCTACCAGTAGCAGTGGTAGACTCTCCCTCATTATGGGCATTTAAACGGGGATTGGATATGCATATGGAGGATAGTGGGCTAGTATAGATTAGGTGGGCTTGGATCGGCGCAACATCGAGGGCCAAAGGGCCTGTACTGTGCTGTATTTTTCTATGTTCTATACTGCTGATTTACAGAAGTAAATTGCAGTTCAAAGATAAGAGGACAATAGAGTTTTCATAAGATGAATATTGACACATTAATTGACCATTTGAACTAACCTTGAACTGATACATGGCATGACAATTTACGTAAATAAGATATCCTTCTCAAAAAAAAACCATTGGATTAGCCTGTTGTCAATCATATCACCATAATACAGTTGTTTGGACTTTTTTGTAGTTAAGAACCCTTTCCCAGGAAATATCATTGGATTAACTTACTGTAAATCATGTCACCTTATTATATGTGATTGGTCTTTCTTGTGATTAAGGTTGTACCATTACTCGAAAAATCATGGAAATAATGTGTAATTTTCAAATGTAATTGTGGAACTTCACCACGGAACACAGAAGCTTCAATCTGTGTGTTGCTGGATAGAATTGCGTCAAGGTACCTTAATTCAATAAACTAATGACCCTTGCTTTTTGAATAGACCGCATTTGTCATCTCTTTTGACCGATCTCGAACCAAAAGGCCCCTCTTGAGGGGTCTTAGATCTTGACCCCTACTTCCCCAATTTGTCAATGTCCTTTTGGAGTTCTGCATTTCCCTGTCACAGTTTCGAATTCTTCCTGGTTTGGTGCCATCTACAAACTTTGAACTTGTCCCCCTGCACAGCAAGATCCCGATCATTAATTAAATATCAAGAAAATCAAGGATCCCAACATCGATCCCTGACAATCTGGGGGGATCCATAACGCAGTTTCGAGTCACACTGGGCACCAACCGAACCCAATTCAATCCCTTTGCTGTACAAAGTCTCTGGAAGGACAGGAACACACACCCTTGAAGATCAGGTGGATTCTGTGTGGGTGAAATAAGAAGCAAGATATTTGTGGTTGAATATTAATTACTTCCCACTCCATCAGGACAGAATTAATGTGAGCTTCCTGCTATTGAGCAAACAGCTTGTACAAGCTCAAACCCTGAGACCATGCTGCCCAGCTGGTTCAACTGGTCTCTGAGGAAAGGGAACACTGTACCACCTTTACTTCAGTGCGACACCGTGACCTCATTATCTGTTGTTATAAATAAACACAACATTGCTCTGGGTAATCGCTCTTCCCGATATCTGGCAAATTAATCCTCGGACAAAAAATATCTCATTAAACAGGAGCCACCGAAAATTTCTGAAATGTTCACAATTCAAACACAACTCCCTATTGCAATAGCTGCTGGAAATCTTTGTTTCACCCTGAGCACTAAGTACTCTGACAGTATAGAGACTCATACACCTCTCTAACATGATTTGGAAAGCCATCTGATGAAGGAGCAGCACTCATAAAGCTGATGCTTCCAATTAAACCTGTTGGACGAGAACTGGTGTTGTGTGATTTGTAACGTCTATACTATTTCACCAGCTCAGAATACACCAAAAAAACCTTCACAAACAAATTAGCAATATACCTGCACAGCTCTGAAACAGTATCGACAGCACAGACCCTCTGACAGTGCGGCACTCCCTAAGCACTGACCCCGCCACCTCCCCGATAGTGCGGCACTCGCTCAGCACTGACCCCCTTGACAGTGCAGCACTTGCACAGTGCTGACCCTCAGAACGTGCGGCAATCCCTCAGCACCGACCCTCTGACAGTGTGGCGATCCCTCAGCACTGACCATCCAATAGGGCAGTACTACCTTAGCAGTAAGTTTATGACAGCGCGATGTTCCCTCAATACTGACACTCCGAAAGTGCAGCACTCCCTCAGTACAGACACTCCCATAATGCTGCACTCTCTTAGCAGTGACTCTATTGTCACTGGGCACTCCCTCAGTACTGACTTTCCAACAGTGCTCTTCCTCAGCACTGACCTTCCATCAGTACAGCACTCCCTCAGAACTGACCCTCTGACAATATGGCACTCCCTCAGCACTGACTCTCCGAGACTGCAGTACTCCCTCAGCACTCACCCTCTGACAGTGAGGCGCGCACTCAATTCTGACCCTCTGACAGTTTGGCAATCCCTCAGCACAGACCCTCCCACAGTATGGTCTATACTGTGCTGTTCCTCTTCCAGGCCTATTGTGGTTGCACCATCACACAGCCTCGGATTAAAAATTGAGGTAAACAATGAGGTTGGAGGTAGGGGTTGGTTTTTAGAACCCCCACACCTTGTCAGATGTACCGGGTATATCTCTGTCAAAACATGAACACAACCTGCTGCCGGTGAATGCAGTGAGTGGGTGGGATTAGGTGCTGTTATCTCCTGAATAGTTTGTGAGAGGTCGCGGCTGTGGGAATAGATGGCTCCCATTGGAACTCAGTGGGAGATTGACATTTGATCATCATTGTTTGTATAAAACCAAGACTCACTATTTCTCTTGCTTTCAATCATGGAACGGGTAATAAAATGTTTGTGCTTCATGTATTTACTAACATTAGGAGCATAATTAGCATGAAAACACCAATGTGGCTAATTATACTAAGGGGTGTCAACTTCCCCAGCATTACTTGCAATGGTCATCATGCAACAAGGGTCACTAGACCCGAAACGTTAACTCTGTCTCTCTCTGTAGTAGCTACCAGAACTGCTGAGTTTCTCCAGCACCTTCTGATTGTTACAGATCTCCTAACTCCCCAGGTCTTTATTTTATTGCAGACTATCCAGATCACATCAGCCTAAGAGCTGTCTAATTTATTGCTTGACATTCCTCAGTTCCAACATGAACTGGTATTGGGAATTGAGAAGGTGTTTACTGGGAAAAGGTTTGCAGGGCCGAGGGAAATGGAAGAGTGTGAGGTACAGGACTAATTCATTGTTGTAACGAGCCATCAGTGGCAGGATGGGTAGAATGGCCTTTATAAGTCCAATCCAATCCAATCTTTGTTCCACACCAATCTAGTGGCGTCTCAGTTTGTGAAATTCCTGGGAGTTCACAGCAGTGAAACAAAGATTGGATTGGATTAGATTTGTAAAGGCCGTTCTATTCATTGTGTCTCTAATGGCTCTTTACGCCATTAATATTAGTCCCATGCCTCACCCCCTTCCTTTTCCCTCGGCACTGCAAACATTTTCCCTGTAAACACATTCTCAATCCCAATATCAGCTCATGGTAGAACTGAGGAATGTGAAGCAATAAATTAGACAGCTATTAGGCTGATGTGTTCTGGCTAGTCTACAATAAAATAAAGATCTGGGTTATGAGGAGATCTGAAAATGTCAGAAAATTCTGGGGAAACTCATTAGGTCTAGTACATACTACAGAGAGATACAGAGTTAACGTTTCGAGTCTCGTGACCCTTGTTCTATGATGACCTTCTCAAGTCATGCTGAGGAAGTTGACACCCCCTATTATAATTAACCACATTGGTGTTTTAACGCTAATTATGCTCACGCTGTTAGTAATTACATAAAGCACACACATTTCATCACAGGCTCCAGGATCGAGCTCAAGAGAAATTGAGAGTCCTGGCTTTGTACAAACAATGATGATTCAATGTCCATCTCCCACTGAGTTCCAATGGGAACCATCTGTTCCCACAGCCGTGACCTTTCGTAAACTATTCAGGAGATTGCAGCACCTAATCCCCACCCACTCTCTGCATTCACAGGCAACAGGTTGTGTTCATGTTTTAACATGCAGCACATCTGAGGGATGTGGGGCATCGATAAACCAGCCCCTATCTTACTCCAAGGCTTTGAGTGATGAAACTCCCACAATAGGCCCGGAAGGGGAACAGCGCAGGGTTACAGAAAAACCATACTGTGGGAGGTTCAGTGCTGACGGAGTGCTGCACTGTGAGAGGGTCAGTGCTGACGGAGTGCCACACTCTCAGAGGATCAGTGCTGATGCAGTGTCGCACTCTTGGAGGGTGAGTATTAAGGGAGCACTGCCCTGTTGGAAGTTCAGTGCTGGTGGAATGCTGCACTGTCAGAGGGTCAGTGCTAATGGAGTATTGTATTACCAGAGTCTCAGTGCTGGGGGGTTTCCACACAGTTGGAGGATCCGTGCTGAGGAGTGTCACATTATCGGAGGGTCAGTACTGAGGGAGTGCTGTACTGTCAGAGAGTCAGCTTTGGAGGTCCATCACACTGTCAGAGGGTCATGGCTGAGGGAGCATTGCACTGTCAGAGGGTCAATACTCAGATAATACCGCACTGTGGAAGGGTCAGTACTGTGGGGGTGCTATACTGTCTCAGGATCAATACTGAGAGAGAGTGCACAGTCGGAGAGTCAGCTTTGGGGTTCCATCACACTGTCAGAGAGTCTGGCTGAGGGAGCATTGCACTGTCAGAGGGTCAATGCTATGACAATACCGCACTATGGGAGGGTCACTACTGAGAGGGTGTTGTACTTTTGGAGGGTCAGTACTGAAGGGATGCTGTACTGTCGGAGGGTCAGTACTGAGGAAACACCGCACTGTCATAAAGTCACAGCTGAGGGAGTCTCACACTGTCAGGGGGTCAGTGCTGAGGGATTGCCAAACTGTCAGAGGGTCTGTACTGTGGATACTGTTTCAGAGCTTTGCAGAGATCTCATTCATTTGTCTGAGAAGGATGTTCAGTGTATTCTGAGCTGGTGAAATGTTATAGACCTGTGTGGGTCTCTGTCCTGTCAGAGGACTGAGTACTCAGGATGAAACAATGATTTGTAGGAACTATTGCGTGAGGAAGTCACGTTTGAATGGTGAACATTTCAAGAATTCTCCGTGGTTCCTGTTTGACGAGATATATTTTGCCCAAGGGTTAATCTGCTGGACATAGGAGACCAAGGGAAATGTTGTGTTAATTTATAACAACAGAGAATGAGTCACGTTGTCACACTGAGGTAAAGGTGGTACAATGGTGCCTTTCCTCAGAGAGCAATTTAACCAGCTGGGCAGCAAGGTCTCAAGGTTTGAGGTTGTTCAATCTGTTTGCTCAATAGCAGGAATCTCACATTAATTCTGTCCTGATGGTGTGGGAAGTAATTAATCTTCAACCACAAATGTCTTGCTTCTTATCTCACCCACCCAGAATCCACCTGATCTTCAAGGGTGTGTGCTCCTGTCCTTCCAGAGATGGTATTGTACAGTGAAGGGATTGAATTGGGCTCAGCTGGTGCCTCGTTTGACTCGAAACTGCGGAGAAGAACCCCCAGAATTCCAGCGGTCGATGTTAGGATCCTTGTTTTTCCCGATATTTAGTAATGATTGGGATCTTGCTGTGAAGGGGACAAATTCAAAGTTTGTAGATGGCACCAAACCAGGAAGAATTGTAAAATATGAGGGGGACCGTTCAGAATTTCAAAGCATATTGATAAGTGTGGGAGTTGGGGGAGGAGGGGAGGCGGATAAGGTTCAGTGCAGAGAAATGGGAGGTGATGCACTTCGGTGGGAAGGAAATTGAGAGTCAATGTAAAATTGTGGGGGTGTAATTCTAAAGGGGGTGCAGCAGGAGCAGTGGGAACTAGGGGTATGTGTGCACAGATCATTGAAGGTGGCAGTACAGGTAGAGAAAGCAGTGAATAAAGCACACAGTGTCCTCCTCATTACTAACACGGGCACAGAGTACAAGAGAAAGGAGGTGTTGCTGAACTTGTAAAAGCCCCTTGTTTGACCCCAGCTGGTGTATTGTGTCCAGGTGTGGGCCCCACATTATCTGAAAGATCGAGAACACAGCGGAGCGAGGCCAGGAACAATTAACAAGAATGGTTCCAGGGATGGGAAACGTGAGCAATGTGGATAGGTTGAAGAGGGTGGGACTATTTTCTCTGCGAGAGAAGAAGGCTGAAAGGGAGATCTGATTGACGTTTTCGAAATCCTGATCATGAGCTGGATAGAGGAGAGAGGAAGAAATAGTTCCCTCTCGGAACAGGATAAAGAATGAGAGGGGCATAGATTTCCAATGATTTGCAAATGAAACAAGAAGGTGCCGGGGAAGCTGAAAGGTATGAATGTGAATAAATCACCTGAAGGAGATGAACTACACCCTGACCCTCTGTGGGAGATAGCTGAGGAGATAGTAGGAGCATTGGTGAGGATCTTTTCTTTCTTCATTCTTTAACAGGATGATGACGGTATCACTGGCTGGGCAGCATTTATTGCCCATCTCGAATTGTCCAGAGGACATTCAAGAGTCAACCACTTTGATATGAGTCTGGAGTCCCATGTAGGCCAGACCAGGTAAGGATGGCCGTTTGTTTCCCTAAAGAATGTTCGTGAACAGCTGGGTTTTTCCGACAACTGGCAATGAATTTATAGGAGTTATTAGATTCTTAACTCCAAATATTCATTGAATTCAAATTCCATCTTTTCCCATGGTGCATTTGAACCCGGGTCCCCGGAACATTACAAGGATTTCTGGATTAACAGTCCAGTGATAATACCATTCGACCATGGCTTCCACAATGCCTTTCGGGAATCACTGTCGTCAGGGAGGGTTCCAGACAACTGGAAAATAGCTAATGTAACATCCTTTTTTAAGAAGGGAAGGAGACAGAAGACAGGAAGCTATAGGCTATTAAGCCTGATCTCGGTCATTGGTAAGGTGTTGGAGTCCATTATTAGAGATGAGATTGAAGAGTACATGGTAACAACGGTCTTGATCTCGGGGACGTCATGCCTGACAAATCTGTTAGAATTCTTTGAGGATGTAATGAGCAAGTTAGACAAAGCAGAGACAGCGCACGTAACATATTTAGATTTCCTGAAGGGCTTTGACAAGGTGCCGTACAGGAGTTTACTAAATAAGATATGAGCCCATGGTGTTAGGGGCAATGTACTGGCATGGATAGAGGATTGGCTGACTGGCAGATGGCAGACAGCAGTGATGAAGGGCTCTTTTACAGGTTGGTAATCAGTGACTGGTGGGGTTCCACAGGGCTCAGTGTTAGGATCACAACCATAGATAAGGCAGAAATGGTTACTGCAAATACTAGAGATTAGAGTGAAGATTAGAGTGGTGCTGGAAAAGCACAGCAGGACTTGCAGCATCCAAGGAGCAGGAAAAATCGACGTTGATTTTTCTGGTGAAGAGCTTTTGTCTGAAACGTTGATTTTCCCTGCTCCTCGGATGCTGCCCGACCTGCTGTGCTTTTCCAACACCACTCTAATCTTGACTCACACCGATTGATGTTATACAATAACGAGCTGGAGGAAGGAACTGAGGGCATTGTTGTATGTTTGTGGATGTCACAGAGATAGGTGGAGGGGCAGGTTGTATTGAGGAAGCAGGGAGGCTGCAGAAGGACTTGGACAGGCTGGGAGAGTGGGCAAACAAATGGCAGATAGAATACAATGTGGGAAAATGTGAGGTTACGCACTTGGAAGGATGAACAGAGGCACAGACTATTTTCTAAATGGAGAAAAGCTTTATAAATATGAAGCAAAAAGGGACTTAAGAGTCCTAATTCAGGATTACCTTCAGGTTAATATGCAGTATGTGTTTGTGTAAGCGTACAATTTTCCCTGAAAATGAGGGTCGAATCATTTTAAGTTGCTTCATCAATGACGTTCCCTCCATCACAAAGTCAAAAGTGGGGGTGTTCACCAATGATTTTCTTTTATTCATTTGTGGAAGGTGGGCATCGTTGTCTGACCAACGTCCCTAATTGCCCCCTCGAAAAGGTGGTGGTGAGCTGTCTTCTGGAAACCCTGGAGGCCATATGCTGTTGGTCGACCCTCGATGCTCTTGGTGGGAGTGGTGGGGGGCAGGTGGAGTTCCAGGATTGTGACCCAGCGACATTGAAGGAATGGTGATAATTTCCAAATCAGGATGGTGAGTGGCTCAGAGGGGAACTTGCAGGGAGTGGTGTTCCCATGTATCTGCTGTCCATATGGACTGGCCTGAATCCTCCTCCTTAAGAAAGACAGTTGCTCGTATCCATTTCACTGCTCCGTCATGAATTGGAGATGGGAAGATGTCTTTGACCAGGTAAGGTAATTGGTTCCTCATGTTGTAAGGGAATGTTTGAAACTACATTTCCCCGGGGAGCCCTTGAAAAGCTGCTCTCTTGCCTGTATAAAAGTGACCTGACAAAATGAAGTTTTTCACGTCCCAGGCAGTACAGGATGGAGGTGAACAGGATGTACCTGTTATCTGGCAGTGGGCAGATAGTGAATGACAATTATAAAAATGCCTTCTCTATGCTAAGCGAGAGTGTACAGTAATTTTGTTCCTGACTGTATTAGTTCATTCCATATTCCTCAATCTGTATGTCATTGAGTGATTTATCTGTCTTTAAGAGTTGCTCAATTATTTTTCTGCATCATTCTCCAAATCCCACAGCCTGAGGACACATTCAGTCTTACAACATCATTCCAAATAGTTACCAAAAGGGACAAACAGCTTCAACTCAGGATAGTGAGTGGCTTGGAGGGGAACCTGCAGGGGGTGGTGTTCTCATGTATCTCCTGCCCTTGTCCTTTTCGGATCAAAGTGGTTGTGGGTTTGGAAGGTGCTGTCTGAGGATGTTCGGTGAATTTCCCAGCCCATCTTGGAAATGGTACGCACTGCTGCTACTGAGCATCGGTGTGGAGAGAGTGGACGTTGGTGAATGTGGGGCCAATCAAGCGGGTGCTGCTTTCTCTCTGGGTGGTGTCATGTTTCTTGAATGTTTTGGATATTGACAGGGTCAACAGAAGAACGTTTCCTGCTTGGTTGAGAGATCAGAAACAAGTAGACATCTTCCTGTGTGTTACCATTGACCAGAAACCCAACTAGATTCACAACATAAACACAGTGGCTCCAAGAGCAGGTCAGAGGCTGGAATACTGCCGACTCCCCAAAGCATCTCCACCATCGACAAGAAATGTTCGTCTCACCAGTCTCCCAAATTATTTCGAAAATAGACACTAGATTTGACATCACGATGTCCCACAGCCTTTCCTGATGTGCCCCTTTTAAAAGGGAATAGTGAAGGAGCTGTTAATTAGTTAGTTCATAAATAGGTAAAGGTGGGACCACTTTAAACAGCCGGGCAGCATGGTTTCAGGGTCTGAGGTTGTTCAATCTGTTTGTTCAATAGCAGGAGGCTCATGTTCGTTCTCTCCTGGTGACATGGTGTGTAATTAATGACAAACCACAAACATCTTGCTCCTTATACCCAGAATCCACTTTAATGCCAAGTGTGTATGCTCCTGTCCTTCCAGACATGGCTTTGTATAACAATTGGATTTAATTCGGTTCAGTTTGTGCCTTGTGTGACTCCAAACCGCAGAGCGGTTTCTTCCTGGATTCCCAGGGGTCAGTGTTTGGCATTTTGCTTTTCCTGACGTTAATTAATGATTGAGATCTTGCTGTGCAGGGGATTTGTTCAAAGTTTGGAGATGGCACCAAAACAGGAAGAATTGCAAACTGTGACGAGTACAGTGCAGGACTGTAAAAGGTCTTTGACAATTTGGGGGAGTGGGGGAGAGAGGGGACAGATGGGGGTTCACTGCAGAGAACTGAGAGGTGATGCCCTTTGGTGGGAAGGACATTGAGAGACTTATAAAATGGGGGAGGGGCATTTCTAAAGGGGGTGAGGCAGGAGCAGGGCGGGTTGGGGGTATATGTGCACAGATCACGAAAGGTGGCAGAACAAGTAGAGAGAGCAGTGAATAAAGCACACAGTGGGGCACACAGAGAGAGACAGACCCAGAAAGGGAGAGGCTGAAACAATTATAATGACACAGACGCAACAGTGAGAGAGAAACAGAGACACAGACAGAAGTAGACAGAGGGAGACTGACATGGACAGAGAGAGAAAGAGAGAGAGACAGAGAGAGAGGGAGATTCAGAGAGAGAGAGACATAGACAGACCTACTGGAACAAAGAGAGAGAGAAACAGGGGCAGACAGAGCCTCAGACAGAGAGACAGAGGGGGATGTGTTGTACAGCCCGAGAGAGGCTAAGTGCCATAATCTGTGATTCCACAGGAATCAGTGAATGCTGTGGGAAATTGATGATATTTTTCAGGGAAATTGCTAAGATGCATCCTTTGATGAAAAAGCCAGGAGTGTTTTAGATAAACAGGAACTCTGAATGTCTACATCTGGTGCCCTGACAGTCCACACTGTACTCGGTGTTCAATCCCATATCAATGTTTCCCACAGTAACAATACCAGTTCAGGTCTATGAAGTAATTAGCAGGTGGCACCTTAGTGCCAAGGGAAGCTCTGACATCAACATGGGGTGATGTGCTGGATCAGAATTATCTCTCAATTATAATGTTTCTGTTGCAAGACTGTGACACAATATCAATGGTTAAGACCATCAGAAAACATTTGAATGTGATCCCCATGATGCTGTGTGTGAGCTGATGAATTCCCACCTGTTCAGCCTTTCCATTTAAATATTCCACAGGCACAGGGAACAAAGCAGATTTTTTTTTAACATCGTGGTAAGTCTCTGTCTTTCATCATCCACATCTCACCATCTTCCCTCTTGCACATCCTCAGCTAAATGGTCTGATCTGAAAGGTTGGGTTTGTAACTGAGTACACAGTCACAGTCAGCACTGACTGAATACTCTTTTATCCAAACTCTCCTCATGTTTCACTGGAGCATTTGGACAGGAACGGCCTGACACTCTGTAAACTCTCATGGATTCTCTCCATCCCTGACTCTAGCGCGCTTTCTCCAACGTTATCTATCTCTCTTTCACTTTCTCTTTCTCTTTCCCTTTCTCTCTCTCTCTCTCTCTCTGTCCTTATCTCTCAAACACTCTCTCTGCGTCCCTATCTCTCACATATTCTATCTCTGTCCCTGTTTCCCACACTCTCTGCCTCTTCCTCCCTGACATTGATGTCTGCATTGGCGCTACCTCGTGCTCCCAAGAGGAGGTGAAACAGTTCATCAACTGCATCAATACATTTTACTCTGATCTTAAATATACCTGGACCATTTATGACATCTCCCTCCCCTTCCTGGAACTCTCCATCTCCATCAAGGATGACCAACTCAACACTGACATTTGCTACAAATCCACTTTTTCCCACAGCTACCTGGATTACACCTTATCCCACCCTAACTCCTGCAAAAGAGCTATCCCGTATTCCCAATTCCTCCGCCTCCACAGTATCGGCTCCCTGGAGGCCCAGTTCCACCACAGAGCACACCAGGTGGCCTCCTTCTTTAAAGATCACAATTTCCCCTCCCACATAGTTAAAGATGCCCTCCAACACATCTCATCCACATCCCATACCTCTGTCCTCGAACCCCACCTCTCCAAACTCAAAAAGGACAGAACCACCCCTGGTCCTAACCTTCCACCCCACCAACTTCTGCATAAATTGCATCATCCGCCGACATTTCTGCAACATACAAATGGACCCCACCACCAGGGATAGATTTCCATCTCCACCCCTAACTGCTTTCCATAAAGACCATTCCCTCTGCGATTGCCTGGTCAGGTCCACATGCCCAGCAACCCACCCTCCCATCCTGGCACCTTCCCCTGCCAGCGCAGGAATTGCAATATCTGCGTCCACACCCCCCTCCTCACCTCCATCCAAGAACCCAAAGGAGCCTTCCACATCGATCAAAGTTTACCTGCACTTCAACACATGTCATTTATTGTAACCATTGCACCTGATGTGGTTTCCTCTACATGGGGGAGACCAGATACCTTCTCACAGAGTGCTTCAGAGAACATCTCTGGGACACCCGCACCAATCAACCGCGCCTCTCTGTGGCTGAAAATTTCAACTCCGACTCCCATTCCATTGAGGACTTGCAGGTCCTAGGCCTCCTCCATCTCCACTCTCTCACCACACCACGCCTGGAGGAAGAATGCCTCATCTTCCACCTCAGGACTCTTCAACCCCATGGCATCAATGTGGACTTCACCAGTTTCCTCATTTCACCTCCTACCCTGGAGACTCCCATTCTCATTTCTGATGAAGGTCTTTTGCCCAAAAGGCCAATTTTCCTTGGAAGCTGCTTGATCTGCTGGTCTTTTCCAGCATCAGTCTAATCGTGCATCCTCGGGAACAGACCATGGATTATGGAGTCCCACATCACAGAGCTGCTCTCTATGAACTTCCCCAAAAACCAGAGTGTGATAACATCATGCGTTCCTGTCCGTCAGTGATGCTGGTTTCTGAGAAGCAGCGATGGGAACTGTTCCAGGAAGAGAAGGAGGACACTGAGATCCCACCTCCTGGTCACAGTTGCTGAGCTCAGAGACAAAACGTGTGATGCTGGAAAAGCACAGCCAGTCAGGCAGCATCCGATTAACAGGAGAGTTGATGTTTTGAGCGAAAGCTTTTCATCAGGAATGAGGGGTGTGGTAGGGGTTGCCCAAGGGGTCTCAGAGATAAATGGGAGGGGTATGGGTCTGGGGGAAATTAGCTGGGAACGTGATAAGTAGATGAAGGTTAGGCTTGTTGCTGATAGGTCAGAGTGCAGGGTGGAGTAAATAGGTGGGAGGGAAGATGGACAGAAGAGGCGGAGATAGAGGACACTGAGATCCCACCTCCTGGTCACAGTTGCTGAGCTGTCAGGGATCTGACACAGATATAAAGGGTGCTCCTCTCAGACACAGAGATTGTTCCCATCCCTCCCAGATGCTCTGGTAGCTCACCGCATAACGTCAGGCAGTTTGACCAATTCAGTTGCGTCTCGAATGCAACACCTTACATTTACCTTTCAAGTCAGAGAAAGGGAACGTCTTGGCAACCTTCCGAATACATTCTGAAAGGATCTGCTCTGGTCCATAATAGTAGACGTGTCTGTCTGGAAAGCTCCATTTGGATAGTTCTGTCTGGAACTGCCCTGGCTCCATCGCACTAATAAAAGAGTTTGTTCGGCCCATCGTGCATGTGCCGGCTATTTGTACAGCATTTCCGATTGAGGATTTAAAATTTGAATTTAAGATGTTGTCAGAAGCAACAAGTTTCTGTAGATTTTTATTCACCACAAGTGACTTTTCAGTTTAAAATAACATAACAAAATGGCTTAAGATTTTTCTTTGACGCTGTGAACTTGAACTGATGCTTTGCTGAGTTGGTTGTATTTAGAGATAAGAGAACACAATGGAGTTTTCACAGTATGAATTGTAAGACGGTGACTTGATATTCAAACTAACCTTGAACTGCGACCATGACATGATCATTTATGTAATTATGACCCCTTTCCCAGGGAATATCATTGGATTAGCCTGTTGTCAATCATGTCACCATATTACAGTTGATTGGATTTTTCTTGTAATTAAGAGAATTTTCCAAGGAAATATCATTGGATCAGCCTGCTGTAAATCATATCACTTTATTACATTTGTAATTAAGGCTGTACTATCTCTTTTAATAAACATATAAATAATGTGTAATTTTCGAATGTAATTGTGCCATTTCTCCACGGAACACAGAAACTTTTAACCTCCGTGTTGCTGGACAAATCTGCGCCAGGCTGCCTTAATTTATTAAACCAGTAACCTTGCTTTTAACAGATCGTACACCTAGTGATTCTTTTGACCGATCCCGAGAACGAGAGGCCCTGCCAGCGGGTGCGGACCTTCACAGTCAGTCTCACTCCCCAGAGTCTCACGTAAAGTCATTCCTCAGAGCTATCAGAGATATCCTCCCAATGACTCCCCACTTAACCAGAACTCCCCATTTAACCTTAAACCGATGCCCTCAAGTTTTGGCTTGCCCTACCCTGGAAAAAAATAAACCTTTACAGGGTCACCCTTCACCGTCCAATGCCCCAGAGAAAATAGCCCCAGTCCAATCAACCTCTCCCTGGAGCTCAAACTCTCCATCCTGGCGACATCCTTGTATATCTGTTCTGCAGCTTTTCAAGTTTCACAAAATGTTTCCTACAGCAGAGTGACCAAAATTGAACGCAGTATTCCAAACGTGGCCGCACCAATGCCCTATGCAGCTGCAACATGACCTCCCAACTCCTATACGCAATGCACTGACCAAAGCTTATCATCAAAACCAAATATTAATTGAAGATATAATCATTTGTTATCACAAAGTCAAGTAACACACACATATAAATCGTTATCCCTCGAACCATCCCCAAAACACACCAACATAACCTCAACAAAAACTGAAAGAACTTCAGATGCTGTAAATCAGGAACAAAAGCAGGAGATGCTGGAAAAGCTCAGCAGTTCTGGCAGCATCTGTGGAGAGAAATAAAAAGAGTTAGAGCTTCTGAGGAAGGGTCTCTGGACTCGAAAAGTTAACTCTGATTTGTTTCCAGAGATGCTGCTCGACCTGCTGAGCTTTACTGTCGTTCTCTCTCACATAATCTCACTCTTCATGAAAACAGAAAAACAAATATTCTCTGCAGGGATTGTATTTCTAAAAGCAAGAACACTTTGGCCAATAGGTCATTGTTGAAGACAGAATGTCTGAAGCATAAAATCTTTCAAAGTCTGTCACCTCTGTCTCTTTACTCGTGTGGTCATCACTAATCACACACACACACAGGGCTGTCCCCGGTATCTATCAGTTTGTTCAAGGAAATACAATCAAGAAGTTCATTCGATCACTCTTTCAGAAGGAAGGGAAAGGTTTCATCCTGAACTCAGTAAGTGGGTTGTTTCTTTCACCAACCATGGGAGTGATCAGATGGGGAGCCCTTCCTCACAGGCTTTATGTCCCTCAGCTAATTACAGACACAAAGCACTCTCTCCATCCAGTTACTGTACAAACAGCCACAGCACGGTGTACAGCACAGCGAGCAGTGAGCACCAGTCATGTCATTTCATGGAAGTTTGGTTTTTAGAAAAGCAGTGCCTGTGACCTTTAAAGAAACCACTCGAGGTGTTTATACAAAATATGAAATATTTTCCACAA